>NC_092768.1:2752097-3454427 GCF_047496795.1 Chiloscyllium punctatum | reverse complement strand
ACACTTTGTCTGCAAACGATACAAGGCTCACCGGTTTGTAATTACCAACGTTGTCTCTCCTCCCCTTTCTTGAACAAGTGGACAACATTTGCTAACCTGATGCCTTCTGGCGCTATTACTGTCGACAATGCCGACACAAAATCAAAGCCAAAGCTCTGCAATCTCCTCCCTGGCTTCCGAGAGAATCCTCGGATAAATCGTGTCTGGCTCAGGGTATTTAACTGGTTTTCACACTTTCCAGAATTCCTAATATCTCCCCATTGAGCTCCTCAGTCTCATCTACTCTAGTAGCTTGTGTCTCAGTATTTTCCTTGCCTTTTTTCAGCGTGAATACTGACGAAAACTGTTAATTCAACGCTTTCCCTCTCTCCCCTGCCCCGCCATAAAACTTTCCACGACTATCCTTGCTTGGCCCTCATCTTTCTCTCTGCCTTCCTTAATTCCTGATATACGTGTAGCAAGCTTTAAAGTTTTCCTTGATCCTATCTGCTGACGACTTCTCATGTTCACTCCTGGCACTTCTTCGTCCTATCTTTAGCTCTTTCATCACTAACATTTAACTCACAAGTGCCCCAACTGAGCCTTCACGTCTCATCCTAACATAAGCCTTTTTTCCCCCACTTGACAAGAGCTTCAAATTCTTTAGTAAACCATGGGTACCTTGCCCGGAAACCTCGTCCTTTCCTGATGGGTACATACTTTTCAAGGGCGCACTGAAGCTGTTCCTTGAAGAAATTCCACATTTCAGATTTCAAATGTTGCGGCCATTTTGGAGACACGCATAGAGCAGGGTCAGGAATGGATGTTGCAGGTTTCTCGGCTTAGACCTTTCATTAAGATCCCTTGTTGGCTTGTCTACACACTTTGTCAGCAAACACATTGGACAAAAACGTACACATTTCAAGGACTCGAACGATAGTATTCCCCGTCAATCTTTGGAAAGTTAAAGGCTCCATAACAGCTTCCCTGCCACTCTCACTTCAATCGAGAATAATCTTTGCTATCCTTTCTACACATCTCTGAGTTCCCTCTCAGTTCCAGTTTCTAACCGCAGCCCATACTACATCAATAGATGAGTCCTCAAATGTCGTTTCTGCCACCGTTATACTGTCTTTAATTAACAATGTGACACTTGCCGCTCTTTTACCATCTTGTCTGTTCTTACTGAAACATTGAGATTCCGAGAAAAGGGAAAACCATTCCTGTTACTGCTCTATTCATGTCTCTGAAATGACCACAACATCGAAATCCCAGGTATCAACCCATGCTGCCATTCATGCATTGTATTTGGAATCTCCTGGCGTTGAAGTAGACGCAATTTAAACCGAATTCTTGCTTCCCAGTGCCGTCTTGGTGATAGTGACCACAATTCAGTGATGATTTACTTTAGCAATACAAAGGGATAGCCGTATACTACAGGGCAAGGTTTCTGACCCCACTGCTCTCAACCACCTGCACACTGAAGGTACAATTTGTGTTACCATTCATCTGCTGAATTAGTTTAAACCCTTCCAAAATGCTAGCATAACATCCCCCCCCCCATCCCACCACGATATTGGCAGCCCTCTGGTTCATGTGAGACCATCCTTTGTTTTTTAGAGGTCCCACCTACCTCAGAAAGAGCCCTATTACCCAGGAATCCAAAATCGCCCCTCCTGCACCATTCCTGTAGCCATGTGTTCACCTCCTCACTCTAACTATTCCTCGCCTCACTTGCACATGACACAGGGAACAAACCAGAGATAACAACTCTATTGTTCTAGTTCTAAGCTTCCATCCTAGCTCCCTGAACTTCTGCCTTAAAACCCCACCTCTATCCCTACCAATGTCGTTGGGGCCTAGGTAGTCCACGACTTTGGGCTGTTTACCCTCCGCCTCAAGGATCCCAAAAACACAATCAGAGACATCAAGGACTCTGGCACCTTGGAGGCAACTTTCCAAATGTGAGTCTCTATTGGTCCAACAGAACCTCCTTCCTGTCCCTCTAACATTGCGGCATTGAAACTACATTGAAAGGAAAACCTTTTAATGTGCATGTTATCAAGATATGAAAATATGAACATGAACTTTTTAACACATAATTTGAAAGCCAAACTGTCTCAGGTTTTCACAGGTCTTATTCGACAACAAGGCTGAGTGAATACCTAATTGGAATCTGTTTTGATGCTCATACAAAGGTCAATGAGTTCCAATTTGATAGCTTTGTGGACATTTTCACTCTAAAACTTATAGTTATGCCCCAGTATCTCGGCATTAATCTTACAAAAGGTCTCTGCAACTTGTAGACTTATATAATTGATGGTCTCAGACTCCTCGCAGACAGGACAACAATTTTGGAGCAAATGTTCATAATGTGGAAGATATTAGTAACACTTTTAAAGACAAAATTATCAACACTGCCTTTGTTAAATATTTGATACCAAATACATGTATTGAATAATATTGTGACAACAAAATGAAAAATGACTTAGACCTTTGAATAAAAATGTTAGATTTAGCATTCTGGTCACTGTTTCAGACATCTAAATTTCAAATACAACATTTAAATTAAGTTTTCGAAGATAATGATTTCTGAAGTGCAAAATTATTAATTTCCAGACATTGAAGATTTAGTAAAAGCTGTCAAACTTTTGGGTGAGTGGTATGAAGAATTTCTGATTTCTGTAGGCTGAGTTAAATTCAGGATTTCATCTACCATGGTCACATAACAATATTCAATTACACAGATTCGTCCCAAAGAACATGCAGAATAATAGGTTCATCACCAAATCAAACCAACCCCCTTTCCCTGCCACACTATTCATTTGCTTAATGTGAAATTGCTTTGTGCAAGAACCACAAATAATTCGTTAATTTTTCTCATAAAATCAATTGAAATATGAAACAAGTTATTGAAAAATAAGCTAATGTTTGAAAAGAACAGTTTGACATGTATGAATTTGTTTTGATACATGAGTCTGTGTTACATTAAATCAACTGGCATTCCATTCTAACCCCCAAACTATGACTTGTATGTCAGTTGATTTGCAGTATGAGATCTAATTTCATGCTGTAAATATCAAGCATTTTATTTCCAAACGAGATAAAGTAAACCCTTAAGGAATACCTTATAATGCAATTGTTGATGTTTTTTTTTAAAAGAGAAGCAACTCGTAGCTAAATCTGAAGGTAAGCAACTCAACAGTTCATTTTGTTCATATGGTTGTGCAGATTTTCCTTTAAGGAACATTATCCAGTATTACATTTTCAATGTGCATTATTACAAGAGAAATGAACATGCAAAATAATGTTCTAAAATTTAGGCGAAATGATAAATGATGTTAGTCACTATGACTAGAAGCAATGGACTGATCGTCTTAATTGTGCAGATTTGATTGTCTGCTATTACGATGCAACTGTCATAACCACAGTTAGAAATTTCAGTCATTCCTCATACTTGACATTGTAAAGAATTGATATAATAATAATAATAATAATAGTAATAATAATAGCAATTTAGTATATATCCAACTTTCAGAAATCTTAACTTAAAGGAATATATAAAGGTAATACCCAAGAACATTTTAAGCACAATGGTCTAAATATTGAGGTTTAAATTTCATTTAAAAGAATTAAAATCCATTTAATTTAACATGGAATTCATGGAGCCATTCATGCGATTGTAAGTTGAACGATAATAATGAAAAAGAAAGCATGTCTAGAGGCCAGAACTTCATGAGTGCACCAACTGTAAATGCTTCTGCAACTGAAGGATTTGAGCAAGATGCAGATGTGGTTGGAAATGAATGGAAGGATACGAACTCAAGGAGAATTCAATTTGAAGGAGTCATTCGCGTCGGCAATTACTGTAGGACTATATAAATAGAACGAAAAAAATAACACACATATAAGTAAATCAATAAATAGATAAATAAATGAATGAATAAATAAGTAACATGAAATGTGACAAAACGTCTACGTGTAAAACACCGTTAGAAAATTATTTTTACACATGTTTACAATAAAAGATGAAAAAAATTGGGTTGGTCTGAAATTTCCAAAACAAGTCAATTTGATTCTAACAAATTCAAGCCCAAGACAAACAGAGAACAGTTCGGCATATGCATAGATTTGGCTATAGTGATGATAGGGATTTGTGGTAAAGTAAGATATTGCTACTTCAACCCTGAAACGAAGACGAGAACAGATTTCCACCGATGGAAACATTTACAAAGTAGAGAGAGGGACACTGAAGGACACATTGCTACTGCTATTCTTTGCTGAATAAAAATAAATCAGTGTTCGAGCAGAGCTAAAAATACAGAATATTTTCTGCAGCCGTACCCTGGAATCAACATAGTTGCCATTCATCAATGAGAAGAACAACAACTCCCTTTCTGTGACGACTGGCAACAAACGTGGGGTGTTTCTCTTGCTATCTTTTGACTTCACTTTAAGGTGTTTTTTTGAAGCCCGACATGGCAGGAAAAAAACTATCTTGACATCAATGACAGTAATCTTGCATGCTCGTCGGTCTTCAGTGTGTTATAATTTTCATATTAAAAACAGTAGTGTAGTCAGTTTGAGATACTGAAAGTTCATGGTGGAACTGAAACTAAACTCCAGATTGAAGGGAATTCAATGTGAAGAGCACTTACGATAGCAGTATTACTGGCGCATTTTATCACGTTCTTGACGATCAACCACGGACTTGTTAGGTGGTTAATGCTCAAGATAAATTTCTCAATGGTGCAAAACATAGATATATTTCCACATTTTCAGAAACAAAAGAAAAGGAAACAGTGTTATCATTGCTGCTTCGGCAGTGCTATGATCACAAGAATTGGATGCTTCCGATTCCTTCAGGAGTTCTTTGCATCATGCATTTTAAAACGATTTGATTTGAGGAAGACAGAGATGCACAGGTCCTGTGAAAGTCTACAAGATAAATAATCAAGACATAACTTCTTGCTGAAGATGGATGAAGTAATACACGCTAATTTTGTTTTTCATTTTCATGGTTATACATAACCACATTCCCTATGTTTGAAGAGAGGAAGCAAAGTATTTTCCACAATTGTTGCTGTTAAAACTCGTGATGTTTATTTTGCGTTTTTCACAGTTTGTGTCTGAATCTAGAGTATTGCATTGGAATATAGAGTCATAGAGATGTACAGCATGGAAACAGTCCCATCAGTCAAACCTGTCCCTGCCGACAGGAAGTCCCAATCCAATCTGGTCCCACCTGCCAGCACCCGGCCCATATCCCTCCAAACCCTTCCTATTCATATACGCATCCAAATGCCTGTTAAATGTTGCAATTGTGCCAGCCTTCACCACATCCTCCGGCAGCTCATTCCACACACGTACCACCTTTTGCGTGAAAAAGTTCCCCTTAGGTCTCTTTTAGGTAGTTCCCCTCTCACCCTAAACCTATGCCCTCTAGTTCTGGAATCCCAGACCCCAGGGAAAAGACTTTGTCTATTATTCCGATCCATACCCCTCATGATTTTGTAAACTTCAAAAAGGTCACCTCTCAGCTTCCGACGCTTCAGGGAAAACAATCCCAGCCTGTTCAGCCTCTCCCTATTGCTCAAGTCCAACGCCGGAAACATCTTTGTAAATATTTTCTGAATCCTTTCAAGTTTCACAACATCTTTCCGATAGGAAGGAGACTAGCATTGCACGCAATCTAACAACAGTGGCCTAAACAATGTCCTGTACAGCCGCAACATGACCTCCCTACTCCTGTACTCAATACTTTGACAAATAAAGGAAAGCATACTAAACGCCATCTTCACTATCCTATCTACCTGTGACTCCACTTTCAAGGAGCTATGAGCCTGCAGTCCAATGTCTCTTTGTTCAGCAACACTCCCTGGGACCTTACCATTAAGTCTATAAGTCCTGCTAAGATTTGCTTTCCCAAAATGCAGCACCTCGTATTTATCTGAATTAAACTCCATCTGCCACTTCTCAGCCCATTGGCCCATCTGGTCCAGATCCCGTTGTAATCTGAGGGAACCCACTACACCTCCAGTTTTGGTGTCATCTGCAAACTTACTAACTGAATCTCTTATGCTCGCATCTAAATCATTTGTGTAAATGACAATAAGTAGAGGACCCAGCACCGATCCTTGTGGCATTCAACTAATTACAGGCCTCCAGCCTGAAAAACAACCATCAACCGCCACCCTCTGTCTTCCACCTTTGAACCAGTTCTGTATCCATATGGCTAGTTCTCCCTGTATTCCATGAGATCTAGCCTTGCTAATCAGTCTCCCATGGGGAATCGTGTCGGATGCCTTACCGAAGTCCATAAAGATCACATGTATTGCTCTGCCCTCATCAATCTTCTTTGTTGCTACTTCAAACAACTCAATCAAGTTTGTGAGTCATGATTTCCAACACACAAAGCCATGTTGACTATCCGTAATCAGTCCTTGCCTTTCTAAATACATGTACATCCTGCCCCTCAGGATTCCCTCCAACAACTTGCCAACCACTGACGTCAGGGTCACCGGTCTATAGATCCCTGGCTTATCTTTACCGCCCTTCTTTAACATTGGCACCACGTTTGCCAACCTCCAGTCTTCCGGCACCTCACCTGTGACTACAGATGATACAAATATCTCAGCAACAGGCCCAGCATTCACTTCTCTAGCTTCCCACAGTGTTCTCGGGTACATATGACCAGGTCCTCGGGATTTATCCACCTTTCACCGTTTCAAGACATCCAGCACTTCCTCTTCTGTAATCTGGACATTTTTGAAAGATGTCACCATCTGTTTCCCTACAATCTATATCTTCCATATCCTTTTCTACATTAAGTACTAATGCAAAATATTCATTTAGTATCTCCCCCATTTTCTGTGGCTCCACACAAAGGCCGCCTTGCTGATCTTTGAGGGACCCTATTCTCTCCCTAGTTACCCTTTTGTTCTTAATATAATTGTAAAAACCCTTTGGGTTATTCTCCATTCTATTGCCAAAGCTATTTCATGTCCTCTTTTTGCCCTCCTGATTTCCCTCTTAAGTATACTCCAACTTCCTTTATACTCTTCTAAGGATTCACTCGATTTATCCTGTCTGTACCTGACATATGTTTCCTTCTTTTTCTTAACCAAATCCTCAATTTCTTTAGTTATCCAGCATTCCCTATACAAACCAGCCTTCCCGTTCACCTTGACAGGAATATACTTTCTCTGGATTCTCGTTATTTCATTTCTGAATGCTTCCCATTTTCCAGCCATCCCTTTACCTGCGAACATCTGCCTCCAATCAGCTTTCAATGTTCTTGCCTAATACCGTCAAATTTGGCGTTTCTCCAATTTAGCACTTCAATTTTTAGATCTGGTCTATCCTTTGCTAACCCTATTTTATATAATTATGATCATCACAGAAAACACACTGAACTATTTCAATTTCTGCCAAAAAAAACCCCCAAATCCGTACTCTGCAATTTTCCCGAACAACGTAGCAATATTCAGTGCAAAGTGAAATTTATACACTGTGGAATTAAAATAAACTACATTTTGCCCCAGTTTCATTATTAACGTTGATATTTAAACAAAGCAGAAATAAAATATACTCACAAAATCACCAGCATATATTGCCAATTTGCTTTCCAGTGTTACCGATTAATATTTGCAATAATATTAAGGTACACTTCAAACCTCACAATGAATGCTGCTCGTGTGATATATGAAAGTTTTCACGCAACTTAGAACAGTCTATCAAAAACCATATGACTCAGTTTAGGTCGACACTATTAACAAGCTAATTATTTTTTTCAAAATACCGAGAGGAGGGTGTCATTGCTAGGTAAGCATTTATTAATCGGAGTGATCTCATGTGTCAAATACAGTCTGATTGATTTAGAGTCGCATGTCAGCCGGATCAAGTGAGGATTGCAGTTTACTTTCTGAAAGCACATTGGTCAACCAAATGCTTTCTGCCTGACGATCGACACATAGTCTTAATTGAAGATTTTTATTTTCCATTCAATTTCTGCCATCTGTGGTAGCGTGATTCGAATATGTGTCACCAGAACTTTGCGTGTTGGGATTAGCAGTTCACCAATACCAAAGTTTAGCTTATCAGCTTTTTACTGAATTTGATGAAACATTTTGCAAACCGACGTTTGCAGAAGCTGTTCATCTTCAATTTACAAAATATTAGATAACAGAAAATATATTAAAGCTGAAATATGCTTCATTGTTCAGAAATTCAGGTACTATCCGTTTTTACAAAATATATGGTGCATTCCAACATGGTGATATTTAGTTGAACTTTTGATTTCTGCAATCAATGGATTGTAGCTCATTACAGAGTTCCACTTGGAATGGATTCCGGTGTCGTGATACAGATGCAGCAAAGGACAAACATCTATTACTTTGTTGTGTATCTTGCAGGGCAACTTGCAGATGTTCAAATTGTTCATGCTCCAGTGTTCTATGTTGCAGGAACTGTGCCATTTTAAAGTGATACAAAACTTACAAAGCTAATTTTCTGCAGTAAAGATGCACATGTTACACACTGCTGAAAGGTGTGAGTTGGAAAGCAAATCATTTTAATACATGTGTGCAAACACATTTAGCTTCTTTGCATTTTGTCGAATGTTCTCAGCATTGTTGCTGCCGCATAACGCTATGAATGTAGACAAAACTTCAGCACACTCCTGAGTTATGCCTTGCCCGTAGCAGAAAGACTGAGTGGACTGCTGCTGCTTAAGAAACCAAGTAATTTCACGATTATATGTGGCAGGTCGGAGACATGGCACACGTGTCCGCTGGCTACATCTGCGGGAAGTGCACCCAACTCCAGCTCCTTGAAACCCATGTTAGGGAATTGGAGCTGGACCTGGATAAACTACGGATCATTCGGGAGGCTGAGGGGGTAATTGAGAGGAGTTACCGAGAGTTGGTCACTCCTAAGGGTCAGGACAAGGATAGATGGGTTACAGTTAGGGGGAGGAAAGGGTCCAGACAGACAGTTCAGAGACCCCCTGTGGACATTCCCTTCAGCAATAAGTATACCGTTTTTGGACACTGCTGGGTGGGATGACCGACCAGAGGAAAGCCATCGCAGTCATTTCTCTGGCACTGAGCCTGACACTGTGGCAAAGAAGGGAAGGGGGAAGAATAGAAAAGTACTCGTTGTAGGGGACTCAATAGTTAGGCGAATCGACAGGAGGTTTTTGTGGTCAGGATCGGGATTCCCGGAACGTATGTTGCCTCCTTGGTGCCAGGGTCCGGGATGTCTCCGATCGGGTGTATAAGGTTCTACAAGGGGAGGGCGAACAGCCAGAAATCGTGTTACGTGTTGATACTAATGATATAGCCAGGAAAAGGATCATGGATATAAAAAGTGATTTCAGGAAGTTAGGATGGAAGCTGCAAAGCATGACAAACAAGTCGCCAGGCCCAGACCAGATTTGTTCTCGGCTGCTTTGGGAAACGAGGAATGCAATTGCTTCACCACTTGCGAAGATCTTTGTATCCTTGCTCTCCACTGCAGTCATACCTGAGCACTGGAGAGAGGCAAATGTAATTCCTCTCTTCAAGAAAGGAAATAGGGAAATCCCCGACAATTACAGACCAGTAAGTCTCACGACTGTCGTCTGCAAGGTGTTAGAAAGGATTCTGAGGGATAGGATTTATGACCATCTGGAAGAGCATGGTTTGATTAAATGCAGTCAACACGGCTTTATGAGTGGCTGGTCAGGCCTCACAAACCTTATTGAGTTCTTTGAGGATGTGACTAGAAAGGTTGATGAGGGTCGAGCTGTGGATGCGGTGTATATGGACTTCAGCAAGGCATTTGATAAGGTTGCTCATGGTAGGCGCAATTCGAAGGCCCTGAGGAGTGGGATACAGGCGAACTTAGCTGCCTGAATAGAGAATTGGCTGGCCAACAGAACACAGCGAGTGGTAGTAGAAGGAAAAGTTTCTGCCTGGAATCTGTGGTGAGTGGTGTTCCACAGGGCTCTGTCCTTGGGCCTCTCTTGTTTGTAATTTTTATTAATGACTTGGATGAGTGGATTGAAGGATAAGTCAGCAAGTATGCAGACAATACAAAGGTTGGATGTGTCCTTGACAGTATAGAGGGCTGTTTCAGGCTGCAGTGGGACATTGGCAGGATGCAGAGACAGGCTGAGAGGCGGCAGATGGAGTACAACCTGGATAAATGCGAGGTGATGCATTTTGGAAGGTCGAATTTGAAAGCTGAGTACAAGATTAAGGATAGGATTCTTGGCAGTGTGGAGGAAGAGAGGGATCTTGGTGTGCAGGTACATAGATCCCTTAAAATGGCCACCCAAGTGGACAGAGTTGTAAAGAAAACCTATGGTGTTTTGGCTTTCATTAACAGGGGGATTGAGTTTAAGAGTCGTGAGATCTTGTTGCAGCTCTACAAAACTTTGTTTAGACCGCACTTGGAATACTGCATCCAGTTCTGGTCGCCCTATTATAGAAAAGATGTGGATGCTTTGGAGAGGGTTCTTAGGAGTTTTACCAAGGTCCTGTCTGGACTGGAGGGCTTATCTTATGAAGAAAGATTGACTGAGCTCGGACTTCTTTCATTGGAGAAAAGAAGGAGGAGAGGGGACCTAATTGAGGAATACAAGATAATGAGAGGCATAGATAGAGTGGATAGCCAGAGACTATTTCGCAGGGCAGAAATGACTAACACGAGAGGTCATAGTTTTAAGCTGGTTGGAGGAAAGTATAGAGGGGATGTCAGAGGCGGGTTCTTGACACAGAGAGTTGTGAGAGCATGGAATGCGTTGCCAGCAGCAGCTGTGGATGCAAGGTAATTGGGGGCATTTAAGAGACTACTGGACATGCATATGGTCACATAAATTTGAGGGTGCATACATGAGGATCAGTGGTTGGCACAACATTGTGTGCTGAAGGGCCTGTTCTGTGCTGTACTGTTCTATGTTCTATGTTCTATATGACGTTGGGATGCTGCAGTACTAACACGTTTAATTAAATTCTGGTTTTTTTTGTCAATGGTATTATTCAGGATTTTAGCGCTATTCCATGTAATACAAGTAAAAACATTAGCTAAATGGGGGTCTATGCCCATCGCTATCTAAGACAGTAGTCAATCTCAACTGAAATGAATTTAGAAGGTACAGAACACGCTTAAACCAATTCATCTCTTTTTTTTCGCAAAAGTACAAATAGTGTCAAAATGTCCCAATATCAAAATATTCCCAACTACAAATTGTAAATACGTAAGGCAAACCACACTAATCATCCTTTGCTAAATTAAAACTGCTTACCTGAAAAACAAAACCCAGACTGATCAGCTGACCAAGCCAAACATTACCTTCGCTGCATTTACCACATCTCCTGCAGAGAAGTTACTGAAAAGCTATTTCTTTCTGGAGTTGTAACAATGTTTCGGCTGCACGCTTCTTTTTTTCAGTCATGGAAGTCTACCTCATTTTGCTAACCACTGAAAGCTCCAAGCAAGTGTCAGAACTGCTTGCCTTTCCATTATTTGGCCTGGGTAGCACCCACTGCTAGCATGACTGATTTAACATTCATGCACTTTGAGTAACTTTCAATTTCTCCATCTGACCGTTAATCCTTTTCAGACAAGGCCAACAGGATGGATTAAAATCTTTTTTTTCAGATGTACATTGCGGAGTGTTTTGAAGTTAAAAATTCCTCAGTATTACTTGTGCTACGACTGCATTTCTGGGGCTTCATATTTAACTATTTCAATGCGTGTGATTAATTTGTTTCCTTTGTTGTAAAGTCGATACACAAATACCCAAATAATTTATGTTTAGCTTTCCCTCTCTGTGAAACATCCAATCATATCTAAAACTTGATTTTTTTAGGTTTTGAGCTCTAATTATTATCAATTTCTGAACTTCATATCCCATTTTAGTGTTTTGTTCACCTGCCTTGACTTAGCATTTCGATCTGCTACCTCTGCTTCTGTCTTGATCAGCAACTTTAATGAATATACACGGAACTGCACTTTAACACTTTTTTTAAATAACCAGCTCTGCTTTTTTTGTTGTCCAATTTGCCCGGACCATGAACAGATGCGTTATTGGCTGCCACAATATTAAAATGCTACTTTCACCAAATCAGATGCGAACACAAATTGTGCTAACAGAATTATCTGCAGAACATTTGTGAATTCTGTAATTCGCCTTTATTCCCCCTTTTTAAAGCTATTACTTGGACAAATAAATCTGAATTGTACTCACTACAGAACTTTCATTCTGTGCGTCTGGACATTTGATTCCTCTTTTTGTGTCAGTTTTCTATCTTATTAAATAGTACATCGTTCCATAGTTTTTTTTGTGATTAATATCAATTCTGTTTAATCACATATTTGCTTCCATACGTTTGTTCGCAGAAATAAAAGTGAAGTTTCTGTTTGTCGAATAATGGTTAAATTCGTAGCAGTTGCAGTCCATATGCTATAGAATTAACAATATTTAAAATATTCCATGAAAGGTGTGTCAGTGAGTTGGCTAAAGGAAATAGTAGGCCCTCTTATTTCGGTTGTAACACATATCTGTGGCAACATCCGAATTCAAAGGCGAGTAGATTGTTTGGAATATAAATAAAAGAAAGAGTAAGAATATGTGGTTCTCAAAGTTAAAAAAGGATGAAGGAAAAATAACTGACAATCTAGCGTTGGATGTTAACACGTTATGTACATTTCTACTGCAAGGGGGATAATTTGAAGATTTTAGAATTTTCTCCCATTTATTGATACAAATGTACTTTGTGAAATTGCTTCAACGGACAACAAAGGATGTAAAGGATTGTGATTGAAATGTTGTCTGAAACTATTTTTTGCAATGTATTCAATGACTTTTTTTTGTGGGCCACATGCATGAACCCGGGATTGTTCGATGTTGTGAAGTGACAGGAAATGCACAATGAAGGGAATGGACAGCTTGAAATGCAATAATGTCCACTTCTCCTTGTGGAATGAGAGAGACCAAAGTTAGGAATTTACCTGTAAGCCAGCTGGTTTCCGTTGTGTCAAGCCAAAATACATTGTAAATAAATGCTATAGGCATTAGTGTAAGCCAATACTTTTATCATAGAGATGTACAGCACGGAATAAAAGACCCTTCTGTCCAACTCGTCCATGCCGACCAGATATCCCAACCCAAACTAGTCCTACCTGTCAGCAACCAACCCACATCCCTCAAAACCATTTCTGTTCCTATACCCATCCAGATGCCTTTTAAATATTGTAATTGTACCATCCTTCACCACTTTGTCTCGCAGCTCATTCTACACATGTACTACCCGCTGCATTAAAAGGCTGCCCCTTAGATCTCTTTTATATCTTTTCCCTCTCATCCTGAACCTATGCCCTCGGTTTCTCGACACCCCCACCACAGGGAGAAGTCTCTCCGTGTCCCTCATGATATTATAAACCTCACAATCGTCACCCCTCAGCCTCCAAAACTCCAGGGAAAACATCAATAGCCTATTCAAACTCTCACTGTAGCTCAAATCCTCCAACCCTGGCAATATCCTTGCAAATTCTTTCTAAACCCTTTCAAGTTTCAAAACATCCTTCCGATGGGAAGGAGAGCAGAATTGGATGCAATATTTCAAAAGAAGCCTAACCTATGTCCTATACAGCCACAACATATCTTTCCAATTCCTGTACTCAATACTCTGTCCAAAAAATATACAATACAATACACCATCTTCACTATCTTATCTACCCACGGCTCTACTTTCAGGAAGCTATGAACCTCAACTCCAAGGTTTCATCGTTCAGCAACACTCCTTAGGATCTTAACATTAAGTTTATAAATCCTGCGAAGATTTGCTTTCCCAAAATGCAGTAGCTCGCATTTATCTAAATTAAACTCGATTTGCCATTCTTCAGCCCATTGGCCCATCTGATCAAGATCCCGTTGTAATCTGAGGTGACCTTGTTCGCTGTCCACGACGCCTTCAAATTTTGTGTCATCTCCAAAGTATTACATATATCTCTCATGGTCACATCCAAATCATTTATATAAATGATGGAAAGTAGTGGACCCAGCATCGATCCTTCGGGTAATGGCTGGTCACAGGCCTTCAGTCTCTAAAACAACCCTCCACCACCACCATCTGTCTTTTACCTTTGAAACAGTTCTGTGTCCAAAAAGCTAGTACGACCTGTGTTCCATGAGAACTAACCAGTCTGCCATGGGAAGCCTTGTCAAACGCCTTACTCAAGTCCATACAGATCACGTCCACCTTCCTGCCCTCATGAATCTTTTTTGTTACTTCTTCAAAAAATTGAACCAAGTTTGTGAAACATGATTTTCCACGCACAAAGCCATGTTGATGATCTTTAATCAGTCCTTGCCTTTCCAAATACATGTACATCCTGTCCCTCAGGATTCCCTCCAATAACCTGCTCACCAAAAACATCAGGCTTACCGGTCTACAGTATTTCTTAAATACTGGCACCACGTTAGCCAACTTCCAGTCTTCAGGCACCTCACCTTTGACTTTCGATGATACAACTATCTCAGCAGTGGCCCACCAAATGCTTGCCTAGCTTCCCAAGTGTTTGAGGATACACCTGATCAGGTCCTAGGGATTGAACTACTTTTACGTGTTTTAATACATCCAGAACTTCTTCCTCTATAATTTGGACATTTTTAAAGATGTCATCATCTATTTCACTGCATTCTATATCTTCCACGTCCTTTTCCACAGATAACACTGATACAAAATACTCGTTTAGTATCTCGCCCCTCTGCTGCGCCTCCACACAAAGGCCACCTTACTGATCTTTGAGGGACCCTATCTCTCCCTAGTTACCCTTTTGTTCTTAAAACGCAAAAACCCTTTGGATTCTCCTTAATTTTATTTGCCAAAGCTATCTCATTTCCCCATTTTGCCCTCTTGATTTTGTTCGTTTGCATGCTCCTACTGCCATAATCCTCTTCTAAGGACTCACTAGATCTATCTTGTGTATGCCTGACATATACTTCCTTCTTTTTCTTAACCATGCCCTCAATTTCTTTAGTCATCCGGCATTCCCTATTGCTACCAGCCTTTCCTTTCACCCGAACAGGAATATGCTGTCTCTGGAATCTCATCTCATTTATGAAGACTTCCCATTTTCCAGCTGTGCTTTTACCTGCAAACATCTTCGTCCCGTCAGCTTGTGATAGTTCTTGCTTAATACCGTCAAAATTAGCTTTCCCCCAATTTATAGTTTCAAATTTTAGATGTGATTAATCATTTTCCATCACTATTTTGAAACCATTAAAATAATTTTAATTGTAATATAGTAGGTTTGTATACTGAAAGGAATCGTTACCAAAACTGTGCATATGTACTACTTGTAAGCACAGGTTGAAAAAAAGTTCTGGTGTGTGTCAAGTGAAAAAAGAACAAAAAGGGACTTCCTGAATCTTGGATCAAATTCTGGTCACAGAAAACAGCCGTTTCTTCAACATCTTGCAATGTTGTTTAAAACAACAACAAATCCTACCAGAGACTAATAAATCTAATATCATAACTAGTTGCGATTTCTATATTGTGATGATATGTTGCTTTTTAATGCTGTTGGGTAGGACCATTTTTAACTGATGAAGAAACTTATTTCAAACATTCCGATAACGTATATTATGTAATACTATGACAACACTGAATTAGCAAAATGCAATCTAGTTCAGAAATAAAAGAAACTATGGATGAGTTTTAGAGGAACAGCGAGGTAACAGTATTCATGGAATATTCTGCCAATAAAATGTCACACTAGAAATTCTCAAGTGTTAATGGATACATAAATTTTGCTGCTGCTGACCCGTGGTTTGCAAAGCAAAAGCGAGGTACCACGTCTGCAGGAGTTCGAAGGATCTTTGGCAATTGCGAACGTCCTCCGCATCGATGTCCAAGTTTCATTATCACACCAAGATAGTCATTGCTACTTGTGATGATATTCGAATGTCGGTGCGATTCTGTTTCAAATGCATGCGTCTGAAGTAGAAAGTCGAGTTAAATTTCACCAAAAATATTATTCGAGAACAAATTGATACAATTACTGTGGAAAACAAATCTTGGGGCGAAATATAGTTCTAATCTTCCTTTTAACTTTCGGTCTGTCATGGAGAGATTTCGACACTCATAATAACCCGTAACTTTCCAGGACAACAAAAAAAGGATGGCTAATGATGTGTACTAGATTTCTGCTGTAGTCAATTAATTGAAGTAAAATAATTCTAACTGAAGAAGCAAATAGTGTGACAGCCAACCTGTTGTCCAGTTTTTAAAAATTTGAACTGGAGTAATTTTGTAGTGCAAGGAAATATAACATATTCACATAATCAAGAAAGGTATGGTTCCCTTTCTAAAATTTTCTGTTTTCATAAATATCAACAGCTTGCAATGCAGTACATTAGAATACTTTGATTAATTTCTACTAATTGGTGATAGTGTGCCGAACATGGATATTACAAACATAAGTCATTCTCCTTCTTATGCTATGGAAGCATATAAGCTCTGAATGTAACGTTTCACACATCGACATCATTTTCAACCTGATATTTTACCTGTATTTTCATAAGATGGTGAATGAACGATTGAGATATCCTCACATAATTTATACACTAATTAAAATTTCTGACATATATCGTAATGGCAATACAGCTTTATGAAGCATGGAAAGTATTTACTGAGACAATTTAGCTCAGAAACAAGCTTTAATTTCATATGTGTTGTAAAAGCTCCATCGGAATCCAACTGTATATTTCAAGATAGCCATTTGAGGTGTTCTGTTTTAAATATGTTTTAGAATTGGCGGCTTTGAAAAATACAGTGAAGGACAGCAGTGAGTAACAGTTCTTAATTCAATGATTTTGGTCATCTGTACTGTATTAAACGATAATGTGTTCTTGAATTTTTTTAAATGAACTGAATCAGTGGCATAGACGCCTTCAAACATTTCAG
The DNA here is from genome assembly GCF_047496795.1 of Chiloscyllium punctatum. Lineage (NCBI taxonomy): Eukaryota > Metazoa > Chordata > Chondrichthyes > Orectolobiformes > Hemiscylliidae > Chiloscyllium > Chiloscyllium punctatum. The sequence continues at coordinate 3,437,490 of NC_092768.1, read as the reverse complement.
TTAAAGTACTCTCATTAATATTGTATCGATGCAATATTTTAGATATTTTGATTTTAGGCTGCAGTTCTTTTATGGCTATCGACATCTAGTACTTCTTAATCTTAATCAGTCAATGAGTTTGTTCATTAATAGCAGTTTCACGAGATTCACAGCCTTATGACAATTCACGTCTTTTTATCCCGATATCAGTATTTTGCTTTTCAAATGGAATCCATGCGTCACTTGCTTCAAGGGATTTTACTGTCGTGAAATGCCATTTGCAGGGCAATGACGAATGTGCCAATAAATTCTGCAATGCTCAGCGAAGTCCAATTTGAAATGATTAAATTTTTAAAAAAGTAGCAATTGCATATGTATATTTGTTTGTGCACGTATATATATAGTACATACATATATGGATTTTCATGTATTGTCACACAAGGATGACAAAGATATGCAATTGATACTATTCAGGTGATGCATGTTTCATCATCATAGTCCACCCGAAACCGTCTTCTATGCCAAGAAGCGGATTAGCGGAACATTTATTTTTAGAGAAACAGCTTTAGTTCAGACTATGACGTTGCTTTGCAAAGCGATTGTGACATCTGTTCAGAGCAGAGAATGAATGTATGTCAGCCAGGAGTAACAAACCCTCATCATGGCCCAACTTGTGGAGGACAACGATCAATTACTGCTGAATCAAATGGTTTGCAAGACACCAAATTAAGAAATAGAGTCCTGAAATTAATGATCAGCAGACTATTATCTAAGGTTCCTGCTAATATTAACAGGACAAGGGAGTTCATGAAAACGAATACCTACCTAAAATCCTACAAAGAGTGCAGGAGAAAGTGAGGTGTGCACTATTCAGATTTTCTCCATTAGAATCGAGTTGCAGCATTGGTTTCAGTGAACTGCATAACTGGGTCACAGAATCAAATTTTGAAAGATGAACTGCATCGGGAGTTATAAACTATGCAGATGATTCAATGCTGTCGGTGGCACAGTAACACAGTGGTTAGCACTGCTGCCTCACAGCACCAGAGACCCGGGTTCAATTCCCGCCTTAGGTGACTGTGTGCAGTTTGCACATTGTGTGGTTTTCCTCTGGGTGCGCCAGTTCCCTCCCATAGTCCAAAGACGTGCAGGTTAGGTGAGTTGGCTATGCTAAATTGCCCGTAATGTTAGGTAAGGGTTAACTTTAGGGATATGGGTGGGTTGTGCTTTGGCGGTCCAGTTGGGCTGAAGGTATTGTTTCCACACTGTAAATAATCTAATCTAATGTCCTTACAAGTAATTTTAAAAAGCATGCAGCAATTGGAAGCCACAGAAAGTACAACTAGAAGAAATATCGTCAACAGCAAAAACATAAAATTGTATTGTTTGAACACGATAAACAATAAAACTAAGGATTCTATGTTTTCATGCACATTGTAGTCATTCCAAATGGTACACCGAAATTGCACATTGACTTAGCAAGCATGACTTGGTGGATATTACAATCATTGCTCCAGGAATATATGGATTATCAATTGAATATTGAAGGGCGGATGACATGTAGCAATTACAGAACGCAACCAAAATGTGAAAGAGTATTAATCTTTAATCTTAGTTGCTGGTGATATTAATGCAATAGGACAGGATATTTGCTCCTACATCTTCCAACGTTTTGGTTTTAATTTAGAAGCAAATATTTTGTTGTTTGCTTACGAATACATTGAATAGTGCATGTGAGAAAGTAAATTAAGTTCGAAGTTTGACCCACAAACCATAGCTTGCTAGAAAGCTCAAAGTTAACATTGAATTTAATTAAGTTTGTTCTCGTTTTAATTATAACACTGCAATGACCCACGGAAAGTCAGAAGATCCAACAGTGTTGAACAGTTATCAGTAATAAAGAAATTAATAAGCAGGAGGAAATAGCGTGCAAGAGTAAGGGAAATAGCGTGCAAGAGTAAGTAAGGAAGAAAGAGACAAAAAGCAAAAGTAAGAAAGCCTTATGAAGGTTTTTGGGCATTTTGTGATTTGAGTATTTGTCAGTCTGAATAATTAATAATAGTTTTTAAAAAAAACCCTGTTGATTAAACGAGTACTATGCATTGATATTTATAATCAAAGATTTGTTGGTTATAATCTTAGAACTTGCCTGGCGTTGGGAAATGGAAGAGAATGGTAGTAGTCAGGAGCATTACAAGCACCAGAGATGAGGTTACACAGAAATTGTTGCATCAGCGGGCTGACAATGGACTGGCCGTGACCGAATTTGTTCTGGTGTATTCATAGCATGTCCGAATTATAATTGGTAAGACGCTGAGAGGCTTCGAGGCCCATCGTGCCTGCACCTGTTCTAACACATTCAGCCTTCTCTCCATATCCGTGTAGTCTATTTCTAAACAAACACTCCTGAGCAACTCAGATAAACTTGCTTCCAGCAGTTTTCCAGGCATCACATTCCATGTCATAATAACAAACTCTTTAAAAACAAAGCTGCAACATAACTGCGCTATTTGCACAACACATAACCTTAATGTTCTTTCGGGATATATAACTGTTGTCCTCTCATTTCTTGGATAATAAATCATTTCAGTGATTAACTTGCATTTGAAATTTCCATTCTAGCCAGTTGGTTAGAACAAGTGGTTCAATGTCGTTAAATAAATTGAACACCATGTCCAGTTTGACATTAAACCTACGTGTTGGAAATGGTAATTCAGCATCCTCATAACTGACATAGAATCATAGAATATCTAGACTACAGAAACAAGTGAATCGACCCAACGACTCCACACCGTCTGTAAAAATAGGATCCTATTCAGACCCACCCGTACCCTATCCCTGTACCTGCATTACCCATGGCTACCCCACCTAACCTACATATCCGTGGACACTGCCAAGCAATTTAACATGCTCAATCCACCTAAGCTGTACAACCTTGGATTGTGGATAGAAATCCCGCAGCCCAGAAGAAGCCAATAGAAACACAGGGTAAGTGGACAGACTTCACACAGACCGTTACCTATGGCAAGACCCGAAGCTGGGGGCCTGCCACTGAGAAGCAGCAGTGCTAAAATATCTTGAAGATGGTTACAAAGACAGTAAGCTGTTTTCAAAAACACCTAAAGCACAGCCTGACAGTAGTTTAGAATGCATCAAACACTATCTAAATCATATCCTGATATGTGATGTCAAACTAACAGTATTATTCAGCAAAGGTGATGAGACCATAGTATGTAGCAATGAGCAGCTATGCTTGTGATTCATTAACAGTGACTCCAAAATGAATCAATTAATGTCGTGTCAGGTCAAACATTGGTATGAACTTACTTATTATCAGATTATGTCACCGACCCTCTGTATAGGAATCATTGCTTTCCCACGTTGAATAGCATTGACATGATTCAGCAAAGGTGATGACATCATAGCATATATGAGAGTGCAATTTTCGTTGGGATTCAACAACAATGACTCCAAACACAATATTGCAGAGAATATCATCTACAGGATTCAACAAAGGTGGCGACATTGTGCTATGTAATAGCTTTCCCTGGGATTCATCAACAGTAACTCGAAATATGATCAATTGTTAAGGCATCAGGTCAAACATTGGTATGAATTTATTTATTATGACATATTTCCCCTCTCTCCTCAGCTGCAGATTCATTGCTCCTTCGCGTTGAATATCATTTGTATCAAAAGGAAATAGTCGGAGTGTAAAACAAGATGACAGTATTGGGCCTGTTGAACATTAATTGCCGTCAAGAACGTTGGCTCGGCATTGCCACGACTGACTGAGCTGGTCAGCGCTGGAATAATATAACTATTATAATCGACACGTGAAAATTAGTGGGCTTACCAAGTAGAGGGAAATTTTATTTTACGTCATCGTTATTTTCCTGCCTGCAAGGATAGTTCCATCCATGGCAATGTCATTGTAAATGAAGAAACCAATGCACTGTGGAGCCGCTTTCCAATCCATGCCTTGAGTGCACTTTCCATTATGTTAAATGGCACTGCCTCAGTTTTTAATCGGAGTAACTGAATTCGAGCTCACACCTCACTTCTGTGCATCCACAGAAGTTATAAAGCTTCACCAACTATGGATGAATTACATGCAACACAATCTGCAAACTCATGATTCGACATATTATCTAATGAAATTGTAATATTAAAAGAGGGCACTCACATTAGCTGAATGAAGAGAATAGGAACAACAAGGCCGGCTTAGTACTTGAACTATGTCAGGATAAAGGTCAATTTGGTATGGATAGGGCCATGCAGTTCTTTCGTGGTAAATAAAACAAGGAGCATGTTGAAGAAAGATGTAAATGTTTGAACAGCCAATGTTTTGTTTTCGCACTGTTCCTGTGGTGTGTGTTTAAACATGCCTAATTTAGGAAAAAAGTAGCGGTATGGTAGCGTGAAAACCTATGTGCCTATTTTATTTCACCCGCAGTGCATTTTAGAAGAAAAAATAGGCTTATAAGTGGCAGACAACATGGTTTGTGAAGCTTAGTTCACGTCTTAGTAGAATTATTTAAGGAAGTGAAAAAGTTGATTAATGAAGGAAGGGCAGTAGATGTCATATACATGGGCAAGACATTTGATAAGGCAGGCTGATGGTGAAAATGAAGTCGCTTGGGGTCCAAGGTGTACAAGCTAGATGGAGAGAAAGCTGGCTGGGCAGCAGGCGACAGAGAGTAGTCGTGGAAGGGAGTTTTTCAAAATGGAGAACTGTGACGACTAGTGTCCCACAGAAATCCGTATTGTGCCTACTGTTGTTTGTGATAATCATAAATAATGTGGAAGAAGGCAAAAGTGGTCTGATTAGCAAGTTTGCAGATGACACGAAGATTGATGGAGTAGCAGATAGTGAAAAGGGACTGTCGGATAATGCAGCATAATACAGAGAGATTTTAGATGTGGGGAGAGAAATGGCAGATGGAGTTCAATCTGGGAAGTACAAAATGATATATTTTGGAATATCCAACACAACAGAGAACTATACAGTAAATGGAAAGACTATGGGAAAATTGATGTCCAGACAGATCTGAGTGTTTAGGCCCATTGTACCCTGAAGTTGTCAATGGTCGATTGAATAGTCAAGAAGACATATTGTGTGTTTCCCTTTATTGAATCGTGTTTTTCATAGAATAGTTGGCAGGTCAAGTTGAAGTTGTACAGGACTTTGGCTCAGCCACATTTGGAATACAACGGAAGCTTCCGGTCCCCACATTACCAAAAATATCTGGATAATTTGGACAGGATGCAGAAGAGGTATGGAGGGCGCTAGTTGAGGAGAGAGGTTGAGTAGATTAGGATTATATTCACCTAAAATATGCAGGTTGACGGAGATACCTGATAGACAGGGTGGATACCAATAAGCTTTTTTTTGCAGAGTGGGAGACACAATTACACGGGGTCACGATTTTAAGTTGAGAAGGGAAAAGGTTAAGTAGGCATGGAAAGTTCGTTCCACAGAGAGTGTCAGGTGTCCGAAATGCATTGCAAGTGCAAGTGGTATAGGTGGGCAGTATAGCGTCATTTAAGATGTATCCAGACAGATGCATCAATAGGGAAGGAGCAGAGAGATACAGATTCTGGAAAATAGACGACTGATGTAGATAGATGATTTGCATCTGCACAGACTTGGAGGGGCGAAGGGCATGTGCCTATCGGTAATTTCATTTGTTCTTTGTTCGTTTTATTAGCTTAAGCATAATCAGTTACTGCAGTACACTACAGCTGAGGAATTTGGTGTGGACGATGGTCTCTGGTGTGATTATCAGTTTTCCAAAGAGTGTTACAAAGAAGGTTAATGCCAAACGTAGTCATTTCCGCCGAGTTCTCACACATAATCTGAGACTCCTCCTGTTTGTTTGAAATTCCAGTGTGCCCTGACAACTATGTGTGTGAGATGAGTGTTTGCATCTATTGGGTAAACGAACTTCAGAGCAGTAGCTTCGATTAGCCTCTTGACAGTTAACCACAATGCTGAGCTTGTCTTGGACAGCATATCCAGCGAGAAAACCGTATTGCAGGTAAAGATAAAACAGTACGCAAGTAGGTGATTGAACACCAGGCAGTACAAAGTAAGGCCAGTAGTGCAGAAGATGAGCGTTGACGTTCACCTCCGTTACTGATACATGGTTTTGTCCTGTTGAATGAGGCAAGCCATCAAGGAAAGGGGGCGGGAGAATTCTGAAGGAATATGCTTAGCAGTCATTTGTTGTGCTGGAGACCGGTGTCATTGAAAGAGGTAAAAACATAAACAAGGTTCTGCAAACCAAGTACAATGAATTAGCAAGTATATTAAAATTTAGACTTCAAACTTAACAATCTCTAGATTTATACCATTACTACGTGTTCACCAGTGTAGAATAGATGGATAATTTATAGTTGATAATTTAGATGAGGAATTTATGGAGGGTCAAGGAATTGAGACTACTGCAACATTTGAACCCAATCTGGGAAAGATGGGACTGCTTCAACAACAAAAATAGGCTTCATCTTGGCAGAACTGGGGAAATACACGCGGGGGATGTTTGGTATTGCTGCCTTAAAGGCCTTAAACTAAAATAGGAATAGGGTGACGGAAGCTGAACACGAGAAAGAGAAGGTGGGAAAGTTGTGAAGATGGAAAAGCAAATGGGAGAAACAAAAGACTAACAAAGGAAGAAGCAAAATAAAAGTGAAAGAAAAATAGATGTCAAAACAAACAGGTAAAAACAAATGTAAGATGAGAGACAAGATGAACAATGCCTCGCCGCGATGCCCCATTCATTCATTCAATCCTGCAGTGCCATTCAATGCAATCACAGCTTATCATTCCATTCAGCACTGTTCTTCCACCTTTTGTTCTCGTTGGCTTCAAGAATCATATATTGCAAACAATTGAGAGGTTGCCTTCTAGTTTGGTGGTCATCGTGATAACATTTTAATTCAGAATTAATGTGCTTGATAGCAGCTGTGCAGGTCCTACTGTAATCACAACCTGGAGTACTGTATGGAGTCTTGTTATCCCGGCCAAATGAAGGCTATACAAGCTGTAGTGGGATTGGAGAAATTGTTCAGTAACCGATGCTAAAGACGACAACATTATGTTATGAATTGAATTTTTTCTAACTGAGCATTTGGCCCATTGAGCTTAGCAGAAAGGTAGGGCACCTGGTTAAAATTTACAGAATCTGACAGATTTGGACAGATGGCATGCAGGAGATTGATTCTGGAATCTGGAATCAAGTTTCGACGTCTCAGAAGACTGGGTAGACCTATTACAAATGTTACGAAAAACATTTCTTCACTCCGATTTTGGCTTTAAAGTACGGCTCGTTGAAAACCTTGAAGAATATGGTTAATAGATTTTTTTCAGGTGAAGCCATCAGGCAGTATGGAGAGAAGTAGGAATTTTATGCTAATATTTAGCCATGATCATATCCGCTGGTGGATAACCTTCGGAAGCATGAATTACCTAATGCTGCACACAGTTTTTAATTTTCTAAATTACGAATACACAGAATATATTGTCGTGTATATTTTGTGATATTCTAAAGCAATCAGGAAACAACTCCACATTCCTAATTTGCATTCAATCCTCTTCCAAATGAACTATTATCTTCATTTTCCTTATTAGGTACGAGAATGGCATCTCATCTGCTTGTTTTTAATTCATCTGATGCTCCTTCACTCAAAGCTCCGCAGTCCCTTACCCCTCAGATTATATGTTTCTTCTTATCTGTCCTTCCAAACTGAACAATTTCAAATTTCCCCACGTTATAATCCAAATCAACACATTTTGGACTGCTGACTTAAGGTAAATGGACTCAAGTTCATTTGCAGCCTTCTAATGCTGTTTCAAGTTATATTATTTTAGTTATTTTCCGTTAATTAGGAGGTTCGTAGCCATACATTCCCTTTCCCTCGTTCTCACTAATTCATTTCTAAAAATGCGAACATCTGAAGGTCCAAAACGAATTCCTGTGACATAGTTTTGCTCCTTCCTCCAATGAGAAATTATCCCAATGATGTTTAGTGTCATTCTTTTATTAGCCATGGACCTTGCAGTCTCCATTTCGCCTTTGAATTAGCAAACTTTTGAAATATCAGTTGGTAATTGAAGTACTGTTTATTCACTGGCCCCTTTAATCCTCAGCAACTATTACAAACTCAGATAAGACAAGTCACTTGATTATCTGTAATTATACTTTTATGACTCCATGCTGCGTATGAATAATGGAATTTTTTATTACATTCTCTCCGTGTCAGTTGTAATGCATTTAATTCTTGTTGAAACTAACCTAAGAAAAATGAAGTTTTCAATCAATTGGAATAGCTATAAGTTCATCGAGTATTTTCTATTTATTGGATTCCTTTAAGACTGCTATGTACACTGTCTAGGCATTGTATGATTTCAGTAATTAACCATATTTTCTTTGAAAATATGTTCTCATATGGTAGCTGTTGCGTTGTGAAATCTTGACTGCAAAATAATTAGTTGTCATTGACCATGTGAAAACGCATTAAAACCAACTGAGGAATTCCAAAAAAGATCTATTGCTGCGTTTCGAGTTAGCATTCCAGTACCAATTGTTCCCTTCAAAGCATAGCAATAACATTTGTTTTCTTAAACTAAAATTGCCTAATGAAGTCGATCATCCATGAATACGACTAAGACATTATCTGTACCTTCAGTGCTGCGTTACTGACCCAGAAGGAATAGAAAGAGCTCTTTCCCTTTCATTTTACAATCAATCTGATTGTTAACTGTACTATTAAATGCCTGAATAGTGAAAGAGGAATACTGAAAAAGCAAAACATTGGATGATCCAGAGACGAATTGGCGTTTCAAAGTGAATCATTTGTTTTTGTGCCGCTCTCAGTGCCAAATTGCTAATATTTCGCCATTGGAAGTTAAAACGTTTTTTTTAATCAGAACTTCTATCCAATAATTCAGCAGTCCGGATATGAAGATCACATGATCGTAATTTTTCTTTGTTATGGTTCGACGGGCTGTGTACGTCTCATTGAATGCTAGAATTTTCATTCAGAGGTTATTTCCCATCTATAATTGACCTTTTACAAGGACAGTAAGTTGGGAATGTCATTCCGAATATGAAAATTGTTATGATGCATGTCAGAAATGTTCTTGTACTCTAAATATGCAACTGTATATAATCGTCACATTTTTTTGTTATCGTCTTTCAGCATGTCAAGGGATTAATAACTTGTTAAACCTTTATGTCTGTTTAATCACTTCAGTTTTCAATGTTCGATTTCAGTTGCAGATCTGAAAGCAGGTATGTGTGTTCAATTTTAGTTAACATATGACAATGATAAGCGGTGTGTTGTTCTGAAAAAGATGACCTTTTTCTTACGAAATGAAATGCAACAATTTTTTGCTTCATTGTAAATGATTTGAGGTATCATTTGAAAACATCATATAAACCTTTTAATGCTGATAAGTTTTGGAAACTCCAACAAAACCTTTATATGTTGTTGAGTTAGTTGACATATTTAAGGCATCTAATTCGCTCGAGCTCACAATGTACTATCTCATACAGGACCTAACAATGTAAGATAAACACAAATGACAGAGTTGCATCACCCACAATGTTGGGGTTTTGACTGGAGCATTCTAAAACAAAGACATTGGTATTTCTTCACGTTACTTCTGTCAACGACTTTCCCAAAATCCAGATGGAAGACATAGTATGTATGATACAGATATGTATTACACAGAACAGTGTGAAACATTATTTCCTCTGTCTCCATATATCTCTCAATTGTCAACATGTTTGTCAATGATTCCATATAACAGCGTGACCAAGATCTAACAAAAAATACCGTGTTTATCAACATGAGAGATTACTCTATCTTCAATATTTGAGCAAACTCGTCTGATAAAAGAATTTGAAATCATTGTGTTAGTTGTTGATTCAATTCTGCAAAACCTGGTTTGGACCTGGATGCTTTACTATAGCAATGAGTGCAAGATGCTCCTTACCATTGAAATATATCTTATAATAACATCTATTGACCAAGCCAATAGCAGAATTGTCACATTTTACATATCATTTGAGTGGTGTGACGAGGAATGGGCAAATCACAGTAAATAAAAACAAAGATTTTGTTACAGGGGCAGGTGAAGACCATATGCCATAAGGCCAGGATTATGTCACATGGCCCAATGGGTTTTCTCTGTCATCTGATTATGGCTGATATATTTTTGAAACGCATTCTCCTGACATTTTCCTGCATCTCTTGATCCCTAACTACTCAAGAACCTAGTTATCTCTGACAGGCAAAGCGTTATGTTTTGTTTTAATAATGCCATTAAAGATATCTAAATTGTCTATGGAAAGTTGCCTGGAGATGACCAGTCATGGTCAAGAATGGCGTGATGTGTTCCACGTATTAAAAATTCTTTACTTATTCATGAATTCAAATGCTGGACTTTATGCAAAGCAGGATTCATGATAGAGCTTTGGTCTGTTATGGAACAGCACTTGAAAAGTCAAAATACGCAAAGGAAAACAATATGTTCATAATGGAACACGTAGTGCAAACTGTAACAGTGCTGCGACTTTAAGGAGGTTATGTTATCTTGGTTTGTTTTTCAGAGGAGTGGTAAAGGTTGCGATATTTCTGGACATATCCACTTGAGAAAGCTGTTAAGTTTTTTTTTTAAACACATGTGCAATGGAAGAATTATGACCAGTTATCCCAATTCAGGGTTGGCTTGGTTAGATTTTTAGCAATCTGTTTTGCTTTGCAGATGCTGGTCAAGTTTTAGCTGGGAACCCAGAGAAGCTGCTGGGGACACAGAGAAAGAGATCAATGCCAAACATTTTTCTCTGACTTCACTCTTGTAAAAATCTGTGATTGAATTTACCTTTTCCCAGGAGGTGTATTATGTGATAGTATCGGAATTGAAAGAGATATTTATTAAGTTGTGTCTTCGTTTGGGATTGGATTTTCAAATAGTTATGTTATTCTAAATTCAGGTTTTTTTGTTCATTTGTAAATAAATGTTGTTTTGTTTAAAACTGAGTGGTTGAGCCGCCTGCATTGCTTGTGCAATAACTTCTACCCACCTGCTTAAAACAAGTAGAACATTTAGGGTCTGGGCTGCCTTCTTGAAATGATTTGAGGGTTCTGGCTTGGTCTATAATAGACCCAGGCTTTTTTCCAGGATTTGTTCTATAGTTCCAAATTGGGATTAGACTTTCTGGACTCAATAGCAGTGAGTAGCAGTGAGTGTCTTTTCTTCCAGGTGCTGAATTCAATTGATTTTAAAACAGCGTTTGGTCTACTCATGGCTGTGTCAGTCAGTAAGAGATTTCTGGGTGTCGAACGGATGACTTTGGGCGCTTTGCAAATGGGTAAGGAGAAAATGCTGCTGGGATTGGCAGTGAAGCTGTGGTTGGAACTGCCTTCTTTCTTGAGCAAATGAAATACAATTACAGCAGTAGCTCAGCATTTAAATTTGCTGGAAACCCCGTCAGAATCTTTGGAGATAATTAAAATTGAATTGAAAATGAACCAGTTTGATTTAAAAGCAAGACGTTTCACTGGACAGCAGGCTGTCAGAAAACATTTGACAGAATGAAAGTTGTATTAAACACTGCCTTAGTATTAGTCATACTTAATTATGCAATAGCTATTGGCTGTTGATGCGAACGATGTGGATGTCGGTGCTCTACTCTTACTGGAAGATTTCAGGAAGATAGAAAGACATATCTGAAATTTCTCCAGAAAATTGAACATTTATTGGCAGAAATATTCACCAGGTAAGAAAGAGACTTCGAGCGTGGTGATGACGTTACAACGTTCCAGCGTTTATGTTACCAGTAGTACATCTGAAATATCAAATACACGAATCGTAACCCATGAAAGTTTGTGGAGAAATTTAAAGAGAAAAATTCGGGACTGTTTATGTGGAGCTTGTTGTTTTAGCTAAGCAACTTGAACATTGTGCATGTGGCAGGACGAGAAAACGTGAATGCTGACTCATTGTCGAGTCTTCAAAGAGAAATTGAACCATTTCATGGCAGGAATAAACGAACTGAAACAAAATGTATTGCCAGTTTATAGTCAAAGCAATGTATATGTGTATTGTAATGTGCTAAGAGTGGGAAAATAAGGGATTTTAACATGAACCCATCTTTGGATCGTAATGTTTCACCTTTTATAAACGAGGAGATGTGACGTTTCAGCTCCTTTACCAAGGTTATGTTGTCCTTGTGTTTTTTTTTTGCAGAAGCGTAGTAATGGCAGAGGTCCCAATATTTCTGGAAGTATCTACTTAAGAAAGCTTTTAAGTTTTCTTTTAACACATGAACAATGGAAGGAGAGTGAGCAGTTCTCCCAGTTCAGAAGTTGCTTTGATTGAACTTAGGGAGCTGTTATATTTTACAGATGCTAGTCAAGTTTCAGCTGGAAACCCAGAGAAGCTGATGGGGACCACTGAAGCAGTTCCACGCTGATAGCGTCTCTTTCTAACATCCTTCCTGTAAGAACCTGTGATTGAATTTAACCTTCTGCCAAGAGGGTATTATAGGATGTTGCAGGAAATACTAACAGCTCTGTTGCATTGTGTTTCCATGTTGGTTGGGTTTTCAAATATTTTTGTTATTATAAAGCCGGTTTTCTTTTGATCAAACAAACGGATTGGCTGCCGCACTCCTGGAACATCCATTCTACACCTTTTTTAAAACAATCAGCAAAGTTAGGGTCTGGGCTACCTTCCTGAAATATTTTGACGGAGTCTGGCTTAATCTATGACAATCCTATGATAATCTATGATAATCCTATTAGAATTATTGCAGAATAAATTCAGATCGACTGCTGTTTCCTTGCCCAGTTCTATTTGCAGGTGAGTTTGCATTTCTCTAAGTCCAATTTCTCTCTAATATTGCGGAAAACAAAAGGTGGTGAAGACCCAAAAAGGTCATTAACGTCAACTGAATGCCAATTCGCGGACTTGCTGACTCTTGTAACCGTTCCTCAAGTTTCATATCCTCGGGAACATTCTCTGTTTGAAGAAGGGTGTGTGAAACTTTTGCAATGTTGATCCAGGTTTAAAGAAGACCTCAATTTCCAAAAAAGTCTGATATCCGATAGAAACTTAAAGGATAAATTAATTACTTGATGTAAAGTATCTGTTAATTAGATATTATTGACTGTCATTCCTGCCGATAGATCAAATCCTGTAAAGAGATAAAAAAAAGTGCTAACAAACACATGCATTACAAATGCATTTGGTACATATTGATCAAGTCTTAAAGGTTCTGGCAGCTAAAGTGATCAAAATTAAAATGTTTTATGTTGAGGCATATGCAATAAGATTATTAACTGTCTCTGAAGAATCATGATGTAATTGTCCCTGGACCATGTAAAACTGAAAATAAAATCAATAATGTGAACTAATCAATATGCACAGTAGACAGTATCATAAAAGAGTGGACATGGAGAAAAAAGTTGAGTTGTATTTATTTACTGGTGAAGTTGAAACAAATAGGCTGCAAAGTTCAAATGGCAGAACTTCTGGATGATTTATGAGCATGTTAAAGTTAAATAAAAATCAATTTTCCACAATAAATGACACAGTTATTGAAATTTCAAATGAAATGTTTTCAAGACAAAAAGGAATGACATGAATTATGAAGATTTTAGGCAGTCAACAGAACGGGTCTTCACTTTCTCCTAATCAACAGCATTAGTCGACCATTCAGTCCCTCGTGCATAATGGACAATGTGAGATCATGGCTAATGTATTGCATGACAAATTAGTCACACTAGTCCCAATCACACGCAGTCATTAACACAAATGTATAAGTCACTGTCGTAAGCTTCTTTAACACTACCATCTTCTGGTGTAGAGAACTATATACGTTGACAAACTGCTTGCTTATCAAACTCCTTGATATATCACTATTAAATGATTTTCATCTTTTGGAGCCCTTTATACACTTTTGTTTATTTTTGAATTATTGTAGGTTTCACTAGCAGTCGTTGTTCATCCATATCCCTTAAGGTAGTGTTGGTGTACTGTCTTATTGAGCACTGAAGTCCATATGTATGTTGTCACAAGTGGGATTAGGAAAAAGTTACAGAATAGTGGGAAAAAAGAATACTGAACATGCGCTGATGCATTTCGAAGTGTAGATGCGAGTAACTGAAAGAGAACTAGCAGCTGATGGTGTTCCAAAATGGCTGCAGCCCTTGTATCTTTACCTAAGGTTGTTGTTTTTGGGAGATAGTCGAAGGATCCCTGTTCAATTACTATTCAATTACTAGGTGATCCCTACTGCGACAGAGATTCATTGGTTTAGAGGGCAAATATTTGTTGACGTATTGCCTTTCAAACAAGTTGCTATGTTCTAGTCGACGTGGTGTTCCATGACTGTTGCTTTGGGGGTGCAATAATGCTGGCACGTGGAATGTTATGCATCCCGCTCCTATATGTTTTAGAAGGTGGACAGACTTCAGTGAGAAAGGGGTACTTACATTTTGTATATTCCATGTCTGATTGAATGACAAAATACATTGTTGACAAAATCTGCTTGAAACCTCTTTTAGTTTTTCTAAAAATTTGCATGCCCACCAAGTTTTGTTTCATTATGAAAATTAGAATTCCCAATGTATATCAACATTGAAATAGAGTTCTCAAGAGCTGGAGCACAAACACGAAGACCTTGTGTTCTCCATGAAATCTCATTCTGTCAGTCAGAGAATAAGTGTTCACCCTGTTAATTAATCCTGAGTCCCTGTTCATTTACTCAAACGAATCTTGCCTGTTACAATCTTGTCGACTAATTTCTTGTTTGTGCATTAATCAAAACTATTCAGAAAAATGAAACATGCCACATATTCCATTATACTGAGGCAGGTCAATTAACAATAGTCCCAAAAAACGGCATGACGTTTTTCATTTAGGTATCTTGTCATAAATCATAGCCAACTCTGGAATAAAAGACGAATGCTTTTGAACTTGCACAAATCAGGGAAAAAAACAAGGTCCTACAAATATAGCTAAAAAAGGAATTTTGGAAATAGCGCTGTCATGTGCCAGATCAAACTGCCTCAAACTATATCGAGGGAATGTCCTAGATCACAATTTTTTAAAATTATATTTGAAGACAAATGTAAGACACTGTCATGATTTGGGGATACCCGTGTTGGACTGGAGTGTAGAAAGTTAAAAATCTCACAACATAAGGTTGTAGTCCCATAGGCTTTATTTGGAAGCACTAGCTTTTTGAGCGATGCTCCTTCATCAGATGGTTGTTCTAGTGAACGAGCAGTGCTCCGAAAGCTAGTATATGATACCGTGTTGCAGATGTGATTCCATTGATCCAAGGCAAAGCTTTAATTAATAGGATATCTTTTTCTTTCAACACAGCTAGAATACAAACCAAAAAACAACACATTGACATTACTTGGATTGTATTGAAACACATTGTAACGTCATATGTGAGAAAATTACTCATCATCAACTGCTCTGACATAACAAAATCCCATGGCAAATGAAATTTCAGTAAAAGATATTCCTCACAATCTAGCAACGGGGAGAGGATGCAAATTACTTATTGCAACAAAAACATTGAAAGATCTACTTATCAGCTTTAGCTGCTTACTCCATCCGAAAGTAAGATGGAAACTTGAAACTTGGGTCTTCGTTAGCATGCCCGTACACTCAGTCTCCAATTTTAAAAATACACTAAGAGAGCAGTTGCTAGTTCTCAATAGGTGATAAATCACAGAACATATGTCTCTTCAAGAAACAGTACGACTATACTTCCCCCTTAAAAACTGAACTATCAATATAGAAAGGTGCTTTCATTTCATAACATCTAGTCTTATGCTATCAAGCCGCTACATTTTACGTATCTATGTGTGTTTATATTTTATAATCCACCTCAGTATATAGCTTCTTCCAATGAACACCTCCTTACTCCTTCTTCCATATTGCGACAACACATTGACAATCGAAATTTATCATCCTGTCATGTGTAAAATTTTTAAATCGAGTAGCTGCAACAAGAAACACAAACAAAAAAGCCTGTTATTCTTATCCTTATTTTCCTCTTGATGAACATGTAATTTTCGTACAAAATACTCAAAAACCTCTCGCCATCTTCTTCGAAGGGTACAACACCGACACACATTTCACTCACGTTGATGACCATCGAGAATGACTTGTTGTTATTAAATATTTTCAAAACCGAGCAGTAAGCAACACGTGATTCAGGCTATTAAATGCCTTCTGGCACTCGTCATCCACTGAAATATTCTGGACATCTTCAACAAGTGGCATGGTGGAATAAGCTACAGACACAAATTCGGTTCTTTCCTCGGGTGAATCTCCATGTGGAGGTTTCATATTCACCCCATGCCTGTGTTTGGTTGCTTTTGGTATGCCGCATTTTTCCCACATTCCAATGATATGCAACTTATGTGGATTTTGATGCTAAATTGCCCAAGCTGTCCAGAGATGTGCAGGTAAGTGAATTAGCTGTGTGAAATGCATTGATATGGTAGGGCTGGGTAGAAGCTCTTTCAGGTATGTTGTGGACTTGATGGACCAAATGGCCTGCTTTGCACTGTAGGGATTCTATGATCACGACAGTTAATACAGGAACCATCCTGCAAACTTTCCACACAAATTTCCGACTAAACAGCATTTGCTCCAAAGAATGGGAGTACTTTCCCCTTCTTGGACATTGCAAACTCCCCAATCACAATTTTAACACATTGCATGAGGCCATCTGCCCATCGCCAATGATGTGGCTCAGAAACATGACTTGGGCTTTTGCAAACTCAGTTTTATCAACAAGCCTGCCTCCTAAAGTCGATCAAGGAATTTCACTAGATGAACCAATTTTTCATTCCACTTTTGATTATAAATCATCAGATCGTCTATGTACCCCAAACAGTTAGGGACTCCCTAAGTAACCATATTGGTTTGACTTCGAAATGTGTAAGGCACATTCTTGACACAGGTGTTATGACTTTAAACTGATAAAGTTAATACAGAATAATGAAAGTCGAAATTTCCTTCTCTGTTTTCAATCAAGATACTTGCCAGTATTGCCTGAGCAAGACGCAGACAGATTAATAATTTTCTTGACCCACATTTCAAATACAGTTTTCCAAATTTCGGAAAAGGTGAAGGTGGATTTCGTAACTGCATTGATTTTGTGATAATCCACACTTAATTATTGTTTTACATTTGTTATTAGCAGCATCACCATGGTGCGTTCTATTCGTTGCAATATTCGTCAGTTACATTGTCCCTGAGCACGCTTTAAATCTCGTTTTGAACCTGTGACAATTTTAGAGTGTTAAATCTGTACGAATGTTGTTGAATTTAAACAGCGTTTCCTAATACATGTATCATTAGCTAAACACTTCTCAGCTTTTTCCCACATTTCCTCCTTGTCATTGCATTAATACTTTCAGGTCATTTTGATTGGAGGGTAACGCAATAAGTTGTCCCATTTTTTAGGAGCTACCTCTTTGCCAATTTAATTTAAGTAATATCCAATTCTGAATCATCAGTATTTGGTTCTTTGCTCTGAGTTACAAGTAAACTATTCTCTTGTGTTTTCCTCCCCATGAAACTAATGTTTGACCATACTCACATGGCACTCATCGTGAGGTTTCTTTCTGTCTGGCGTTCTTATTACTCAATTCATGACCCTCAAATTACTTCTGATTTCTGCTGTCCCTGGTATTGGATGCATCATATCTGAGTTTTGACATATATTTTCTTTTCATCAATTAATTTCAGTGGTCCTCTGCTCTCAGCTCGGAATCAAATTCAAATTTATTTAATTTAGTGAATTTATGACTGCAGGCAATCACCAACTATTTCAAGTTTTATGCCACCATTCTCAAGTTACCCGTGTAACTGAATGGTTCACAGTTGGGTTAAATTGGTTATTCCAAAAGGATCCATCATTTCCTTCAATGAATTTGATGTAAATTTTGATACTTGATCCAATTTTATCTGTGTGGACAGTCTTAAAAAAAAAGTAAAAAGTCACTCTCCGGTAATTCTTTTACCCGTGATATTACATTATGGAATGGCATCTGAAAATGCAGCAAGTACATCCGTAATTGCCAAATAATATTTTGATTTAGGAAGGGGAGCTCGGTCATCAATTCAGACTCTTTTTAAATGTTCCTCGAATGGTGGCTGGAATGAACATTTATGGTGTTGCCTTTGCCACTGGCGGCCGTTTTCTTGTTATCTGACACTAAGGACATGTCGGGAAAAAGAAAAACGCCCACATCGTTATGCAGTTCGCATCAATAAAAATACGTTTTATATGTTGGCTTTGCTTGTCCTTACTCTGAAGTGATCTCCAGCCGATAAACCCTCCGTTTTTAGGTCTGGTGGCAGCGGTGGTCAAGCTCATCCAGCGATTGGAGTCAGCAACTTTGTGGCAGCAAGAACACTGTTCTTCCTGGTGATTGTTCCAAGAGTCACAGGCTGATTCAAGCCGTGGTTAGGCCATGTTTCTGCACCAGTGATCCCAATAAACTTTCAGGAGATAAGAGATAGACTTTCGTAACTGATCAATTTTCTTGCCTGCTTGCGTTATTTAATTTCTGGTCCATTAAAAACATCTAATTTTCAAATTTAAATGAGACAGAGAAACACGACTTTGCACAATTTTCAATGAACTCATGCATTCCTGCACTTCAGTACAAATGACAATAAAATCTCATTCCAGTTCTAATTCTAATTCTAAACTCAGGTGTTACTGGCAACTCCTCCTTTCTTTAATCCATTGATAATAAAACTTGATGAACTTCTGCCTATTTATGATATGTCTGAATGTGTAATGGTCTCTGATTCCTCATCAACACTTCACTTATGCGGTAGTTTTGGAATACACTTAGATTATTTGTCTCCAGTTTTTTTTTGATGGAATTGCATTATTTTTATAAGCTTTCTGATGAATTCAGCAAACGTATTTGGAATAAACATATCTACTTTGTCCCCCACATGCTCAAGTTCTTTTTTGTTTTTGTCAACCATTCGTTTGATAGTTTTGAAAATTGAACTTCAGCATCTTTACTCTGAGGTCTCTCCAGCAGTTTCGACTGCAGCTTTGTGGTCTTGTTCCTGGGCAGTCAAGAAGAATCCCAGGATATATTTTTGTTAAACATCGTTTTTTTGATATTCCACTGGCAACTTTACCATTACAGTGATCACTACCATCTGAGAAGTCGTTATATATTTACCGAGGTTAAAAAGTATTTCCAGAACAGAGACTTTATCTGTTACTCCAGCCACAACTTCACCATTCTGCATTGGACTGTCTAACCTCCCTCATGTAATGGAACGCTTCTCTACTCATTATGAATTCAACGTGTTACCATCATTTGTAACAATAATCCTGAATTACACGTCTCCTCTTCTTTCCTCATCAAATATTGACTTACTCCCATATATTTTGTTTAAACTATTCAACCTGGCATAAGTAACTAGACCTTAATGCATGCAAGTAAGTTCTTTTAAGAGATCTCGGTCTTCTAACCAACACTTTACCATGCTTCGGATTCCTTTACAGCTATTAAACTGTGCTTTCCTTTGTCTTTAAGAAAACTACTATCCCGTCTTCCATTCTCATATTCGTTTTCAATGTGTTTTTCTTTGCACCATCGAAACTGTAACTTCGTCTGGTCGATGTTATTGCAGTGAAAACAGTGATGACCAGTCCGAAACTAACTTTCCAAGTTGTTTAAAACTTGTATAGTGGATATTCTAGGAGTGATACAGCTTGTCAAAACCCCTCGGTTTAAATCAAAACAAAATCTATTTACAGAGTACCATATGAAGCACAAACAAAGGGGGAGAGAATACAAATTATCCTAACCTATCCAAAGCCCAACAAACTATCAAAGCTTAAGGATGCTGTTCTAAATTCCTGTAACAATCCCCAAGAAGACTGCATGGCAAAAAATGCACCAGCCAACACCGTTTCCTTCCCTGCCACCTGTACAATTTCGAAATTGAAAGGCTATAACTATAAGCTCCATCTAATTGGTCTTGGATATTTGTACTTAAATTACTTCATAAAGCTGAATGTGTTATTATCAGTGTGTATGATTGTCTCAAATACATTACAAGTAGCATGAAACATTGAAATATTGCAATGTCAACTTTATGATCAATGTCTCCTTTTCAAATGTCGAATATTTCTGCTGCTGAATGATCAATTTCCTGATAAATACGTGATTGATCTTTCTGTATTCTCGCTGTCTTCCTGTACTAGCACAGCATCGGCATACACATCACTCACATTGACAGTCACATTTAATGGTTTTGCATAACTAGGTATGGCTTACAGCGGAGCAATGGTTAACTCAGCTTTCAGGCTGTCAAGTGCTTCTACCAGTCCTCTGTCACTGAAATGTCTTGAGTAATTCAGTGAGTGGAGCAATCTGATCACTAAAATTTGGTACGAATGTTAGATAAAATCCACACAGTTACAGGAAATGGAAGACTGCTCTTTTCGTCAATGATATGGGAAACTCCATAATTATCTTTGTTTGTGTATTCTTTGCGCCATCTGTGCATGTCTAATCACAGACGAGGCAAGTGACGTGTGCTTTGACAAATTCACTTGTAACCATGTTTATCATCGAGCCGGCCTCCCGATGTTGATGGAACAATTGTGATAAAAGGTGCAAATGTTTATTCCACGTGTGACCAAAAGTAACCAAGTCATGTATATATACGTACAATTGGGTAATCATGAAATTACCTAAATTGTTAGCCTCTGACATGTGGCTGGAGCATTTTTCATGCCAAGTGGCAGAACGTTAAATTGATACAGTCGATTTGGCATTATGAAAGCCAAAATTGTCTTTGCTCTTTCAGACAACGGTACAGGCTAATATCCTCTGAGACGCTCCAATTTAGAAATATTATTTGTTTGTCCCACGTTTTCAACACAAACTTCCAACTGGGAATCGGTTATGCATCAGTCTTCATAACTGCATTGACTTTGCGATAGGCCATACAGAACTGTTGGGTACCGTTTTGTTTTGGCACCATATATATGGGTGAGCTCCCGTCACTGTAACTCATTCTGATTATGTCTTTTGGGGCATGCATTCAATCGTATTTTTAACCTGTGCCAATTTTACAAGGTTATGCCAATAAGGATATTGCAAAACAGAAAAAAAAAATCCTATGTCTATATCATGAGTTTAGTACTTCCCAGGTTATTTCTAAATATCTCTCCATGCAATAGTCATAACTATTTCAGGTTATTTCGACCTTCGTTTGGACAGTAACTCAGTAATCTATTCCAACATTGACAACTTTCTCATTATTCATTTTAATTTAAAAAATCTCCAATTCAGAATTCTCTGAGCTTAGTTCTTCACTCTAATGTTACGAACAGCACATTCTCCTTTTGTTTTCCTTCCCTGTCAAATTAATTTTGAGCATATTCACATGACACAATCTGCGAGGTTTATTTATGTCTGGAGTCCTTAAAGTATAAAAGACCCCACCCCTTGCTTTTAAAGGGTCATCTGTCACTGGAAATAACACTGGCACCTTATCTCTGATAGTAAAGTTGCAAGTTTGTGATTTCTTGACTGCTTGCCGTTTCATTGTACGTTGTGATACTTTTAACTGCTATCTAGCCAACTCCCCCAGACAATTTAAGTATTCCCTAAACTCCGACAAGTAGTTCAAATTTGTGGTACCTGAATTATGACTTACCAATTTCTCCTTAATCAAATTTAGTTGTCCTCTCATTGCATGTCCAAACATCTAATACATTGATTGTCTTTGAAAGATTCCTTTGGTGCATCTCTGATGGCAAAAAAGTGGAAACGGTGTTATTTTATCCCAATCATCTGAGTAGTTTTGATTATAAGACCTCAACATGTTCTGAAATGTCTGATGCCACCTTTATTCTGCTCCCTGCGATTTCGGGTTCTGGATGCTATGCAGTCGAGTTGAATGTTTTGTTTCGCAATAATAATGTTCATAACTTCCTTAAATCATTTTGATGTGAAGTTTGACCCTTGATCTGATTGTAAATCTGTAAATAGTCTGCATCTAGGGAAAAAAAGCGGTAACTCCTCGACAAATTTTTAGCTGTGTTATTGCATAATGGACTGGATTCTGGAAATACAGCGGATACTTTCACTATTGTGAACAAATACTGAATCCCATTGTTTAGTTTTGGTAGGTGTCCTACGCAGTCAATTGAAAACCTTTTGAAGTTTCCTCAAATTCAGGAATAGGAATTAAAATTGCGAGTTTCTTTACTGTCTATGATTTTCCGGTTACCTGACGTGTATATATCTGGCAAAATTGAATTGCATGTCCAGGCTAGTAAAAATATTTTCTTTTAATTTTAGCTTGAGTTTCTCTCAATCTAAAACGTTTGCCTACTGGCACTTTGCTCGCATCCCACAACACCTCCACTCGAGAACCTACTGACAGTACGACTTGTTGACTTTCTGCATATTTCTGATTTGCCTGAATATGTGATGTTCTCCATGTCACGATTTTATATAATTTTTGAGGAAGCAGCACACTGGCATGCATTTGAGTTCTTCTTCTGTGTATACTTTTTCATGCAATTGATTCAGTTTATCAGCTTTCCGCTGTAATTCATTATTTTATTCTGAACTAAACATGCCTGTTGAGACATCTATCTGCTTCTGATTTGTCTTTACGTTCTGATCCAATAGGATCTCTGCTAATTCCAATTCAACTTTCTTATCCATTCTATTTGACCTCCCCTATATCAACCAGTATATTTTTAACCTGTTTACCACACAGTTGTGAAAATCTCAGAATATATGTCCTGCAATTTTTCCATTGCCTGAGTTTCCACTAATGTTTCAAACAGAGTCGGCAGCACGACTACCTGTGAACCAGTTATAGCATTCACAAGGACAAATCGTATTCTTGGAGCTGAGAGTTTGTCCATTACTCCTACCACGCCTTCTCCACACTTTACTGGATACTGTACCACACATGAAATAATTAAGTCCTTCTTCAGTCACTGGGAATTTCTTTTACTCATACTGTTACTGGTAATCGTCCTTCAGAGGTACAGAACTCTTCACCTTTCAGCATCACAGATTGAGATAATCATGCATCTCTTAATATTGTAGTTCTTTACCTGTTGCTCTTGTCCTATGTGAACTCCTATCCCTTCGCAGTCATATGATTTTAGAAGTTCTGGAACTTCCTCCTTACCCAACCTCAGATCAGGCTTTGCAATTTCATGCAGCTTTTTAGCGTTCACTGTGGTTTCCATTACCACTCCAATAAAATTCACTGGTTTATCATGTTTTCCCACATCTGGCTTCCCAGTCCTTTTCCCAACCTATCATGTGGCCTATTTCACTGCAGTGAAACCACGAGAACTTTTTAATTTATCTTTCCCCTTCAAACGTTTCCTTTTCTATCTCCTCTTTCTTTTTCTTTTTTGTTCTGCTAAAGCGATCTATTCTTTGGCTGTATCCTTTGCTTTTAATCGTAAATCAAACAGCTCCATTTCTTTTATCTTTTCCTTATTTTTTCTCCCTTTCAAAATGTTTTATTTTCAAATGAATTTTCGCAATCTCTAAAAATTCTGGTGACGTTTCCAGTAAATTGAAATCTGAGCTTTTGCTGTAATTTTCTGTCCTTTCCCTCATGAAAGCAAGCACCAACAACTCCAGATTGTTTTCCAATTCCAGCAGTTTTGCTGTGTTCACCTTTTGTAAATCCACCAAAGTCGCTTCTTCCATTCCCAGAAAACGATTAATGACTGAAAGAGCCATTGCTATTCCACGCCCAATTCAAACCAACAGAAATGAACACCCAGAATAAATTCACTAATAATTACCACTCGCTGCCTTTGAGTCCGACAACACAAATGATAACGTGGAACTACTTATAAACTCTGCCAAAAAACAACCAATCAGTTATGCTTTCCGACACTCACCCTCAAAACATTTCAAGAAAATTGACCGGATCCTAAAATTTCCAGTTCTTTTAAACAGTTGTGCAGGGTATAGTCCAGGAGTGATGCAGCTCATGAAAACCTTTTGGTTAAACGAAGAATATATTTACAGTGTACTGAATGAAAAAAAACAAAAGAGAACAGAATACAGAATCACTTAACTTATCCAAAAGCCCAAATGACTGCAAAAATGTTCATAAACACTCTCGGAAGAAAAAAGGAAATTCAAACACAGTTTCTTACAGAAGAGAGAGAGAGAGAGAGAGAGAGAGAGAGAGAGAGAGAGAGAGCAGAGAGATTCTGCATGGAAGACCTTATTCACTGTAGCTGTTTCTTTGACCAGCAGCCTCAAAAATGACTGCTTATAAAATCAGATGAAACCAAACTAGACCAGAGATTAGCTGATCTGGGAGAACTGGCCACTCCCCTTTCATTGTACTTTCTTTTGAACTTGGAAGCGTTTTGTCTGAGGCAGTGCCTGTTAACTGAAATCAAATTGACCCTTAAATCTATCCAAACTCAACACTACTGAATCTTTGCGTTGAAGACCACTCTGAAACGAAGACGAAGGATGACATAACCTTGTAAAAGGAACAGCATCATTACAAAACACCTGAGTTTTTTTTAACTTCGTTTATCCACTCACTGATTTTTTCAACTCGTTAATGTTTCTTTGCTAGATTCAATGAAATCTGCTTTTCCTTTCCCATCCGAGAATTTCCATTTTGAACAATCTCTATCCCTCATGATTGAAATTCACGTTGTAAGCCACACTTTAATTACGAACTAATTTCATTGTCATCTGCTATTTCTGAAAAATGTGTTGCCGGAAAATCGCAGCAGGTCAGGCAACATCCAAGGAGCAGAAGAATCGACGTTTCGGACATAAGCCCTACTTCAGGAAGGAGGGCTCATGCCCGAAACGTCGATTCTCGTGCTCCTTGGATGCTGTCTGACCTGCTGCGCTTTTCCAGCAACACATTTTTCAGCTCTCATCTCCAGCATCTGCAGTCTTCACTTTCTATCTGCTATTTCTGCCAGTAATCTTGCAGCTGCAACTCTCTGATATTCCATATGAGTTCTTACTGTTTCATGTAGTGAATTTTTTAAGTCCTTTAAAACAACATTCTTTCTAAAAGCGTCATATGTTTGATCTATTTCCAATTTTCTAATGCAACTGTCAAAGTTGTATTGTTTGATCGTTTCAAATTATATGTACATTTTGTTGTGGTTCTGTTCACCGAGCTGGGAATTTGTGTTGCAGACGTTTCGCCCCCTGTCTAGGTGAATTCCTCAGTGCTTGGGAGCCTCCTGTGAAGCGCTTCTGTGATCTTTCCTCCGGAATTTATAGTGGTTTGAATCTGCCGCTCCCGGTTGTCAGTTCCAGCTGTCCGTTGCAGTCGTCGGTATATTGGGTCCAGGTCGATGTGCTTATTGATTGAATCTGTGGATGAGTGCCATGCCTCTCGGAATTTCCTGGCTGTTCTCTGTTTGGCTTGTCCCATAATAGTAGTGTTGTCACAGTCGAATTCATGTTGCTTGTCATCTGCCTGTGTGGCAACTAAAGATAGCTGGTCGTGTCGTTTCGTGGTTAGTTGGTGTTCATTGGTGCAGATTATTCGTTGTCTTCCTGTTTGTCCTTTGTAGTGTTTTGTGCAGTCCTTGCATGGGATTTTGTACACTACACTGGTTTTGGTCATGCTGGGTATCGGGTCCTTCGTTCTGGTGAGTTATTGTCTGAGAGTGGCTGTTGGTTTGTGTGCTGTTATTTGTCCTAGTTTTCGCAGTAGTCTGGCTGTCAGTTCGGAATTGCTCTTGATGTATGGTAGTGTGGCTAATCCTTTGGGTTGCGGCATATCCTCGTTCCATTGTCTTTCCTTTAATCTGTTGATGAAATTGCGCGGGTATCTGTTTTTGGCAAATACATTGTATAGGTGTTCTTCTTCCTCTTTTTGCAGTTCTAGTGTACTGCAGTGTGTTGTGGCCCTTTTGAATAGTGTCTTGATGCAACTTCTTTTGTGTGTGTTGGGGTGGTTGATTTCGTAGTTCAGGGCTTGGTCTGTGTGTGTGGCTTTCTTGTATACCTTTGTGGTGAATTCTCCATTAGGTGTTCTCTGTACCATCACGTCTAGGAATGGGAGTTGGTTGTCCTTTTCTTCCTTTCCAGTGAATCGGATTCCTGTGAGTGTGGCGTTGATGATCCCGTGTGTGTTCTCTATTTCTGTGTTTTTAATGATTACCAAGGTGTCATCCACATATTTGACCCAGAGTTTGGGTTGAACCTGTGGTAAGACTGTTCTAATCTTTGCATTACCGCTTCTGCTATGAGCCCAGAGATGGGTGAGCCCATGGGTACGCCGTTGATTTGTTCATATATTTGGTTGTTGAATGTCAAGTGTGTTGTGAGGCACAGGTCCAGTGGTTTGGGTATGCCATCTTTGTTGATAGGTTCAACGTCCTGTTGTCTGTTCTGTATGTCCAGTTGGTTGGCTATTGTTCCTCTGGCTAGGGTTTTGTCGATACAGGTGAACAGTGCCGTCACATCGAATGAGACCATGGTTTCTTCCTTGTCTATGCTTATATTTCTGATGATGCCCAAGAATTCCTGTGTTGATTGTATAGAATGTCTGGATCCGCTGATCAGGTGTTTCCGTTTCTGCTGTGGTTCTTTCGCCAGTTTGTGTGATAGTGTCCCTGGTAGTAATACTATGGGTCTGAGTGGGATGTCTGGTTTTGTGCACTTTAGGTAGTCCATAGAATCTGGGGGTGTTCTGGGGGTTTCATTCTTTGTAGGTCAAACCTGGTTATCTGTTCGTTTTTTTTAGTGGGTTCCTCAGTGTGTTGTTTATCCTATTGGTGAGCTGTGGGGCGGGGTCAAACTCCCTCTTTTGTAGGTGTTGGTATCTGCAAGAAAATGTTGCGCTTTTTGGATGTAGTCGGCTTTGTCCAGGATGACCGTCATTCTGCCTTTGTCTGCTGGTAGTATGATTATGTTCTTAGCGTTTCTTAGTGATTTTAGTGCTTCCCTCTCCTTGGTGTTGAGGTTATGTGTTTGTCTTTTCCTTGTTATCAGAGGTACGATACTTTGTCTCACTGTTTGTTGTGTCTCTTCTGTCAGTCCATTGTCCCTGAGTGTGCATTCTAGTGCTGCTAGGAAGTTTGCTGTCTTGGCGTCCCTGTGGTTGTAGTTGAGTCCCTAGGCCAGTATTGTTCTTGCCGTGTCTGTGAGCTTTCTGTGGGAGAGATTTCTAACCCAGGTGTGGGTTGTGGTGTCCTCTCTGTTATATGTTAGTTTGTCCATTTTTTTAGTGCCTTTTTTGGGGGGGGGGGGGGGGTGGTCCTGTTCTGTCCTGGCCTGTTCGATGGTCCGGGTCCATTCCTGATTGGTGGTTTTTGAAATTAACGATTTTTGGCGCGCAATTTCTTGTCTGTATTTGTGAAGTCTGTTGTGAGTGTGTGTAATCATTACCTGGATCATCCTGAATCCGTCTGTCTGGCTGTGTCCCTGACTTGTGGGTTGTTGACTGGTGGTCTGTATCTGACCCATGGTGGAAGGATTCGATTCTTTCGGCATTCATGCAGGAACCGGAGTTGTTCGTATCTGGCGCTTAGGTGTTTGCACAGGATTCGCATTTCCTGGCTTGTCTTTGCGTCTCTCGCCTGCAGATGTTCAAAGTTTGTGAGACTGGAGGAAACATCACAGAAGCGCTTCACAGAAGGCTCCCAAACACTGAGGATGTCACCGAGACAGGGGATGAAACATCTGCAACACAAATTCCCAGCTCGGCGAACAGAACCACAACAACGAGCACTCGAGCTACAAATCTTCTCACAAACTTTGAACATCTATGCACATTTGACCAGGCTCGCTCCTTAGATTCTCGAAACCTTATCTGTAGTCTTCTGGCAGTATCTCCTATGCACTTAAGATAGCTTTTTTCACCTTATCAACCTCTACTTGTCTCACAAATATCTTACTTGTTCCATCTACAACATTTGTTTGAATCAACAGTTCTAACATTACAGTGACCATTTCATTTGTTTAGCCAATTTCTTAAACGAAATGCAGAACGATTTTATGCAATTTTTGTCGAACTTATGCAACGCTTGAAAATATTTAAAAAGATCCCTAACAGGTTCTAGACTATAATAGGATTGTTGTTAATTTTTCTTTCTCATTGCAAGTCCCACCTTTCCCCTTTGCTTATGTCATTTTATATTGGCGTTCCATTTCAGTTTCAATTTCCGAACTTCAAATTTCTGTTTCTCCCTTCCTTCTTCTCATGCCATTGTTTATTCTCTTGCGTCTAACTGAAGCCATTTCATTTGCTGTTGAAATTTTACAATTTCTGATAATTCCTGGCAATCATAAATGATAAGCTATTGCTACAATTTCTCGGATTTCCTCACAGGCACAGACACCTCAACTCCAACTTAACTGCCAATTCTGCAAATTCTGCCTTACAGATCCCCTGTTAATCACTGCAAGTGATTCCACGGTGTGGGAAAAATTTATGGTGCTGCATAATATCTGGCAGATGAAGTGTAATGTGAATGAGATTATCTGCTTTGGTAGCAAAAACACGAAAGTAGATTATTATCAGAATGGTGAAATATTAAATAACAGGGAGGTGCAAAGTGACCTGAGTGTTGTCGTTCAAAAGGTGGCAAAGAAAACACATTATGTGTTAGCCTTCTTTGCAGACGAATCAAACATAGGAACAGAGATATATTGCAACATTATTAGAGATGCTTATGAAATGACAAATGGCATACAGTGTACAGTTTTGATATTCGTATCAGAATAACAATGTACTGGATACGGAGGGACTGCAATCAAGATTTACGAGCTTGATTCCTGGAATGGCAGAGTGCACTTGTGAAGAGCTGCTGGATGGGCTGAAACTGCATTCACTCAATTTGATTAGGATGCAACAATCTCAGAGAAACAATAGATAGCCTGAAATGAGGTGAAGGAGGATGCAAAGAGGTGCAGTTCATAAAAATTGGTCAGCATAGAAATAGGTGCCTGTGTCTGTGGATACGAGGCCAGTCATTCAACAATGCTCTGTCGAGAAATGTTTTCATTCATTGGGTGATGATATCTCAAATCGACAGCTAGACTTAATATTTCAGACCAAAGAGTTGAATGGTTTCAAAGAGGACTAATGATTAATTATTATCACTATATGGACCAAACGGTATTTGTAGAAAAAAGGAATTAGGTTACTGAGTTGACTGAGCAGCTAAGATCGTACTAAAAAATGACCAAGGCTCAAAGGATGAAAAGAACTTCCAATGCAACTATTTCCTATATTTCTGTTTTTATAACTATTACATCTTATATAATATATTTCCGAACTTTTACTCAATTTCTGAGAATCGATTTTGCCAAGTTGGTTAGATTGTTGGTTTACTTAACAGTCGGATGCCAACAGTGTTGATTCAATTCCATCACCAGTTTGAGGTTAGCATGAAGGACTGTCGTTCTCAACCTCTTCCCTTGCCTGAGGTCTAGTAGCCCTCAGGTTAAATCACTACCAGTCGCTTCTTTGTAATGAGAGTTTAGCCATATGCTCTGGTGAGACTATGGCGTCCCAACAAATAAGTTTCTGACTTCAGGCTCCCAGGGCTGCAGTTTCGTTTCTTTACTCGTTCCACTCGTTAACATTTTCCAATTTTCAGAGATTGTTGCAAAATTTAGAAAACTTTGACATATTATTACAAATGCGTCCTTTAACACTATATCCTATATGTAAATCTTCCAAGCTAAAAGTGTTGGTATCTGAATAATTGTACACTTCCCTTTCCATTAGTGTCTGCAAAACTATTGTTTTTTTCTGAAAAAGCCTAATAATAACTTATTTTGCTTCCACGTTGTTATCAGTTCTTTGTGTGAGGCAGATATCTTGTTTTAGTCTCTATTAAGACTGAAACAATGCACTTTTACACCTCTCTGACATTTCTTCACTTTCTATAACAAATTGTGTTATCCCTCTCCATATAACGAGATCATCTTCGTCCATTTGATTTTTATTTCTTCTTCTCTTCTTGGTAATTCCCTTTCCAACTTTTTCACATTGTTTATCAACTTGTCTGTCCCTCCTTTCATAAAAAGAAAATAATTCTCCAAATTCATTTCCACCTTGTGGAATCGATGCTTTTCCTACTATCATCAAAATTTGTCATTCACGTCCCATACGTATCTTAGAACCTGCCCAAACCTGCCAAACCTGCAATGTCCTCACTGATATATTAAGGCTGGGTGCCAAAATTACAGCACTATGGCACATTCATTATAAAGCAAACAAATATTAAAGGCAAAGACCCAAACACCACAACCACCACCACACTGGTCGGAAAGAATGTAATGAGTTGATAGTATTCAGGTGTACATTCTGGAAGAAGTCACCGCATCCTCAATATTGATTCCACGCCACATAACTTCAGGTCCAACATAGACACTGATACATTTAGCATTTTAACACATATCATGACACACCACCATCCAACTGAGAGATAAATGAGTATTGTTCCATATTGCATATTACTTGTGGGAAGCACTGTGAGTGGAAACTGGATAGTACCATGTTTGGAGAATGTCAAAATCCATTACTCGTGGTCTGTCAGCAACAGTAGGATAGTTCCAGACCTAAAATACGATTGCTGCTGTATGGGTTCTGTGTACAGTGATGAATAAGATGTTTAATTGATCTCATGTTCAACAGTCTGCGCCAGAAGTGACAACTATCCATCAGAGTTTTTTAAACTGAGCAGTGGGTATGAGCGCCCACCTTCATACTGAGGGTACCTTACATCTTGTGGTATGGCTCTATCATTGCGTTCAGTGAGCAACATTTCGAATAAATTCAGCAACAAAAATTGCAATTAGGAAACGTTGTGAGTATCAGCCAGAGAAGCACTGCTGTTTTTCATATTGGATGTCGTCATCTCATTTTCAGAGCCAGAAGTTCTTCAAGGTTGGACACTTGACACAAACACTTTGACCTGCTTCTTCAATGGTATTCACTCTATTTTAAAATAAGCATTGGGGATATTCTCTGATGTCTGTGGGCACAAAACTGAAAAGTAACATCCACGCTGCAATCATACCAGTGACCAGCTGAAACAAGAAGAAATAAAATTATTGCGCCTTGACATTCACGTGCATTATTACTGGGATTAACATTCACAAGAAACTGAAGACGAAGTAGCATAGAAAGGCACTGCCTACCAGAGCATGCCTGAGACTCAGATTATTGCAGCTAGGAACTCACTTCCTGACTCCCGAAAGAATATTCAAATATCTACAAGGCACGTGTCATTAGTACAATGGAATATTCAAATCTTGCCTGTATTGATACAATTGCCAAGAACACCGAAGAGAAATTCAAACAATCTTCGAAAGGTAAGTTCACTTTTTGGAACCTCAACCACCAAAGTCCATTGTGTCCAGTAATATCGCTCAGTACCGTCAATCTGTACTGTCTGGAAGATGTGTTGCAAAAATTTACAATGCTCCTCTGTCAGAACTTAATGTATACACAGCCATGTCCATCTAGACGTATATGGTCAGCAGTTCCATGGGAACACCACCTCCTGCGTTTTCTTTGCAAGCAACTCTTCACCCTGACGTCATTGGTTAAAAATCGTGAACTTTATTCCTTCAGGCATTATGTTTCTCAAAAAGAGCATATGGATGCATCTCATAATGCATCTCACTTTCAATGTGGAGAAGTGAAATTACGAACGGAGAAACTATGCTAATGCAGCCACCAACGCTCTATCACAAGAATTATTGAAAAACAAACATTCCCTGAGCGGTCTCATATATTTAGAATCAGACGATTTTCGTATCTTACGCTTTGCAAAGATTAAACGGAAAATAACACTATTCTGACATTTATGCCATTAATACTAATTCACAACGAGTGAATCATGTGAAGTGAAGTTACGATTTATTCCAATTTAATCCTGACATGGCATGTTATTGTGTTATTTATTACTACAGAATTTTTAAAAACAATACTCCTGCATAGTGAAATTTGTTGCATGTAATTCATAACTTATTTGTATTGAAATTCCAATTTTAAATATGCACGTGAAAATATTTTGAATAAATGTAGAACAGGGCTTAGTAATAACACATCCAGAGAGGGTTTAAACTATTTTGTCAACACATATGCATTCATAAAACTGAGGAAATTAAACACTGTAGGGCAGATGAGAATGATGGTTCCAGGTTAAACACTTTCAGACTTTATTTTTTCAAATGTAAAATTATTGTATTAGTTGATGTCTCTTTGAGGTGCCTGCAGTTACGTGCCTAAAATTAGACACTGGCTCTGGTCGCAATCGTCGTTCTTACATGCAAAATGCAGCCTTGTTATAGCCATCAACATGCAGAGACAAAGCGTAATAGAAAAGCTACTCACACAGACTGTAGTACCATTCGTTGTTAGGTGCTCATATGACAACTGACTCCAAATCCGATTACACTAATTCTTTTTCAGCTTTTGGTGCACAACCTGTGGGCTAATTGAAAAATCATTAAGCTAAAAGAATATCTTTCTAACTTCCATTAGATGTTCCATTGTGAGTTTACGAAGAAATCGCAAAAGCATTGGCTCTCATTTTCATATGTCTTGAAATTTTCTTTTTCCCTACAGCTAGCAAAAAAAAACAGGCATCTCCGCATTATTTCTTTCAGCGTAAAATAAAATATTTTGCACTGTGGGAGTTGTCAAAGTTTCCAAACAACATCATGTTGTAAAGCTTGGTTACTCGCTGTTTTAAACCAGATTTAAGTTCAGAAAAGAAGCATAACACAAAACTATGTACAAGTGATCACAATGATTTTCAGGTTTACTTATAATCACTTTGATGAAACAATCAGTTAAACAAATATAACATGAGCAACACATGGATGGCATGATAAGGATCAGACAAAAAACTCTGCAGTTTTTTTAAATGACAACTTGCAGAACCTTTGAAGTTCCTGTTATTGTTCATCGAACCTTGTACAATTAACATGATTTACAATAAACAAGGAACCATTTCAGCTTACATTGGTAGAAAATATTTTGACAGGTGCATTACTTGATGGGTACAAGAGAAGAAATATTGACGAAACACTTACTCATGAAGAGAACGACTAGAATTTTAGAAAACGTAGTGATTATTATGCTGGACTATTTGTGAATATGCTGTGCAGTTCTTCCTCCTAATGAACCAATTTGTTGAATTGAAACACAGGACAATTATAAGAACCAGGAAATACATTCGTTCTTTCTTTTTTGAATGCATATGTTAATTCTGCAGTGTCAATAAGACGGAATGCATTTTCTCTGTTTTGTTTTTCTACTGTGATGGTGCTGTGGTTTTACGAATTATATTTTGTTCAGGTTTTTCTTTTAAAGAGAGATTTTAATGAAAATGTGCCGACCTGCTTATTATGTCCCATAAAGTAAACGGTTCTGGATGCCTTTGAATATTTTAAGTCAGAAAAATAGAAGCAGCTTGGATGGACATCGACAGCTCGCACGTATCAGAATTTGTACATTTTTGGTTTTTAATTTTGAGATTCCACATCAGTAGCAGTTGTAGTCTCAAAGATGTTGGAATCCGTAGTAAATGTCTATTCACAGCTACCCACTCTGAGTTTTCTCTTGATGATATCTTTTCTTTCTGGGTCCCTGGAGGTACCTATGAGGCAAATGTATTTCCTGAATTTTATCAAATATTCTGTTAATGTGTTGCAGGTAATTAATAATCGTTACTGTATCTATACTCAGTGAAATATTCCAACAGACTTAAGTGATTCTAAATATTTTTGTTCTACTTTAACTATCATGTTGGAATACATTGTGTTTTGAAAATGTTAAGTAGTTTCGCAAGTCAAATTGCATCTGACATAAAGAACTTTATATTTAACAGAAGAAAATGTTTGGGCCTTGGTTACCTTCTTTGAATATTTCGAGTTGGAGTGATCTGATCCGGAACAACCAGGAGGCTTTTGTCGGTAATTAAATCTTTAATTCCAGGATGGGTTTCATATTGTTGGACTTGAAGTAAGCGAGTGTCTTTTGTTTCGAGTATTCCATTCCGTTGTTTTAAAGGGTGTGCCTGATGTAGTAATGGCTCTCTCAGTCACTGAGAGTTTCTCGGGGTGGAAGAGGTCAATTCAGGAGTTTCATAGAGAGTGACTAATGTAAATCTTCCTGAATTCACATGCAATCTGCAATTCAGTTTATCTGGAAAAGAAAGTTCATTCTGGTCATCGTGCAGCATTTGCAATTGCCAGGGATGGTATCAAAAATTTTGAAAATAGCAAAACAAAACAGATGAATAGGAAAACGAAATGCAATGGTTTGACTTACAATTAACAGCACAGAAACAAAAAAGAGAGAAAGTCCCGAGTGTACGAAATGCAAAAACAGAAATAAGTACGAGAGAAAGAGAGCGAGAGAGAGAGAGAGAGAGAGAGAGAGAAGAAAGGGAGAATAAGAGAGTACAGAGTTTGGAATTGTGAAATCAAAGTCAACATAAAACAACAAAGCCAGAGAGGAAAAATAGGAGATGTGGTGGGGGCAATGATGGAGATCAACCGATTATCGACAAATGTCTCCTGGGGATATGTTTAAATATGTACAAGTTTTGCCGAAATTCGACGGGAGAGGGCAGAAGTCTCACTCGTTTCTATCGAGTAAGTCCAAAACAATTAAAATGTCTATGACCATCAGGGTATTGTTGATCCAAACAAAGATGGGTCAACAGAGTGAGACACCTCAGAGTAGATATCTCCTGGATATCGTGAGTTACAAAGTACCACCTGAGGTGCATTCGAGCCAGTACTAGAACCTTGCACAGAAAGTTTAGGGAATCTCAGGAGGGAACCTCATCAAACGCACATTTTGTATCAAAAAATGAAACAATGTAATTTTGGTGGTGGAGAGGGATATTAAAAATAGATCAACGATATGATATTATTAGCAGCACAATTATTTTGGAGGAGTTCAACGTTCAATTTCTGAAGTGTTGAGGACTCATATGGAAGATCAGAGAGTTTAAAAAACAATTTTAGCAGCAGAATTGGTAGACGATTATAAGTTAGTTCGTTAGTCAAAATTTGACTTCTGATGTCAATGATATTTTGCAAGGACTATAATCTGGGGAAAAGAGAAGTCTTTAAGGGGAATGGGGAAAGGGGTTTTCACTGGGGATAATAACGATAGGTTACCACACAGTTCCAAAAATGATACCTACATTTACTCCGAAGTAAAAAAACTCAGTTGCTTTCACTTCTACATGCCAGGTGAAACCATGCCAGTTTGGTAAAATTTGGGAAAGTGGTGGTAGGTGTGTGCCAGAGAAATTCTTGGTTCCAAGAATGCAATTTGACCTTGGCAATTAAATACCTTCATCACAAATGGGGGCAATTGTTATTGCGTTTGAAAAATTATGAGAATATCAAAGATATCCTGGTAATTCTGGCTGAGCATGAACAAGTTCACAAAGCCACAGGTTGAAGCAGGAAGACAAATCAAAGATTTAAGATAAGGAATTTTGAAGGACTCTTCTCAGAGACCATGTTCAATCAAATGATTGAAAGAAAGAAGTGGTAGAGGACAAAGTTGATTGTTTTATTTCAGAAAATTTGACTCAATTACAGCAGAAAGTTTCAAAACAAAAACAGTTGTATCAGACAGCATACACAGAGGATGAATACGAGTGCATCCCAGAATATTACTTTCTTAAAATATGACGTATTGATAAGAAAATTGAGATAATCACATTCAGGCAAATGAGAAAAAGGCAACGGTTCACCAACAGTTCACCATTGGAGTTGTTATGACAACTGTCCTGCTTATGCTAACCCAGCAACACAGAAAATATTTATTCTGTGCAGTAATTTGTGAAAATTCGTCACAGGAAACATTAGTTTCAGTAAAAGTAACAACTTTATTTCTTAAAGTATAACAAAGAATAATTAACGAACAGCTATTTGCAACTCCTTTCTCTAACCTTTTTTTTGCCTTCTCCTTCTACAATACAAATCTGATAAAACTCTTAATTAAGATTTTCAGACCAAAACTTCTTATCTCAAAACTGTGCAGCTTTCGAGCCTTCTCTGTATTCTGCTCTTATTTTCTTCCTCTTGGGGATTCTGCTTCACAGGTTTCTGGTCGATAAAGATATTTTCTGGCAGTCTCTACATGTTGGGTTGGCAGCCCTTCTCTCAACTGTTCAATCGACACCGGTCTTATACCCCCAAAACATTGCATTTTCTCATTGGCTTTTAAGATTGTCTATATATTAAATTCAATATTGATTGGAATTTGGCATTTTCTGGGTATAATTTAAACTGATTTGGCCGAATTCGAATTTGTTTTTGTCTCATATCAAATCATGCAGTGCTACCTGTTGTGAGTCAAATGTTTTATTGCAAATTCTCCAGCACATGGTGTGCTTGCCATGTCCTTAACTCTCTTAAACTCTCTTACACTTCTACACATTCATATCACCTCGCTGCTAAGCAAAATAAATGAACTATTATAACGAAAAGGTGGCTTCACACTTTTCCTGTTTTAAAACACATCATCTTAACATATGGAGAACTTTAATACAAGTTCACCTTAACTTCTTCCCATATATCCGTATACAGATAAATACATTAAATACAGATAAATCTCATGTAAACGTTATCACTTAAATCCACAGAATACATTATTAAGATCTGCAACATACGTGAGTTTTAAAATAAAAGTCTGTAACATCAGATTCCAGTGAAATAGTCTCGTATTCTTGTGTTTAAAGCTTTCTAAGCATGTAAGCTGATTGTGATCCGAGTACAAATAGTTTCCAACACATTGTTCTTGACATAGTCATTAAAATGTTCAAAGGCCCGTATCATACTCAGTAGTTCTTTTTTTAAATTGTGGAGTATTTTCTCTGCTGAATGTTGATCTTCTTCAAAAGTTAGCAACTGCCAGTTCAAACTCATCTACATCTTCCTGTATGAGTACAGCTCCAAATCCAATGTCACTAGTATCGAGATGGACTTTAAAAGTTTTTGCAAGTTTGTTGTAGCTAAAACTGGTGTGGTGATTAATATTGATTTCAAATAGTTGAATCCCTCCTGGCATTGTTCTGTCCACTGAAATTTTGTGTTTTTCTTCTGCAAATTAGTTGGCGGTAGCACTACACTTTTGAGGATTGGGGCAAACGTCCGATTGAATCTGCTGAGTCCAAAGAATTGAAGAAACTCTTTCGTCGAGGTTGGTCGTGGAAATTCCTTGAAGGCCTTCGTCTTTGCATTCCGTGGGGTCTACCTTCCATGACGAATGCTATGACCCACGAATGTCATCTCTGATTTCACGAATTCAGTTTTAATTAATTTCATCTACAGATTTGCTTCTCTTAGTCATTCAAAGAGCTCTACCAACTGTACCATATGATCTTTTCAGGACTATGTCAAGATTACTAGATCGTCCAAATAGACTGCACAGTTTGTTAACCAAGCTACAGCTCTGTTACTGAGTATTTGGAATGTGGCTGGTGTGTTTTGCATTCCAAAAGACATCACTTTAAAATTATATAACCCATTTGGGGTTACAAACGTAGAATATTTTTTCTGTCTCTGATAAAGGTACCTGTCAGTAAACATGTATTAAGTTCAACTTGGTGATGTAATTGGCTCGTCCGACTTCCTTGATGCAGTCCTGAAATCTCAGAATTGGAAGTCAGTCCGATTTTATAACGGAGTTGACCTTCCAATAATCCACGCAGAATGAGAGATATCCATTCCCTCTGGTTTGGTTCGATTATGTCATCGTCGTGCATGATCTCCACTTCCATGTGGACCTGTCTGGCTTTGAAAGGATTAAGCCAATAGGGACATTGTTTTATCGGAGCAGTATTCACTACATCTACTTCATGTACATCTACTAACATGTTCCTTCCCATTTGCTCCTTACTTATGTCCTTATACTGCAGCAACAAATCTTCTAACTGCGTTCTATGCTCCTGTGACAGATAGCATACAAACCCATCCCACTTTTCAAGGATTTCTTCATTTTTAACTCTAATTTGAGGCACATCAATATCCACATCTTCTGGATTTGATTTCTCACTCGGTGGGACAGTAATTAACACTATTTCACCAGTTCTTCCCCACTAATATAATAGGTTTTCAACATATACACATGGCATACTTGATACCTTTTCTTTTTATCTTGCGTCTTTACTAGATAGTTCATCTGACTCAACTTTTTTTTTCTCAAGTTGCTAGGGTCCATTAAATTTAGCTTTGAAGGAATCTCCTTTCACTGGTCACAGTACTAACACGTCAAATCCACGGGAAAACTTCTGAGTGTCAGAGGTTTTTCTTTGCCATCTGCTTAATTCTACATTGTGCCCTCTTTAGGTGCTGTTGAGCTAACTCACCTAATCTATTTAATCTCTCCCTCACCTCGGATACATAACCTAAGTTTATATCTCCAACTTTGGACCTGCTAATTTTTCTTTAATTAACACCAAAGGGCCTCTCACTTCATGACCAAATATTAAATTACAGGGAATGAACTGAATAAATTCATTTTGAGTGTGTCCGCTGGCAAACAATACGAATGGGATACCTTTATTCCAATGATTTGCGTATTCCTGACAGTCTGCTCAAGATGGTCTTCAAAGACTGATGCCACCTTTCCAAAGTTCCCTAAAATTCAGGGTGATATGGACTGGATTTAGAGGGCTGTATACCTAAGCTAGCCACAACCTCCTTCAACAGCCTAGCAGTAAAATTTGACTCTTGCTCTCTCGCTCGCCCATGCCATGTGAAGAAAGCTACTAACCCCTCTACTAACATTTCCTCCTTAATACTCCATAATGGAATTGCGTCTGGAAATCTGGTAGACACATCCATTAGTTTTAACAAGTACTGGTTCCTACCTTTTTTTTTCTCGGGAGGGGATCTACACAATTAATGAAAACCAGCATGAAAGTCTCTTCAAATGCAGGAACTGGCAACTAAAGGTGCAGTTTTACTACCGCCTGTGGCGTACCTCCCATTTAGCATGTATAACACATACGGCAAATGTTAACCACATCCTTGTGCATTGCAGGCCAATAAAAATCTTTCTGCCTGAGTCTTTCATATCCCTAGTTGACCTCTTTAAGGTAGTTCATCCGTTACCCATAACAGCTTCTGTCTCTATGCTACTCGCAGCAAAATCTGAAACGCTTTGGCCCATTTCTCCTGCACTAACCTGCTGTGTTCTCCATTTCCACCTGAGGATTCTATCTTTCAGATAATAACCCTCCAGAATATTCTCTGCCTCCTTTTAAGAGTACACACCCATATTGTTTTCTTTACTTTTTCCTTCGTGCTGTGCCTTATGATAGTGGGTTCAGGTTACCACACAGTCTGGGAAAACACCAGGATATCTCTGTTTTAACTCTTTAATTTCTTAGTCTTCTTTGGGCTTCTCCATGACAAAGAGTGTTACTCCCTCCTTGAATGGTGTCAAGTCATTCCCGAGGGAAAAAAAAACTGAATTCCTGGAACAAATGCTCTATCAATCACTCCCACTGTACCTTTCCCAGTCTGGAGTTGGCACTCCAACCTGATCTTACATATTATACGCGAACTTTCTATCCATCTATCCCACAAATTACCCTACTCACGAGTAAAGGATCAGAAAGAGTGCACATTCGTTCCGCTGTTACGTTCAGTGACTGTTTAGATCCGGTGTCACTCAAAAAGTCGACTTCTTGTCCTTCTCCCCTTATTATCTCTTAGTAAACTTTACCCATAGAGGCGAATTCTTTGTGGAGATCAGTTACTAACTCCATACCAAACCCCTACCTAGACTGTGCAAAATCCTGCAGGGCCTCGGCTCTTCTTGGGGTCTCCTTTACTGCCATCACTAATGCCATTGGCTTGGCTTCGTTTACCACATCATTTCTCACATTGCTTTTCTTGAACGGCCAGCACTGTGACTTTATGTGTCCCACCTTCTGGCAGGGAAAACACCTTTCCTACTGCCCTTCTGAGACCACCAGAACTTTAAGTTATGGCACCACGCCATTACAGTGAAAACACCTAAGGCCTTTCACCTCCTGTCCAGCCTCTTTGCGTTTTTTAACCTGAGGTAAAATCTTATATGTCCTCTCTACTCTTGCTTTCGTACTGTAGGATCTCCCCTTCTCCAAACTTCCATTCTTCACAGGACAACATTTTGGCAGGAAGCGTTTCTTAAGCACCACAAGTACTTATCTGCTAATTCTGCTGCCCTTCTCACTTCCTGGACATTCTGTTACTCGAGGTAAATTAATACCATCTTTGGAAGTGAATTTTAAATCTCCTCCAGCAGAATAACCTCTCTTAGAGCCTCAAAGGTCTTATCTATTTTCAACACATGCACCCATCGATCAAAATGACAATGGTTCGTCCTTTCGCAATCAGCATAAGTCTGACCTGGTTCCTTCTTTGTGTTTCTAAACCACTGCCTATATGCTTTTGGTACCAATTCGTGAGCACTTAAACTAGCGTTTTTACCCTCGTCACGATTTCTTGATACCTCATCTCTCAGTGTGGCAAATAGCTCACGAGCTCTGCTTTAGTTTAATATGAACTAACATTGTCCATAATTCCTCGGACCACTCTGATTTTTCCTCACCAATTTTTCAAATGAAATAAAGACAACTTCAGCATTTTTCTCATCAAAATATGACAGAGTTTTGTCATATTTTAATACTTCACTACGTTCTCTTTGAATCTCCATTCTGTTGACTTCACTTTGTTGACTTCGTTGCAACTTCTCATTTTCGAATTTCTTCACTTTATGCTCTGCTCAAAACTTTCTCTCTCTTTCTTCTTCCTCCCTCTCTTTGTTTTTATCTATTTCTTCGCTCTCCCTTTGCCCAGCCTAGAAGCTTCTCTTTCTCTCTCTTTTTCCTCTCTCTCCCTCTATTCTTTCTCTTTCCCTTTCTATCTCCCTCTCTCTTTCCTCCCTCTCTCCGTGTTTGTCTTTTAACTCCATTTTCCTCAATTGTATTTCTTTTCTCCCTCGACAACACTTGTCTTTTTTCCATGACGTACCTAAGTGTTTGTGTAACCCGTTTGCAATTTCAGTTTTACTTTTGCCCTTTGGTAAACCCAAATCTAACTTATTTGCTCCATCCAAAATATATGGTCTTTTTCTTTCCATCCAGAAGTTCTTGGCAAATTTGAGAATCATCTTCAAATCCTGGAATCTTTTTTACTTAAATAATTCTAAGAGCCATTTCTCTCACATTTAATTTAATCATCCAGAAGTCATCAAAGTTAAACAAATTGCCTCAGCTACGTATTATGTAAATATCTCGGACATTAACCTGCAAGTTTTTAAACCTGTTGTAATTTTTCGGTTCCCCAAATCCATTCACATCTGGCTAAATCAGTTCACACACCGACGATGAACCCCCAAACTGTAACAACCTGGGGTAAATAATCCTGTGTATTTTAACTCAAGAACACAGAAATGATTTATCTTCTCCGGTAATCTGCGAAAATCCGATAGGCCAAGTGCTTGTTAAAGTAAAAATCACAACTTTCTTTCTTAATGTATAACAGAGAATAATCAACGAACAACTATTTGCAACTTCTTCCGCTAACTATCTTTTACCTTCCACTTTTACATCACGAGTTCAA
Source organism: Chiloscyllium punctatum (assembly GCF_047496795.1). Classification (NCBI taxonomy): domain Eukaryota; kingdom Metazoa; phylum Chordata; class Chondrichthyes; order Orectolobiformes; family Hemiscylliidae; genus Chiloscyllium; species Chiloscyllium punctatum. The sequence continues at coordinate 3,395,817 of NC_092768.1, read as the reverse complement.
TAAAAAAAATCCCAATTAAGATTTACAAAACCAATTTTTTTCTCTCAAAACAGGCAGCTTTCGGGTCTTCTCTGTATTCTGTTCTTCTTTTCTTCTTCTTGGGAATTCTGGTTCATACTTCAGGTTACTGATCGTTAAAAGTACCTTTAACAGAGTTAATTTTCGGGTGGTCTCTTTATGCTAGTTTTGCAGTTCTCCTCTAAACTGCTCAATCTTCCCCGAGCTTATACCACAATAGCATTGTGTTGACTTTTTAAGATAGTCAAAATAGTAAATTCAAACATGGTTGGAACTTGGTATTTTCGCTGTATAATTTAAACTGATTGTTGGAATTCGAATTTGTTTTTGTCTCATAGCAACTCGCCAGTGCTGTATGCTCTGAACCAAATGTTACATTGCATATTCTCTAGCACTTGGTGCACTTGCCAAGTACTTCACTCTATCAAAGGTACAGTACACTTCTAGACCTTCATAACAGAATTAAAAAAAAGTTTTGCAAGTACCCCATGAATTAAAATTGGGACGTTATTTGGAAGTAAGCAAATGTGAAACGAACATGCAAAATCGTTTTTTTCGGTCTGGGCTGCATAAGAATATGCTTGATTTTTTTTCAGTCAAGTGATAAATATCAGGTAATTAGAAAAACTCAAACAGTGGTAAGTTCAACACTCTTCATAACCACTTACGCTTTTCAGGAACAATTTACAGTGGACTTAATTGTTTGTCTAGGACCCCTATTTAAAGCAAAACGTGGGTATCAGTATTTACTGATCACAATGGATGTGTCTACATGCTTTGCAAAGTCCGTTCCATCTCGTATTATCACTACCAAACGAATTGTAGAAAAGTTACTTTTGTTTTATTTAATAAGGGTTACCCACAGAATAGGGAAAAAGCAATTCAATTTGCACTTTTTGGAAATATGTATGCACCGAATGAATGTGCCATATTTAGAAGTGTTCAATTACCTTTTAGGCATGTGATGAGAGGAACACTGAAATTACTAAAAGCGAAACTGCTGAGTCCGAGTTTACAGACAACATATTAGGACTCCATTTCAAATGTTAGGGAAAGATTGAATAGCATGGGTGAGTTAATTGGAAATTGTTTTAAAATAGCAGACAGTGCAATGAAACAAGAAGCAGACAAGAATTCGAAAAAGTGCAATCTTTCTGATAAAGTGTTTATGCTATTTCCAGTGATAGGTGGTGTTTTGAAAGGAAAGTGAGAAACGTGACTTAGTTGTTAAGAATTCCGGATATAAGGAATTCTCACAGAGTTTCTCATGTCAATACACTCAAAAAATACATTCCTCAAGAAGGGAAGCAATTGCAGAATCCATTATTGCTCACGACAGCGATGAAAGAAGCACATTTCAGATTATTCTGAATTGCACATTCGTCAAATTACTATGGGAAATGAATAAACACCCATTAATCCGGATAAAATATTCAGTTACCTTCCAGAGCAAAATCTAATTGCCCAAAGACAAAGATTCCACACCTGTAGCAAGATAATATGGAACAAGCTGATCTAATGATGCGTGATGTAAATATTGCAGATGCCTGTTCGAAATAAGCACTGTCCTTATATCTGGCAGGTGTTCCAAAGACGATTGAACAGAGTTGCAGCGAATGGAGCTCACACAAAGTAATAGAGCCAAAGCAGATAATCTCCAACGATTATTTGTGAACTCTCTCAAAGTCAATGCAGCCATAATGCCCTGAAATATCCTATTCTACCTTTGGAAGACTGTATTGAAGATGGGATAAACAACTTTTATTTCTAAGTTGGACTTACTGACAGGATATTGCCCAAAAACATTCCTCGAAATAGTAAAGACAACTTTAGCTTTTATGACATAAAATGGTTTCGTGCCAGTAGGTATCAAAAATGTGTCATCCACATTCCAAAGACTAACCAGCAACGTCAGTTCAGGATCAATCAATTGCGTTTTGTACATTGATGATTTCGTTATTTTTCGTTACATATGGAAGTAACATTTTTACAATCGAACTGAATTGATTTAACAATTATTGGAATTGATAAACCTGACTAAGAATGAGTTCACAAAAGCGCAACTCACGTTCCTGGGTCATGCTATTGGACAGAGTGAGATGGTACTTTGGATTATGAAAACAAATGTTATTGGGAGGTTTTCCATTGCTGTTGACAAAGAGGGTAGTATGACGATTCCTGGGATTGTATGTGTGCGTCTTTTTAATCAGAAGATCACACCTAATTTTAACAGGGTGGTCATTCCCTGGGTGACTGTCCTATTACAGAGTCTAGATTAAAGTGGTGCTGGAAAAGCTCAGCAGGTCAGGCAACATCCGAGGAGCAGAAAATGCAACGTAAAATGCACAAGACAGGTTGTGCGCACCATTTGCATCACGTTAATTTGACAACCTCTGTTAACAACATGAATGTTAAACTGTAATGATCATTAAATTATGTTCGACGTTGTTCTAATCGTTCCAGTACTTCTCCAAAATCATGCAAAATATTGAACAGATGCCCTTACTCAAAAAGACATATAATCAACAAATATAACCAAAAATACCTCTTTTGTTCCAATGTTAGTTATATGTTGTCTGCAGCATACATGTTTTTAATTTCCTGTAGAATTTTGAGCTATTATTCAGTCTATACATTAACAAAATAACCAGTTTGAAAATAATTTTAAATAAACAGAGTGTATTCATGATTGTTCCTGTTGTTTTAGTTTTACATCTGTTACTGATTTTCTGTTCTTCCTGACTCATATTTGACAATCAACATATCAATTGTAATACATTGTGATTAAAGAAGAATTATTTTCAGTTACAAGACGCAATGTGGTTTGATTAGATAATGCAAAAATATTTAATATGGTTCCCAGAGTCGCTGCTGAACAGTCTATTGGCGCATTCAGGAAGCAGATTTCTAAATAATGGATGTTTTTGTTCGAAAATCTACAGAAGTCTGTCTGAATATGGAATTCTGGGTGTATGCCAATCAATAATTAGAACCACTCCACATCAAATCATCACGACCTTGCTTTATAAATGAGTAAATATATTTTCCACTGCATTTGAAAGCATATCAGCAATCCAAACACCTCAAGATACCCTGGTCAACATAAATCCTGTAATCATTTCAATATAATGGGAATATGTATATTCCTTTCTGTTGATGCTGAATATGCAACGACACACATAACGTCATTTGTACTTTAATTGTCAGTTTCACACTGAAGTCATGTTATTATGTTGTTCAAATTAAGTTATGGTTAAAAGGCATAAAAGCTTGATTATCTCAACAGATCTGGCCTCACCTGCAGGAAGATTTTGAAAAAGTCAGCAATTTGATACAGTGCCCTTTATTTCTGGTTTTGCCAGAAATTACATGTTGTTTTTCTACTTATATGATTTCAGATTTCCAGCGTCCATTAGTTATATTTTATATACTGGTTTTTATATCTGAAAATATCTCATGACTTGAAATCAAAGTTTGCTGCGGAATCATACTTTTTTTTATGGAAGGTAAATAATTATCAGTGGAACCAAATCCCGCAAGATGAATTGAAGATAAGCTTGAGCACTAATTTGTGTTTTGATAATTAAATATTTAAATCCGGTTCTATATCTTCTTGATTTCAGAAATAAAGCAATTGAGACAAGATATGGGTATGGGTCCAATTTCAAAGCTTATGAAAAAAAATTAATATTGTGATATTTACATACACATATTTGCCCTCTCAGGATGGCAAGCCCATTAGCACATATGTTAAATTATATTATTTAGAAATCATAAGATCAGTAGTTCAAGTCACGATAAAAGTGAACATAATTTGCAGAAAGTTTGAACATTAGAGTTTTAGTTATTCCGTCTTTCAGCAACTAAATGACATATTATTTGTAGGGTATTTTTATTTTAGTGCAAATTATCATCATTGAATTTACTCTGAAGATATCTGATGATACACAACTTCAACGGAAATGTTGCTTGGAAAAGTTAGTCTTTGCAGTTTGTAGAAATAAACACGATGTCAGGGAATCAATATGTTTCATACAAATACTTCAACAAATGCTGAAGGAAACTGTCAATCATCTTTGAAATCTTGTTTGTTTGTTTCACAACTTAATATTACACCATGTGCAAAATTAAAGATTCAGCAAATAATATTTCTCTTTATGTTTAGTTTATTGATTATATTAGAACAAATAGATTTTTAAACAAAATTATTGTTTCATGTAGAGGGAGGCTTCAAAGAAACAAAGGAAGGTAGGACATGAAACATTAAAAAAATGCAAATGTTAATTTTGTTTTTCCAACTCTGATGCAACTGCGATTGAGGTCCTTTCTAGTACATTAAATATATGTAAAGTAAGGGGGCAGCTGTCACTTCACGTTATTATGGCAAATTCTGGATTCCAATATTTTTCTCTGTATTAAACTAGGCAACAGACGTATCGTATCCAAAATACTTTGCATATTCCATTGTCAATTTTGTGACATTTCCGTTTGGCTTCTAAAAGAAATGAAATCATTCAATTATAATATCAGATCTGTGCTGAAAAAAAGACATTGTCAGTACCTGATGAAGATAAATATCTCGAGGTATGTTTCGTCCTGGACGTGTAGATGACTAACAATACCTAATTATGCAACACTAAATGCATTAGTATCGCTTGGAAAATCTCCATCAGAAGTGAATCTTGATGCAGTCGAATTCTAATGAGAATGTTATGAAAAGTCACCTATTTTGAAATGCAAACTCGTTTTACTTTAATCAATTGTGCTGCTGTCATTTTTTTAAAAAGATAAATTGTCAAAAGTATGTTTGATACTTCGTCCTACAGTTTATTCTGCAATATAAGTTGAGAAAATTTGATGAATGGACACGAAGGTATAAGATCTGTATATAATTAAGGCATTAGAACCTATGTCACTTCAGGATATTTGGCATAAAAGTAATTTTTAAATGGGTTAGAGATGTTTTTGGAAAGGGTGTATTTGTTAACATTATTAAATAAAGAGGATAATGGGGCATATTCTTGAGTGGTTACAGCATACTACTTTTCTGTACATTGGCATTGCTTTTAGACAGAATGTTATATGATTAGGCAAAAATGAATTGTATCTGATAATGGATGAATGTATATACTTCCCCTCTTAATTGTTCAGTTGGTGACAGATTTGCAATGTGATGATGTTGGTGTTTGTATTGGTATGTGCTGCCAACCATGCCTTTGCGGGTTCTAGCAGTTTGCCTTACATATTGTTGATATTGTAGTCACGATTACCAGTTGAGCAGGAAATGGAGGTCGCTAATGCATGAAAGTCAGAACATTAAACCTGAAGTCAAAATTAAGAAGTTATGGTCATCAACTTGATGGTCCACACAATAAGATCCTGGCTAACCTGCTTGTAACAATAACGTCATATACTGTCAAGTCCACATAAATCTGAGAACATCTATCTAACTCAACTTTGAGTACATGCACCGATTTATCTCCCATTGTTTTGGGCACTGGCAAGTCGAAACCCTAAAAGTCTGTGAAATAAGATGTTTCTTATAATGTCAGCAATGAATAACAATCAATTTATTTTTGAAATGTTTATATTAATTTCGCATTCTCCAACGTTTGAATAATCCTCTTCGCCTATGTGCAACCCGTTTACTTAAGTATTTTGAGATTTACGAATATAAGTGCGTGTTCTTCTGAACTTCAAATAAAAGTGAGGAAAATGAATGGCTTTTGTTGAAAAGCCAGTAGACAATATATCAGCTTGGTTACCTTTTTAAATTATCAGATGCAAGGTACGTGTTCTTGCTTAAATAAGTAAAATTAATTCAATATGCTTTGATCTCGCCAATGCTGAGTACATCAGTGTCAAGGCACCCAGTCGTAAATTTCAATGCCATTGCAAGTTAGACCAGTATTCCCTTTATATTTCTTCTTCCTGCTCAGTGTAATTGCATGTTCATATGTGTGTTTCTATTTTTGAAAAGGACTTTATGACTCTCTGCTTCTTTTTGTCCCCGATTATCTTTCCTTGCAATTCATTTGCTGTTTTCCTATCCTTCCTAACAAAAGGGCAAATGAGATTTCCGCAAAGTGGATTACAAGTATTAGTGAATTTGTCCAATCATTTATCCTTACAAATTACGATTATCCTGCTCTGAAGTTATTTTCAATATCTTCATGCTATAAGCATACATGGATTCACTGTACCAGCGCCTTCAGCAATGGATTCTTTACAGTAATTTCCCAGTAACAATCGTGAAATTTAGACACGACGCCATCATCTACATTTTCTGTCGGTAAAGCAGTGATCTCTTCGTTATTAGAATTTAAACTAATCTGAGTCATCAGTGGTGTTAAGTCAAAAGATTTTAGTAGAAACGTGAACGCTTTTTAAATGTCTTTTGAGAACTTCATCTTTGTTCATCTTGTTTACTCCGTACTCAATGAGATGTGATATATTTGTAAAACGATTTCATGTATTTTTATTTTTTAAAAAACCCTGATTGTATTATGATTTTCTATCTGAGCGCTTTGTTTCATTTGATTTTGTAATGCCATTCACGATTTTATCAACTACAATCATTTTAGTAATCGGACCATGATTGATCAGTCATGTCAATAACATGTTCCTGAACAAAAGGATTATGTTTATCATGTTCCAATTCACAACGGCCATTTCATAATTTAGTGAATGTTGGAATATTCCAGATAATACATCCAGAATCTCTATAGGTATATTATAAAAGAATTAAGGTTTCAAATCTCCAGGAGCTAAAGAGTGCATAAAAGAAGGTTGTCGTGACTTTCTTTTACAACTAAATTCATTGTTTTTCTTTCCTTCTTTCATTGCTCATAGATTCCTTCGTTCATTCATTCATTCAATCATTTATTGTACTGAAATGTAATTGTTGTTTCTATATTTGTCTCTGAAGAATGAGACTCGAGATTATTAGTAGACAATGTATTTTTTGTGTTTTCTCATATGAATACATCAGTCACAATTTCCATCAGAGAAGCACATTTAACCTTTTCCTCGCATTTCATCATATTTTATTCTTTTATACCGCACTTCTTCTTATTTTACAAGTTTTGTCATATCCTTTCCTTTGAAACCATATTGACTGTTCAAAAATCTCTCGAATATTTTGACTTTCAGTAATTGTTCGCAGCGTTCTACACGTTTTCTTTCAATTTATGTCACGCAGAATCTTCAGCTGCACTCAATTGCACTTACAAAGATCTGTTTGTAGGAACAAAATAAAGGGAAGATATTCATAGAAATAAATAGTTATATCAGTTTTTTTACAATTCCTACTCACCATACTCACCACAATGTTAGAATTTGATAAGTTGGAAGATTCGGAATGCAGTAAGAACGAGGGTCGATGGTGTGTAATTTACACTGATGCACCACAAATGTGCAGGATCATGTTGGTTTTTCTGATGGATCGTGGGAAAATAATAGACTGTGGCAAGTATAGAATACTAATCAAATTTCTGAATTGAGTCTCGGAGATGAATTGTTTGATTGTGCTGTGGAGCATATGAGTTATTGCAATTGCTATCACCCTCCAGATAAATGTAGCCAGACTTGCTACAGATGAACCTTGTTTCAGTGTCCGAGGTTTTGTGAATCATTTGGGACATTTTAATCTCAAGTTTTGATATATCGACTTCTTAAGTTAGATTTATATAAATTTAAAGGAAGCAGTGGGGGGGCTACTTAGGATTGAAGCACAGCTATGACTGACAGCTGTTGTCATATCCTGGAAGGTGATGTTTACTCTGCATCAAATCTAAACATTCAATTTTCTACGAATATAAGCTACGGAAAAATGTTTTGATTAACTTACATTTTCTCAGGGTTACTTGATGACATAAATAGTGGGAAAATGATGTCTGGATGAGAAATGCATTTAACTGACAAAACAAAGTTTATACGTCACGCTGGCAGTAAGAAAATGATCATGAGTACGGAAATTAGTAAATCGTATGTCCTATTTATTTGCACTTTTGTATAAATCTTATGTAATTTTACTGATGAAAGGGAAAAAGGCTCGCGCACTTTCCTTACCCTTTTGCTTTTCACAGCTGTACCTAGCTGGATAATGCTTGCTTTGGGAACGCATCTTCACCACTTTGTCACAAATGTATTAATGCTGAAAAATAAAACGCATTTAATCTTGTTACGTTGATCTGAGGGGCGCCAGTAGAATTTTCAAAATTTATTGCCTTCAGCCATTTATGGACATTACACGTAACACATTAAATTGTCTCTAAAGATTGTAAGTGCTGAAGATGGGGACCTGAAAAAGAGTTAAATAGGGATATTAATTCGGCAGTTGTAAACGAGGAAATTTGCACAAGTTGCAACTTTACATTGGCATTGATTTCCTCAGCCATTTTAGCGATTAGTATGACAGCAATTGTTCAGCCTCCTTCTACTCTTAGTTGGTTAGTTGTCCAACTCGATATCAGTGACTGCACTTCAGAAAAAAAAGTGTTTTAATGATTGGTCCTGGGATTGATTACATTTCTCCATCACATGTGGTTTGATTTCAGATGATAAAACTCATATGCACCAAAGTAGTAATAGACATCTTAATGAATAAATAAAATTTGATGGTATTTCCCAAAACGATAAGCACGTGTTGCTGTCTATTTTCATTTAAAGATGGAACGGATGCTTATTCGACAAAATAAATGAAGTCACAATAGAAATAATAAAACTATGAATATATATCACAATCAAAATGTTTGAAATATGTAAACAAATTCCTTTTTGTTCAAGCACAATGACTTCAGTGGTCGAATACCCGAGAAAGATCTCTTCTCTATTACCTACTTTACGTTTTACAAAGATGATTCTATATCGAGTTTTCCTTGATTGTTACAAAACTCAACTTTTTATTTGCTTTAAACAATCTGCCGCTTTCAGGTCAAGCAACTAGTTGTTTGGGATTTTAAAACTGAAATCATTACATTAATCAATTCTATCTCTAAACTGATGCCAACTGTCAGCGAGAACATGTTGTTACTATATTAATCATTTTCTCAAGTGGAAACTTTCACTACATCTGGTACCATTCACTTCCTTTGTGAATTAAAGTTCAAAATTTGTGTTTCTGGTTTTTCTTCAAGAAAACACAACAAAAAGCAAAATTTTCGTTCTTGTAAAACAAAACCAAATGAATGCATTTCAGCGATTGTCAGTTGTAATCATTATTTAATTTCACTCAATTTAGCGTTATCACTTAAGGTGAGCCCCAAATGTTTGAGCTTTCCAAAAATTGCATACACATCCAAAATCTCACACACACGCACGCACAGACATAGAATGCACACGCATATACACGTACACAAAATCATAGAATCTCTACAGTGTAGAAGCAAGACATTATCCCATACGACCCACGAACCCACACCAACACTCCAAAGCATATACCACTCAAATCTAATCCTTTACATTTCCACGGATAATTCTGCACATGTGTGGACTCTGCGAGCAATTTAGCATTATCAATCCATCTACCCATAAATCTTTGGACTGTGGGAGGAAACCAGACCATATGGATGATTTTGTGCCGTTACAGGAGAATGCAAATTCAATACAGACAATCGGCCAAGGCTCGAATCAGACTGAACGAAAAAGAAGGCGCAGGGTTTGGAGGCTCCTTGTGAGCTGGCTACAGCAGACCTAACTGTTACGTATCTCATAATCATTCTGCCCTTGTAAAACTTTTCAAACTCATATCCAAGTCGATCCAAATTACGAAAAATGTTCCCCTAACTTTGCACGTCTGGGAACTCTACAATTGGTGAAGCCAAATTATGGACACTGGAAGAGAAGCTTTTCTGTTGTGGAAACAAGACTTGACTTGCGTGCTATGCACCTCTACAACTCTATCGATCTTTGATTGATCTACATTAAGGAACTCAGTGATGAACGAAATCGAGAATGCCACTACTGTTCAGAATTCATAATTAAGTGTGCAGATGACCGTGTGATGAAGAAGTTCATACGAACGTTCCACAACCAGAAACCTTGGATGATTTGGAAAATTCACTCCCTACGGTAGGCCAGATCTCAGGTGTTCAATTCAGGTGACTGTGATCTACACAGTAAATCCAAGTATGACCTTCGAAGCCATCAGGAATGCTATGATCCAGTAGCAAAGTAAGCTTGAGACCCACATGGTAACCAGTCATTTATGGCAAGGCTTACACGACATGATGTTCCACAGTGTGAATTCAAACAGAATCGTGAACAGCAGTTGATGCCAACCCGATGATCTCAATGCATTCTATGTTTGCTTTGACAAGAAAGGCAGTGTAGCAATATTACCTGTCGCATCAAATGCAACTGTATCCTCGGTCACTAAACATTAGACCATCTTTATTAAGGATGAATGGATATAAAATGGATGGTCCCTGGCTACACACGTATGCTCTAAATGGATTGTTTGGAAGCTGTATTCGTAGACATCTTCAACATGTCCTTGCAAAGGCATGGATTTACGGACTCCTACAAAAAGGCCAGTGCAAGAGAAAAGTCATGCAGAATGTCCCAATGACTATTGCACGGCAGCTCTGACATCTATTGATATAAAGTGTTTTGAGAGACTGGTCATTAACTCCAGCTTCCCAGATAACCTTTACCCTTCAAGTTCGAGTACTGGCACGACTGGTGCATGGCAGTGCTAGCTCCCTGACCCGACACTCATCCCTGGAAATCTGGACAATAAGAATAACTACTTCCAGCTTCCAAGTTTTGGACGACAACTTCATCTTAAAAATTATAATTTCAAGCAAATTCCCCTTCAAACTCCAGAAACTAGGTCTCAGCTCTCCCTATGAAATTGGATTCTCGAATTCATGACCAGCAGACTACAGTTAGTAAGGATAGACAATATCACCTTCCCCATGATAATCCTCAGTTCCCCACAAGGTTGCACATTCAGCAACCTGATATATACCCGATATGGAACATAGAACATAGAAAAATCAGCGCAATACAGGCCCTTTGGGCCTCGATGTTGCACCGATCCAAGCCCACCTAACCTACACTAGCCCACTATCCTACATATGCCTATCCAATGCCCGTTTAAATGCTCATAAAGAGGGAGGGTCCACCACTCCTACTGGCAGGGCATTCCATGAACTCACGACTCGCTGAGTAAAGAATCTACCCTTATCATCTGTCCTATACCTACCACCCCTTAATTTAAAGCTATGCCCCCTTGTAAAAGCTGACTCCGTACGTGGAAAAAGGTTCTCATGGTCAACCCTATCTAAACCCCTAATCATCTTGTACACCTCTATCAGGTCACCCCTAAACCTTCTTTTCTCCAATGAAAACAGCCCCAAGTGCCTCAGCCTTTCCTCATACGATCTTCCTACTATACCAGGCAACATCCTGGTAAACCTCCTCTGCACCTGTTCCAGTGCCTCCACATCCTTCCTATAGTATGGCGACCAAAACTGCACACAATACTCCAGATGTGGCCGCACCAGAGTCTTATACAACTGAAACATGACCTCAGGACTCCGGAACTCAATTCCTCTACCAATAAAATCCAGTACGCCATATGCCTTCTTTCCTGCACTATTTACCTGGGTGGCAACTTTCAGAGATCTGTGTACATGGACACCAAGATCCCTCTGCTCATCCACACTACCAGGTATCCGACCATTAGCCCAGTACCCCATCTTTTTGTTACTTTTACCAAAGTGAATCACCTCACACTTACCTACATTTAACTCCATTTGCCACCTTTCTGCCCAGCTCTGCAACTTATCTATATCCCGCTGTAACCTGACACATCCTTCCTCAGTGTCAACAACCCCACTGACTTTCGTATCATCCGCAAATGAGGATGAAAATAAATATGGCTGTGTGGCTAAATTCCACAGGAATTTCATTTACACGTTTGTTGCTGACACCAGTGTTGTACGTCAAATCTCAAACCATTTCGAATGGGAATATAGCAAGATTTTGAGTGCTTAACGGCATGATGTAGAGGCAACAACGTCAGCAAAATGAAGGAGCTGATCGTTGACGTTGGGAAGTGGAGTGGGTGGCATTTCCCTGTTTGCATCAATGGTGCGGAAGTGGAGATGGTCAAGACATCAGGTTCCTGAGAGTGATGATCACCAACAATCTATCCGAATCTTTGTTGGTGATCATCACATTTTCACTATGGCCATCAAAGCACAGCAACGCCACTGTGAGCCTCGGACGGAAATTCTGCCTGACATAATAATATAAGGAATGGGAGCATATGTAGTCCAACTGGCCCATCAACTCTACTCTAAAATTCAACGAGGCCATGGCTGATCGTTTCTTCAACATAGTTCAGCCTACCTGCCCACTCTCCATATCCTATACTTCGTTTACTGTTCAAAAATCTATCTTTGTCGGAAAAAAACATTCAACAAGGTGGTCTCAACTGCTTCACTGACAAGGGCATGAAGGAGTTCCTGCTCAATTCACTCTCAAATCTGCTCCATATTATTTTGTGGCTGTGCCGTCGAGTCTTATTTACACTTCCAGTGGAATCAATATCCCTGCTTCTATCTTACATATACCCTTCATGTTTTTATATGTTTCCTATTTATTCTTCTAAATTCCAATTAGTAGTGTTCCATTCAATTTCACCTATCTCATAAACCAATCCTCTCAACTCCAGGATCAACCTAGCGAACCTCTTCTGCATCCACACCAGTACTTAGTCCACCTTTTCCAGAGGAAGAAGAGCACAACTGTGCACAATACCTCAAATATGGCATCAGAGGACTCTGTACAGCTGCAACATAAACTCCATATCTCTAGCAATGAAGTATTTCATCGATACTTCCTGCTGCATCGGGAAAGCACAACATAATCGAAGGCACGTCCCTCCTCAGTTATATTCTATTTTGCCAAATTCGGTTCGGTAGAAGGTTAGAGATTCCACACACCTATGTTTCTTCCTTCCAGTTATTAGAATTTTAAATGGAGATCTTCAAATTGATATTGCTCTCTTTCTCCACACTTTCTCAGCATCTTTAATATTGCACCTTTCAATTGATTCTGTTACCATGATGCATTTGTGCAGTACAACAGGCCTGTTTAGCAAGTGACACAACATGTTTCACTGTACTGTAGTATGGGTGACAGTAATGAATCAAGTAGATCAAAATCGCATTCCACGACCTCAAAATCCAAATCCTGAAGGGCACAATTCAGTTTTCACGAATACCCTTGGGATTTGAATATTTGTCTCTCTTAACAGACTTCAATGTAGAAAATATTAAGAATTCTGGTGTTCTTACTTTCCCCACAGCTCCGATTGATTTATGATCCAGATTATATTTAAAGATCAATTTTATGTTTACATTTATTCTTATGTTTTCTTCTCATTTTGTGCATGTTTATGTTTTCTCTGTCTGTTTTGATATGCGTTGCACATCTGCTTTCATTTTCACTGTTCATTTTCCGGATGCTATGATTCGCTATGTTTACTTTGAATGTGTTTCTATGAATTTGATTACAATCTTCTTGTTAAAATGCAGCTAATGAGATTTCACATACTATTTTCTTCAGTAATTATAATCTGATATCTATTTTGATTTTGAGTTGATGACTATTGGAAGGAAAATTTCAAGCACTCTTTTATAGAAAATCTCTTGTATTTTTAGAGATTTCTCATTTTTCACGAATAAGATTATATGCTGTAATCAAGCAATGAATGAAATGCAATATAAAATCTCATCTGTAACTGTGATTCATCGCACCTGAATGTTTTCTTTCAAAATGGGGACACGTCCTTCAATGCACTCTGACAATTTACATGCCATGATATGTTTTGGCATTCTTAATTGATCATTTACTTTTGATTATCTTATTTTGCTGTGAAGGGATAAATTATTTTGTTCGAATGACATTGAACTTGAAAGAATTGCAAATTATGAGGGGGAACAGGATGAATTTTCAAAGCATGATAGTTAGGGTAGATAGTTCACAGATAACGATCAATGCAGATAAACGTAACCACTTCGGCCCTGATTGGTAGAACACTGAGAAACAAAATGAATTCTAAATGAAGTGCAGAAGAGGAGGACCTGCTCATGTACATATAAAGATTATTTGATATAGGAGGACAGGTTGAAAGGATAGTTAATGAAACCTAACATTGTCCTGGCATTAGAAACTGGAAACTTACTGAACCTCATATTACTGCGAGCCGAAAACTGTCGAAAAGATTTGAAATACATTGTAAAGGGTTCAGAAGCAATTTGCAGGTATGGCTACTGATATTGGAATCTTCAGTTATTATGAGGATAAATTGAAGGGGCATTCTACAATTGTCGCAGAGTGAAGAAGGCCAGTTGACACATCAATTGCACACCAAATCTCAAAAGACCTTCCCACCGAGATCACACTCTGAACCCGACTTTTCCAATGGCCAGACCACTAAACCTTCACATTATTGGCCTGTGGGAGAAAACCAGAATATAAAAAGAAAACCCACACTGGCACGTAGAGAACTTGCAAACCCCACATATGCAGAGGCCTGAGTGTCGAATCGAAGATGAAAGCTTGGTATTATGTGGAAGCCGTGCTAATCACTGAGCCGCCATCCCATTCCGAGTATTGGGCCTGTTCACTTTGGAGAGATTTGATAGATTCCTAAAAAGTTATTAGTGGGCAGGACGAAATCGAAGGGAGGACCTATACCCACTCATTAAAGGAAACAAAAAGAGAAGACACAGGTTAAGTGATATGCAACCGAAAAAAAAGTGATGAGAGAAGTAGAATATATTTCCTCTGGTTGAGAAATTTGGAATAAATGGTCATTCTGTGGATACAATCTGGGCAATTCCAATTCAAATAGGGAGATGGATCTTTATGCAAACTAATGAGTCAATGAAATTATCTACCCACAAAGGTGTGGTAGTAAAGGCACTGAAGATCATCAAAAACTGCAAAATTTTCATACATATTTTATTAGCAGCATGGAACATATGACAAACCCGCAGCACGCCATTGAGAATTAAGCATTTTCTATGGAGAAGCCGGCTTGAAAAGCTGAAGTGACAACTCCTGCTCCAAGATTCTATGTTTCTTTGTTTTTCGTTGAATATGGTTCTCCATGAAATAACATAAAGTGAGTGTTGACTAGAATAATTATTGGCACAATACGCTATGTAAACATATTTCTTCCCAAAAACAATGGTTCGTACATTAAAATAAATCGAATACACATCTTGTTTTTTTAGATATTGATAATATTAAGAGCAAATTGAAAGTAGGAGGTAAGTGCGCCTATATTTTTTTCAGTGTACTTCAGAGTTCTGGCAACACTGTCCATAAAGGTATTATCATTATTTGTCCTAATTTCAAGGCACTTCTGACTATGATACCTTCTGAAAGCCTATGATAGTCAGTTTTAATTTTCATCAGAATAAAGCATCGTGTTGAATGCACACTGGATTTCTTACATATGTAACAATTTGCAAAACCTTATGTCCTTACTTATGTTGTTCATTTTGCATGAGAACTATATTTTTCACAGCGACTGCTTTATTTCTATCGTTTTCTTCAATAAAACGAATCATGTTCATATCTATTTGTAACAGGTGGTCACAAAGGTAAATTTTCAAAAGCAAACAAAAACAATCAAATGTGTGTGCACTTACGAAGGATTACACAATAATCCGATATTTATTTAATTTTGCTGCTAATAATGCTGTCATATAATTGTACATTTTGTTGTGCATTTGACATTATTGTATTTGTTTTCATGGAAAGACATAAGAAATTGGAACAGTGAGAGACTTCAGTGTCGACAAACGTGCTCAAGAGATTCTGTTCTATTTTGAAGATTGTGTCTTATCACTGACAAAACATTTTCCATATTTCTTTGTAAGGTTATGGATAATTGCAGAATTCCAGATTCAAAATCAATCAGTCTACCTGAAACTTCATTTTGACGAATTCCATATTGAATAGGTCAGCTGAAGCGAATTCCACTCTGAACTGAAAACTCTCAGCTCAGTTTGCACAGCTATATTTGCACTGAAATACACTTTTCTTTTCTGCGACCTATGAGAAAATAACTGAATTAGTTAATTTAAATGTGACATAATAATTAGTTGTGATTTGCAATGTTCCCTTTGGAAAATGTTGAGCAAATAAGATGCAACATGCTATTGAATTACAATTAGATTATTTCTAATCTGTGAAGTAGAATTTACAATTCAACTTTAACAACAGTTATAATGAATCTGCACTTCGAAGTAATGCTTGCATATATTCTTCTTCTTGTTCATCTTCTGCCTAATATTATTATTAATAGTAATTTAATTATCGAACATGCCACGCAAGTTGGTTGTACTTAATGGATACAGAGCACATAAATCATTAGGCATGCAAACAGATCTGATTTGGAACATTTAATATTCTGTGGACAATGTATTTAGGTAAAAACAATGACTGCAGATGCTGAAAACCAAATACTGGATTAGTGGTGCTGGAAGAGCACAGCAGTTCAGGCTGCTCGTTGGATGCTGCCTGAACTGCTGTGCTTTTCCAGCACCACTGATCCAGTAATGTATTTAGGTAGTCATTACATGAGTTTTTGAGGGAAACAGCTTTGTGGATAATATGGAGAGATTAGGGTTAAATAAATGATGGGTTTCCTTCATACAAGAATTGTAATTCTTCAAGAGTCATAATGAGCACTTTCTGGTCTTGTCTGCATTCTGTCCTCATTCCCTTATTCGCCTTACCTTGAAAATTGTAAATTATGTATATATGTTCATTACACATAAATTATGAGCACTGAATCATTGGACACAAAATTTATCATGCAATTATAAAGTCCAATGACAAATGAAGAAACAAAGAAAAAGGCAAATTAATTTTCTGTTGGCATTCTACAATAATTTCTTCTTTCCTGATAATTTCTTCATTTACACTGGATATGTAATCCACTTTAATAAAATGACAGCTGCGTTAGATGACGGCGCAGAAAATTGCAACCACTCACAGCAAAATGCGTAATTGATTCCTTGCATATTGTCTTGCATTTGGCCTTCCCTTTGAAGGTGTGTAAATGTCCCTTTATGTAACTGTGCGACCAAATTCCTTTCTTTTAGATTAGATTTCCTACAGGCCCTTTGGCCCAACCAGTCCACATCGACCCTTCGAACAGTAACCCACCGAAACCCGTTTCCCTTTGATAAATGCACCAAGCACTATGGGCAATTTAGCATGGCCAATCCATCCAACCCGCACGTCTTTTGACTGTGGGAGGAAACCGGAGCACCCAGCGGAAACTAACGGGGAGAACAAGCAAACTCCACCAGTCACCCGAGGCTAGAATCGAACCTTGGATACTGGGTTAATAAGCAGCAGTGCTAACCACCGAGCCAGCATGACGGATTGATCTTTTTAAGATTAGGTTCCTGATCGTATGGAGACAGGCCACTTGGCCCAACAAGTCCACACCACTGTCCGAAGAGTAACTCATCCACACCCATTACG
The DNA here is from genome assembly GCF_047496795.1 of Chiloscyllium punctatum. Taxonomy (NCBI): domain Eukaryota; kingdom Metazoa; phylum Chordata; class Chondrichthyes; order Orectolobiformes; family Hemiscylliidae; genus Chiloscyllium; species Chiloscyllium punctatum. The sequence continues at coordinate 3,378,273 of NC_092768.1, read as the reverse complement.
CTCCCCTATATTTAGCCCTTACTAATGCACATAACACTATGTACAATTTAGCATGACCAATTAACCTGACCTGCAAATCTTTGGATTGTGGGCGGGGACCAGAGCACCCAGAGGAAACCCACTGATAACAGGGACTTAAGGCAGGGGGAAACTCGATCCCACAATTTTGTGGAGGTGAAACCTTAAACCAGCAGTTTGGATCGCTCTGCGCTGGCGCCAGGGGCAAAGATAATGGAAAATATTATAATGGTTTTTGTTGGATAGATTGTTTTTATGAGCAGTCTGCTCGGAGATATTAATGCACACCTGGAGAGCAAACTAGACTTGAACCCACTACTCCTGGCTTGAGGTATGGAACTTGACACTCAAAATGCCACTGCCTCCCAGCGAGGAATTAAACGCGGGCCTCCTATGTAATAGCTGGGGATACTAACCACTACACTACCAAGGACTTGAATTTGAATTGGCTTCATTTGAACTTCTCTGTCAATTACTAATTAATCATTTTGCATCATCATGTTCTCAGGCATAAGATCAGATTTATAAGAAGTAAGACTACACTCATCGAGTATGCTTCTGAATATAGCAGAAATGTCTTTCAATCACCTTCTGCGCAAAACCTTTGTTTCTCTTACCCATAGACCACACATCTATCATTCTTAAAATACACTCAATCACTTGGTATTTACAGCCCTTTGACACAGAACTTCACTGATTAACCGTTCTCGGACTGAACAAATTCTTCTTCTGTTTAGCTCAAAAGGACTGTCCCTTCAATTCTGCGGCTGAACCCACATGTTTGAGTTTCTCCACGAGCGGAAACATCTTCTTCACGTCCACACTATCCATGCCTGCTAGGGTTCTGTCAGTTTCTGTCGGATCCCCACCCGCCCTTCTAATCTGCATAGAGTATAGACCCATAGTCCTCAACTGCTCCTTGTATAACAGACCCTTCAATGTCATTCTTATAAAACTTCTCAGGAAGTCCTCAAACGTTTGCACAATTTTCCTTAGATATAGGGTGAATACTGCTCACACTATTTCAAATGCTGTCAAACCAAAGCATTCTGGGCATCAGCAGTACATTTCTGCTCTTGTACTCTAGTTTTCTTTAAATGAATGTCAAAATTTCGTTTGTCTTCTTAACTGTCATTTGAAACTACCTGTCAACCTTAAGTGATCTTAAAATAGAACTAAATATCGTTTCTGCTCTAGATCTTTGAATCCTTTACCAACTTATAAATTAGTTTATTCTTCTGACAAAAGATTATAACCTCATACATGTTACTTCTTTATCCACTCACCAAGCCTATTTAAAAAAAAACTTCTGCATCCATTTCCCTTTTTCAACTACTTCTCGTTCTGACAATCTTTGTGTCATCTGCTGTCTGCATTCGACAAGTCTACCAATTCTCTATCTATGCCTCAAACCCAAAGTTTTCTATCTGATTTAATAGCCTCTTCTGTGGTACCTGGTCAAAGACCTCCTGGAAATTCAAATCGACAATACCAACTATTCAAAATCGATCGCAGCCTTCGTGAAATTGTTACCTTTCAAGGAAGTCTAATAGCCTTTTCAGGCAAGATCTCCTTTTGACGAATCCGTGCGGATTATTCTTGCTCCAGCATACATGTCTGACTACTCATAATCTTTATTAATAGACTCTAAAATATTATCAATGACCGAGGTTAGGCCAGCCGTCATATGATTTCCATTTCTGCCTCCTTTCCTTCTTGTACAAATGTGTTATATCACCCATTTTCCAGTCCTCTGGTGTGCTTTATGATCTGATAATTCCTGACAGATTACCACCAATATCACTGCATTGTCGTCAGCAAGCTCCTTCAGAAATCTGTAGCCAGCTTGATATATCTACTTTCAGAACTTGCAGCGTCCTCTATACCTTCTTAGTGATGGCCAGTACACTAACTTCTAACCCCTGACTCTTTTCAAGTAATAGTATGCTGCTGGTGTCATCAACTGTAAAAACGAATGCAAAGAACCTATTTAGTTCCTCCGCTATTTATTTTTTCCCCATCAATATTTTTTAAGCCTTGCTCTCCCTCTGCATTCCTCCATAATTCTTGCCTATTAGAAATCTAAGTAGACCTTTACAATCTTCTTTGAGTTTAGTAGCTATGTATTATACTTTATCTTCATCCTCCTCGATTATGTTTTCTAATTCTCGATTCTACCAGTTAGCGCCTGCTGATTTTTAAAAGAAGTCCCGATTTTCTGGCTTCCCAATAACCATCACTACATTCTATGCCGCTTCTCTAAGCTTTTATATTGTCCCAGAACTTCGTCAACACCCTCCCCTTCGTATGTTCCTTCTTCTGCTTGACCTCCCATATTTTCTCCGGATACTTGTGCTTGAATATTTAGTTTCCTGCTTTGATGCCATTACAAACACATCTCCATGAAACCCATAAGATTGCACCTGAAAATTTCAATCTGTGCTACAAAGCAGTTTGTCTCGTTTCATAGACTGTGTTAATTGAATTACAGCATTCTGAGTCTTGCGTTGACTGCACTCTAGTAATCATTGACTGTGCCTTATATGCTGTGCCTTAAATTCGATTCCTGACCCTTTCTATCGGATTACTTGCGCTGGAAAACTTAACAAGCTGCACTCAGATGCCCCCTTCAAGTTTCTCCTTAATCCAGGATTGTTTTTCATGCAAATGAACATTCTACTACGGTCTCCCCATCACACACACACACACACACACACACACACACACTATATTAAAATCAAAGGCCTATCCATAGCCCGAGTATTGTGGTTCACTAGTATGCTGTTCCCTGCAGGAATTTGTTCCGACGTTTAATTTACTCGACTGTTGGTTCATTTTTGAAGTGAGCAAAGGGAAATTATTTTGTTCTTCCTTCCTAATCTGTCACCGTGCACATCTTTCTTGCTTTGCCTTTCACTACCAGTGTTCTAGAATGTATTTTATCTGTACATACGAAGAGTCGTCTGGACTTGAAACTCTAAATTTCTAACTTTCCACGGATGCTGTGTGACTCACTGTGATTTCCACTTTTTTTTTGTTTTCAAAACGAAACATTGTTTGTTTGAAACATAATGCAGATTTGTTGTTTTAGCATCTGATTCTGAATTATGTGTCGTATAAAAGCTGCATAATATATGTAGCATAAAATTCTGTATGCTTTCTTAAGTATTGTTTAAATCACTCACCTCCACTCACTCATATCCTTCACTGATGTTTTTTCACTGAGCGTATGACATCTCTCAACACTTTCTGCTCTTCATGAGTATCCCTGCTCTTGCATTCACATTTATAATTGCGTCACTTACAAAAATAAATGCAAGTGAAGTCAAACGTCGGCGGTAAAGAGTTACTTTCCACTTGTATCTTATTATACAAACAATTTGCTCACATGAATCTTACACATTTCTGGTGTCCACTGAATACACCTGTCTGGACATGAACTCATGAATAGCGTCTATATTAGCGTAAATGTAAAGATATTTCTCAGATTTTCAAAATCAGTGCATGTATCTAATGGCACCAAACGTCCAGTTCTGCGTCGACACGTTGGGTAAAATAAGTTGAAAAACAGAAACATTACAAAACAAGCAATACGATTGCAAGTTATAAAATCCTCAGAGGCATTGATTCACCATTGCAATTTTTTGCATGGCACATTGGCACTAAGCAATCTTACTTTATCATGCGTTCGTACAGTTGATCACTTTTTTTTGTTAAACGTATCAGGTTGAAATCCACAAAATGAAATTTTGCTTTATAAACAATTGTTTATTTTCTTCAGAAGCAACGTGCTTTTGTCATGTAATGTCAATTTTCTGTTTTGCTAAATTTGGGCGATTGTAACTAGTTTAATAATGTATACTCAAATAGCTGTTTAACACTATTTTCATGAAACAATATTATGGATGATTGTTTGCAGAACAGTCTACAGGCACACGTATGTATTTCAGAAGATAACAACAAGCAAGCTACTTGCAATGAGTTTTATTTTTTCGAAAATGGTGACATTATCACAAAACTGTATGTACTAACTAAATGAAACGTGAGCAAATATTTCATTTTAAACAATCATTGAATTAGGTTAACCAAATGTTGTGTTCTTAGTTAGAAAGTGTTAGAATACATAGTTTATTGTAGTTCTCATTCATAATTCGCATTTGACCATTCATTTCAAGTAGCATTTATATTTATTTCTGTAACCTGGTATATTAGTAAGGAACATTTGTCAGAAGCTGGCAATATTTGTCAGCTGCATGTGCGATTCAACATGTTTTATATGTTTTCTGTATGACTTAGTGTTTTTTTTTAATACAAGCTCATTCTAGAAAAATAAAGGTCACGTTTCATGGTCTGAGCAAACAATAATGCTCCACTTTCATGAGAGAGAGACGGCTCGGATTGGTGTAACCTGAGAGTAACCATTCCTGGATCAAGAGTATAGTTTGCAAAGGAAAATCCTTTATTCTGATGTGAACTAATACAGAAATTGAACCCACACTCTTTGCATTATTCTGCATCACAAACCAGTAGTTTATCCAAATCATGTAAACTTCAAGCCTTTACATTCCATGCATTTTCCAAAATTAGTTGCTTGTGAAACCTAAGGAAAACCCACACAATCGTCGACTGAATTTGTTGTTTCTATATACAATTAACCATATAATTAGGGTTCTCACACATACATTCTCATGCATATATCTTTAACTCTGCTCTTAAAATACTTAATCTAATGCAATAAAATTCAATCATTGACTCTCCATAATGTACATTTCCTACGCTGTCTTTGCTCTCAACATGCACACCATGTTAATCGATGTAGTTTACCACCAATTAATACAATTTTCAGATGTTATGACGCCTGAATTTCTGATGGTACATTGCACTCTTGAATATAAGTATTACAGACAAATAATGATATTTAACAGCGGAAAATTCTGACTATTGAGCAGAAGGCATATGGAGTGTGGTTCTGGAACAGCACAGCCGGTCAGGCAGCATCCGAGGAGCAAGCAAGTCGATGTTTTGTGCATACGACAATCCTGATGAAGTGCTTATGCTCGAAACATCGACTGTCCTGCTTCTCTGATGCTACCCCACTGGTTGTGCTTTTCCAGCACCACACGTTTTGACTCTGAACTCCAGCATCTGCCATCCTCACTTTCTCCCAGAGGACATATAGATATGTTAACACCCACACGAAATCCACATTTAAAGGCAAGCAATTTCAATTTTGAAAATGAAATGCATTTCATGATTGTTCGCATCTATTTCATATGATCTGTCAAAAGAAAACATTTGAATTCACTCATATTTCGGCTCTCTTCTCCAAATTTGAAACCTTAATTCCAGTGGATTTACCAACTTTAAAATTAATGAATCAGTTGGAAGCTGACTGTTTCGTTTGTCAGCATATATCTTTTTAAAGTGTTATCAGAAATAAAAGGTGCTGGTTAATAATTAGAAATAGAATGTAACTGGCATAGAAATATCAAAGCATAGCTTAACCTGGAATCCAAGTAATAATGTTCCTTTTCAGCATCTTTCAATTTTCAAGAGGAATGAATCATGAATAGGATGCAATTTGCTCGGACACACATAGAGTTTACTTAAGCCATAAAAACTGATATTTTTTGCATAAATAGGACAACTAATTTATATCCATTACATTTGGAAAAAAGTTGTTGTTTTCACCACCATGTCAGGTAAACAACACAAATTGGAAAATTATAATGGAATAGATATAACATGCTTCTGGTTCTTATTTGTTTCCAGAAACGGATAAAGGTGAGAAAACACAGGAAGTATAAATTGGCCTTTAAGTATCCACTTTTCTTGTGGTGTGGTTTCTTGGGATTGAAATAAAAATGATTGTGAAACGCATGCTCATGTCTATGTGAATCTGCCCAGTACAATCTTGATCACATCGAGGTGAGGCCTAATTTTGGAAAATCGAATAGAAGTTGCATTTGATATATTTTAGTTTTTATAAAAACATAGAATCGTACCGCTTACAAAAAAGGACATTTTGATCAGTTTGCTTTCTCTAATTCACAGACCAGTAATATCAAGTGGCTTGCAATTTTTGTTAACGTCGAAAATGCCTCCAATTTCCAAAATCCGTTATCCATTAGAAAGAACTATGTTGAGCACATTCCATTTCATTATTCAATGCATTCTAATTCAAAACATTGGAGTTGACTTTTATCTTCTATAAAATCAAGTTCTCAAATGCTCGATCTTAAATTATCCTGATATTATGTTAATTATTCTTTAATTTTCATACAAAGGAACGTAGCTTTGTTTATTTTGGCAAATTCTTATGAAGTTTTGTGTACATGAAACAAACTGACCATTTACCATCTTCTGATGAACGAAAGAAAATTAAACTGAGATTGTCTGATTTTCTCATTCATCAAAAATGTGCACCTGTGGTAGTAGCCTTATGGATACATGGTTTTGAACTATTATGTCTTGATCCACAGTGATATAGAAACCTTTAGGTTCGGGTAGAATATATTGCTCGCATCAATACTTAAAGCAACGAAAAGCCAAACTCTTATTTAAGTATCTTTTTTAAAAGAACTCACACAATAAGAAACAAGAGGCATTAATCTTCGCAGATTCTTCAACATTTCAAGATACTGATGACCTTTTTAACCTGCATTAATAGTTTGATTACTTAGTTCTAAATATCTTGGTCGGCACAACATCGTGGGCTGAAGGGCCTGTTCTGTGCTGTACTGTTCTATGTTCTATGTTCTATTTAAACTTTGAGTGAATCTTCATTTTCAATTGACATTGTGCATGCTAATGAGTAGTTTTGGGAATGCCCAATCTGTTTTAAAGGAACAGGCAGTCCATTCTTTCAAGAACCATATACAGAATGCAAAGGCTTAAATATGTGTAAATAGAATTACCACACAGCGAACATTATGATGACCTGAATTCCTTATTTCCATTGATATTAATTTCAATTATATGGTGGGAAGAACAAAAATGAAGTGTTAATATGACTTCTCATATTTTAATACAATACCCATTCACAGCATGACATAATGGCTCTAATAATAGAAATTTAAAAAAAGAAAAAAAACTGCATGTTGCATGGAATACCAAAATTCATTGTACGGGTGTGATGTAAAGAAAAAAATCTGAACAATTCAATGCCATTACTGTATACTTTATATGATATGGAGATGCTGGTGTTGGAATGAGGTGTACAAAGATGAAAAGCACGCAACAACAGGGTAGAGTCGAACAGATTTAATTGGAAGCGCTAACAATTGGAGCGCTGTTCCTTCATCAGCTCATTAAGGAGTGTATGACTGCAAAACACATAATTTATAGAAAACGTTTACAGTGTGTTGCAACTGAAATTAGATATTGAAAAATACCTGGATTGTTAAGTCTTTCATCTGTTAAAATAACCATGCTGGTTTCAGTTCTTTCACATGTAAATCGTAAAAATTTATTTTTTAAAAGTTACATTCTCAAGTGAACTTCAACAATTAGTCTCTGTCAGCCCAGATAATGTATTGAAGTTGTGAGATTCCTTTTGTGATGTTGTCTGTGCCACAATAGTTAGATTGTTTCTAAACTTGAAAAAAAAATTTACAAAATCTTACATGGACTCATGCAGTTTTTGACCGAAGTAAAATGGAACTCGGCAATTACAAATTCACCCCACTTATATGTATGTGTCTGTGTGTCTGTGTGTGTCGCCAACTTCGGTACCCATGGGGATGGCCTCAACCAGGACCTTGGGTTCATGTCACACGACAGGTGACCCCATTTCACTATATACACACACAAATACCCACATGTGCACATGCACATATAAGTTTGTGGGGTGAATTTGAACTTGCAGAGTTGCATTTTACTTAGCTCAAAGGTGCATGAATCCATGTAAGATTCTGTAATACCATTTTTGTAAAGATTAGAATCAGTTTAAGCATTGTGACACAGACAGTATCAGACAGGGGATGTCACACCTTCACTACATTATCAGGGCTGACATACACCAAATGTTAAATTTCATTAGTGAATATAAATTTTAAAAATGTTTTGCAATTTACATATGAAAAACTGAAACCAACATGCTCAATCTAACAGATGAGAGACTTCAGAAACAATCCAGGACGTTTTCAATATATAATTTCAGTTACATCACAACGTACACATTTGCTATAAATTCTGCATCTTACAATCTTATATTCTGCAGCGCTCTGAAAGTTAGTGCTTCCAATTAAAACTTTTGGACTATAACCTCGTGTTGAGTGATTTCTAACTTTGCATGATTTAACGTTTCATTACTGGATTTCTCAGATTGTGCACGACTGTATATCAATCACCTCATCTCACCGTCTAATTTCTTGTTTAAAAAAAGTTTCTTTTTACAAGGGCAGAATTTATGCTGGACAGAATGGAATGTATCACATTTTAAACTGATATTGCATGATTCATTGCACATTCTCAGCATATTTGAGACATTAAATACTTTGTGTCATTTGTAACTGCGCAAGTACAACTGTTAACGTTGATCATTCATAATTATATTTATGCAAACCATCATTTATCAGTAAGGTCATTCTTGCAGGCAACACCAGCCAGTATTATACAGTTAGCATTCCCTTCATCAGAGAAAAAAAACGACGTGGAACGCCTCTTTTTGTTTCATTTCTCCTCATCACTTTGATGTGGAAAATAATTCAGCTGTTGGAAAAGAGCACTGGCAATACAGGAACTGAAGAGAGACAACATTCAAAGTAAAAGAGAAAGGTAAAGTTTCTATGGGAAAAAAATCTCGTTAGCATTTTATTTTCACGTTAGAAGAAAACAATTATACTTCTGAGAAGTTAATTGAAATTAATTGAATCGAAGTAAAACATCATGACCGTATGCAGTTTGTTGGTAATGTAAGAAACTCCATAAACAAAGTGAAGCTGATTTTGTTTTCTGCAAGGATGTCTTGGGAAGTGAAGTACCATTGCGAGATACTAAACACATCGTTGGGAATGTACTGTCTAGTCATTTCAATTATCCAATATTATCAAATAAGAAACGATATGAACTACTTACCCATGTGATACCAATTTGTTGTTAGCAATCTGCATTTCAGTTAGCAAATGATAATGCCATTGCTTTGTGACTCGAATACATCAAGGCACCTATGAACCGCTCTCATAGAACTGCTGAAGAATGGAAGACATATCGAAAATTATTGCATGCATATCATTCGAATGATCAAGTGATAAAAAGTCGCCACAATTATTCAGTGAAAAAAGCGATTCCAGTGTCTTATGACGTTATATTGACTACAGTTTGGAAACAGGCCCTTCGGCCGAACATACCCACACGAACCTCCGAAGAGTAACCCACCCTGACACCTACATCTACCCCTGACTTAGGCACCAAACACTATGGGCAATGTAGCATGGACACTTCACCTGGCCTCCATATCATTGGATTGTGGGAGGAAACAAAGGACCTGGAGGAAGCCCCTGCTGACATAGGGAGAATGTGCAAACTCCACACAGACAGTTGTCTGTGGTAGTATTTGACGTTGGTCTCTGGCGTTATAAGGCAGAAGTGCTAACTACTGAGCCACAGTGCTGCCCCAATCATTGTAGGAGTGTCGTTCACATAAGATGTTGCATATGTTATATATTTGTACACTGACTGGTATGGTTACATTTCTGGAATGTTTAATACATGTTGAGTGCACCATGTATGAAACACAATGGCATTTTCTTTTATGATCATTTATTGCATTCACTTCAATGCAGAATCACTTGCGCTGCCAATTATTTGAGATGAACTCGTGTTTTATTGTGGGGGGAGAATTCCTTGATCACAACACTTTGATTGAAATTACCTCAAAATTCAAGATAAATTTAAAATATGCGTTGTCTGAGGACTTTCAACGTGTTATTTGTGCTCAGTCGTGTAAGGGACAACTTTAGACATCCCTTCATTGTCAGTAGGATTCATAGGGAAAATCGATCATCACTAATTAAATCCGCTTGAGCTACTCTTGGGCAAGGAATTCTGAAGAATTATGTGAAATTTCTTTAGTAAATTTTGTATTCCGTGCAATTTTTCAAAAGTAAAATAATCTTAATTATATATATTTTTAAATCGTCAAACAGACTCAACTCTAGACACAATGTCTTCAGGTATGTGTATTGAATACAAATACAGAAAAGGAAATGGAAGGTATTGGATAGTTGCAGTATACATTGTCTCAATTTAATAGACTGACTTGAATAATATGATTGAATGTGATATACAGTGTGTGCGTGTAATCTCGTCGACTCTTTAAGATTAATTAATCTTGTTTGAGAATATTCATTTAATTCAAGTTAGCAGTGGTGAGTAGAAACTTCATGCAAATCAAAGCATAAACTTATTCATCTTCGAGTGATAGCTAATAGTGAATTGAAATTTCCATAAGAATGCATAGAAATCATTTCATCCTACAAACGGATATAAAACTGTTATTTTCATGTTTTCAGGAAACAAAACTCACTGAAGTGAGACGGCAAATTCAAACAATGTATCACATTCCATCAGTGCAATGTTCCAAATTATTTCACATTTGTGTAAATCTGAACAATAAGGGAATAAAGACAAAAAATAAGGCATCAACACAGTAGACTGAAAATGCATCGAACAGAAACGAAGAGAATTACTTTAGAAAGAGAAAATAAAACATACGTAAGATGTTGAGGCATAACGTTTGATAAACATTTCCAATCCTACACCAGCCGAAATATCTGGAATGATATCAGATATGCATTGCAGAAGCAAAGGATTCAAAGAAGTCAAATCATGTCTTTGCCTGCTCCACAAAAGTTTTTCCCAACTTTAAATTGTCACATTTACGTCTCTCTCAAATATAGGGACAATTTTCGGTACTCACACACATTCCTGCAGTTAGGAATTTAACTTTCTCACCTGCTGTGGCAACTTAATCAGAATGAATTGCGACTACCATATGCTGTTGCTGTCAAGTGGCACTATTTCCAAAATTGAAATATTTGAGCAACGTCTATAGAGATTAGAATTACATGAGTCATGGGGTAAAAAACAGAAAGACAATTGCTGGAATAGCTTATCAAGACTGGCAGCATTGGTGAAGAGAAATCATAATCAATGCTTCCAGTCCAATGACCTTTCCTCAGAACTGATGGTGGCAAGGAAGAAGTCAGTTGATACACGGAAAATAAAATGTGGAAAGGAGATAAGGAGTACTCGATATGTGTGGATAGAGGCCACGGGGAAAGAATAATGGTTGGACAGACAATGGAATGGAACGTCGTCTGGATAGGGCGGCGACTAGCTAAATATGGGGACTATTACTGTGTGGCAGAGTCGGATAAGAGTTCTTTTTAGGTGCATCCCGTCCTCAGGAACATTTCACTTTGTCTTCTAGCTTTACTTTGCAGATTGGCAACGTGAGTTGCCTTTTTGGCTGCAAGTTACAAACTTACAGAAATTACAGCTTATTAAACACGTAATTAAAAGCACGACATGCACGACTATTGCTTAGCTGACTATCATAATAATGGTGCCAAATGCAAAATTCAACGTGATGAAATTTCGTTGTGTAAACTAATGCAGGAATGCATCGTTACAAAGAATCAACATATTGCTTAAGACTAAACAGGATCTTACAAAATGATCAAGTGGCACCAAAAATTCAGCACTCATCTTTGGGTGCTGAAACCAAATGTTTTTTTTAATTCGCATGAAGAACATGGGAGCCCTCTATTCTACTTGCAGGCAAATTAAATAAAAATATTTACTTTCCACGGTACAACATCAGCTAAAATTGAAATGTTGCATCTGTGCCAGGCTCACAACACACTATCTTTGTGCTTAACCTCTACTCGTGCCTTACATTCATTTTCTCATTCTTCTGCTTTCAATTGAAATACAAATTGCTTCATTTCCTTTTCTGTTTCTTTTTTCTTTGTTCAACAAGGCTTATTTGGTTAATTTTCTTTTTGTTTTGCGAGGGTTTTTTATTCATTTTTACCCAATTGTCTCTAATTTCATTTGTTTAATTTGCAATTGACGTTTAGCCAATTTTAATGACAACAATTGCATTCCTGGCAATTGAAAATGTTTTGTGATTGTAACAACCACTTCCCCTTCCCTTTCAAATGCAGTCAGTATAAAGTTAAACTCTGCCAATCTTGACTTTGTTTGTTTGGGATTTATTACAACTGCCAATCCTGAAAACAATGCTTTTCTCACTTTCTGTAAATACTCAGAAGTAACCGCTCCCACTTCCAGGAAATTCTTAGTGACTGAAAAAGCCATTATAACCCAATATACAATTACACAATACCAACTGGATTCAACTCCCTAAAAAAAAGCATGATGACTCGCTGGCTTTGAGTCCAATAAATCTTGTGGAGACCATAATCTGTACTTTTTTTTAAAATCGGAAATGTTAGGTTTCGCATTCCAGGTACAATTCAATTCAGCATTTTGCACTCTATTCATGACTTAACACTGGATTATTTTAAAAAAAAGCTTGATTCATCAACTATACATAAATCAAAACAAAGAAGGAATTGGAAAAGAAAATTCTATTCGAAATCCACGCAATAACAGGTGCAGTAGCTATTACGAAATAACATTTCCTGGATTGTAATATCCCGCAAACACACTCTTTGGTAAAAGGCAAATTGAGAAAACAGATTTCCTCTTATGCAAATGTCCCAACTGCAAGGGAACCCCACCTATGGTTTTTGATAAAACGATGGAATAAAAGAAAGATTCAAGTTCTTCAAAAACTCAACAACAGCAGCTGACAGCTAAAACTAAGAATGTCTTGGTTCTGTGAAAGTGTAACTGATTCAGACTGCGCCTATTGTCACAACATAGAAAAACTCCAAGACCTCAGAAGAGTTTTTGTTTCTCTCATGGCTGTCATAGACTGCGTGATAAAAACTCTTAAAAACTCTTCAATAAAAACAATATAACGTTTTAAAACTACAGATTCATGCTTCATTTTGGTGCAGTTGCTTTTGCAGTGCACAACAAGAGAAATCACAATCGCAAAAGTCATAATTGCACAATTAACAGCAACTTTCCAAAACAAAGCTCAGTTTAATCTCATTCAAGCAAGCAACATGAGTAATTTCCCTTTTTCCACTTCAGACAATAAGTCGTACATGTTCATTTAGCAGGTGTGGAGAGAAACTGATTGAACATCAAGACATGTATCACTTGGTGACCTGTCGACATTTGTGTCATGACTGTTCAGCCATGATGAACATATTCATGCCGAATGCAAGTACAACCTAATTGGAATGAGCTGTGAAATATTGTGGGGCTCAGGTATTATGGAGATGGATCATCAGGCCTCTTCTGGAACGCCGCAAGGCCTGAAGATTTTGATTCTCGCATTTGCCTCGAGTTCAATCTGCTTCGATTGTAATTGCTGTTTAGCCAAATTTAATGGCATTCCTGGCAGTTGTAAATCCTGTGTAATTGCTGCAACCTCTCCCCTTTCAGCACCGTTGCAGGCAACACAAAGACCAGCTTGTCTGTCAACTCTGAAGGTGTTATGTTGCTCACTTATCTAAGACTTCTGTGCATTCTTGCGTATATCTGGCATTAACATGAGGCCTCCTTTTACCACCCTGTCTCTCTCTGATTTCTGTAACGGGTAGCATGACTACTCGTCTGGTTTCCCATACCCCAGTTGTGAAGTATTTTGACACTGTTTTCTTCAAAGCTAATTATTGGTTTATGGATTGCATGTCTGATCGTCTCACTAACAGGTCTTGGGTGTACGAGGCGTAGCTGTGCGTTTCAGCTGCAATATTTCCAAAAAGGCAGTCAGATATTCAAAGAACTCTGTGCACCATTACCATTGCTGAGAAATGAGACCATTCGTTCTACATTTTACTTCCAGTTGTACTTGTTCCCCTCTGTGTAAGTTCGTGAAACCCTAATTGCTCACAATACAATATTATCTTCTGCCTGAGGTAGAAGATTACCTTGGTCTCCAGCAGCGCTTGCAGCGACACTGGATGTGTGTTTCTTTCTCAGCCAACTACCGACTTATCGCAATGAGACACTCAACAGAATGAGCTGCTATATGATGTAAGGAGAATTTTCATATCAATGTGTTCATATGAGAGAAAGTTAGTTGAGAGTGGAGAACTCCATGTCGGTAATTTCCCACGGCCTCAGGTCATCATATGTTAACACAATACGTTCTTGAGGTCCAGTTGAGTGTCTGCCTACGAGAAGCAGGGGGACTGTTTCTGGCATAGAATGCAGGTATTGAACAGAATTATCAGCGTGGTGAACCAATGGTAACTTATGGAGTGCAATGCGTAGCGACTTCTGAGGCATCCATGAATTAAAGTTGCGTGCATCGTTCCACTGTCCTGTCTCTTTGTGAGAAATGGACAAATGGCGAGTTCAGCAGACTCCCTCGAAAGTTAAACGTGTTGGCAAATTCTATAACGCTGCTGGAGGCTGACGGGGGATGTTATGACTAAGAGAAAATTATGCAAACCAAATTGAACAAGCAGAGAATGAGTCTTAGATTGTGCCAACTAAATTGTAAGCATAAGTTTGGAGAGATGGTCATTGATTGATGCAACAACAAAAAAAGATTGTATTCGCAGGTCTTACTTCATCATTCTTTACACCATGTATATTATATATACTGGATTGCGAATGAGAGCGAATTTGCCATCTGGTAGTGCAACCTTTTTGATATTCCTTCAGGAAAAACACGCCAATCCGCAGCATTGCCATCTCCAATGGAATTACGAAGTCCCAATCAGAATTTCGGCTTCAGCTTCCACTTTTTCAAGATCACCAAATTCTGTCCGTCAGAGAGCAGAGCAGCTTATGAATTGCATTGATCGTTGAGGCGTGCAATGCATTTTTTGAGAATAGGGTGAAATTCACCAATGGTGATCAATTGTCGGATAACAAGTGAGTGCTGGATTGCTTTTAGAAGCAGCTCATTCTAAAATGAGAACAATCACATGTACACGATGTCATAGGGAAATATGAGAAAGTCAGACCTGCAAATCTGGTGTAAAACATGGAAACATCTCCCTGAAATATGTGTTTAGAATACCTCAAATAAATGAAACACACCTCGTCATTAGATAACTAAAAATGAAAGATGTATTTTATATACACACAAAATTGGTGTCAAAGTATAAAGTGAAGAAGGTTTTCTAAGGTAACAAAGTAATCTTGATCAAAATGGACAATGAGCTAAATAAGAGCACATGGAGGTTCATCTGGATAAATGAAAAGTATTAACTTTGATTCAGCAAACGGGGCAATACTTACACAATTAATGGTAGAGCCTTGAGTAGTTTTGAACAACAAAGAAATCTAGGGATTCAGGTGCATGATTTTTTGAAGTTTACATCATATAGATATGGAATGGTTAGAAAGATGTTTCGTACCCACTTCATGCTCAGTCCTTTGGATTGAGGACAATGGATGTCATGTCGAGGTGCACAGAACATTGGTGGGGTATGTTCTTGAGTAATATTTTTAGTTATGGTCACTCTATTATGTGAAGGGTATTATACAGATAGAGAGAGCTTATGTAGCAGTTGACCAGCATGTTGTCAGTTATGGATGTTTGATGTGTAGAGAAAGTTTGGATAGTCTGGAATTTTTTTCAGAGCAGCACAGCAGTTTGCTCACTCACCTTATAGAGGTATATAACATCAAGAGTGGTAGAGAAAGTGTTAATGGTATGTATGTTTTTTTTCCCTAGGATGGCACTTTCAAGGCTAGGAGACATGCCCTTTAAGTTCAGTCGAGAGATTAGAAATAAAAAGAAATGTGGGCATTTTTTTCACAGAGGGTGGTTCGACTGTAGAATGAACTTCTTGGGAAAGCGGTTGATGCTGATACAATTGTAACGTTTAAAAGCTATTTCAGTATGTGCATGAATAGAAAATATTTGGAGGGATTAGGCAGATGGGACTCGTCTCGTTTGAGACTACATATGGCATGATGGCTACATACCGTGCTACATGATTTTATGACTGTACGAAGATAATTTAGTAAACAAGAAACATCATTGAAAATTGATTAATTCACATGCCACCCCAACCCCTCTGAGTGGTACAATAAGTACCACGTAATTTGTGTCAACCTCACGCATAATTACTTCGCAACATATATTAGGAGTTACAAATTAATATTTTGTTCAAATAAAATAATCATACTTACCTGTCAAATTTTAGGTTACCTTCTGGATCTTTTCGAACGACACAACTTTGTATGTTGGATGATGCCATCAAATATATTACATTCCATAGCACTGCTGTACGTTCATGATATTTCCTGGACTTTTGACCGAATACATTGTTCAGCATCTATAATGATTAACGAGGCAATATTTCCTCATTGATATTATCCGATAAGAGAAGTTTCCTTTATATTGAATTTGTAGAAGAATACATACATTTATTTAAAGTGGAAAGGTTATTGGATTTAATTCAAAAGTTGTTCCCATGTCGATAAAATTAAAAGAAAAACACCAAACATATTACTCCATTTTAATAAACGTCATGAAATTCCAATCATAATGAAATTGCCTATGCAGAGTGGAATAAAGATTCTGAAAATGCTTCAATTTTAAAATATTGGTAATCTTAGATTACAGAAGTAAAGTTGCCTGCATCTTCTGCAAAACATGAATATATTAGTGTCAAATCTGTGCACAATTAAGTTAGTATTTTAAGAGTTGCCTTTGATTCATTGGGATAACAATTATTTAACAGTTTTGATGGGATTCTTCATCCCAATTAATAGTCATATTTATAGTCTAAGAGCAGAAAAAAACTAAGTTTATTCACGAAGAATATTTTTGCAGAGAATGAATTGTATAATAATTGCTATCCCCTCTGATTAATGTAGAAACAAAACTCCCAGTTAATGGTTTCATTTATTCATTTGAAGCATATTATTGCAACTTACTCAAAGGGTACCTCCAACTCAGGCAGTTTGTACCAATTACTTGTTTACTTTGTGGTCAACTTCATGATTCTGTCCTGCAACATGTTGTGGTAAACTTGTTTCTACCAACTGTTGTTGTGGAGATGACGCAATTGCTTCCTCTCTCATGAGTACTATGCAGACATCGTTAGTATCAAATTAATGATATCTTGGGAAGTGATCCATGCTGCTGAATTGAATTCTAACAGTTCAACCCAACAACCAGTGATCAATACAAACCTAAAAGGAGGCACAGAGCTTAGAAGGAAAAATTGCAAACTCTAACAAGAGTTGTAATGCAGATTCACATCTTACAATTATCGTCGTCATCCGCAGCATCTAACTTATGCTAACAAGAACAAACAAAAAGCACAAAATGTAACTTACCAGTGTCACTAAGTTGTTTCCTCAGTGGTAAATATAAGAGTCAAGCGCAAATGACGTTTGTGTGCATTTAATTAGAATTAGAAATGATTGTTAGTTTTTGTTTTCAATTGCTTGCAGTTTTCTAACCGAAACATGTGCTTTTCTTTTCTGCATTGAAAAGCGAACTGATAGTGCTGAAGTCAATTTCAAAAATATCGTCATCCTAGCATCGCTCCCAAATGTAACAATTGTTGTTTCAATGACACACTGCAGGTATAATAGATTTTTATTTTAGAGCACAGTAAGAGACTCTTCGGCCCACCATCACATATTCCTACATGATACGTGTTGCATTGATCACGAATTTAATTCTATAATGGGGTGGACTAGAGCAGTGGTTGTATTAGCAAAGACGAAAAACAATAGAAAATGTGTGGGGCAACTTTATTGGTGAAACAGATACAGATGATGAGGCATTAAAGAACGTAAAAAAGTTCAAAATGATATGCTAAACTTAGAAAAAAAGTGGTTATCAAATTTTGACTTGAGACAATTAGTTGAGGATTTATCAATAATGCACGCTAGTGGTATTAATGGCATTTCCAATTAGACTTTAAAAAAGTTTTGATTAGCGTGAACGCTGATATTGTGCTCAAAATAAGCACTGAAATTTTCAGATGATGATTGCATTAAATAATAATATGTTCCTCCAATGGAAGGTGATTTGATTGATTGACGAAGAGATGACAACACATGTGAAGTTTTAATAACGTTCTTCCACTTTTGCATATGGGTTTGAAGAAATATTAGAAATGGAAATTCTGGACTGCAAACTGTTCTTTTTAAAAGAAATCTGATTTCCATAAATTAGTTTTGCTGTTAACAATAATGAAACGTGTATTATACTGTGGTCAGTTCCCAAGACACGACATTCTATTAACCATGGAAAGTGAAACTGTAGTAGTAGTGTATTTCTTTAATCAGAATTTCATTAAACAAATCCAACCTAAACTAGCAGCCTTACAGCATGTTTCCACAGTTTCATCGAAGACGATTTTAAAATCCTGTCCTTAAATTCAGTTTACCTTTTGACTCTAAAGAATAATTCACGGCTTATTTGATGACTATAAATGAATTATTTCATTTTACAAAAGAACACTGCCTCATAAATTTAAAACAATCTCTGTTGTAACAAGAACTGGGGATACATCTGTCTTGACTCATTATGGAACCTTTAGTGTTTTGCAAAAAGATTTAAGCTAGGATCGAAAATTCGCTTCAAATCTCATGTTCAACAGCTGAAACTTGTAAGGAAATTAAACTTTAGAATATTGAAATTTGTTTTTACTTTAACAAGAATATCAACTCGCCCTCTCTATCAAGTGCATTTTGTTTTCTTTCTTAATTCGGATGATCGGAAAACTTTCAGAAATGCACGAAAAACATGCTTCACCAATAATAATGTTATTTTTTGGCTCCCAAAATGGGATTCATTTGCTTTTCGATTTCATGCAATGCGTCAAAATATTTGTCAATTTATTTGCTGTCTGACTGATTTGAACGTTGTTTTATTGTATGTTTTATTTTGCCTTCCTACTGGAATATATTGAATCTTATAACTTGTTGCATACTATTCATCCCCGACGAAATTATTTACCTGCTAATACAAAAGTTTATTGTTTCTTTCCATGGAACTAGAGTCTGAGAGACTGAGAAAAGCCCTTGATGAAGTTGGTGAGAAATGCTTCAAAAATACGGCATAAAACAACAAACATAGGATCAACATAAATGTTATTCGGTGCTCTTTAAAAATGAATTAAATAGAACAGTATTAATGAGTTGTCTTTTAAGGTCCATCCGGCTTCTTTAATTGCCTTACTCAGCAACGAGTATAGCAATGGTAAATATTATATTCATTTTGGTTGAAGGTGAGTATTTCCGTCGTCTGGCATATTGAATTGGTCACCATATTTGCCAAATAGTTTGAAAGAAAGAAAAAGAATTTAATTAGTTAACATAAATATCAAACACAGCTGTAAATATTCAACTGGATCTGCAATATTACTGCTTCTCCTGCATCAACGCATGTTCATGAATTTAATCGATTGAGGTATGACCTTGGATCAACAAAATTCAAAAGATTTCAAATTTTAGGTTTTGTCATATTCCACGAGGATATCATGTATTTTCGAATATCTGGAACGTTAAGCACAATATGAAAAGGAAAAAAAAGTCTTCTAATATTTTTTCCATTTCCTTAGTGAGATATTGGTCTCATTAACTGACGAACACTACCTTCATTTTGCTACCCTGTTCGATATCCTAATTAGATGTAGAGTTGGTTGTGACCAATTGAAGGTCTCTGTCATCATTTTGTTGAGCAAAATGATCTTCCCGATGTCTCTGCGCAACTGAATAAGTTCATACCTGACAGCAAATCTATTTTTCAAAATTGGGTGGCGTCTCCAACAATGTTGCTTGTCTCCACATGTGGAATATTTTGTTTCACCTTACTTCTCTGCCAGTAGAACGGATTCTTCAAGTATTAGTTTTACCAAATTAATCACAACAACTTACGACATTTATATGATGAATAAGGAACCAAGTAAGCAATGTTGGCCGTCACAATACCAGGATAGATGTCAGTGAAATATGTGGAAAATTTAAAATGGGTAGGACATAGTGAAGTTGACCGTGAAGGCGGAGCAGATAGTGGGTGACCAGGCTTGACACGTATGTTTAGAGGGAAAACAAGCTCATGAATGAAAAGAGCACAGAATTTTATTTACATATTCCTAAAATTTTATAAACATATATTATAGTAAGGAAAGCAAGTGAGTAACGATTTAAAAAAAACAGTGGCAGTTAAGTGAATGGTAGTCGTTTGTGCAATCAATGAGAGTATCAATTGATTGATTTGATAATCAATAATACACAAAAGAATGACAACTCGAGTCAGTTTTCTTTCAATTGGTCACCTCGTAAAGAATGGCAAGTACCATCAAATTGACACTCGAACAGAATTTCCTGCACAAAAGTGATACCATTATTTTCGATCCATCCAGAACAGAATTCATCAATAATGTAGAATTCATGTAAAATCTTCCACAGAAATATCGGCTGGTGGCGCTGAAAACTCCATGTTTGACAGATACTTCTTTTTGGAAAGTAGATGCTGTTTTCTGGACTTGAATTCTTATTCAGTAAAATAAGTTGGAACAATCTGAAATTTATTTTCTGTGTGATTCTTAGAAAAGTTAATGTTATTTAGTAAGTGATATGCAATTAGCAAACACTTGACATACTGTTGTCTTCTTTCCAACACGGGCTGGCTGAGAGACATTATAAAATTTACTGTTGAAATTTGTCAACAAATTGTGTGATTGAGTTGAGTGTATCACTCCGCCTCAGGTTTATGCATTTTCACTCTTGTTGCCATGCAGAATCCTCATTTATGGATGCAAAAGAATTTCAGGCATACATCTTTCTTTCACCAGTTTTATAATGTGGAGTCCAGCAAAACTGCCCAAAGACTAGTGCACATCTATAACCATGACCTTGACGAAACAGAATAAATCTACTTAGATTCAGAGAAAGGTTAGGCAGCGACAGTTCCTCGCTATAAATCTGAAATAACTGAACTGAGGCTAGCAAGTCACCCTACATTTACAAGTACATGTGCACAGTATATTGTTTCTGAGCAGCCTGTTCACACCCAGTACCCAGAATGAACTTTTTTGCAGTCTCAAGTCTGCATTTTGGCAACAGCTATAATGGCTTGTCTGTCCGGATCCTAATGGAAATTTGACCCATTGGGCCGATGCTAGGCTTTGTTTTACGGTTTTGTTGTGGGGTGACCGAAGATCCTTCTGTTCAGGATGTGCCCTGCGTGAGGCCGTTCAATTCTCTACACTCAGGCTGTGTTCCGCATGCTCATTCACGCAGGTGAGAGTGGCCACGTTCGTCGGGATGCCATCTAGTTCCATTCTCCCCTTGTCACATACTCTTTTGAAACAGCCAGTTGCAGTGTCAGTTTGAAGTGCTGTTGGACTTCAGCTGGCAAGCGCTTATGCATGGCTTGATCACTAATCGCATAAATGAAACGGTTTCTTAGCATCCCACTCATGATTGACAGAAAATAAAATGCCTCTGCTGATTGTCTGAACCTTGTCTCAAATCCGGTGCAGACCAGTGTGATTCTTGATCTGCCGAATAAAACGGAAAACATTTTAGAAAAAGAGGAGTCTTGGGGCTGTATTATTCCTTAACTAAATCAGTCATCAATTCAGAGGTTTTTATATGTGGTGCCTCAGGGAAAATTAGGCTCATTATAACTGAAAAACAGCTCGGGGTCCAGAGATGAGAGGGGAAACAGTAATTTCTTTTCATCTACGTGAATTCTAATTACTGAGAAAATAAAATAATGCATTCTTTATGGATACCAGGCCCAGTCTTCAATGGCAGGTTTGAATGAGTCAAGCTTCTCAAATAAAGGCATGATGATTACCCGAACTCAAAGATCGTCGTTGTGACTGTTTTGCCTAGACTGAGCATAGTTTCTTAATATATTCGCATAGAGAACGGTATCCTCTTACCAATTCAACCATATATGCACACGTACACATCAGATGGACTCTGACTATTCAATTCAGAATCAATCCTGAGAATTATTATGTTAATCCAAGACAGTATGGACTGCAAATGATGAAAGCCTGAGTCGACAAATGTGAAGATCGAAAAACACAACTGGGCAAACAGCATTCGAGAAGCAGAAAAGTCAACGTTTCCGGCCTCGACGTTGAATTTCCCTCTCCCCTGATGCTGTTTGAACTCCTCTCCTTTTCGAGCTTCACATTTAATGACTGTGATTTTCCTGCTTAATGTCTTTTGCCTAGACTGAGCATAGTTTCTGAATCTTTTTTTTAATGCACGTCCCTACACCTCGTACACGTTCTCAATATCCTATTTATATCGATCAACCATGACTCCCTGATCTTTCCAGTTTAACAATCCCAATCAAAGGTTTTGTCGTCAATGACATCCACATGGCCCCAAAGAAAACTCCATTCCAAGGCATGCTCTTCTGATATCGCCCGAATTGCTATCCATTATTCTCGTATTTTTCCTGAAGAAAATGGTAATTATTTCAAAATGTAAGTATTTTACTTTGCAATGGTTAATTAATTTGGATGAACCATCTATTGAGGTAAAGAGGCAAGTGCATATGTTTGAAAATCTCTGAAAAGAATATGGGCACGCTGGTTCAGTGTTTATTTATGAATTATCCAGAAACAAATACCCGAATTGTCGTCTCAGGAATGTCTTGTATGAATGTCATATAAACTATAACCATGTATATTCAATTCTAATCACAAGACACGATGACATTTTTCACCTTGTTAACTATTCGCCGTATCCGTATAGAAAACTTGCAATTCATACACTAGATACCACATATCCCGACTCCTCACTGCTCCATTAATGTGCTTAAATTTCCTTATTATTACCACAAAATACAATTGCAAAAGCTCCCACATTATACAACAATTTATCAGGTTTCTGACTGGCTCAATCTATCTATGCTCTATTGTATTCTTCTTGCAGTGTCACAATTTACATTAATGTGTGAATAATAAAGGCTATGTTAGGTGCCTTCATTCTTTACATGAATAGTAAACATTGCCGTCTCAAAATTGATTACTGCATGCTATGCATTAAGGTATAAGAAAGAAAAAAGGCTTTAAGTGCCCTCTTTAAGTGTCTGCATAATGTAATTATATCAGTATACTGTTATCTTCAGCAGGAGCATTTATCTTCCACAATAAATTTCAATATTTCATATTTAAAAGGAAATCGTAAGTCAAAATGTATGATGCCATAGTTCGTCTGTTTGATTAGAGAGAGTACTAATGATGATGCAACCAAAGGGTGGCTTTGGCTCAGGCAAAGAGAGAGAGGGTGAGAAGGAGGAATTGGCGTGGTAACCTCAGCTGCTAATTTGAATTAAACTGCTCCTCTGGTATTACACTGCTTCATAAATGGGGACCAGATCCAAAAGAGTTAAGAGGTATAAACAGATCGCTCCTTTTCCACTGCATTGCTCCCCAATCAAATATTTCAACAAATTTGTTAAAACTGCTTCATACGACAATACATTTCAGTTCTTCGTCATCACATTGATCCCTTCAAATTTAATGATATGACTTATTCTATTATACCTTCTGAGAGATTCCCTGATTAGCGCAGAGTCCTGAAGTCTTCTGGGAATTGCATGTGATTTACAGTGACAATCAGTAATTACCGAACTGCTTCAGCTGTACCCCTCAATTTCGTCCATGGAGATTGTGAGAAATACAGAATGAAGAGTGTGTAGTCGAGTATGATGTGTACTATTCAGAAATGGAAGAGAAGCAAAATTCTTTGGTGACAGTAATGAATCAGGTTTCTGTCTTAGCTCCTTGATGTCAGAGTGAAAGTCTCCCTCAAGTAACGCATCGGATTAAGTGAGTTTAGAGAAGATTTGTAGCTCAGGTTGAGGCTTTGGATGTAGATTTGCTGGCTGAGCTGAAAGGTTCATTTCCAGCCGTTTCATTACCTTACTAGGTAACAGTTTCAGTGGACTTTATGCAAAGCAATGCTGAAACTTCCTGCTTTCTATTTTTATGTTTGGGTTTCTTTGGGTTGGTAATGTCATTTCCTTTAGTGTTGTTATTTCCTGTGATGAAGTCACTTCCTCTTCCTTTTCTCAGGGGGTGGTAGATGGGGTCTAACTCGATGTACTTGTTGATAGAGTTCTGGTTGGAATGCCATGCTTCTAGGAAGTCTCGTGCATGTCCTTGTTTGGCTTGTCCTTGGATGGATGTATTGTCCCAGTCGATGTGGTTTCCTTCCTCATACGTATATGAAGATACTAGTGAGTGAGGATCATGCCTTTTTGTGGCTTGTTGTTGTTCATGTATTCTGGTGGCTAGTTTTCTGCCTGTTTGTCCAATGTATTGTTTGCTACAGTCCTTGCATAGTATTTTGTAAATGACATTAGTTTTGCTCATTATCTGTATAGAGTCTTTCAAGTACATTAGCTGCTGTTTTTGTTTGTTGGGTGGGCTTGTGGGCTACCATGATGCCAAGGGGCCTGAGGAGTCTGGCAGTCATTTCTGAGATATCTTTGACGTAGGGGAGAGTGGCTCGGGTTTCTGTACGTGTTTTGTCTTCTTGTTTCTCTCACTAGTATCCTAATGAGACGTGCATGAGATTTGCTAGAAGCATGACATTCTACGCAGAACTGTATCACCAAACACATCGAGTTGGAACCCATTTACCACCCGCTGAGAAAAGGAACAGGAATTGACGTCACCACAGGAAATAACGTCACCAGAGGAACTAACATCACCAACCCAAAGAAACCCAAACATATAAATAGAAAGCAGGATGTTTCAGCATTGCTTTGCATAAAGTCTACTGGAGATGTTACCTCGTAATGTAATGAAACCTCTGGAAATGAACATTTCAGGTCAGTGAGCAAACCTACATCCATTACGCATGGACTTTCCTGAACTGGAAAAAAACAGCACATTACGAGACGCTGTTAATGTTTTTTTTTAATATATCTCAAAGTAAACTTCCATTTTTTTTTAGCTAGAAAATATTTTGGAGAGAAATGCACCTAGAAGATTGTGGACATTAAGTTGTTGTGAGTTGGTGATAGGGTACGAAGGAATGAAATGATGTCTGAAATAATACGAGTCTATAGATATTTCAAGTTACTGAGAGTGCAAAGTAACGATCCTGAGTTTCTGATATACATTAACTCCTGAGGATATGGTTCCATAGTGAGAATATGATCCAGACAAAATAATAGAAAAAAAAATACAAAGTATTTCTTTCATCTAATGGAGTCAGGTAACTTCATCACACATACAGAATGGAGCATGGTGGCAATAGTAAGAAAGAGGAAATTGTGCGGCTTGAGAGAAGGGATACTTTTATAATCGATCCACTAGAGATAAAAAGTAATATGCTTACGAATTTAGTCGTATAAAGATCGGTAGCATGTCATCGGTAGCTGGAAAACAAAAGGTAAATATTTTAACAATATTATTGAATTTCTGTCGAGTTCTTATGTTGACGTAAAAGTCAAACTGATTTGCAGTCTTGAGATGATGACACAACAGAGTATCAGTTAACACGAGGGAAACAGACAAAATTGGATGGCAAACTACATGAATAACAAGATTCAGTGCTCACTTATTTCAAATATCCGTGTGTTTACATAAGTTTAATCCCAATACTATCTCTTACTTTTAAAAATGTAAAACCGAATAACGCTGATATTGTAGGGATAAATGTTATTGTCTTGAGAAAATATCGAAAAAATAAATAGTTGAGTTTTAATTTGGCAAAGGCATTTATTTATGATATATTATTCTGGTATTGTCAGGCATTGTTTTTCTGCACGCTTGTTATTTGCACTTACAGAATAAGTGCAAAAGATGCACAATTTCATAATATGTCCATGAGCCACATCATGAAAACAGTTTCATTCCAATAATGAATAATGATTGTATTGAAGAAGTGTTAAGTGGGATAGGCAGTCGAAGTGCAAAGGAAGTTTAATGTAGTCAAAGTTTAAGCTAATCGTATAATTAGAAGGTGGAGCAGATAAAGCATGCATAAAACAAAACCAAGGTGTAAAACTACTGCTAAATGCGGAAAAATAATAACTTTATCAAGAAAAGATAAGCAAACAATTACCATAGCATACATGGCATTTAACACCTATAAAATAGTAGAATATGCTTCATTAACAATATATGAGAACCTTGCAAAAAACTGTGGTTATTCAACAACTCTAGTAATGACTCGGAATCTGTGAATAATATGTAAGTAAGGATAACAAAAATCGTTAGAAGAATAATGGATCAATTCTATGTTGATATATGTGAAAATCCGGTGTTTTCACCCGGATGTTCACCCAGAAAGAGATCTTTTCAGCTGCTTTAAAATACTCAAGGTTATGGACGCAGAAGAAATTCAATTCTTTATGTTAACCAACGTGTTGAGAACCAGCGACTGAAATTTAAACTTATTTTGGAAAATGGACAATAGTGACAAAGAATTTATGTTGTGTGTATCTTTGCAACCCTCAGACTGAGATCGGAAGAGAGCAACTGAAGTATTATCTTTGAAAGATAATGATTCAATTAATTAAGTTAGCAAATTTTGCAGGTCCATGCGCAACAATTAATAATTGGGAATGATGATGTGCATTTTCCATCAACAATCACAGACTTTACCTGACGAGGACATATGCCGGTCGGAATACGCAGTGTTCAACTAAGAGAAGGTTTATGACAGGTTTTTGCTTGGGGCACAGAACAGTGGAAACCGTAGATGAGTAAAGAAATGCGAGATGGAACGTAAAATAGAGATTAAAAGGAGCTATACAGGATACACGTCAGTTAAAATAAAGGCAAATTGTAAATCGCATCTCAGGTACATTAAGGGTAAAGGAAGATGAGGGAGAGAGTAGGACACGTATATGGTCACAGTAGTAATTTGTGCATGGTGCTAACGTTTTTAGACATGGTACTAAATAATTTGGATCATTGTTCAACAGTGAGAGGGATTATATGGGTGTAGAAATCAGGGAGAAAATCTATTGGTAAAGGAATTAGCATTTAGACAGAAGAATTTCTGACAGGTTTATGAGTTAAAAAAAAAAGTCCACAGCCAAATTTATATAAGGTTTTTGAGTAAGGGAAGACAGAAAACAACACAAACATTAAATGTGTTCATTTCGTCTCTGGCCATACGGAGACAAACCAGATGAATGGAAATTGTTGTTTTGAAATAGAGCAAAAGATAATCGTACAGAGAAAAAAAATGGCCTACTAACATGAACTCAGTGGTCGCATAAGTGTTAGAAGCTATTTTGAGAGATAATTAAGTTACATTTATGGATTAATCAAGAACAATCAGGATGGTGTGTTAAATTATCGTTGTATCTGATCATACGGATGGAATGTTTCAAAGCAGTGGCCAGAGTGAGGATAACAAAAACGTTTTTGATAAAGTCTAATTGGGTTTTAGCCGTGCTTTACAAAAGAACAGTATGAGAAACTTGAGCAAAGGTAGGAGTCGATGGTAACTGTGGAAATTTGTCCAATTGGATCTGCAATTGGCATGGGTGGTGGCAGACAACTGTGCTGGGTAAGGGTATTGCTTTTCCCTGACAGGAATTCTGTGTCCTGATGACTTACACATTTTTGGGGTGTTTGGCATTTGTGGTTTATACAATGAATTTCCACTTTAATATAAGAACGTTTGTCTGGACAATACAAACATTAGTTGTGTGGTTAATGGCAGAAAACATAACCTCAAAATAGGAGAGAACAGAGACAAGCTGGCCAAATAACGTAATCAGTGGCAAATGGATATCAATGCCGATAATGTTAGCTGATTTAATTGGGCAGAACAAATAATACGATGGGTTATGTGATAAAGAATATGAGAGATCTTGGCATGCTATAAACTGATACCTTAAAAGGAATGTGGAGAGATGGTTAAAATAATGAAGTCTGTGCATAATATACTTGCCTTTCATAGTCAAGGCAAAAAATTCAAGACCATGGAGGTGACGCTGGAAAAGTTTAAAATCTTAGTTTAGACCAAGCTAAAGTTCTGTGTAGTCTTCTGAAATCCATATCAAAGGAGTGAGGAAACACGTGCAAGGTCCTGTCGAAATTTATCACAATGTTGCCTGACTTGTGGATTTTCAGTTGTACAGAAAGTTTGAAGAGATTGAATGTGATTTTCTTCGAACAGAGGAGACTAAGAGGGAACGTGTTTGAGATATTTTAAATTATGAAGGTCTCAGAGAGGGCAAAGAGGAAGAAACATATTTCCTTGATTGCGGAATTAATGATGGGTTGCCTAGGTCTGAGGCAAGGGGAAGAAGGTTTAGAAAGGATGTGAGGAAAGATCGTTCTTCACCTAAAAGGTTGTAAGAATCTAAAATTCATTGAGAGTAAGGGTGCTGGAGGCAGCAGCCCGCATACCAATAAAGACATATCAGTTATGCACTTACAATACAAAGGTAAGAAGGCTATAAAGTGCTGGAGAATTGAATTAGGGCAGTTACATGGTTTCTGTTGATCAGTGTAGATGCCATAAATTTTTTATGCTGTTGTGTACTTGTTCGTTTGTGTGTAACGTTTGTAGTAATCATTGATGTACTTAATTCGATATAATTGATAGACTTTCATAAATATGCTGGGGATGAGATTATTTTGTGATTTTTTTTAAGACACCTCTCGAGTCCTATTCCTGAGTGGTATGTTACCTTCACTATTTATAAAAGAGGTGGCTAAAATAATTCAGCGTGGTTGCTATTTTGTCTATTGACAAAATAATACAGCAATCTGTTGACCAGCTGTGGGACGCTGGCCCATGTGTAATGTTACTCGTTTCCATCAAAGTTAACGGTCTCTTCTGGGAAAATATAGGATTCTATGAAATGTGTTTTACACTTGCATGCACACTTGCGGTGGAGTACTCAGTTTCCTACTGGTATTCTGTTTGCTTAAAATGATTGAGAATCGTATACTTTGGAAATAACAGAGACAAATAAATTCAAACGTCTTGACGTGTGCTGACGAGTGTGATTCGCCTTCCGACAGTGTAGAAACAGGCCCTTCAGTCCAACAAGTTCATAACAACCCTCCAAAGTGTAACCCACCCAAATGCTTTTCCTTCTGAGTAATGCACCTAACACTATGGGCAATTCGGCATAGCCAAGTCACCTGACCTCCAAGTCCTTCGACTTTGGGAAGAAGCCATTGCACCCAAAGGGGACCCATTAAGACACAGGGAGATTGTGCAAGCTCGACACAGACAGTCACCCAAGCCTGGAATTGAACCCATGTCCTTGGCATTATGCATTATGCAGCAGCAGCAGCGCTATCCGCTGAGGTACCATGATTTGCTCCTTTGAAATTCCGACCTCTAATAGGTTGCCAAGCATAACCCATCATATGTGATGACGATGAAATATGTTGGGCTTGTTTCTCTAATACCACTGAATAGAGCATAGATCATAGAATTTGAACATACTGTAAAGATTACAGGCTTCACGTACCGCCATCATTATCTCAACAGTCAGATTTTAATTATCCATCCATGGTTCATGATTTTTTAAAATATAGAGATTGTTTCTCCTTGATTCAAATATTAAAGTATGTGTTATATCTCAGATTGTGTGTAATCAGTGCCTGAACTGAGAGAAACATTGCACTTACACACAAAGGCGAACTTCTAATTTAGAATCGCCCATGTGAAAGTTATTGGAAATTATTCGTAAAGGCAATACAGGATGACACCTAGAAAAATGTAAAATATCATGTGGCAATGGCAACGTCCTCTGAAAGAGAATTCATTTTTAGCCAACGTATTCAAGCTCTTTAAAGATGTCAACTATGGTGCCAATTATAATGTACTGCAATATGGACTGCAATTAAATTACTTATTTCGGGAGATGAGTGCACTGCTCATGTTCATGTTTCATGAATCAATTGTTCATATATTATGTCCACTATACCGATATTGATGTTTACCTCCATACTTCATTGCAATACATCCAAACATATGATTACATTTGATTATATGTGTAACCTAGATCAACCAGGTCTTACAAACCAGAGGCTATTTCCTTGCTTTTATTTATATTGTTCACTTCTGAATTGAATGCATTGAGTGGCAGTATTCATTTGATTTCTTTGTGCATTCTCACTTACAGCTTCTGTATATTTTCGCTTCCTTTCGCAAAGGAGATGTGAAAATCAATTTCAGCTCATGCGTAAAAACATTATTGATGCTGTTCGATCTATCTCCCATAGGAAAAAAAAACATTCCTCCGGATATTCAATCTCAACTAGCACATGCTAAACCATGATTGAATTCAATTATCAAGAGAGGGACGCTGTTCATAGGAGCACACTTCATTATTTAGGAGCTAACCCTTCTGAAGAAATAATCAACTGTTTAGGAGATGGAAATTTAATAATTTAGTAGATCTATCTGAGTAGATCCAAATTATCCCAATTATGAAGCACCAAGCAAAAGATTATTGACGACTGTAATCATAACTGCGAGTTTAGTATCATTTCCTTTCACTGTGAAGTAGTAATGTCAGCGCTCTTATGCAATTAGAGATATGGATAACAAAAACTATTGAGAATGCTGTGCAAGTGATGTATTCATATGATACTCCAATTCCATTTCTAAAGAATGTGGTTGAACAGCAAAATGTACGCCCATGCCAACATGTGCACCATGGCAAGAGGAATCATATATCTGAAAAAAAAAATACCAAAGAAGATTCTCTATTTACTGATTCCTGTCCTCGGGGACACTCAGGCAGTCAGCGGAAATGCTTTATAGATGTTCTCACAAAATCTTTGAGCCCAAAACAACACTTTTCTTCAGTCTCATTAGAGTCCATTTCATATGAATTATCAAAGGAAAGAAGTTCATTCCACGATAAAACACAAGGCCATATTTCGATGAGGTTTCAGGAATATTCAGTCAAAATGTTAATTACGAAGGGCAGTGCACAAAGAGCAAACACAAAAGTACAAGTCATTCTACCAACTAATCTACATTATCTGATTTAAATGTAGCTGCGACTGCAGATTGTACATTGTAACATTAGTCATTCAGAGCAATCCAAAGGCCAATATCTCATTAAGTTGAACGATCTCTAATTTATGACGTTGTCATAAAATCCGTGCAAATGATGGTTACATAAGTCGTCATACATGTAGTGAGCATTCTTTTGTTTTTTTTTCCTTTTTGCTGCACCACAAAGGTGCCAGCATTGAAGAGCTGTCTCTTGACAATGACAATTACTGGAAGTTGGTGTATTAAATGACTATAGTCATTTATGTTAGCGAAAAAGTATCAACTCCACGAATCATATTGCAGAACATTGTAGTAAACTCTATTTACTTTCGTAACTTTTATTCATATTAAGTTATTGCACAGTCCAAAAAAAATGCTGATGTTTGTAATTTACTGTGCACAAATTCCAAGCACAAATTCAGGAGAAAGGTGGGACTATTATGATCAAGTTAAGATTACTGCTCAAGAAAAAAAAGAGCTACTCATCGACTGAAAAGTAAATTTCAAAACTGAAATTAGAACGAAGAAATACAAACGACATAACAGTTTTTAAAGGGGGAACTGTATAATAAGGCCCAAAACTCTACCAAAGGCTCAGAAATATCTAAGTGGACTTAAAAAAAACCCTATTCCTTCTGTCTGTCTGAACGCTGTATATACGAAACGTGGAGGGGGTTTGACAGTTGTGATTAAAAAAAACATTAACGTGAGAACTTATGTAATTTAGTCTATCATTAGTGAGCCAAAGTGTATACGTTTGGAATATATGTTGCACAAGGCTATGTTTTGTGCAACAAATATGATTGCCACAAATACTTAACTTTCCCGTACTAACTGAATCTTGCATTTTGTTTTTAATCCTCAGCATCACTGCAAGAAAGAAATGCAGGTATGAAGAAAACTATGTTTGTGATTTATTTGTGAATCATTACTTTTTTTAAAAAAAACGGAATTGTGAGGAAACTTTTAAACATGACAGATACGCTTGCCAACTATCTTTCTTTTGCTTCATTTAGCTGTTAAGTTTGTTTAAACATTCTTGTGCATTACACGTTAAAAGTAATTCTAAATATCTCCAAACTCACAATAAATAGCTAGTCTCAGTTACAACTGACAATACGTTCTGAACGGCACAGACTGAAACTTTTTTTGCTATATTGAGATCGATGGTACAAAATGGAATGGAAAAGTTACTTGGATAGTGAGCTTACTGTTTGTCTTTCTGTCACGTATACTGGTTTTTATTATTTTATGAATGAAAATGTAATGTCGCCAGCAACCCAAAAGACCGTAGTGTTGCTTTTTCAAGGGGTTAAGGATGGTGAGTTTAACCTGAGGTTCACCATTACTCAGACAGAGGCAAGATGGAGAAGATGGAACCGTCATGGTAACCACAGCCAGGATGACAACTGAGCCTGCTTGCATAGCGTCACTCTGCATTGCAAACTTGCAATCTGGTCAATTCCATGTCATGTCTTTTCTTCCTTAACTATTTTGCATACTTCAGAAAAAAACAGAAGTTTTCTTTTCCGAAAAAAAAAATTGATATGCATAGTTAAAAATCACACAAAACCCGGTTATAATACAACAGGCTTATTTGGAAGTACTCACCTTTAGAGCACAAATTCTACAAATGCAAATTTATTCGATATAGGTGTGTGTGTGTGTGTGTGTGTGTGTGTGTTTCTCTATATATATGAGGGGGAGAGAGAGTATGCATGTGAGTGTTTGTGTCAGAAAGTACATGTTTGCATGAGTGCCCATCTGGTAGATTGTTGCATGAGTGCGATGCAGTACAAGCCTGTGAGCGGGTGTCAGTGTGCGATGGGTATGTGTATGCGTGTCTGAGAGAACGCGTGTCTATTAGAGAGGATCTGCATAAATGTGTGAGTGCGTGAGAGAGAGAGGGAGAGAGAGAGAGAGAAAAAAAATGATAGATAGATAGATAGACAGGTAGACAGATAGACAGACAGATAGACAGACATACAGACAGACAGACAGACAGATGGATAGATAGACAGACAGACAGACAGATAGATCGATAGACAGACAGACAGGCAGACAGATAGATAGACAGTTAGATAGACAGACAGACAGATAGACAGACAGACATATATAAATAAATAAATACATAAATACTGTTATGGGGTCACCTGTAGTGTGATAAGAAACCAAAGTCGCAGTTGAGGCCATCCTCGTGAGTATCAAACGTAACTATCATCTTCTGCTCGGCCACTCTGTGTTGTTGCACATCCTGAAGTCCACCTTAGAGGATGGACACTGAAGATCCAAGGCCGAATGTCCCTGACTACTGAAGTGTTCCCCTCCCAGTCACCTTCAAAAAACCTTAAATTATTTCGAGAATGTGACTTAAAAGAAGTTCTGATATTTACATATGAATGAAATGAAATCTGCAACCCATTCAAAATATGAAAGACTTAACAGCAATCTAGGTTATTCCAAATATCGTTTTCATTAGATTACACTGTGATCGTTTGAAATAAATTCTGTGCCTTACGTTCCTGTCCCACTTATTACCTGATGAAGGAGCAGTGCTCAGAATGCCGTTACTTACAAATGAACCTGTTGGACTATTATCTGGTGTTGTAGATGATTTTTAAATTTGTTAAGCCCACCGGCACCACCAAATCTTGATTTATATATTAGATTCAAATTCAACACCAAATGTTGGACACTATAAGACTGAAATAAAAGCGGATCAAGCAACATCCGTGGAGAGGCAGATATGCTGAAATCCACATCCCCACTATCTTGCATCTGCCCTCATTAGTTCCATTCAGGGCTTTATTTCAGAACTTCTCATATTTGTTCACTATGTGACAAAACTGCACACTTCATGGAATAGCCACACCAGCTCCACAATCTTAATTGTTTTGCGCATTTTTCAAGATAATCGATTGGATTATGACCCTGGATCATATGATAAGATGAACAAACATGCCCATATCTTTCCTAGAATATGTCCCAATTAGGACAACTCTTTCTCAAACTCAGGTTGAGTAATGCTTTGTTCCCAGCTGATAGTTGAACATGGTGGTGGAAAAAGCTCTTCTGAATGCATAGTCAAAAACTTGGACCATCTTTTCCATTAATATATTATTTCTATAATCGATGCATGAATCGTTCAAATTGAAAAAAAAGGATCGTTTTCCCAATATCTTTGTGTCTTCATTTTGTTTCTCACTTCTGAAGGGTGGTAGAAATTGGAGAACATTTTTTGCCAATTTCCTTATTTTCAAACCGAATTTGCGTCATCAAGTAATTGTCCAATTAATTTTGATGTCTGGTTTCACTTGTTGGCATTATATATTTCTCTGGCAGCATCTGCTCTATCAATTCTATACTTACTTACATTCGTGTAATCTAAACTTTGAAATCTGCTCACTAATGTAACATTTTCTTTTGACTCGATCATCTCTAACTTTTCATTAGTAGCCACATAACTGTTCCCTATTCCCATTTCTTAATAACCAGCTTACAAACTACGTTAAATAAATTAAGTATATATAAAATAGTGAAATGAATCTGTGTGGCGTTGTAAGCAGGTTTGGAAATAGGCAAAGCTTTCGCTTTGGACACTTACTTTATTCTATAAAGAACGCTGATGCCACCTTAATATTGGACCTTCTTTCATGTCTCGTGAACTAAGACACATAATGATCCTTTGTACCTTCCAGATTTCTTTGAATTGTCATTATGCAAATTCCTTCTATCAAATTTCTTTATTACATCTGCCGCCCTTTAAGATCTACGTTTATGTTTCTCATACATGTTGCCTGTATAACATTAGTAATAGAAGGGCTTTTTTGACTCAGTCAAAAACACTGATAAGCGATGGGCCTGGCTAGTATAGTCGATAGAGTATGTGACATTTATTTCAGGATTTTGAATTCGACACCCAAGCTGGACACCCTCATTGGTAGTATGTTAGGTCAGTGGTCAGAACTGCATCCTTACAACACCAAGGGATGGAGTTCAATTCAAGCCTCGGTAGATTTGGCACGTTTTCCTTATGTTTGTGTGGGTTTCCTTCAGGTCCTCCGATTTTCTGCAAATACCAAAGATGTGCAGTTTAAGTAGATTGGCCTTGTTAAAGTAGTCTGTACTGTCTAGGCAGTGGAGGCTACGTGAACTAACCATGGAAATGACAGGTTTACAGAGATAGCATAGGGGGTGAGTCTAGATGCCATGTTCTTCAGAAAGTTATTGTTGACTTATTGGGCCGAATGGCCTGTTTCCACGCCGTAGGGATGCCAAAGTAGCACACAGTAAATTGACTATAAAATCCCAGCCAGAGACCCTAAATAAGAGATCTCTAATCACTTTTGATGTTATCTTGTACCAATACAATTTGTCTGTGACACAATTTATTAGCAAGCAAAAAACCGTTATTTTGTTTCCCATATATGTAAGATGCAAATAAATATGAAACCACAAAGAATTTACTTAAATCTCATTTTTTTCACAGATTTGGAGAGACTTATTGCAGAAAGCAGTGAGTAGATATATTTTATAATTCTATAACACAATATGAACGTCGCTGAGTAGACTAACATTTATTGTGCACCTGCTGGCCTTGAAAAGACGTCAATGTCTTTCATATTAAGCATGAACAGTACACCAACTGTGCCTGGAGAGAAGCATTACATTGGTTTTTGCACCATGCTAGTGAAGAGACTTTGTTATGGATGTTCGTGAAATTGGCGTCTGGGGTGCTTTTCAATCTCTGTGTGGTGTTCTCCTCGTGCGTTTATTGCCCTTCATTACTGAACCATCTGTTGGGTATGCATACTTTGAAGATAAATTTGAAATGGTTTCTGCAGTGTACATTGTATGTTTAATGCAACACTACAATGGGTTATTTGTGTGGAAGGAGTAAGTGATAAAAATAATTAATTTTGCACAAGTCATATGGAGAGATATTGCTTCACATAATTTCAATTTTATCTAGCATTGGTTAGCCAGGTCAAGTGGGAAAGGATTCCATCACGCTGCAATATTGTATTATATTGATCTTGGCCAGATTTAGCAAATTCACTGGGTCAGAAAGTCTCCACAGAACTACCTACCTTTTATTTGCCAGTTCTATTGTTCAATTGATCCAACACGATCTTCTGATCAGTGGTAAAGCTATGGGAAGATACTTGCATGTGGGGTGGCGGGAGGGCTAGCGGTGCTTGTGGATGTGGCCACTGAATATGTTTAGCAATGGCAATGCCATTGTATGGAAATGTCAGATGATTGTATTTTCTTTTCAGATTTGTAATTTGTGTGGCAATGGCATTCAACATATGTGAAGAGACACTTCGATTTCTACATCAGAATGTTCAGATTTTGTTTCATATGCCTGCAGATATATTAATATGGGCACAATATCTGATATTGCTGCACATTACCCAGAGTGCAGAGAACGGCAGAACTTCCAATAACATAATATCATCAAAGTAATTGTTGAAATATCAAAGCTGATGTCTTAAGTATGTCCTGCAACTAAATCCACAACCATAAAATGATTCTGCGAAAAACAAAACCAAAATCATAAATAAAGACGAGAAACTGCTGTAGTGCTATATGTGAATCCAAACTGGATTGAATCCCCTCAGATTCCCTGAGTCTTTACTTCTGCTTTGGAAAATTGTTGCTCTAATTCTAAACGTACCTTGCTGCCGTGTCCAGTCATTCTCATCTCGAAAATCGAGTTCAAGGTGATCATTTTTGGAATATTAATATAACAGCTGACTTGCTCAACCAAAAAAGAAAAACAAAAGAGAAATTGTTGAGTCTTGTAAGTCAATAATTTATTATTTTTATGTGTTGCTATCTCGCACTCTTCCTTCTATGAGATATGTTGGACATGTGATGCTTTTATCTATCCAGAGATGGTGAACTACACGAACTGTGAATTTCAGTTCGGATCTAATTTGGCAGATGGAGGACTTACAAAGTCGTTAGATGCCAAGACATGAATTTGAATCCATTCTCCAGTTGGCACACATAAATAGCATTCATCCAAATGACAAATGACCCTCATCACACTTTGGTGGGCTCTGTATTTCGCTTTACAGAATTTTGATCATTTTTATGTTCATTTCAAACACTGCCAGGCAGCTTTATTTAAAGTATTACAAACAGCAGGAAAAAAGAAATACAATGAAATGAATGCATTCCACAGCATCATGAGATCAAATTTGCAGATTTCCTTTTATTGCAGAAGTCAAAAACCGTCACAGTTACCATGTAAAATATCGATGTAAAACAGATTGTTCTTGTTATCACTGCTGTTTGCATTCATTTGGGATACTCAGCCAACAGAATAGTGTCTGATAAAGAGCAAAAAAAAAAATGCTCGACCTCCATGGCTGCTAGTGTCTTGCAACCTACCCTGCCTGATACCTGCTGTTCGTCTGCAGCAGCAAATAAGTATATTCTTATAATTTCATATCCAGTTTATTGCCTCTAAACCTTGGACGTGTAACGGAATAGATAGATTCAATAACAAAGGTTCAGGTGAGACGTTCACTTTGACAAACAATGATATTTTGGTCATAGATTATAACATTTCAATTTCGAATGGTCTTCAGCACCTTCCAGTTTTGTTGCTGTTCTTAAAAGAATGAGTTGCAACACGATCAAGCTGAGAACAAAATTACTGTATTATATTGTCAGGAAGTCCTTAGCATTCACATAGTTGCCTCCATAATGTTGTAACAGTCTACACGACAGCATCTGTATTCAATAGAACTTGACGAATGCCTGTGATATTTGAACTTTTTCAGAGAAAGCAATACATAGAAGTGAGACATTCTCATTGAACATGGTGTAAATTGTTCAAACTTGGAATTGCAGTGATAGATAAGGTTTTCATTACATTGAAGTGGGAATAATGATGGAACCACTACTTCTAATTTGTAGTTTAATGATCTGACATCATGCATGAATGAATATGCGAGAGTGCTGTGTTAAATTATGATTATTTGGCTGAGCATCGCTTCTCACTGCCTATCTAAATCAGCGTCCACATGCACATAGAGCTGTTTGGTATCGCTATCAACTTGAAACAACAGCGTTAGTTGTACTTGGTGCTTTCCCTGGCATGTATGACCCTTCCATTAGTTATGATTTAGAATAAATTTAAATTATTCCAATTCCTTATTTCGTTTGCTGTTTTTTAACAATAGTTAATGAGTATAATGCATTTTGCTTTTAACCCGGTAGCTTGATCATTCAAATTGCATTGGCAACACAAAATCTCAAACTCACCTTTAAAATAAGAACACTTTATGTGATTTTCTCTGTTCCAAAACAAATTTGAGACACTTTTCGGGATCTAAATCTCTAATCCCAGGTTAGTTTGGGATTGTTGGACTCAAAGGTAGGGAGTAGTAAGTATTGGAGTCTTTTACATCAGTTATTGTATTCGGTTAGTTCAAACAGGAGTAACGTTGCTTTCAGTCACCAAGATTCCTGTGCAAAGAAGTGGTTACATCGGGAGTTGAATAAAAAAGTGTAGCAATCAAAACTTTTGGAATTTACAAAAAAGAAGTTGGAGTTTGTGTTGCTTGCTTGTGACAAAAGGATATATATTTAGTGGCAGTGTTGCAGCATTTCCTATCATCAGGGATATCATTTGATGCAACGAATATGGATAAACTTCAATTGCAAGTGAAACAGATTGATACAGAGGCAATAGGAAAAGAAAAAGAAAATGGTCATGGCAGAAGTGAAAGGAGAAATGTAACAATCGCTCTGGCTGAAAAATAAAAGAATGAGGAAATGGACATTAGATGGATTGAATTGGAATTGAAAGGAGAGGAATAGAAAAGGAGCAAAAGAAGAACACATGGTGGCCGTGAGCGAATTAGAAGTTCATAATTTGGTGATTAGAGATGGAAGTCGACTTAGAAGGAGGTGAAGGTAGAAGGTAGGCTTATTCGGAAGGATAGTGATGGCGACCTGAGCGCGGATCACTTCAAGTAATATTTTCAAGTGTTGACTAAGATTGATGAAAAGGATGCAGGAAATGTATTCATTTCACTTGAGAAAGTGGCTGAAAGAAAAAAATGGCTGGTGGAAATGCGAGTGTTGTTCTGTTTCAAAGCTGGTTCTTTTTCTTCAAAGTTAGTTTGCCCATTTTTTTTTACAGAGGGTTGTACAACCCAAGCTCTGAAACGGGTCAGTTGGTGCAGAGATGAATGATGTATTGGGGCCCTTTTTGGTTACTGTAAGCCTTTGCCTGATTTTACCTTTTGTGCTCAGCGATGTGTGCATTGGGACTGTAGCATATACTTTCAGAAGAACATCATTATGTCAGGTTTGGGTAAGATAAGTTACACGGTATTAGATTACCGAGGAA
The DNA here is from genome assembly GCF_047496795.1 of Chiloscyllium punctatum. NCBI lineage: Eukaryota > Metazoa > Chordata > Chondrichthyes > Orectolobiformes > Hemiscylliidae > Chiloscyllium > Chiloscyllium punctatum. The sequence goes on along the minus strand of NC_092768.1, from coordinate 3,338,828 downwards.
CCTCCAAAGAGCAACCCACCCTGAATATGTTTGTCCTGGATGGGAGTTCCTGGGGTTTGTGGTGATGTCATTTCCTGTTCTCTTTTCTGAGGGGTTGATAGATGGTATCCAGATCTATGTGTTTGTTTATGGCGCTGTGATTGGAGTGCCAGGCCTCTAGGAATTCTCTGGCACGTCTTTTCTTAGCCTGTCCCAGGATAGATGTGTTGTCCCAGTCACCACAAACCCCAGGAACCACATCCAGGACAAACATATAAATAGAAAGCAGGAGACAACAGCTTCGCTTCACTTGGAGTTCGCCACTGATGATGTTACCTATCCAGGTAATGAAAACGTCTGGATATCAACCCTACAGCTCAGCGAGCAAACCTACATCCTAAAACCTCAACCTGAGCTACAAACCTTGCAAAATTTCCAAATTTTAATTTCAAACTTGATTGGAGCTTGGTATCTTGGGGCATGAAATAAGCTGATGGGCTGAATTTGAATTTACTTTTTCTCTCATAGCAGCCCAGTCAGTGCTAGCTATTCTGACCAAGCGTTACACTGTTAACTTGTTCCAGATACTCTGGGACTCTCTGTGTCATTGCATGCTTTTCAAGTCTCTTACAGGTACAGTACTCCGTACAGCTTCACAACATCTTTTCTGCTAAGAAAAAATAAACCATCATAATTCTTCTCAGCCCATTGGCCCATCTGGTCCAGATCCTGTTGTAATCTGAGGTAACCCTCTTCGCTGTCCACCATACCTCCAAGTTTGGTGTCATCTGCAAACTTACTAACTGTACCTCTTATGCTCACATCAAAATAATTTATGTAAATGACAATAAGTAGAGGACCCAGCACCGATCCTTGTGGCATTAAACTAATCACAGGCCTCCAGTCTGAAAAACTACCCTCCACCACCATCTTCAGTCTTCTACCTTGCAGCCAGTTTCTGTATCCAAATGGTTAGTTCTCCCTTTATTCCATGAGATCGAACCTTGCTAATCAGTCTCCCATGGGGAACCTTGTCGAATGCCTTGTTGGAGTCCATTAGGATCACATCTACTGCTCTGCCGTCATCAATCTTCTTTGTTACTTTTTCAAAAAACTCAATCAATTTCTTCAGACATGATTTCCCACGCACAAAGCCATGTTGACTATCGCTAATCAGTCCTTAGCTTTCCAAATACAAGTGCATCCTGTCCCTCGGGATTCCTTCCAACAACTTGCCCACCACTGAGGTCAGGCTCACCGGTCTACAGTTCCCTGGCTACTCTTTACGGCTCTTCTGAAACAGTGACACCACGTTTGTTCTGGTGTGTGTGTGTGTGTGTGTGTGTGTGTGTGTGTGTGTGTGTGTGTGAGTGTGTGTGTGAGATAGCACCGCAATCAGTGCTAGGTGTTCTGATCAAGCGTTTATTATTGATTTGTTCTGGACTCTCTGTTAATCTCTAAGTCCTTGCTGGCTTTTCAACTCTCTTGAAGGTACACCCTTTACACCTTCACAATAATATTCACTCTACAACTATCTAAACAAATAGCAAATTTACTGTCAGGGCTGCCTGTTGAACTATGTTTTGAGGGTGCTGACCTAGTCCATAACAGATTGGGGGCCCTTTGCAGGATTTAGACAGCGAGTTGTCGATGTTAGTGTCTTCTATTTCGTGTTTGGATTTGATTGCTTAAAGATCACCCGTTTGGCAAAGACTCTTTCAGTCGTCAAGGAGTTTCTCGACGTGGAAGAAGTGGCCTTGGAGTTATTACATAAGGCAAATAAGATGAAGCTGCGAGAACTAATAGACAATCTGGTTTTGAATTTACCTCCTAATATGATGACAGATGAGATGATTTCAGACATAGCTCGGCCTTTCAATTTGCTGTATACACCAAAAGCGTCTGTAGAAATGGCAAGAATGGCAAGAATGGAGTTCCTTGAGTTAGAGGCGAGAGAGAATGAAAGGGCAGCAGAAATGAAACAGTCTGAGTTCCAGTTAAACTCAGAAAAAATTACGAACGAATGGCTTTAGCAGAAGTGAAAGAAAGAGAACAAAGGGCTTTAGCAGAAGCAAAAGGAAAAGAGAGGATATGAACTTCAGAAATTGACACTTATAAAGGGAAGTCAGCATAACAGGATAGAGATAAGACTGAAGGCAAGCTGATTGTGCAAGTCGCTGTTATTCGAAAGTCTGGTGAAAACTGTGTATCCTTTGAAGATGACAAAGAAGGTAAAATAAAACAAGTCCCGTATTTCCATTGCAATATATTAAATGAATAATGAAATCGCAGTGTTGGTGGGCGACGAAAAGCACAGGAAATCCAGATGTGGGAAGGCAGGATTAAGCCTGAAAGTTTTGTTGGTGATTAACAGAAAGAATTGAGGAAGCAAGAAAACTGTATCAGAGTTCACAAGCTGATCAAAGATTGGTACAGTGAGAACTGCTAGATCTGCTGAAAAATATACCTGCAAAGGTCAAATTGTTCACATAGGCCAGCAGTAGCAGGTAACGAGATCACAATATTAAGGGACACAGAATCCTCAGTCTGTGATGCTGTAGGATGAGGAGATACATACTCCTGAAGAAATATTCTCAGAACAAGTATTGGTAACAGGAATTCGCGATGAGACAAAAAGCAATTAATTATGCAAAACGAGGCAAGAGTGTATGGAAAAGAGTGGACAATTTGTGGTAGGAGTGCTGAAAAAACTCTCGGCTCCAGGAATCAAATTTGCCCTTGCGAATGAAACAGCTGAGTCCCTGATATTCGTGTTGCTTACTGCTGTTGAAAAGCCAGTAGAGACTCAAACAAAAAAACAATGCAGGATCTTACGTGTGGATCTTCCCTAATTGTGTAGTAATGAAATCACAGAGTCACCTGCTGAAGGAGAAGAGACAAAAGAGCACAGATAAGGAAGCTGAAATAGCATTCACAGAGACTGTGTTCCGTCATATAAGTGGGATAGAACAGGAGCAAATAGGTAAACATGCAAGTATCTTTAGCTCTGCTGTAGTCACTGAGTTACAGCCGAAATATGAAAATTGAAAGCAGTTATATCAAAAGGCATACACAATAAATGAGACTGAATGCATCCTTGCGTGGTATCACTTCAGAAATGATGCCTTAATGAAGAAATAGAGACCATCACATATTCAATTAGATGACAAATAGGCAGGGAGCAATTAAATTGTATTGCCACTGTTGGATAGAAAACAGGTGTTGCGATTGGCATATGAACTACCGAATGGAGGTAATTTGGAAGTGATGAAAACACAGGCTAAAATACAAAGACATTTTTTACTGTCACCTTTATTCAACAAGAATGTACTTGTATTTTGACAGACATATCAAACATGTCTGCTAATCGTAAACCACAGGCAGCAATAAAACCTGCAACTTTTATGCCTATTCCAGCATTTGATGAACTTTTACTCGAGTCGTAATTCATTGCGTAGGTCCCCTAACTCAAAGAAAAAAACAAGGGAATCAGTAATTGTTAACAACAGTGGATGCGTCGATGAGATTTCCAGAGGCATTTGCAATATCACAGCTAAAATTATTGTAGGGGAATTAATATTTTTTAACCATGCACGGACTACTAATAGAGAAACGTTCAGATCAAGGGTCAAATTTCACAATCAAACCATTCAATTAAGTTATGGACAGTTTGGGAGTAAAACAATTCAAATCTACTGCATATCATCCAGAATCGGAGTGAGTGCGAGAAACATGGCACCAAACACGAAAAACCATGTTGAGGGCTTATTTTCACGATTATCAAGATGATTTGTGTAAAGTAATTCCATTTCTACTTTTTCCGATCAGAGGTGTACCAAATGAATCGACCAGTTTCAGTCCCCCATTTCAATTTGTTTTGGGGATGGAGTGAAAGGTACATTAAACTGGATTAAGCAGAAAATAGTAAGTCAGAATTCAGAGAGCACACAATTGGATTATATGCGAGGATGTTTAGAAAGATTAATTAGACAAAGAACATAGAACATAGAACATAGAAGAATACAGCACAGAACAGGCCCTTCGGCCCACGATGTTGTGCCGAACTTCTAACCTAGATTAAGCACCCATCCATGTACCCATCCAAATGCCGCTTAAAGGTCGCCAATGATTCTGACTCTACCACTCCCACGGGCAGCGCATTCCATGCCCCCACCACTCTCTGGGTAAAGAACCCACCCCTGACATCTCCCCTATACCTTCCACCCTTCACCTTAAATTTATGTCCCCTTGTAACACTCTGTTGTACCCGGGGAAAAAGTTTCTGACTGTCTACTCTATCTATTCCTCTGATCATCTTATAAACCTCTATCAAGTCACCCCTCATCCTTCGCCGTTCCAACGAGAAAAGGCCGAGAATTCTCAACCTATTCTCATACGACCTATTCTCCATTCCAGGCAACATCCTGGTAAATCTCCTCTGCATCCTCTCCAAAGCTTCCACATCTTTCCGAAAGTGAGGCGACCAGAACTGCACACAGTACTCCAACTGTGGCCTAACCAAAGTCCTGTACAGCTGCAACATCACTTCACGACTCTTGAATTCAATCCCTCTGCTAATGAACGAAATTACTCCATAGGCCTTCTTACAAACTCTATCCACCTGAGTGGCAACTTTCAAAGATCTATGTACATAGACCCCAAGATCCCTCTATTCCTCCACCTGACTAAGAACCCTACCATTAACCCTGTATTCCGCATTCTTATTTGTTCTCCAAAATGGACAACCTCACACTTGGCAGGGTTGAACTCCATCTGCCACTCCTCAGCCCAGCTCTGCAACATATCTAAGTCCCTTTGCAAACGACAAATGCCCTCCTCACTGTCCACAACTCCACCTATCTTCGTATCATCTGCAAATTTACTGACCCACCCTTCGACTCCCTCATCTAAGTCATTAATAAAAATTCCAAACAGCAGAGGACCCAGAACTGATCCCTGCGGAACTCCACTTGTAACCGGGCTCCAGGCTGAATATTTACCATCTACCACCACTCTCTGACTTCGACCGGTTAGCCAGTTTTCTATCCAATTGGCCAAATTTCCCTCTATCCCATGCCTCCTGACTTTCCGCATAAGCCTACCATGGGGAACCTTATCAAATGCATTACTAAAATCCATGTACACTACATCCACTGCTCTACCCTCATCCACATGCTTGGTCACCTCCTCGAAGAATTCAATAAGACTTGTAAGGCAAGACCTACCCTTCACAAATCCGTGTTGGCTGTCCCTAATCAAGCAGTGTCTTTCCAGATACTCATAAATCCTATTCCTCAGTACCCTTTCCATTACTTTGCCTACCACAGAAGTTCGACTAACTGGCCTGTAATTCCCGGGGTTATCCTTTTCCCTTTTTTGAACAGGGGCACAACATTCGCTACTCTCCAGTCCCCTGGTACCAACCCCGTTGCCAGTGAAGACGAGAAGATCATTGCCAACGGTACTGCAATTTCCTCTCTTGCTTCCCACATAATCCTAGGATATATCCCGTCAGGCCCGGGGGACTTGTCTATCCTCAAGTTGTTCAAAATGTCCAACACATCTTCCTTCCTAACAAGTATCTCTTCTAGCTTAACAGTCCGTTTCACACTCTCCTCTTCAACAATATGATCCCTCTCGTTCGTAAATACTGAAGAGAAGTACTTGTTCAAGACCTCTCCTATCTCTTCCGACTCAATACACAGTCTCCCACTACTGTCCTTGATCGGACCTACCCTCGTTCTCGAAGACCTGCGAATTTGGCTAGACAGCATTTAAAAGTATTGCAGCTTGCAATAAATCAGGAAGTGGATAAGCAATCACAAATTCCCTATTTTGCAATTGGGGCTAAGTTATTGGTGTCACTTTCAGTAACAGGCGAACAAGCCAGGTTTAGTGAACCTTATCAAATTGTAAGAAAATTGAGTGAAGTGACCTATTTGATAAAGACTCCAGACAGGAAGATATCCCACAGAGTGTGTCATGTGAATATGATCAAAAGATATTTTGACAGGGAAAGAAATCAAGAGGAGAATATGCTAACAAATATAGCACAGAAGGAAGAATCATGTGCAGAGGATTCTGAATTGGATACTCCTCAAGTTATATTGGACAACGAAGAAGCTGTCAAAAATAGGATAAATTATTTCGTCACCTTCCTGAGAAAAAAAAATCGAATTGACTTGAATATGTTATTACTATTACATGTGGAGATATGCGGGAATAAACTGGAAAGTTCTAACCTAATTGTGCATGATGTTGATATAGGAGATGTGTATCCGATTAAGCAACATCTTTACATCCATAACCCTCCAAAGTTGTCACAGTTTCAGAAGGAAAAAGAATACATGTTCCAGATGGCATGATCGAAGTGAATTATACTGGCTGGAGTTCACCCACAGTAATGGTGTCAAAGCCAGAAACTACAGTTATGTGTGGACTATTGCAAAGTAAATGCAGTTACAAATGCAGATCGAACTCCGCTGTTGGAGTACTGTGTTGGCAAAGTGGGATAGGCAACATATATTTCTAGGTTCGACTTGCTCACTGGCTACTGGCAGGAACCTCTGTCAGAAAGATCAAATACAATTTCAGCTTTGATAACGCCAAATGGACTGCATCAGTTTAAATCCATGGCATTTGGTATGAAAAACGCTCCAGCCATGTTTCGCAGACTAACCAGTATCGTATTTGTAGGTATATCCAACTGTGTGGTGTACAAGGATGACTTGGTAGGTTTTAAAAATTCATGGAAGGGATATTTACGGCATTTATTGGACTTGTTCGAAAGCCTTTGGAAGCCTGGCATGTTGGTGAACCTAGATAAAAGTGAATTTGCCAAAGCCCAATTCAACATTGTGGGCCATGTTAGTGGACATGGACAAATGGCCACATGAGATGCAAAAACGGAAGTTACAGGAGAATTTCTCACCCCATCTCCAGAAAAAGAGTTGTACTGCCTTTCCTGTGATTGATTTGGTTTTACGGAATGTTTGTGCCGTATTTTAGCAGTTTGGCTGCTCCACTCATTTAAGTACTGAAGAAGGAAAGTAGTTTCAGTGGAAAGCGGACTCTCAGAATGTGTTTGACTGCCTGAAAACTGTGTTAATCACTGCAGCAAAATTAGCCACACCTGATTATACAGAGTTTCACGGTGACTATCAATGCCAGCGATGTGGATGTGCTCCTGCGGGAAGACGACTAGAAGATGGATTTACCTAGTTGGTATTTCACGAGGAAATTGAATGTTTATCAGCAAAAATATTAGACGGTTGAAAAAGAGACTTTAAGCTTGGCACTATAAGTTTTCAGTGTTTATGTTACGAGTAATGCAACTGACACAACCTTATGCACTGCTCATAACACATTGAAATTTTTGGAGAAATTCGAGGACAAAAATGCCAGACTGTTTAGATGGAGCTTGTTATTACAACCATTCACATTGAACGTTGTGCATGTGGCAGATCAAGAAAACGTTATTGCCGATATACTGTTGAGAATCGAATCACAGACTGAAGCATCCAGTGGTGGGAGTACCACAGAGAGAATCCGAATGTGGTTGTGCATGTTTGCATGTGTATAGTTGTATAATGCTTTATCATATTAACAAAATTTTAAATGGGTTTAAAGCTTAACCGATCTGTGGATATTGATTGTTCACTTTTTTAAAAGGGGGAACTGTCGCACAGCTTGTTCTTTTTCTCAAAATTACGTTGTCCTTGATTCTTTTTTTCAGAGGGGTTGTAAAACAGCCCATGCTCATAAACAGCGCATTTGGTGCAGAGAAGAATAGTTTATTGGGGCCCTTTTCGTTTCCCACTAAGCAGATGATACCTTCGGCCAAAGACTTTCATGTTTGAGAAATAATGTGCACCATGAAAGGGAGTGGCCAGTCCTGGTAGCAGATTATTTTGTGTTCAGTTACAACAGGGTATGTGTGAAACAAGCTGCTGGTTTTCTCTATCTTCTGGCAAAATTTTGCTTAATTTTACAATTTGTGCTCAGGATTTTGTTTATTGGAACTGTTGCACATATTTTCAGAACAGCATCATGAAGTCAGGTTTGGATAGGATAAATTATGCAATGTTCTGTGTTCTAAGTTTTGTGTTTCAATCCGTAATTTTGCAAATAAGTGACATCCTCAGTGCTTGGAAGCCTCCTGTGAAGCGCTTCTGTGCTGTTTTCTCCGGTATTTATAAGACCATAAGACCATAAGACATAGGAGTGGAAGTAAGGCAATTCGGCCCATCGAGTCCACTCCGCCATTCAATCAAGACTGATGCGCATTTCAGCTCCACTTACCAGCGTTCTCCCCGTAGCCCTTAATTCCTCTAGACAACAAAAATCTATCAATCTCGGCCTTGAAGACATTTAGCGTCCCGGCTTCCACTGCACTCCTTGGCAATGAATTCCACAGGCCCACCACTCTCTGGCTGAAGAAATGTCTCCGCATTTCTGTTCTGAAATGACCCCCTCTAATTCTAAGATTGTGTCCACAGGCCCTAGTCTCCTCGTCTAACGGAAACAATTTCCTAGCATCCACCTTTTCCAAGCCATGTATTATTTTGTACGTCTCTATTAAGTCTCCCCTTAATCTTCGAAACTCCAACGAATACAATCCCAGTATCCTCAGCCGTTCCTCATATGCTAGACCTGTCATTCCAGGGATCATCCGTGTGAATCTCCGCTGGACACGTTCTAGTGCCAGTATGTCCTTCCTGAGGTCCTTACTGTGTCCAAAACTGGACACAGTACTCCAAATGGGGCCTAACCAGAGCTTTATAAAGTCTTAGTAGTACATCTCTGCTTTTATATTCCAACCCTCTTGAGATAAGAGACAACATTGCATTCGCTTTCTTAATCACAGACTCAACCTGCATGTTTACCTTTAGAGAATCCTCGACTAGCACTCCCAGATCCCTTTGTGCTTTGGCTTTATTAATTTTCTCACCATTTAGAAAGTAGTCCATGCTTTTATTCTTTTTGCCAAAGTGCAAGACCTCGCACTTGCTCACGTTAAATTCCATCAGCCATTTCCTGTACCACTCTCCCAACCTGTCTAGATCCCTCTGTAGCCTCCCCACTTCCTCAGTACTACCTGCCTGTCCACCTAACTTCGTATCATCGGCAAACTTCGCTAGAATGCCCCCGGTTCCCTCATCCAAATCATTAATATATAATGCGAACAGCTCTGGCCCCAGCACCGAACCCTGCGGGACACCGCTCGTCACCGGCTGCCATTCTGAAAAAGAACCTTTTATCCCAACTCTCTGCCTTCTGTTAGACAGCCAATCCTCAATCCATCCCAGCAGCTCACCTCGAATACCATGGGCCCTCACCTTGCTCAGCAGCCTCCCGTGTGGCACCTTATCAAAGGCCTTTTGAAAGTCTAGATAGACCACATCCACTGGGTTTCCCTGGTCTAACCTACTTAACTCTTCAAAAAATTCCAACAGGTTTGTCAGGCATGACCTCCCTTTACTAAATCCATGTTGACTTGTTCTAATCAGACTCTGCTCTTCCAAGAATTTAGAAACCTCATCCTTAATGATGGATTCTAGAATTTTACCAACAACCGAGGTTAAGCTGATTGGCCTATAATTTTCCATCTTTTGCCTTGATCCTTTCTTGAACAAGGGGGTTACAACAGCCATCTTCTAATCATCCGGGACCTTTCCTGACTCCAGTGACTCTTGAAAGATCTCAACCAATGCCTCTGCTATTTCCTCAGCCACCTCTCTCAGAACTCTAGGGTGTATCCCATCGGGGCCAGGAGATTTATCAATTTTAAGACTTTTTAACTTTTTTAGCACTATCTCTTTCGTAATGGCAACCATACTCAACTCAACCCCATTGACACCCTTTAATTTTTGGGATATTACTCATGTCTTCCACCTTGAAAACTGACGCAAAGTACTTGTTAAGTTCTCTTGCTATTTCCTTATCTCCCATCACTAGGCTTTTTGCATCTGTTTGAAGTGGCCCAATGTCTACTTTTGCCTGTCGTTTGTTTCTTATGTACTGAAAGAAACTTTTACTATTATTTCTAATATTACTGGCTAGCCTACCTTCATATTTGATCCTCTCATTTCTTATTACACTCTTTGTTATACTCTGTTTGCTTTTGTATCCTTCCCAATCTTCTGATTTCCCACTGTTCTTAGCCACTTTATAGGATCTCTCTTTTTCTTTAATACATTTCCTGACTTCCTTTGTCAGCCAAGGTTGTCTAATCCCTCCCCGGTTAATCTTTCTTTTCTTGAGAATGAACCTCTGTACAGTGTCCTCAATTATACCTACAAACTCCTGCCATTTTTGCTCTACTGTCTTCCCGGTTAGCCTCTGCTTCCAGTCTATTTTAGTCAGTTCCTCTCTCATGCCCTCATAATTACCTTTATTCAACTGTAACACCATTACATCCGATCTTGCCTTCTCCCTTTCAAACTTCAGACTGAACTCTACCATATTATGGTCGCTACTTCCTAAGGGTTCCCTTACTTTAAGATCTTTGAAAGAGTCTGGTTCATTGCAAAGCACTAGGTCCAGAATAGCCTGCTCTCCTGTGGGCTCCATGACAAGCTGTTCCAAAAAGCCATCCTGTAAGCATTCCATGAATTCCCTTTCTTTAGATCCACTAGCAACATTATTTACCCAGTCCACCTGCATATTGAAGTCTCCCATGATCGATGTAACCTTGCCTTTCTGACATGCCTTCTCTATTTCCCGGTACATGTTGCGTCCCTGGTCCTGACCACTGTTAGGAGGTCTATACACAACTCCAATTATGTTTTTTTTGCCTTTGTGGTTCCTCAATTCCACCCACACAGACTCCACATCATCCGACGCTATGTCATTCAATACCATAGATTTAATTTTGAACTTAACTAACAAGGCAACCCCACCCCCTCTGCCCACCTCTCTGTCTTTTCGATAAGTTGAAAAACCATGTAGGTTTAACTGCCAGTCCTGACCCCCCTGTAACCAAGTCTCTGTGATGCCTACTACATCATATTCATTCACTATTATCTGTGCCATTACGTCATCGGCTTTGTTATGAATGCTACGAGCATTCAGGTAAAGTGCCTTAATGCTAACTTCCTTATCATTAGAGATGTTGGAAGTTATATGTCCTAAGTTATCCTTGCTTTTTTCTGCATTTTCAGTCTGCCTCAATTTTAAATCCGCCTGGAAACATGCTATCCTGCTGCTTATCTTTCCATATACCTCCATACTCCCTGTCGCTTTCACTTTCCCTTATAGTGGCCTGTCTCTGCCGCTTCCGGTTGTCAGTTCGAGCTGTCCACTGTAGTGGCCGGTATATTGGGTCCAGGTCGATGTGTTTGTTGATAGAGTCTGTGGATGAGTGCCATGCCTCTCGGAATTCCCTTGCTGTTCTCTATTTGGCTTGCCCTATAATGGTAGTGTTGTCCCAATCGAATTCATGTTGCTTGTCGACTGTGTGTGTGGCTACTGAGGATAGCTGGTCGTGTCGTTTCGTGGCTAGTTGGTGTTCGTGTGTACGGATCGTTAACTGTCTTCCTGTTTGTCCGATGTAGTGTTTTCTGCAGTCCTTGCATGGGATTTTGTACACTACACGAGTTTTGCTCATGTTGGGTATCGGGTCCTTTGTTCTAGTGAGTTGTTGTCTGAGAGTGGCTGTTGGTTTGTGTGCTGTTATGAGTCCTAGTGGTCGCAGTAGTCTGGCTGTCAGTTCAGAAATGCTCCTGATGTATGGTAGACAGACAGACTCTATCAACAAACACATCGACCTGGACCCAATATACCGGCCACTACAGTGGACAGCTCGAACTGACAACCAGAAGCGGCAGAGACAGGCCACTATAAATACCGGAGAAAACAGCACAGAAGGGCTTCACAGGAGGCTCCCAAGCACTGAGGATGTCACCTTGACAGGGGACGAAACGTTTGCAAGACAAATTCCCAGCTCGGCGAATAGAACCACAACAACGAGCACCCGAGCTACAAATCTTCTACCAAACTTTGAATTTTGCAAATAAATTGTGTTTAGTTTAAGCTTGGCCGTCGACCCAGCTAATTTACACCAGAAATATGCAACATGCATCTAGCTAAAATAAATAGATAAGTTATGTTCTGGGCTTAAAGAGGGACTGGCATTTCCATACCAATTGATGTAAATAAAGTTTGTAGGTAACGTTAGTGAGGTTTTTCGGTCAAGATGAGAGGAGGTATCTGTGGAGATTAATATGGTGAAAATGCCATTTTATGTACATATGTACTAGTAGCAGACACGTACAAAAAGCGTTTCAGGAATGTCAGCAGGGAACCTGTTCAAACGTACATTTTTTAATGAAAGGTTATAATAAAGTTCTGGGTATGAATTTAATTGCTGAGCTGGAAGGTTCGATTGCGAACATTTCATCATCATACTAGGTATCAGCAGTGAGCCAGTGGATGAAGTGCTGTTGGTATGACCCGCTTTCTAATCATAAGTTTGTGTTCTTTGGGTTGGTGATGTCGCATACTGTGTTGACGTCATTTGAAGTGGTGATGTAATTCTCCGTTATTTTCCTCAGTGGATGGTAAATGGGATAATCCTGAGCTACAAATCTTCTAACAATTCGCTAAAATAACGTATTTTGCAAAGGTTGCTAATGGCAATCATAGTAGATCATACATCTATGCTCCAAGAGACACAATTACTTTCGAGGATTTTTTTAAAGCTTTTTGATATAGTGAGAACTCACATGGAAGAACAGAAGTCAAATCTGTGAGATTAGCCACGAAACCTTAAATACCATCAATAATATCTTTACTGGCATAAAGTTCACCAAAGCGGAGGAAAGCACCAACAAACTGCCATTCCTCGATGCAGCAGTAGAGTGAACAGCCAATGGGGAGCTTCAAACCGACGTCTACATGAAAATAGCACATGTGGTCCAAGTATTGAATTACAAAAACAATCATCCCCACATCCACAAATGCAACTGCATTAAAACATTGTTTCATCGATCCATCACACACTGCATCACAGAGGAACTATGCAGAGCAGAGGAAAATCATGTATACAGTTATTTAAAAAGAACGGGTACCCAATGAGCACAGTCCGCCGATTTCTCATCAACAAACCCGAACAAGCAGAGAAAACACCTCCAGAAACACTAGACACTCTCCCTGTCATCACGAACATCACGACAATGACGGCCAGACTCCTTGGCATCATGGTAGCCCACTAATAGACTAAAGCAGCAGATAATGAACTTGAAAGATCCTATGCAGACAACAAACCAAACTAATGTTATTTATGAAATATCTTGCAAGAAAAGTAACAAAAACTACAATGGAAAAACAAGCAGAAAACTAACCACCAGGATACATGAACATCAACTAACCACAAAAAGAAATTATCCACTCTCACTAGGATCCTTACATGTGGATGAAGAAGGACACCACTTCGACCGGGCCAACATATCCATCTGAGGACAAATCAAATAGAGACACGCAAGAGAAATACTAGAAGTATGGCATTCCAACCGGAACTCACTGAGACTCACTGAAGATGATAAGTATAATGGTGATGAAACATCTGAAAACGAACCTTTCAGCAGAGCATGCTAACCTACATCCAGAACCTCAACCAGAACTACAAATCGTCTCAAAACTGGCTAATAGTATAGGTAGTTTAAGAGATGGTGAAAAGGAAATCCATGGAGGGAGTGGCTTGGCAGTGAGCTCAAATGTTTTCATCGTAATAAAATAGCCCTCACGAAGTCACCATGTTGGTGCTTTCGAGAAAAAAAAGTAATGCTGTGCGTAAAACAAAAAGGATAGCCTGGGATTCTGTTGAGTTGGTAATGAAAACCACAGTAGAATCTAAAAAGCTGCCCAGAACGTGCAACGTTGTCAGGGCTTGGTTGTGATGAAAGTGCAAGATCTCTTTAAGGAATTTGCTTCTGCGAATAAAAGTTAATCGTATGTTTTGGGTGTAGCGGATAAAGAAATTGAGTTTCGAAAAAATACAGTTGCAAGTGAGTTTCGATTGTGAGAGACGAGTAGAAATTCAGTTCAGAAGAAATATTGACAGAAAAGATCGGAACATATGGATTTTATGGTAAGAATGGATGCGTCCTCGTATAAAGTGAGGTTGCAGAGTCCAGTGAAAGGTTGTGACGTGGTGCTAGGAATAATAGAGAAATTCTCAGTTCCAGGAATACATGTTTGTTTTTCTCTCTGTGGTACTGATTTACTTGCATGACAAGTGGGAGAGAAACCTACTGTGGTAGGAAAGTCAGTGGAAAATCAGGCAAATGGTGTATTACAGGAATTGTATCTTGGGGTTTTTCCTGACTCCGTGGTACCAAGGTTAAGGACTCACAATTTGAAACAGCATGATGAATCAAAGAATAATGCTAAGGAATTTCAAGTTCGTCAGAGGTTATGTTTGTTCAAACAACGGATAAGCAAATTGATGTTGATTTCTCAGAGACTTGGTTTGATCAAATGGTTGAGAATAATAAGCAAGAACAAGTCGAATAAAGAGTGAATATATTTAGTTGAGCAAAAAAGTCAGTGACTAACAGCAATCATTTAGAAAACTGAAGCAATTTTATCAAAAGCCAAACACAGAAGAAGAATCTGGATATAAACCTGAATGTTACTAAGATGACGTCTTGGTGTGGAAATAGAGTTAGTCACATATTCAGGCAGATCAGAAATGGGCAGAATTTATCAAGTTGTATTAACGTGGATTGGAGAAAGAAGCTGTTTTGAGCAGGAGATGAATGGCCAGTATGACGTCATTTGAGAAAAAGAAAAACTCAAGCCAACATACAAAAATATTTTTAATGGCCTGGATTTCATAAGAATGTGAATTACGCATGCCATCTGAGGCAGATAGAAACTGAAGTAGAATTAGCTTTATTGTCTTCTGTATTCAAGTGAGTACAGTGAAAAGTACACAAATCGCTGTTTATGGCACTATTTTAGACACAACGTTTCTGGGGATAGCTTCTTTAGTTACATTGATACGAAAGATAGAGAAATTAAAAGATGCACAAATGAGAATTTATGAAAATATATATAATGAAGGAAAAAGAAACATGTTCAGTACAATGGTTTTCCAACATAGTCCATGCTGGCATATAGGCTCCCGTGTGCCCTGGACCTTGCCTGCAGATCAAATCGGGCTTAACCTCAGATTTCACCCTGCCTTGGAATAACGTTGAGATTGTCCACACTGAGGATACACTGGGCTAAGAGACAGCCCGATGGCTTGCTCGGAGATTGCAACGCCAAGCCAAACAGACTGCATGCCTGGTGGAAAGATTCCACACTGGGACAGAGACTACCAGACAAGGCTAGCAGGCGTTCATTGCAGGCCGCTGCATCAGACCAAGAGGTCCAGGTCTGAGCTAAGGCCAGCAGTTTGCAAACTGGGATTTCCAAGACTGCAAGATCGGAGACTGGGATTTCTGAGGCCACGAGATAGCAGGCTGTGAAGCTGGAAGCCGGGACATCAGAGGACAGCAGTTCAAAGTTTGCGTGGCACTGAGGCTGTGGGATTTGAGGACGAATATTCTGAATCTGGAAGGTCAGAGACGTCGATATTCAAGACTGGGAGGCTAAGAAGAACAAAATAAGACAATGGGGAGAAAAAGAGAGAAAAAAACAAAATAAAATGAACAGATAGAGTTGATGAACACTTCCTTCGCCTTCATCGAGGTAATTCAAAAATCTGAGGCAGCAATTAAGCAAACACGGTCAAAACATTTTCGCACAGTTGAAGAACTTTTTGTAAGGGTATAAATTGATGGAGTAGGATTCATTCAAAAATCAACAAGTGGGAATATGTGTTTGCTGACCATGAATTTGATGTGTTTACTGAATCATCAGAAGTCCATCCTTTCTGCTGCATAAGTACTCAAAGTGTTGCTCAAATGTTTTAGTTGATATAAACTCCCCAGAAAGGCACAATCAGATTAAGATCAACCATTAAAGCAAAACAATTCAAAGACGTTTCTGATATCTTTGAAATAATAAAAAAACCGTATAAATCCACTGCTCACTATCCAAAATCGCATGGAACATTACAAAAGGAGCAGGAGTGGACACGGGACTATTGGGTATATTAGGATTTATATTTGGGTGGTTGCTTTACCTCGAACACTACTCTGGTAGTGTTTCTCACCGTATTCCTCCTCAAACCAATAAAAATTATTCTGTGTGCCAGATTGGTAAGGTGACCAATTTCTTTTTTTTTTCAGATTCTCAGTAGGGTCCCTGAGAATTTAGAACAGTGGGAATGAAGATTAGGGCATTTGATTGTTTCTCCTGCTAACACATTGGCAATCACGTTTTCGCGACCTGCCAAATGCACAATAGTCAAATTAAATGATTGCAACAGCATTTAAACAGTCTGGCATTTTTGTCGATAAATGATTCCACAAGTGTCAAAGGTTTCTGATCAGTGTATACGATTGTCTCAGATGCATTGTTGGTAATATAAACACTTAAATGTTGTACGGCTAACAACAAGCTTAATGTCTCTTTCTCCACCTTTGAATATTTGTGTTGATGAACGTTCAACTTCCTGGAAAAATATCCCCTCGTCATCCTCCTGCAAGTGCAATGCACTGAAACCCATATCACTGGCATTAACAGCCACTTTGAAAGGCTTGGTGTAATCTGGTGTGGCTAATGCTGGAGCAGAGGTTATCACAGTTTTGCGGCTGTCAAATGCCTCTTGATAGTTCGCTGTCTACTGAAATTTCTTGACACTTTTTTAAGCAATTTTGCGAGAGAAGCAGTCACACTGATAATGTTCAGTACAAATTTTCGATAAAACTCATTAAACCTCAGAAACTCAGTTCTTCTTTTTAATCAACAGTGTGGGAAATTACACAATTGCTTTTGTTTTGTATCCCGTGGGTCCATTCGTCCATGTCCAATATCATCACCCAGGAATTTGATTTGGCCTTTGGCAAATTCACTTTTAGCTAGGTTTACAACCAAGCCTACTTTCCAATGTCGATCGAACAACTCTGATAAATACTGTAAGTGCTCCTGCAATGAGTGACTAAAAATCATCAGGTCATCAATATAGATACACAGTTGGATAACCTGGCAAAGACCTTAATAGTCAGTCTCTGAAATGTGGTTGGAACATTTATCCTATCGAATGGCATGACTTTGAACTGATATAGTCCATTTGGCGTTACAAAAGCCAAAATTGCACTTGCTCTCTCTGACAGGGATACTTGCCAGTAGCCTCTGAGCAGGTCCAACTAAGAAATGTAAATTGCTTGTGCTAAAATTGTGCAATTGGAAATGTAGTATTTGTAACGACATTGAATTTGCAATAGTCCACACATAGCTGTTGCGTACCCTCTGGCTTTGGCATCATGACTATGCGTGAGCTCCAGTCACTGCAACTCACTTCGATTATGCCATCTTGAAGCATGCGCTCTATCTCCTTCAGAACCGGTGCCAACCTTCGAGGTTTATACATATACGGATGTTGCTTAATCGAAATTGCATCTCAGATAGTACATCATGCACAATTAGGTTAGTACTTCCTAGTTTATTACCGCATATCTCCTCACGTGATAGTAATAATGCTTCCATGTCATTTCATTTTTTTTCGTGGAAATTAACTCAATTATCAACAACTTCTGCATTATCCAATTTGATTTGAGGAATGTCCAATTCAGAATCATCTTAGCTTCGTTCTTCCTTCTGTGCTGCAATCATGAACACCTTCTCCAGTACTTTCTTTCCTTATCAAAATACCCTTTGAGCATAATAACATGACACACTGTATGAGATTTCTTATGCAGCCAAGTATTTCTTCTCACTGTATTTTTTCTCAATTTGATGAGGTCCACTAAATCTGGTGTGCAAAACGTCTTTGCATTTTAGTCCATGTTTTCCACACCCTAAGTGATCTGCAAGTGATAGCTCATATGGTACACGCAGTATCTTCTTTCTATAGCCTACTGCCAAAATTTATTGATGAAATTGTGCCAATTTCTTATTTGCTTTCTCGATGGTCTCTATTTCCTCATTAAGACAGCATTTGTTAAGTAAAAAACACAGGGATGCATTTACGTACTTTTTCTGTAAATGCCTTTTGACATAACTGTATTAACTTCTCATAATTCAGCTGTAATTCAAATGGTTTAGCAGAGCTGAGGACACTTGCATGTTTACATATTTAAAGTTTCACTGCTCCATATATCTGATTAAAAAGGTCACGGATAAAGGTATGTCAGCTTCCTTATCTGTGTCTTTTGATCTCTTCTGCTTCAACCTGTGCCCGTGTCATCTTGGGATCACACAACCAGGGAAATTCCAGGATGAACACTTTTCTTTGTCTTCAGTTTCCTGTGTCTCCACTGGCTTTTCAACGAGAGGCAGGATCACACTTACCAGTGAATCAGCTGTATCATTTGCAGGGACAAATTTTATTCCTGGAACTGAGAGTTTTCTAGTGCTCCTACCACAAATTCTCTCCAGTTCTCTTTACTCTCTAGCCTCACTTTACATAACTGAGCAATTTTTGCCTCAACAGGAGTTCTGTTAAAAGTATCTTTTCTGGCAATAGTCCCTCAGGAGTTCCCATCTCCTCAAACTAAAGCATTAGAGACTGAGACAATCCTGTCACCTTTAATATTGTAACGTCCTCACCCACTACTCCTGGCCTATGTGAATAAACTTAACCCTTGTATGTGCATTTTTAAGCAGATCTGCCATTACCTCGTTAATCAACTTTGGATCATCTTGTACACTCTGAGACAGTTGTCTAACTTCACTTCTGTTTTTTTTTACTAGTCCAACAAAATATCGAGGCTTGTCTGGTTTGCATATATCTGGCTTTCTCCGAGTATACCAAGACTATGATTTCGTGTGGTCCACTTTATTACAATGAAAACAGTGGAGGTTTTTAACTTCTTCGTCACCCTCAGGGGTTTTTCTTTTTACCCTGTGGTAAGTTAGCTTTATGATCTTCACTTTGACCCACCATTCCCTTTCTAAGTGAGGATTTCTCTTTGCCACACTTACTGTCCATCATAGACTGAAATTGATTCTGGAAGCCAAACCGTATTTCTTGGCCCAGTTCATAATCATCAGCCATTTCAATTGCTGACCTAACTGTTATAACTCTCTGCGCTTCTGCATGAGTTCACACTTCATGAAGCAGTGAATTCATGAATTCCTCCAAAATGATTATCTCTTTAAGGGCATCATAGGTTTCCTCGACTTTTAAAGCTCTTCTCCATCAATCGAAATGAGTCTGTTTGATCCTTTAAAACTCAATGTCGATTTGACCACGGTCCCTACTTAGATTCCAGAAAAGCTGTGTAATGGTCTCTGGTACACCTTAAATGGCTTTTTTTTCACCTCCTCATACTCCCGGATAACTCCTCTGATATTGATACGAATGCATCATCAGCCCTACTTACAAGTTTCGTTTTGATCAACAAAACCCACATTGCCATTTGCCACTGCATTTATTACACTGCCTTTTCAAATGAAATTTAAAAGAAAAATGCTTCCACATCCTTCTCATCAAATTTAGCAATGATTGAACATATTGAGGCAATTACTCACTAGGCATTTGACTACCAGAGGCTTGCTCACTTTCACTCTCTTCCACATGAAGACCACCCTCAACCTTTATCGCCAGCCTTTTAAGATGACTTTCCTTTTTAAATGTCAGTTTTTGAAGTTCAACAGCTCTCTCTTTTTCTCTCTTTTCTGTTACTCTCTTTTTCCGTCTCTTCTGCAGCTTTCTCTGTTTCTATCAGTTCTGCTGCTCTCTCATTTTCCTCTCTTCTGTTTTTAATCATAACTCGAACTGTTCCATTTCTGCCTCCATTTCCTTATCTCTTGCCTCTAAGTCAAACTGCTTCATTTGGCATTAATTCTTGACATCTTTTTTTATTCGGATGATTTCTCCAGCAAGTTTTAATGCTGATTTACAGCTGTAGTTATCTCTCACAGAATTCTCACAGAATTCGGATGTTCCGATTCCAGCTTCTCTCTTAATTCCTGCAAATTTGTCTTACTGACTGTTTGCAAAATTTTCAAATTCACCGCAACCACATCCAGAAAAAGATTGGTGACTGAAACAGCCATTCCTATCTGAAGTTTTGTCTACCCAATCAAACCAACATCCGAATCAAAGACACTAGCACCTACCACTCGAAGTTTAATTTCCTGCAAGGAGCCCCAGTCTGTGATGGACTTGGCCAGACGACTCAAAACATTCTTAAGCAGGCAGCCAATACCAATAATTCAGTAATTGTACAGCAATAATTATCCGGGCAATGTTAGCAAAATTGGCTACCAGATTTTAAAACAGACAAAGGTTATTCATAAACTTATACAATGAAACACAAAGAAAATAATAAAGAACCCCTACAGAACTCATTCCATCAAAATTAGACTTCAGTATCCTGTTCTGAACATATGCAACATTCCCAATAAGCAAACGCCGTTTCAAAACCAATGTAAATGGACCACATGCTTACAGGTTGAATTTAAAGGGCAGAAAGAGAGAGATAAAATTTTTGCAGACCTCACTGTTGAACTGCTCACCAGTTCGAGACTGAACTAAACTGCTCAGCTAGAGAGATGAACACTCCCCTTCCATTATGCAGGTCACGTCTGAAACATAAAAAACTTTGGCCTGAAGTCATATCTTTTTACATATAAGCAAAAGGCTTCTCAAAACCTTTTCACCTCTGTACCAAATTAGACTGATTGGAGCCCAGCCTGGTTTATTACCCCTCTGAAAGAACTCAAGGATAGACTATCCTTGAACCAAGGAACAGCTTTTATAGAGGGAGAGAAAAAAAAACTAGCTTTGTGACAAGCTGTACAACACTGTGGTGCAGCCACATTTGGAGTTTTGCGCACAGTCCTGCTAACTAGATCAAGGACGTTTTGGTTTACTTTCAGTCGCAGATGTTGTTGGGTTTCAGCAGGATTTGAAGGCACTGAATCTGTCCTGACTGTACTTTATCCGTCTTGAACTATTTCAGTTGTATGTAAGATCGCTCTGTTTTCTGAATTTGCCTTTTGCCATGTGTATGCTTAGGGGGATGTTACGACTTTGGAAAAGTTAATGATCGTCAGTAAAATACTCCATTAATCTGTTAAGTTTTCGATGCGAGTTAAATTCTCCCAAGTTCTTATTTCTAATCCTACATTTACGTATATTGTCGGAAGAGATTGTGGTTTGATTAATGTCGGGCAGTTTGACTAATTGAGTTGGATCTGTGACATAGTTACTCGATTTCCTGTCAGTATAATGAAACAATATTATTGATAATTACAGGTCTGATCCTTACCAAATTTGGGGCAATTGTGGGAATCAAGTCTCCCATCCCAGGTTGAATTTAGAACTATTGCACTCAAAGGTAGCGAGTAGCAAGTTTTTATATATGAGCTGAATTTGGTTGAATTAAAAAGGATGTGCCTTGTGTAATAACAATTCCTTCAGTCACTAAGAGTTTTCTGGGCATGGAAGAAGTCACTCTAATGGTTTTGGATAACTTGAGCAAGGCGAAGTCCTCCGACGCTCCAAGCAATCTAAAATTCGAGTTGTCTGTGAATCTGAGAAAAGGGGTAATAGTTGTGGGAATCCTAAAACATTTACAATTGCAAGGAATGGATCAGCATTTTTCAAAATTACTAAAAGTCTAATTGAAAATGATGTCTGAACATGAAAATGAAGTGAAACAGTTTGAATAGTGTTTGAAAGCATAGGAAAAACACAAAGAAAGAGAAGGGTTTGCGCTGGAAAAAAAGAAAAGGAAAAGAAAACCCTCTATGAATAAAAGGCGAAAGAGAAAAAATAATAACAGAAAGAGAAGACAAGGAAGGCATAAACAGAGAGAGTTTCAACTTCAGTGTTTAGCAAGAGAGGAAAGTCGACTTAAAAGGGCGGAGCTGAAAGTAGAATTTTGAGTTAATGAGGAATATAGCGATGACGAGCCAACCACCCCGAGCCAGATATTCCAGCGGGGTTTTGATTTAGTATTGCAAAGCATTGCTTTTATTCAAAGGAAACGGTGAATAAGTTATGTTCATTTAATTTTGGAAAGTGGCTAAACAAATCCAATGGTTGGTGACTGTGCGGGTATCGTCTGTCCAAACAAATTTCGGAGATCAACCTAATTGGGGAGTTGCACCACTCTCAGAGGAGATACTTGGGAAGTAAAATGAGTAGAAAAATGCCATCTTTGGTTTACGAGCTAATATCAGAAGCTAACAGTCAACGTTTCATGAATCAAAGGACGGACCCTGGACAAACGTGCATTGAGATTGAAAGAATGACTCGAAGTAATTTTGATCGTCGCCTAAGAGCATTGAAAATACAGATTTGATTATTTTGGAAGCGATTAAAATTCATTTCCCAAAGTAATGAGAACTCATGTGGAGAAGCAGACAGTTAAGCTGCATGATTAGCAGCGAAAGTAGCGGATGATTTTCAATATGTGTATAAATCATATTTTGTCTTCTGATATCCACTTCAATCTGTGAGAATGGGAAAAGGGGGAAAGTGATATCTTCTGATACTGAGGGAAAGTTATATCTCATTGAAGACAGAAACGATAGTTTACCACGTGTTAAAAGGAAATTCACGACTGAAAAGGAGAAGTTTAAAACCTCAGTTGTTTTTGCCATGCCAAAATGAAGTAGGCCACATGAAGTTGTAGTGCTGGTGGTTTCCAAAGAAATGGCAAGCAGTATTATGTGGAAAACATAATAAGTCAGTGAGTTTCCTTGAAGTGGAAAATGAAAACATCATGTAAGTTAAAAAGCCGCAGAAATTTGTGCAACTGATTATGAGTTCATTGCTAAGAAAGTGCCAGATCACTTTAAAGAAATTCCTTCCAAGAGCACAGCTTACTCAAATACGACTAGAGGAACCGGTAATGAAGTTAATCTATTAAGAGATCAAGGAAAAGGTCAGTCTTTGATTTCAAGAGATGAGGAGAAGCATGATTTGGAATGAGTATTGCCACAAAAGGTCTTATTATTCTAAATACATAGTGAGAAGTGGAGTGGTTCATTCTAATGGATAAGTTTAGAGTCTCCGGTTCCTCTAGTCATATTTGAGTGAACTAGTCGTAGGAGTATATAGAGAAATGATCCGTTCCAGAAATCCGATATATTCTTTTTAATGATATCATTGGATGACAGGTGATAGTGAAGCCTATTGTTTTTGAAATGCCAGTGGACAATTGGGTAACTGTGGTATTACAGGATGTGTATCCTACGATTTTCCTGATAGTGTAGTAAAAATGTCATGAAAGCACAGTTTGAAACTGAGACAGAAACCACATAATTGAGTTTTCTTTTTAAAACAAGGTTTATTTCCATTTATCATTGCCTATGTTTGATAAAATGGTTAAGAAAAGAAAGCTGAATAGGTTGAGAACAAAATTGATATTTTTAGTTTGGAGAAATTAAAATATTACAGCAGAAAGACGAAAAAGTAAAATATTTGTATCAGAAAGCGTACATATATGAAGAATGTCAGAGTATCCGAGAATGTTGCTACCTTAGAAGTGACAAAACAAAGATTATTGCATGTTCAGGTGGATGAGAAATTGGTATACATTCGTCATGTTTTATTATTGGTGAGTTACCGAAAGAAAGTATTGCAGATTGCAGGTGAATTACCTGTCGACTGTCACTTGGAATTAAGGAAAACTGAAGCCTAATTACAAAATAATTTTCTTTGGCCCGGGTTGCGTAAAGATGGGGTTGAACAGACCTTACATGTCAGATAATTGGAAAACTTGAGGCACTGTGAAAACCAGGACTCTTAATCCCCATTCAGCATTTGACGACTCCTTTAGAAGGATCTTAGTTGGACCGCTACCTGAAACAAATGTTATAATCAGTATTTGCTGACCATAATTGACGTGTCCACTAGATTTCCAAAGGCCCATTCCATTCTATCGGATCATGGATAAAAGGAGTGTCGAAGAATTAGCTTTTCTTTTAACTAGATATTGATTACCAACGGATACACCAGCAGATCAAGAAAACCATTTTATGCAAATGACTCAATGAGATTATGGATAGCTTGGAAATAACATAATTGAAATCCACTGCGTTTCATTCAAACTTACAGTGAGCATTAGAACAGTGTCACCAAATTATTCAAGGAAATTATGAAGGGATTGGAAGTAGAATAATTGAAATCCGTCAGAATTTTAGTGAGCATTAGAACAGTGTCATCAAACCCTAAAGACTATGTTGTGACCATATCTTCAAGACTATGCAGCTAAAGGAATCCTTCTGTACATTGTGCAGTTCTGGATACACAAAATGCATGTACCAAATTCAATCCATTTGAATTAGTTATTGGGCGTGAGGTGAGAGGATCAGTGAAGATAATTAAGGAGAAATTCAGGTGTTAGCTTTCAGAAAGAAAACATTTGGACGATGTATCAAAATTTAGGAAAATAATAGATATGGCGTATGTGTTTGAAATTAAAAACAGCATAGCAAGGAATGAAAAAGGAAGCATAAAAAAAATCAAAAGTCCTCCATTTTTCTATTATACATAAGGTATTAGTGCTACTTTCAGTGGTACTTTAATCTTTAAAAACAAAGTGAGAGAAACGTATCAAATCGAAAGGAAGTGGAGTCAGGTCACCAGATAGAAAGAAATCTTACAGTATGTCATGTGAATAGAGTCAAAAACTATTTTGACAGAGATGGAAAACAAACGGACAGTGTGATACTGGTTACAGCACAAAGTGATGCTTTGTTGTAAATTCCTCAAATTAAATTTGACAATGAGGAAGTTCTCAAAAACTGACAAATTATTCATATACCTTCCGGAGATAAAATGAAACGTACTGAAAGATTAATTATAGCGACTTTGAGAAGATTTGTACATCACGTTGAGGTTCTGGATGTAGGTTTGCTCGCTGAGCTGGAAGGTTCGTTTTGATCAGCAGTAGAGTGAACAGCCAGTGGGGAACTTCAAACCAGCGTTTACCAGAAAAGAAGACATATTGATCAAATGCTGAACTGCAGAAGCAATCGTCCCAACAACCACAAACAAATCTGCATTAGAACATTGCATCAACGAGCCACCATACACTGCAGCACAGAAGAACCACGAAGAGCAGAGGAAAATCACCTATGCAGTGTAGGCATAAAGAACGGGTAACCAATGAACACAGTCCGCCGATTTCTCAGGAATAAACCCCAACGAGCAGACAAAACACGTCCTTAACCACTCTTCTCTACATCAAGCCATCTCGGAAATGACTGCCAGACAATACAGACCTCTTGGCATCATGGGAGCCCAGAAATGCACCGACACACTAAAACAGCAAATAATGAACTTGAAGGACCCAACACAGACAATAAGGAAAACTATCGTCATTTACAAAATACCTTGCAGGAACTTTAATGAATATGACATTGGACAAACAAGGATAAAACATAGCCACCAGGGTACATGAATGTTAACTAGCCACAAAAAAAGACTTGGCTACTCTCATTAGTATTCTTACAAGCTGAGGTAAAAACAATGACTGCGGATGCTGGGAACCAGAGCATCGATTAGAGTGGTGCTGTAAAAACACAGCAGTTCAGGCAGCATCCGAGGAGCAGTAAAATCGAAATTTCGGGCAAAAGTCCTTCATCAGGAATACTTCTTACATGCTGATGTGGAACGAACCACTTCCACTAGGGCCACACATCATCCAACAACAAACCAAGCAGAAACATGCGCGAGAATTCTGGAAGCATGACATCCCAATCAGAACTGTATCAACAAACAAATTGATTTGGATCCCATTTACCACCATCAGAGAGAAAGAACAGGAAATGACATCACCAACCCAAGGAAACCTTAACTCCATAATAGAAAGTGGTCCATGCAACCAATATTTCAACTGGAGGCTCACTGATGATGTTACGTAGAATGGTGATGAAACTGGTGATGATCTGAAAATGACCCTTCCAGCTCAGTGAGCAATACTTCATCAGGATTATTTACAATCATATTGGGGATAACTTAGTATAAGCATGAAGTACTAATTTTAATTATGGATGATGTAACTATATGACATGCTGCTCCATTTGCGGAGACTTAACCTTTAAAGTCGGCACATGCTCGAAAGTATACAGAATGCATGCTGAAATACAATATAATCAGTGATTTGCAGTGAGTGAAGGTCACCAATAATAATGGTGCTAGAATCAGATTTTTCCGCAATGGTTTTGTGTTGACTGTCAAAGGCAATGGGATTGCATAATCTGATTCATATCTTCTTCCATGTTTGGAAAACTGAATTGTAACGTACAACAAACAACTGGTATATCTAGTTGAATTACTTCACAAATACGACCAGCTACCTTTCTCTCAAAGAGTGAAGTCAATATCCACTATAATGAAACATAATGGACAGTATAAATTAAAAGTCATGCCAATTGGTATGAAAAAAATCCCAGCCGCATTTCAAAGATGAATCAACGAAGTCGTTTCCTGGATTATTCAACTGTGAGGTGTATATTGATGATCTCGTGATTTTTACAAAAATATTTAGTTCACAAAAACCCGAGCCAAATTCCTGGGTTATCTGATTGAACATGGATAGATGGCCCCACTCGACGTGAAAACAAAGGTTATTGGGGATTTTCCATACTATTGATGAATTTGGTGGTAGTATTTATCCTGGAAATGATTGCCTCTATCGTACGTTCATCCCTGATTTTGGTAATGTGGTTTCTCTGCTGACTAACTCATTGAAGAAAAACAGCAACTTTCAATTTATTATGGACCATCAGAAGACATTTGAAAGCCTGAAAGTTGCGTTAACTAGTGCTACACTGTTAGTCACAACCAATTAAACAAGACCATTCAATGTGGCTAAGGATCACAATCAAATTAGCAGACAAAGGGAGTGCAGGGTATTTTGGTGCATTGACCTCTACACCGCTGAAGACAGACGCCAACTCGACGACACCTCCTCTTACCGCCCCCACGACCATGAACCCAACCACCATCACCAAACCATCATCTCCCAGAGCATAGAGAACCTCATCACCTCAGAAGATCTCCCACCCACAGCTTCCATCCTCGTCGCACGGGAACCCCGCACCACCCAATTCTACCTCCTTCCCAAGATCCACGAGCCTGACCATCATAGCCGACCCATTGTCTCAGCATGCTCCTGCCCCACCGAACTTATCTCTGCATACCTCGGTATTTCCCTATCCCTCTTAGTCCAGTAATTCCTCACATATGTCCAGACACCATTCACGCCCTTCACCTCCTCCAAGACTTCCGTTTCCCTGGCCTCCAACACCTCATCTTCACCACGGACATCCAATCCCTCTACCGCCATCCACCATGACTAGGGCCTCCATGCCCTCCGTTTCTTCCTCTGTCGACGTTCCCACGAGCATCCTTCCACTGACACTCCCATTCGTTTGGCTAAACTGATCCTTATCCTTAACAATTTCTCCTTTGAATCTTTGCACTTCCTCCAGATCAAAGGTGTAGCCATGGGCACCCATATGGGCCCCAGCTATGTCTGTCTCTTTGTTGGCTACGTATAAAAGTCTATCTTCTGTCATTACACCGGCACCTCTCCGGCTTCTTCCTCCGCAACATTGCTGACTGCATCGGCAACACCTCGTGCTCCCGAGAGGAGGTTGACCAGTTCATCAACTTCACCAACATATTCCACCGTGACCTTACGTTCACCTGAACCATCTCTGACATCTTGCTCCCCTTCCTAGATCTTTCCATCTTCATTAATGATGACCGACTTGACACTGACATTTTTAACAAACTCACCGATTCTCACAGCAACCTGGATTACACCTCTTCCCACCCTACCTCTTGCAAAACTGTCATCCCGTATCCCCAATTTCTCTGCCTACACCGTATCTGCTCCCAGGAGGACCAGTTCCACTACACAATACACAAGATGCCCTCCTTCTTTAGAGACCGCAATTTCCCTTCCCATATGGCTGAAGATAATCTCCAAAACATCTCACCCATATCCCGCACCTCGGCCCTCAAACCCCACCCCTCCAACCATAACAAGGACAGAAGTTTCCTGGTCCTCACCTTCAACTCTACTAACCTTCACATAAACTGCATCATCCGCTGACATTTCCACCACCTCTAAGCAAACTCACGACCAGAGATATATTTCCCTCCCTTCCCCTTTCTGCTTTCCACGAAGACCGTTCCATCTGTGACTACCTGGTCAGATCCACGCCCCGCAACAACCCACCCTTCTGTCCTAGCACCATCCCCTGCCACTGCAGGAATTGCAAAATCTGCACCCACACCTACTCCATCACCTCTATCTAAGGTCCCAAAGGAGCCTTCCACATCCATCAAACTTTATCCTGCGCATCCACCAATGTCATTTATAGTATCCGTTGCTCCCAATGTGGTCACCTCCACGTTTTTGAGACTGGACACCTCCTCGCAGACCAGTTTATGGAACATCTCCGGGACACCCGCACCAATCAAACCCACCGCCCCTTGGCCCAACATTTCAACGCCCACTCCCACTCTGCCGAGGGCATGCAGATCCTAGTCTCCTCAAATGCCACTCCCTCACCACCGACACCTGGAGGAAGAACACCTCATCTTCCTCCTCGGAACACTTCAACCCAAGGACATCAATGTAGACATCACCAGTTTCCTCATTTTCCCTCCCCCACCTTACCCCAGTTCCAACATTTCAGCTCAGCACCATCCTCATGACGTGTCCTACTTGCCAATCTTCCTTCCCACCTGTCCGCTCCACCATTCTCTTTCACCTATTAACTTCATCCCAACCCCCATCCACCAATTGTACTCTTTGCTACTTTCCGCCACCCTCCTCTCTGAGCTATCACCTCCACCCCCACGCCCATTCACGTATTGCACTCTTTGCTACCTTCTCCCCAGCCCCATCCCCATTTATCCCTCCACCCTGGAGTCTCCCTGCCCTCCTGATGAAGGGCTTTTGTCCGAAACGTTGATTTTCCTGCTCATTGGATGCTGCCTGACCTGCTGTGCTTTTCCAGCACCACTTTAATCTGGACAGAAGGTGGCTATTGATTTGGGTTATCGATTTACGTCCTGTACTCTTGCATGAATACGACTTTGATAGAAAGATAAATTGGATTTTTTTCATAAAATTAAACAATTATCAATGGAAATATTCCACAGTTGAGAATGAAATCTTCAGCATTGTGCTGGCATTCCACTTTTTCCAAACTTGTGCTGCCAGTTATTTGCCTGAGACAATTCTATACACCGATCATATCCGGTTAAAGATTTAAAAGAAATTTAAAGGCAAAACTTCCAGACAGTTTGGATGCAGTTTATTAGAACAGCCTCTCAATTTGAAAATCATGGAAATGGCAGAATGAGAGAACAAAGTTGTCAATGTGACCTCGTGACTTTTATTAAAAAGGTTGGAAATGTTCAGTGGCGAAAAAAAACAAAGACGAAATAGGCTTCAGTCGTGAGTATTTGCATGTGCACAGTCAATATAATACATATATAGAGGAGTAGGAAAAAGTGAGGAATGTAGTTGCTGGAGATCAGATTCGAAAAATGTAGCGCTGGAAAAGCAAAGCAGGTCAGGCAGCATCCCAGGATCAGGAGAGTCGATGATTCGGGCATAAGCACTTCGTTCGGAAAATAGTGCATATAGTGAGTATGTTAAAACCATCAGACTTGGTTTTGTATTTTAAATTGAAACATGTACATAATTTTTGGGATAAATTTAGTGGGGGGAGTTGTGGCAATGCTCCGATTTTGAGAGGTTATTCTATTTTTTCAAAGAAAGATTTTAAGACAGAAGTGTCGTGCTTTCTCTTTGGTAAGACAGGAATGAATCCAGCATTTGAGTCCTTGGGTTTCTTTCAAAAGTTGAAACAACAAAAGCAGCCCAGTTGGGTGCTATCGAGCTTTTACAGAACTAATGTTTTTAGTTCTTTTTTCAACAGCTGTTGTGGCTAGGATCTTAGAAGGATTTAGGCTAGTCTTAATATATTTTGAGCGACTCTGATGTGGTAAATAACAACGCATCAAACGAATCTATCAAAATCAATGCAATTGAATTCGTTTTTGTGCATGCAGTGAGAGAACCACTGAAACTAATTAAGGAAAAGTTCAGAGTCAGAGTTTGGAGAATAAGTTGTATCAAATTTTAGAGAAAGATTAAGTGAAACAACTGCTATAGCTGTATAGCATTTAAAAGTAGCACAACATGTGATAAGACAGGAAGAAGGCAAGATATCAGAATATGCAATTTCCATTGTGGAAATAAATTGTTAGTGTAACTTCCAGATTAAAGTGTACTTTTGAAAGGAAGGTTCAGCGTGACTTCTCAAATTGAAAGCTAATATTTGAAAGGACGCTCAAGAGATATAATGGGAAAAGTGCGTGTGTAATTTCTTACAACACAGGGTGAAGAACGAAGTTCAGACGATTCTGACTTGGACGTTCCTCACATTAAAATGTATAATGACGAAGTCCTTAAAAATTGGGATAAATTATGGAGCTGCCTTCCAAAAGAAAATAGAAATGACCTAAATGAGTTATTGCAATTACAATGTGAGATATGTGGTACAAGATGGGTAGACCTAATCGTAATTGCATATAATATAAATGTAGGAAGTGATGTTCAAGTTAACCATCATCATAGTTGTCTTATACCTCCAAAGTTGGCACTAGTTTACCAAACAGATGGAATACATGCAAAGGGACAACCTAATCGAAACAAGTTAAAGCAACTGGAGATCTTACTTAACAATGGTGCAAAACTAAATGGTATTCAATGATGATGTGTGGACTATCGCAAAGCCAATGCAGCTACCAGCCGTGATTCATGTATTATTTCACTTTTGAACACAGTGTTGCGAAGGAAGGACAAGGTAATTTTAGTTGTGGGTTAGGCTTACTGGTTGATTACTGGCACGTACCTATACCAAGAAGTTGAGAATGTTTTCATTTTGTGATACTGATGGAATTGTACAGGTTTGAAGTCATGCCATTTGGTATGAAAAATGTACCAGCCGTATTTCAAATATCAACAATAAATTAATTTCGAGATTACACAGTGGAACAGTGCTCTGCAATGACCTAGTGATGTTTCATCACAGATGGATGGAAAACTTTTGGCATCTATCGAAATTGTTTAATGACCTTCTGGATGTAGGCTTTGTGATAAACACGTCACATACCTGGACCATGCTATTGGACATGGTTACACGAACCTGAAGCACGTGAAAACAAAGGATACTTGGGAGTTGTCGTACCACTGACAAAGAGAGCAATACTACCATACCAGGAATTTAGATTTTTTATAAATTAAAAGATGATACATAATTTTCGTCGTTTGGTTGTACCTCTGACTGATCTATTGAAGGCGAGCAGAAAAATCAGTAAACAGTAGACAGTTAAAAGACATAAGAACATAATAAGTAGGGGCAAGAGAAGGCCACCTGGCCCTTGGAGCCTGCTCCGCCATTATGTAAGATGATAGCTGATCTTTTAGTGGTCTCAGCTCCACTTAACCACCGCTCATCATATCCCTTAAATCATTTATTGTTCAAAATATAATCTATCTCATGTTTAAGACATTTTCTGAAGGAGTGTCAGTTACTTCATTGGGCAGGGCATTCCATAGATTTATAACCTCTGTTTGAAGATGTTCCTTGTCATTTCAGGCCTAAATCTGCTCCATCTAATTTTGTGGCAATGCCCTCTTGTCCTTCTTTCACATATCAGTGGAAACATCTTCTCTACTTCCTTCTATGTTTGCTTCATAACGGTATATGTTTCTATAGGGTACCCCTCTCATTCTTGCAAATTTTAATGAATATAATCCCAGTCTACGCAGTCTGTTCTCATACACCAACCCTGCACAGCTCAAAGTAAACCAGTGAACCTCTTCGGCACCCTCTCTAGTGCCAGAACATCCTTTCTCATGTAAGGATACTAAAACTGCACGCATTACTCGCGGTGCGGCCTCGTCAGCACCATGAACAGCTGTAATATAACCTTTAACCTTTCACTTTAAATTTAATCCCTTTAGCAATGACGGACACAATTCCGTTTGCCTTCCCAGATACTTGTTGTACCTGCAGACCAACCCTCTGTGACTCATGCACAAGGACACCTAGTTTCCTCTGCATAGCAGCTTGCTGCAATTTCTTAACTATTCAAGTAATAATTCGTTTTACTGATTTTCACACCAAAATAGATGACTGCACGTTTATTAACATTGCACTCCATCTGGCAGAACCTTGCCCACTCACTTTTGGTATCTATGTTTGTCTGCAAAATCTCATAGTCCTCTGCAGAAGCTAAGCTAAAGGTCTATGTTTCCACATATTTTGTCTGCCTCCCTTTTGAATCAGTGGTTTCATATTTGCTGATTTCCAATCTGCTGATAGTGATCCACATTGCAGTGAAGTTTGGAAAAATACCATAAATGCACATGCTATTTCTTCCACCGTTTCTTTCAGAACACTGGAATGCATTCCATCACGGCCAGGAGTCTTTTTTTATGCTTAGCTCCATTAGCTTTCCCAACACTACATCTTCCTTAATAATGATTATTTCCAGGTCCTCAGCTGCCTTCGTCTCTTTGTCTATTATTGTCATGTTATTTGTCATGTCCATTGTGAAGATCGACACAAAATAGGTATTCAATGTTCAGTCATTTCATTATAGCCCATAAATAAATGCCCCTTCTCATCCACCAAACATCAATGTTTACTTTACCTACTGTTAAAAAAGAATTGTACATTTTTAGAAACAATGGTTATCTGTCTTTATATTTTGTACTAGAGTATTACTCAAGTTCTGTCTGACTTTTGTACAGCTTGTTTTTCGGCTTTCAGTTGACTCTTAAATGTTTCCCAAACGTCCAGTTTCCCGCTTATTTTGGCTCCTTTGCATAAGTTCCTTTTAAATTGGATATATTCCTTTACTTCTTTAGACATCCCTTGGCAGATTACCCGTTTCATACAGTCCTTCCTTTTCAATTGTATGTATTTTCGCTGAGCAATCTGAAAAATTGTTTTCAAAGTCATCTGCTGCTCGTCAACAACCCTGTCATAAAATCTTTGTTTCCAGTCTACTTTTGCCAAATCCTCCTTCATCCTATTTTACTCTCCCTTGTTTGGTCACTGGAACCTCGAATTGAACTTTATCTTCATACTCTCCATCTGTATTCTAAATTCAACGATACTCGGATTACTGGTTCCAAGAGGATCCCTAACTATGAGGTCAATAATTATTCTTCTCTCTTTGTATAGGACCAGATCGTGGAACTCTTTTTACCTCGTTGGTTCCATTACATACTGTTTAAGAAAACTATTGTGGATACACCGAACAAACTCCTCCACAACAATACCCTGACAGAGCCAGCGCAACTGATCAGCATGTTGATTAAAATCGCCCATGATAATTATCATACAAGTTTACAGTCATTCATTATTTCTTCGTTTATTTCGCTCCACAATGTGAAGCTATTATTTGTTGCTATCCATTACGCATATCAGTGAATTTTTTTCTTCTTGGAATTTCTGATTTCCACCCAAAGGGATTCAAACTTATACTCCATAGACTCTCTGTCATCTCTTAAAATCCCAGATGTTGTATTTGAATTTCAGAGCTACACCACCTCCTTCGCTTTCCTGTCTCTCTTTGCAAATAGACTGATAACATTACTCCCAGTTGTGAACATTCTGTAAACATGTTTCTATAATGGATAGTAAATCTTATTCATTGGCGATGATTTGTGCTGTTAACTCATTGAACTTGTTACGAGTGCTCCGAACAATCAGTTAAAGTGACCTTAGGCTAGTTTTCATACTTTCATGATTTCCAAAAATTTCTAATTAACTCTCCTGAGTTAAGCTACTTTTTCACTTCTTTCATCGTCTGACTTGTACTTGAACTTTCCTGCACACATGTTATCCTGCTGCTTATCTTTTTCTTGTTTTACCAGCATACTTCTTGTCGATTTCCCTTTCTCTTCACCACCCACCCCCCACCCCAAATCACTCGTTTAAAGTCCCAGTGACCATCCTATTTATCCTTTTCGCTTGAACACTGGTTCCAGATTGGTTCAGATGGGAACCATACCATTAGTACAGATTCCTCTTGTTCCAAAACTGATACCAATGCCCCATGAAATGGAGCACCTCTATCCCATACCTCTCCTTTCGCCACGTGTTTACTTCCCTAATTTTACATGTTCCGAAAGTAATTTACACGTGCCTTGGGCAGTAATCCGGAGATTGTAATCCTTTTGGACTGTTCATTAATTTAATTCCGAGTGCTTCACAATCTCTAAGCAGCAGTCCTCATTCCTAGCCTTGCCTATGTTGTCTGTCCCAATGTGAACTAAACAACTGGATCCTCTGCCTCGCTCTCTGTTATCCACATTTCACAGCCTGAAATCTCTGTTAACCTTTAAGTGCTAGCAACACTTAATTATTACAAAACCACTCAAAGAAGCTATCAATGCGAGTGATGTGGGAGTCAATTCTCTACTCTTGCAAGAAGCCAATAAGAAGTTAAAAGTTAGTTTTTTTTAGCAAACTGAATGATCATTAACAGAAATAGTACACAATTGAGCAGGAGACATTGAGCCGAGTGTTGGCGATTTCAACATTTACAATGCCGGTAATGTGCCTGCAACAATGATATATGTTGGCCATAATCCCTTCAAAATGTTTTGGGGAAATTTACAGACAATATATCTATAATATTCTGAAGATGCTTATTATTACAGCTATTAAATATGAAAACTAAATACGTTGCAGGAGGAATGACTATAATTGCTAAAGTATTGTTGTGACTTTGATAGAGGAGACAGTTAGTGGCGGAAAAATAGTGATGGAGACAGACTATAGCCATAAACGTCTGTATGTTTATAGTCAATGTAATGTACATGTATTTTATGCTAATACTGTATGTTTTTTTTTGAAAGGCACCATCTTAGATTATTAATGCTTCAATTTTAAAGGGGGGGGGGATTTTGACGATTCTGTATCTTTAAGTGCTGTACGTTGTCCTTTTACTTAAAAAAAGACATTTCGATGTAAACTTGCAGAACAGTCTCCCAGATTGAAAGCTTGTGAGGCCACAGTGATTTTTTTCATTTAAACGTTCGAATAGAAGCGGCCTGACTGGGTCAAGTCAAACATCCATGGAACCAAGAATTCAAGTTTCAGTTTGCAGCAGTTGTTGTTTGGGTATTGAAGAAGTGATGTGGGAGTCAATTCTCTACTCTTGCAAGAAGCCAAAGCTTTTTTTTCCGTCTCTCTGTTACAGCCAAAACTGTGGGTTCCCTTATTGATACTGGAGTCGTTTGTGAGACAACCTGCTGAAATTGTCTCTTTTCAAGGATGTGTTTATGGGATGTTATTATCTTGGAATTGTTCATTCGTGTTAATTACTATTATTCTGTCAAGATTTCAAGTCGGGTTCATCATTCCATTCGTTCCTTTTTTTGTATTTTAAATACATTGAGTGCTTTAATTACAGGAGATTGGAAACTCAAAATGCATCTGGAACACAAAAAACATATAGTTACCCTTATAAGAAGAAAGACAAGTTAGGGTCTCGATTATCTTATGTTGAGAGGGTTTAGTCTGGTCGACTACATGTTCTTTTGATTTGTGTTCAAATGTATTCCTTTTTCTAATGTAAACATTTATTACTGAGATCCATGGTGCTCAGAGAGATCCATTCGAAAAACATGGAACTGCAAAAGGCTGGAAGGTCTCAATAATTCAGTTCTGTAATTTTCTTACGCTCTTATACATTATTGTGTGGTAAATCATCATCTTAATCTTTGCCAATACGCGATTATACAAATATCAGTTATCTAAATATTGGATTATCGGAAAGGGATCTCAAGTTCCCGACAGCAACATTATGTCAAAGAGCTGTTTCAAACCTGAGCACATCCTTTGTTTACAGATACATTTTTTAAAAAAAATGAGCTCGGCTCACTGAATTGCTGCCTGAATGACTGACCTTCTTCCCTCTATCTCTCTCCACACTTTCTCTGGAGTTCTACACAGGTGTGTACCCGAAGTCCCCTTCCCCCGATAATCTCTCTAACATTGTTCTGTATAAGGCAAAGGTGGAACCTGTCAAAAAGTTGCAAAAACAAAGAATTTACAGACGAGGAACAGATCCTTTGGCCCTCCAAGTCTAAGCAAAACAAAATCTACTGTCTAAACATGTCACCCAATTCCGAAGCATCTATATCACTCTGCTCACCACCTATTCATGCATCTGTCCAGATGCATCCTAATTGACTCTATTGTGCCGACCTCTACTAACGGCTTGCAACTTGTCGCAGGCACCTACCACCCTCTGTGTAAAATACTTGCTGCGTGTATTCCCCTCAGCAGTTTCAACTCTCACCTTAAAAGCGTGACTTCTCTTCATTGAGACCTTCACCCTGAAAAAAAAAGCTTATCTTTCTCCATCTTGTTATTACTCTTCATGAATTTGTACAATTCAGTCAGGATCCCCTCTTCTCCTTTATTTTGAATGAAAACAATCTAATCTACTCAACAACTCTTCATAGCGAGGACCTTCCATACCAGGCAACATCCTCGCAATCCTTCTCTGCACCCTCGCCAAAGCGTCCACACCCTTTTAGTAGTGTAGCGACCAGAACCGCACACAGTCTTCGAAATGCGGCAGAACGAATGTCGTGGACAATTTTAACATGACCTGCCAGCTGTTATACTCAATACCCTGTCCGTTGAAGGCGAGCATACCATATGCCTTCTTGACGACTCTATCCAACTGTGCAGCAACCTTCAAGGTGTAATGGACCTGCATTCCTAGATCTCTCTGTTCATTAAATTTGCCCAAAGCATTTCATTTACTGTATAATTTGCTCTAGAATTAGACTTCACAAAATGCATCACCTCTCATTTGCCTGAATTTAAATTCATTTGCTACTTCTCCACCCCACTCTCCCGTCTGTCTATATTATTCTGTATTCTTTGTCAGTCCCCTACGCTTTCTGCTACTGCACCAATCTTCGTGTCATCTGCAAATTTGCTGATCATACTAACACTGCCCTCTTATAGATCATTTGTGTATATCACAAACAACCATGGCCCGAGCACTGATCCCTGTGGAACATCACTGGCCATCTTTCTCCGTTTCGAGAAACACTCTTCAACTACTACTCTGTCTCCTGTTGCTCAACCAATCCTTTATCCACCTAGCTAGAACACACTGCACATCATGTCACTTCACTTTCTCTATTAGTTTACCACGGGAAACCTTATCAAACACGTTATTAAAGTCCATGTAAATGACATCTACAACCCTTCCTACATCTATCAACTTGGTCACTTCCTCAAAAACTCGTGTGGGATGGGAGTGGAAGGGATTGTGGAGCGGGCAGGGGGCATGGGCTCGTGTGCTTATGCTTTTGACTAATCTCCTGAATGGAGAGAAGCCTCCACAGAAATCTCCGAGCACCAGAGGAAATCAATTAACTGAGTAATCAATTTTCTGAATGAAATAATGCTCAGCCATCTCGCTTGGATAAGCGAGGGTCCTCT
The DNA here is from genome assembly GCF_047496795.1 of Chiloscyllium punctatum. Lineage (NCBI taxonomy): Eukaryota > Metazoa > Chordata > Chondrichthyes > Orectolobiformes > Hemiscylliidae > Chiloscyllium > Chiloscyllium punctatum. The sequence goes on along the minus strand of NC_092768.1, from coordinate 3,301,250 downwards.
GTGCACAGGTTCAGAACATATATGAAATATTAAACTGCACTGAGCAATCAAAGAACGTGAGGAATAAAATGTTAAAAATATATATGCGTTTGAGTGAATATATTAGGGGTAGGTGGTAATGTATACATGATCATAGTGAGGAGGTGAACTGTGTCCTTTGTTAGAAATTCTGTTTAGGTAATGTCCGGCAATTAGATCAGTGATCAAAAAGATATGGCAACTATGTATATAGGTCCCTAAATGTTGCCACCCAGCATGACAGGTGTATTAAGAGGTTGAACTGTGTGTTAGCTTTTATTGATAGAGGGATTGAGTTTCGGAGACATGAGGTTATGTTGCTCCTGTAAAAACCTCTCGTACAAACTTTCGAGCATTGCATACATTTATGGTTACCACATTATAGAAATGATGTGTTAACTTTGGAAAAAGGTTGAGAGGAGATTTGCTACGGTGATACATGGTACAGAGGGATAGTCTCATGACGAAAGGCTGAGGGTTTTGGGGCTGTTTTGGTTAGAGAGAAGAAAGTGTAAAGGTGACTTAATTGAGACATATAAGGTAGTCAGAGATTTAGATAGGGTGGAACACTGAGAGCATTTTTCCTCGAATGATGATGACTTGGCTGAGGGGACATGTGTTTAAATTGAGAGGTGACATATATCAGGTAGATATCAGAGGGGTGTTTCTTACTCAGAGAGAAGTAGGGGCCTGGAACGCCCTGCTTGCAAAACAAGTAGACTGGTCAACTTTAAGGGCATGTACAATGTAGTACAGGCTCTTCCACCCTCGATTTTGTGCCGACTTGTCGGACCATTTTGAAGCTAATCTAACCTATGCTATTCCATTTTCAACCATTTGCTTATGCAGGGACCGTTAAATGCCCTCAAGGTTGGCGAGTCTACTACAATTGCAGCAAGAGCGTTCCACGACACTACTCCTCTCTGAGGAAAGAAACTAACTTCTGACATCGGTCCTATGTCTATCACATATCAGTTTAAAGCGATATCGCCTTGTGCTAGCCATCACCGTTCGAGAGAAAAAAGGCTGTCACTGTCCACACTATCTAACCCTCTGATTATCTTACATGTTTCAATTAAGTCACCTCTAAACCTTCTTCTGTCTGACCAGGACAGCACAAAGTCCCTCAGCATTTCCTCATGAGACCTTCACTCTTTAACCGGAAATATACTAGTAAATCTCCTTTGAACCTTTTCCAAAGCTTCCAGATCCGTCCTATAATGTGGTGACCGGATTTGTGTGCAATATTCGATTGGTGGCTGCACCAGAAGTTTGTACAGCTGAGCCATGACCTCATGACTCCAAAACTATCTGCTTTCTTAACAAACCTATCAAGCTGGGTGGCAACTTTCAGGGAGCTATGTACATGGATACTGAGATCTCTCTGCGAATCGTCACAACCAAGAATCTTACTATCAGTCCAGTACTCTTTATACCTTTTGCTCCTTCTAAAGTGAGTCAATTCACACGTTTCTGCATTAAATTCCATTTGCCACCTCTCAGTCCAGGTCTGCCACTTATTTATGTCTCTCTATAACCTGCAACATTCTTCTTGAAAACATTATCTTTTTCCAATGTGAATAATAATGAAATTATTCATTTAGCACTTCCCTTATCTTCTCTGACTTTACACACAACTTCGCAGTACTGTCCTTTATTTGCCCTAATCTACTCGGAATTATTCGTTTATTCCTGATATATCTATAGAATGCTTTTGGCCTTTCCTTGATCCTGTCTGCCACCGAATTCTCATGATCCTTGCTGGCTCTTCTTAACTCTCTCTCAGGTCGTTCCTGGCTAACTTGTAATCTGAAACAGTCTAAGTCAGCCTTCGTGTCTCATCCTAACATAAGCCTCTTCTTCATCTTGATAAGATGTTCAGTTTATTTTGGACAGCATGAACCGCTCACTTGACCACTTCCTGCCTGCCTGAGAGGTGCACAGTTATCAAGGACGTGCAAAGCTGTACATTAAACAAGCTCCACATTTCAATTGTACCTATACCCTGCAATTTCATGTCCCATCCGAAATCCTGCCCAATCGCAGCATATTTGCCTCTCCCCCAGCTATAACATCTTGTCCTGCGGTATATATCTCTCCATTTTCATCGCTGAAGTGAGCATAACAGAATTTTGGTCATTAACACCGAAGTGCTCATCTACCTCCAAATATAATACATGGCCGGATTTTTTACATAGTATGACATCCAATGTGGCTTTCACCCCTTGTTGGCTTGTTGACATCATGAGTCAGGAAACCCTCTTGCACACATTGGACAAATACTGACCCACCTAACTACTCAAGTTATAGTATTTCCAGTCAATATTTGTGAGATTAATGACCCCCATAAGAACTACCCTGTTAGACACGCTCCTATTCAGTATCATCTTTGCTATCCTTTCCTCTACATCTCTGATCTGGGGGCCTATAAAAAACTCCTAAGAGGGTGACCTCTCCTTTTCAGTTTCTAATCTCAGCTCATACTACCTCAATAGAGGAGTTCAAAAATATCTTTTCTGCAACCATAATGCTGTCCTTGACTAAAAAAGCCAAGCGTTCCACTCTTTTTCAATGTTCCCTGTTCTTACTGAAACATCTAAATCCTGGAACCTTCAAACACCATTCCTGCCCCTGCTGTAAGCATGTCTTCGAAATGGCTACAGCATTGAAGTTTCATGTACCAAACCATGCTCACCCACCACATTCCGGATACACCTGGAGTTGAAGTAAACACATTTCAAGTCACTCTCCTGCTTTTCGATGCACTCTTGCGAGCTCGAATTCCTTCGGAGCTCACTTTTCTAACGTCATGGATACAATTTCGGTCCCATCCTCCGGCTGAATTAATTTAAATGCGAAGAGCATTACCAAATTCATACCCAGGATACAGTTACCGCTCTGGTTCAGATATACAACATCCTGTTTGCAATGGTCCCAGAAAATCCAGAATGAGTCCCATTTATCCAAGTACCCGAAACTTTGCCTCCTGCACCATACTGTCGCCATATGTTCAATTGCTCTCTATCCCTATTCCTCACCTCACTAGCACGTGTCTTGGGTAACAAACCAGAGGTAACAACTCTGTTTGTTCTAGCTCTGAGCTTCCAACCGAGATTCCTGAATTTTTGCCTTAAATCCCCATCCCTTTTCCCACCAATGTCATTAGTGCCTATGAGGACCACGATCTGGGGTTGCTCCCCCTCCTCCTCAAGGATCCTGAAAGCAATATCCAAGACATCACGAACCCTGGCACCTGGGAGGCAACAGACTAACAGTGAATCTCTCTAGTTCTCACAGAACCTCCGATCTATCCCCTATATTAGGAGTCCCCAATGGCTAATACTCTGCTCTTTCCCACATTCTCTTCTGAGGAACAGAGACAAACTCTGTGCCAGTGTCCATAATTATATTCTTGTTATTGAGTGGGACGGGTAAAGAGGTTCCCTGTCATGTCTACCAGTTCCCTTTCTTTCTCCTGACAGTAACCCATCTCCCTTTTTCATGTACCTGCCATGTGGCTACGATCCTGCATCTTCTGTAAATAACCCTCTCCATCCCCTGAATTATCCGAAGTTCACCAAGCTGCAGCTCCAACTCAAGTTCCTTAAAATGGTTTTCAAGGACCTGTAATTGGGTGCACTTCCAGCAGATGACGTCAGCAGCGTCACTAGCGGTGACCCTTAACTTCCGCATTCTGCAGAAGGATGATTCAACTATATTTGATTTATACTAAATCACATTATGGGATAAGTTTTCCACTATGCACAGCAACTCACGGTGTTGATGTTAATATTGCAGATGCTTTCTGTTCCATTGTTTGTTGAGTTCTTATCGTAACATCGCCTTTATTAATTTGACATTTGTTCTTAACTGAGTTTAAAGACATTACCGAGACACTGAGAAATTTTCTTTTTCATTTTGTAATACTATGTTTGGAATATTTCAGATAGAACTTTGATGACTTGTCATCATTTGAGATGCCTTGTGGTTATTATTTTTAAACAACGCAGGAAGGTGCGATCAGCAATTCCAACTTTCCTGCAGAAATGCAATGGACTTTACTCTTTCTTTGAAATTGAAATAAATTCCACAATCTTTATGATCAGAAACATGTACACGTTACGAATGTTTGATAAAACTATGGAATGTTGCTAATTGACAGATGTTTAGCAAATACATTGAAATGTTCTCTTGGTCAAATATCTAAAAGTTCGGAATTAATTGGAATTTTTGTGTTTTTTTTACAGTGAAACAGATGTTGGCAAAAGATATAGGTAAATATAGGCAACTTAAAGATACATTACTTAAGTCTGTATAGCACTAATACTTAGTTTTCAGTAGAGACATGTTCTCACGTGCGCGCGCGCGCACACACACACAAACGCACACACATACAATGTGATGTAATTAATATTGGATAAGTGGATTGTACAAAATCGCAGGCAGAAAATATGCAAATACTCAGCACATGTAAATCAGAGACAAACAACGTTCACCTTCGGGGTGAATTACCTTCTTTTATCTCAAGTGTTAACACTGTTTGTCCTTCCATAGAAGATGCAAGAACTACTGACAATCTCCACTATGTTTTGCTTTTATGAAGACCTCCAACAGTCGCTATAACATATTTTGGAAAAATGCATTACTACACTTATAGCTGCAAGTATAATCTTATTAAGAATAAACCATGACTTAAGGCAAATATTACAAAGACAACTTTAGCATAGAATGGTTTGGAAGCCAAAATGTGTAATGCATTTTCAAATAAAAACATGCAAAGTGAAAACTGAACAAGAATATTTATTTCAACTTTATCAAGATGATAAGTAAGATATTATTAATCATTCTCTGGTCCTTCAATGTCAGTGTACCGCAAAATTGAATTTCATTTCTTTGCTCATCTTGATATTCTGTACAAAAAAACTATTCACTAACCCATACAAGCAATTGCAAAGATAAAGCAATCAATAATATTTGTAGTTTTATACGAAATTTGGCACACAATGGGCAATGTTGAATTTGCACCACTTTGAAGTTTGAAATCGATGCTTACTAACCGTTGGGTACAACCCAAAAGAACTCAGGAAGAACTCCTTATTCCCCATGCAATTCACCTGTTTGCCCTTGACACGAATGATACTGATGCCCCGTTGAATGGGTTTCACTGGAAATTTAAGTGAAGAAAACAGATGTATATTTAAAAAGAAAAGGAAAGTTTGCATAATGCCTTGAAACATGAACTTGGATTGTATGAAGATGAGAATGATCATGCTGAACCACATCACATTCATAAGTGATTAATTAAAATTTTATGAACAACATAACGTACCACTCACCTACCACCTGATAATCTATCAAAATACACTGCCCATTATACTCCAAATCCTAATTCAATTCCTTGTTGCTTCACTTCAGTCTTTTCACTGATATTTCAAATTTTCTCAATATCAAATGTGCACTTATTGGAATTGATGAAATGTGCATCATTAAATTTCAGGTGAATTCCGCATGGCAATACTTGCAGCATGCGTGACTCCTTGAATTTTCATTTTTCAACAGATGTAATATAATTGCTGTCTGGGCAGTTACCAAGGAAAGTCAGCTGTTGTGTAAGGGTTATGACTCGCTGATACAATCTCTCCAGAAGTAACCAAGAATTTAGATTTGAATGATTTTTAGAGACTTAATCTTTCATCCAATGTGTATAATCAATTTTAAACTAAATTTGTCTTTGTTCGTACAGAAATTGAAATTCTGAAATTAAAGATTGCTCATGCTGGTAAGGAATTCGCGCCAAACATGCTTATTATTGGACTAAGTTTCTCTGCCACACATTGTTATTAAATTAATTTATATTTCAATACAATGTTAACACTACATCCGTGTTATACCTATTCGTGGCCTAATTGCAATGAGAAAAGGAAATGCTTTAATCCTGAAGGAGACCATTTTATCCATCAAATCTACTGTGCCATTTAATACAATCATGCATGATCCGATAACCCTGAACATCAATTATCGCCTTCGGTCCATAACACTTCTTTACTTTACTGCTTGCACAACAGTCTTCTTAAGATTTAAATATGCAGAAAACTTTTAAACATAATACCCGATCTCTTCGAAAAGAAATCTATGGATTAACTTGACTCTGAGATGGAAAATCCCAACTAATCTAATTCTTCACGCATGACTATTCAATGGTAGATTTGAAAATGTAGTTTAGACTCGTCCATATCGGGAAATAACTCCGAAGCATTTATACACTCCAAAACATTAAGAAGCTTTCATGTTTTAATGGAGTTTCCTCCTATGCTTAAAGCTCATGCTATTCAACATCGTATAAAATGGCAAACCATAGGTTTGTCCGACCTTTTACTTTGTTTCTCAACAAATAATGCTTTTCTATCTTTATTTCCCAGTCTAATTATATGTTATCTTCCTTGCACATTCTAACTTTGTGAATGGCTTTCAATTTCATCCTGTTGTACTTCTTTCAACAATGGTCAACAACAACCCTATTAGCGTCAGATTGCAAAATATAACAACTAAAGGAACACAAAGTTTTTCAGGTACACTGTTGCTTCCTAAAATCCATTGTTTCTCATGTCATGAGAGGAGATGATGTTATCGTAAAAATGAGCCTGGACTTATAGTCCAGAACAGGAGCCATGTATTCTCATAATAAACTGCAGAAGTATTTGAAGAAACTAATCAGCAAGTCTAGAGATATCTTTGGAGAGAACAGCAAAGTCAATGATATGCGTCAATTTTACTCGTCTTCAGAACTTTTTTTGAGAACATTTGTCCATATCCAGTCGTAGAACATTGTAAAATATCAATTCCAGAATAAAGAAATATCCAAATGACGACGATGCAACCACTGTTAACTGTCATTAAAACAAATGTGGTTCACAAATAGTATGTAGAATAGAAAACTACCATCCTCACCTTATCAGGCTTGCAGGTAAATCCAAACCCACAACAATGCAATTGAATCCTAATTGTTATTATGGTAGTTTGAGACAGGTGAAATAAAATCTGTCTAAAAGGCGAGAAGATTTATGCAGTGAAAAGGAAATAAAGGTTAATTAATCAATGCACTTCTTTAAATAACGTTTGAAATCGATGCAACATATGTCACATACTTTTTAAATTACCAGAGAAACACATACATTCAGTGTCACCTTAATAATCAACTGATAAAGTGGAATACATCACTCTAAATATTGACTATCTTATCAAACTGTTATTGCGAGATTTGTTATTTCTTTGGTTAAAGTAGTTGCAACAGTTCCTTTGCAACTACCAGAGGTTTATTTTCTCCATAAAATGTTTTCGGCATTTTTTTGCTGAATTAAATAAAATATTGTCATTAATGAAGCTGTTGAATGTGGAAAAGGTTTTACACATGAGATTCAGTTTAAGATGACCAAAACAACCCTCGAATAAACTTATGCCTCAGTCTGTAACAGCACGAGAGAGGTAGACATCCATTTTTGCAGACAATGCTAATGACTTAAAATACATGGCCGTAGCTGTTGAAGACGAAATTAAATCAGAATCGTAACATGTAGCATATGGATGACAAAGAAAGGCAAGCTGACTCCAACGAAATTCAGCACCTTTCACATTGCATCTAATGAATCTAAAAGTAAATTCATAGTATTCAAAAATTGTTTGGGAGAATCCAGCCTTCATTCAATTCAATTAGTGGATCAGTAATCACTCGTGTCCCATCCTGTTAAAGGCACAAACTAAAAGGCTGCATAGCCTTATGCCTAATCTGTAACAAACTTGCCTTCCTTGGGACATCAAGATATGGATGGAACATTGCAGGTGGATAACCTTGCTTACCAGCAGAAATACTGCAAAGTTCGACACCACACACCTCAGACAAAATAACCAGGCAGGATATGGAAAATCCAAATCCTTGGTCGTCAAAATGCTATGGTGCTATGAAGTAAATATTTGTTTTATATTCCGTGCGTCACGGGATTCTGCTTTGATCTTGTTCTAAATTAACCTCTGAAATCTTAACTCCAATTGACTGATGTTGTTATGACTGATATATTTGTGCAAGGAGACATGTGTTTTATCAACATTTCTGCTCTATTTATTACAACATAACATGTGTAAATGTAAATTGCATTTCACAGATGGAAAACCTTCTGCAGGTAATATATAACTGTTTCCACTTTTTCGATGCATTTCTTTTAGTTTTTGACATATTTCTGTTTCTTTAATTTGGACTAGGTTATGTAATTGCACCTTTTTCTTTTTGTTGAACTCTTTGAACAGTAGTGATCGTTGGACCAGTGCCAGAGCACTTAACTCCAATTCATGCTTATATGTAATGTTATTAGTCCGTTTTTTTCCGTGCCAAAACTACTCATAACTGAAGAACATTTTGCTACCTGAAAAAGAATCTCAAGTTATTGACTCCATTTCTTACAATGTTCTAAGACACTTTGTTGTTCTGATTCTCAGTTTCGTCTCGCTAAAAATAAATGCAAATTTTTTGTTCTAATGTATTCTTCACCAAATATATTATGAATACTCGTTCATCTAATTCTGCTATATGGTTTGTTTATTAAGCAACGCAAGAAATTCCTCTATGATTTATTGTTACGTAGCCAAACAAGTGTATATTGAAACTGCTGTTTTGTTTCAAATCGAACATTTGCGAGACTTCATATTGGGGATGTCATGCGCAGCTGTTCACCCGAACTTAGTTTATGAAATGTTTTGACAATAAAGTTAACTGTTTTAAGGAGATCACAGTTCACATTTTTATCAGTTCTATATCTTATTGTCTGGTCTTGTAACTTCAAGTTCTCACCCTGGGATGCATTTCCTGATGAAAACAAATACCCGACTACCATTCCTACGTTCCCTTGTGAAAAATGTCGGAATTCACACGACACCAGGGTATATTCCGCAGGTTTATTTGAAATCACAACCTTTTGAAGCGCTCCTCCTGTGTCAGGTGAACTCACCCAAGTAGAACACCGGCACCTCCACTTCATGGCTTTCATTTTAAACAATGCTTTTGAAGCATGTTCATTTCTCAGTTTCTTGTGATCCCATTGCCGAAAACAAACATGTTGCTGCAACCCCCAACGATAGTATCATAAGATGTCTCAACAATAGAATAAATATTTGTTTTAGTGTCATTTCAAAATGCTGATATCACTTCCATTACCTTTGTCAAATTCAACTGTCTTTGTTTAACTGGGTATGCAACTTAATTCATTTATACAAATTTCCAGCTTTGTCACCCAGCTCAGTGGGGCAACACACACTCTTTCATTCCTATAATAAACGCTAGCTTTAATTTTAAGTTTGCTTGTCTTGAAGACAGTAGTTGTCAATTAAGACGTGGGAAGTTATTTGCTCCTGAAAAGCAAAATAAAAAATATTTCATTTAACCAGTTCCACGAAAGGTGGAGTGATTGTTTTATTCGGTTACATTAATGACCTACTGGTTAAGAGTAACCAACAAAACTATGAGAGTTTCGAAAATAATGTCATCTGGCATTCTTTCTATATATACCAAGTAACAATTTATTCTCAATTAAAATAATGATGTAGCAGCCATACTCTAACATTCATTCCATCGTAGATTTGGAGCTGAAAACAGCTATTTATCCAGTGCTGACGTGAACGATGTTCATGATTCCAAAAGTAAATTGTTCTTTCCAGGGAGAGCCCAAGAGTGGTAGTGAATTACAAAATCATACCAAATTCAGGGAATATTATCAACATGGCCAAAACAGTGAATTCAGTGAAAGCAGGTTTGGAGAAATGAATTTATGCTGATGTGCAGAACTGACAAACCTAGGAATAATTATTTCCGTATCAGACCTTCCTCAATAGATTAGGTATCCTGTCTTCGGGGACATTGATTCACAGCTATAGGTTCTGTACATCTGAGCAAGGAAGCGGATTCCGAAGATCACACGACCGAGTGATGAAAGACATACCTGAAAAGGTTGATTTAATAAATGCATGCTTCCTGAGTGAGTGAGAACAAAGCAACGCAGTGCATTTCAGAAGCAGTCTCATCAGCTGGAGGAAATATTTCCTCTGTCCACCTGACATTTGCCTGCCATTTCAGAGCCCAGAAGAGAGCTTCTGGTAAGGGAGTCTTGTGACAGTCATACAAATGATGTGTCCCCCCATCGAAGCCGATCAAGGTTCGTCAGTGTGTCGAGTCTGGAGAAATTGGAGTGGGAGAAGATATTGGTATTGTTGCGTTTGTCTTCACAATGGATTCGCAGGAACTCACGTAGGCAGTGTTAGTGGTCATGATACGTCTGTTGTACTTTCCACGTCTCAGAGCCAGAGATAAAGTGCAAGAGCCACGTCAGCTCTGCACGCCATGCCCTTGGTATCGGATCTCATGTTGTTGTTGTCGATCATCCTTTCCTTCAGGGAGCTGAAGGATGTGCTAGCACACTGCAGGCAGTGCTGGATTTCTAACAAATATGCTTCAGTCAACAGGGGATTCCGCATATGTTTAAAATGCTGAGCTTTCTCGAAGGTCTTCCCGTCAACCTTGACGATTGTGGAATTGCACCAAAATGCCAGGACCAGTTTGGTGGAGGACTTTCAACTTTCAGGTGTTCAAAGTCAGAACTATGCCCTCGTATGCTTCCATAAAGCTAATGGTGATGGCCTGGAGTTATGCACTGAACTTGCACATGAACAGGGATTATTCACAGACTGCAGCTCGACGATACATTTTGGAGTGACTGTTCTTTATTTGAAAGCTACTTTTCTTATGATTGTTTGGCAGAGTTTGAATACTTAACTGTTGGTTCTGTTCGTTTTTGGATGAACTTTTTAGTGGTGAATTATATCATTGCAGTGATGGAGATCCTGAACAGTGCTGGGGCAATGAAGTAGCTCTGATTAACGTTGCTCCGACAGGTGATTGGGTCGGCAGTACTGTCAATAATCTTTACTATGAGTTCATGTCCTCATGAATTAGGCAAAAAATGGTAACAAACTCCATATTATGACGGAAGCACTGAAGGACACTTCATAATGTTTTCTAAAGTTGTGTTAAATGTTTATTTTTTTAAGATCGATGAAGGTCATGTATATGGATGGCTCTTTTCTATGGATTTCACCTACAGTTATTTTATGGTGAAAATTATGTCCATCGTGGCCTGAAGCTGCTTTGCGATTCTGGAAGCAGTTCCTCAGCTAAAGGAAGAGACAGTTGATGAGCATCTTGACGATTACTTTTCCAACTCTCGACAGCAGGAAGACCCCACTGTAGTTACCACAGTCGGACTTGTTTCCTTTTACAAAGCACTCAGGGCTGCGGCATCTTGGGAACTCTCCCATGAAGCTCTCCTCCTCCTAGATAAGGCAGACAAGGACATCAAGCTGCTGCAGGAGCTCTTTGACTTTACACTTCAATGCTTAAATCAAGAATCCCGTGTGTTCTAGCAGTCTGGTTGTTCTTGAGCTGGTGGACAGCCTTCACTACTTGGTGAAGCACGTGTCCTGTCATTTGCTGTGGGATGCAATGTAGGATGCTCAGATCGATGATAGAGCCCCGAATGAAGAGGTCACTGTATTGACCCTCCAAGCATTGTTTAATGGCTTCTTAGATAAGAGATAATCTGTGTGTGGCCACAAGTGGGGACGCACCATGAGTGTTTGATCTGTAGGTTGCCATAAAAGCACAGAACAAACCCACAATATCATGATTGTCAGCCCTTCATTGGGCCTCTAGTGCTTTGTTCATCTCCCGCCTGTTTTTTCCCCCCCCATTTTCGTTGTTTGACATCTGCCTTCAATTGTCTGCAGGTCTGCACTTTTTTTTTTCTTACGAATGTGGTTGCTTTGTTATACTCAGAAATGCCATGCGCTTCTAACCAATCAGCTCTTGGATCTCCTGAAAATTCTCATCAAAACAATCTTGCTGTTTCTTGGTGAAAGGACTGAACGAGTTTTTGCAGGCATTAATGATAGCGGCGTTGAATTCAGAACTGACGCTGTTGGAATCCAGCTCTGCTGTATTTTTGAAGGTCGCAAGTATCAGAGAGAGGAGCTGGTTATATTAGGTTATCTTTCCCGGTCACTTTGAGTGCCTGACTGTTGAAATTCTTGCAGCACTGCTTCTGTTGTCTCCATTAGAGTGGGGCTGTATCTCTGTTGATGCTGGCTGCGATCAGATGATGGTCCATCCCGCAGTCATCAGCTTTTGTTATGGTAAAATGATTTTATTATCTTTCTTGTCCCGTCTTCTGATGATGATACTGTCAACAGTGTGCCAATATTTAATTTGCTAAGGTTTTTTTTTCAATTTGTCCCTTGGGTAGATCAGTGCATTGATGGTCAGGTGGTTGCATTTGTATTTCTGGTCTGTTGGCCTTTTGCTTCCCTACTTTCTCTTTCCTGATTACATTGGTCCTGAGTTTGCACTTTTAGCAAATCTGACCCAGAAGATGCCCAGGTCTATATGGTTGCATGCTATTGTGACCCGTGAGAGAGATTGGTCAAAGCTGGAGAAGAATTCCTTCATATCCTCAGCTCCTGCAACAAGCATTGATGCATATGTACTGAATACCATGATGAAGTGGTGCCAAGCAAGCGTGAGTCGGAGTCTCATGAGCCATTCACTCATTTTGCAGGTAGAGTAATTGAATCAGTTCAACATATTGTTTTTGATGACATTCGAAAGTCCAAATATCCAAATGTATTCCTTTACGCATTCTATTATTTAGGTCTTCGAAGGTTGTCAAACGTGGTGTACCATTTATAAATCTATCCTGAAGTTAAGTAATCCCATTGAAATTTCATTATTGCCTTGCAAAGACAGTAACTGCATTCACTTTATGCATGGTCAAATCCTGGAGGAGCTCTCATTTCTGCGAGGGAACGGTGGCTCAATGGTTTACAATGTTCTCTTTTTGTGCCAGGAACCGAAGTTTGATTTCAGCACGGGGCGACTGTTAGTGTGGAATTTGCCCATTTTGTCATGTCTGCACATGTTTCTTCTAGCTGCTCCACTTTTGTTCCACAAGTCAAAGATGCACAATTTGGGTGAATTGGCCACGCTAAATTATTCATAGAGCTCATGGATGTATAGGCTAAGTGCATTAGTTAGGGTTAAATGTAGGGGACCGCGTCTGGTTGGGTTCCTTTTTGGAGGATCAGTGCATACTTGTTGGGCTGAAGTGTCTGCTTCCACATTGTAGGAATTCTGTGACTGGAGATTTCTCAATCCTTATTATAGGGAATGAAATCCAAAACAACAGCAGATGCTTTCATTCAGAAATGAAAATGGAAATTGCTGGAAAAGCTCAACAGCTCTGCCAGCATCTGTGGACAGAAGTCAGAGTTAACTTTTCAGTTCGGATGAGTCTTCCACAGAACTGTTTCTTTTTTTAAAATAAAGGGAATTAGAAGTAACCAAGATCTGAGAATTTCTCAGCTTATCAGATGCATTATTCTCTTCACAGCATTTTAAAAACTCATATCTTTGAGTCTCGCTTCATATTTTTCGCTGCCGTCTTGCCACTTATATGAAAATATTTCACCTTTCTTTACTGAAAACAGCGAAACAGGATTTGTTCAATTCTCCATCATGTTTCTGTTCTCCATTCTTGATTCTTTAATTCCAACCAATATGTGATATGGACGTATCTTCACTAAATTGATTGTTTTTGTTTGAATATTTGTTTTACATATTGCAGACCCTTACTATTTCCATTGAAAGTTAACTCTCAAAATCGTATCTGTCGCCTTAATCAATCTATTGGTCCTCCATTGTTTAATTCAAAATTTTACCCAACCCTGAGGTATTCTTCATTATCAGCAACTATATAAGTTATGTCGTTCTTATTCGCTTTCACTTCGTTGGCCATTGTTGGTCATTTTCAACTCCATTAATTGTGCAGAACAATAGAAGTCTATGACGATTGCAGTCTTGCATTTGACATTTAATATATACATTTTTTTTAAGGAAGTTGCCAATTGATCGTCATCAAGTTTCTAGTATGACTTAGCAGTTTTCTTTGCTTCGACTCAGGACACATATTTCTGGTCGTACAACATTACTTTTGTTCTAATTAAATAAATCGACCACTCAACCTGTGATCTTCCACAAAGCACACGTCAGATAAGATCACTGACTTATCATTGTCTCAAAGAAAATCTCAGATAAATCGAACTACCAACTTGCTTTCAAAGCACTGTCTTAAAAATAACGTTCAATTCCTCACTACAAAAACGGTTTCGAATGTTGTTTAGCAATTCTATTTCTTGACTAAGATAATCTATTCTTCATACAAATCCATTGTCACGTGTATGTATAATTCTCTGTTTAAAGCAATGCACCCATCACCACCCATCCCCCGGCAATACTGTCTTAAAACGTCCACATTATGCCAAGATAATATGGAAAAAGCAATGACTGAAGATGCTGGAAACCAGATTCTGGATTAGTGGTGCTGGAAAAGCACAGCAGTTCAGACAGCATCCGAGGAGCAGAAAAATCATGCTGCCTGAACTACTGTGCTTTTCCAGCACCTCGAATCCAGAATTCGAAAAAGTTAATTAATCCTGAAATGATATAGTTTACTAGGCTCTAAAATTTGTCTTGCGTATTTTTTGTCCTAAACTGCATAACTTTAACCTGACACCGTCCATTCAGCGTTTCAAAAGCGAAAATTTTCTTTGCTTTTTAGGGCAATGGTACCTGCCAGTAACCTTTGAGCACGGACAAATTAGAAATATAAATTGCGAGTAACACCTTGTCAGCACAGTATTCCAAATGTGGAAAAGGACAGACATCAGCCCTTGTAACGTATTGACTTAACAATAGCCCACACAACACCGTGGGGTAATATTTGTTTTTGGTCCCGTTAGTATAGATAAGTTCCAATTACTGTAACTCATTTCAGTTGTGTCATCTTGGAAGATGTGTTCTATCCCTCTTTGAAAATGTGCCAACTTTATCAGATTATGAGAATGCAGACCATGCTTAATCAGAACAGCATCTGCTATATTTACCTTATGCATAATTAGGTTATTACTTCCTGCCTTTTCATCTGTCTCCATATGGCACAGCAATAAATCTTTCAGGTCATTTCGATATTCCTCTGGAAAGTAACTCATTGCATGTTGTGATACCTTTAAATGTTGTCTAGCCACTTCCCCGCCTCTGAATTCTGAATTAGAAAGTTCTCCTAAATCAATTATTGAAGTCGTCTCATTTCATGCCCAAGCACCGATTCAAACGGATAGACTTTAGTCAATTCATTTGGTGCATCTGTGATGGCAAGGAGTGCAAACGGAATTCCCTATCCCAGTGATCTGGATAGAGTCATAGAGATGTAAAGCATGGAAACAGACCCTTCGGACCAACCTGTCCATGCCGACCAGATATCCTAATCCAGCACCCGGCCCAAATCCCTCCAAAATCTTCCTATTCACATACACATCCAAATGCCTCTTAAAAATTGCAATTGTACCAACCTTCAATACTTCCTCTGGCAGCTCATTCCATACACGCACCACACCTTGTGTGGAAAAAGATTTCCCTTAGTTCTCTTTTATATCTTTCCGCTCTCATCCTAAACCTATGCCCACGAGTTCTGGACTCTCCGAAACCAGGGGAAAGACATTGCCTATTTACCCTATCCATGCCCCTCATGATTTTGTAAAACTCTATGAGGTCACCTCTCAGCCTCCGACGCTCCAGGGAAAACAGCCCCAGCCTGTTCAGCCTCTTCCTATAGCTCAAATTCTGCAACCCTGGCAACATCCTTTAATCTTTTCTGAACCCTTTCAAATTTCACAACTTCCTTTTGATAGGAAGAAGACCAGAATTGCACACAATATTCCAACAGAGCAAATAAACGAACTTCTCTTGCTTTTCAAAGGTTTTCTTTTCCCCCTGTGGTAAGTTATATATGTGATTTTATGTGATCTACATTTCCCTTGCCACGTGAGAATTTCGGTTTTCCTCAATTTTTATCCCTCACGTATTGAACTTGATGCTGGAAGCCAAACTTTGTTTAATGAATCATTTCATAATGATCAGCATTTTCAGCTGCTGATCTTGCCGTTTTAACTCTGATCTACTTGACATGATCAATCGCTCAGGAAGTGAATTTTTGAACTCCCATCTGAGTTGTAACTTCTTACTTTCAAATGTTCTCTCGTTTTCACTTTCCTCGGTCTTCCTCTTCCTTCTTCTTTTCGTACTGCTGAAGTGATTCGTTCTTATTCTCCCTCTCTGCTTTTAATCATAAAAGAGGTCTCATTTCTTTTGTCATTTCCTTTACGTTTTCCTCTAACTCAAGCTGTTGCATTTTCCATTCAATTTTAGTCAACTCCAACGATTCAGGTGGCTTTTCCAGCAAATTTAAGTGTTGAGCTCCTGCTGTAATTATTTCTATTTTCCGCACAGAAGAAGTCAGCTCGAATTGCAGATTGCCTGTTAATTTAAGCATCTTGGCCTTATTCACCTCTTGTAAAATGGCCAATGCCACTTATCATCTCCCAGAAAACTCTTAGCGATTGAATGAGCCTTAGCTACCCCAAGACTGTGTAACCAAAATAAATCTACAAGCAGAAAAATAACATTAACACTACCCACTTTCTGCCTTCAAGACCAACAACCTGAATCTGAAATCGGAACTTGAGAAAATCCCACAAAAAGCCCTCAATCTGTTATGGACCAGGTCTGACCCTTCAAAATATGTCAAGAAGGTACGCCAGACCGCAAATTTTCTTGTAGTTTTGAGCATGTGCTGAGTGGATCTTCCATGACTGAATCAACTGTTCAAATCCAAAGCCGAATTTATTCACAAAATGCCGAATGAAACACAAACAAAGCAAAACACTCCCAGTAAACGTCCCTTGATAAAAGAAGTTAAAGTCAAACACAGGGTCGTACGAGAGAGAGATGGCAGAGAAATTCAGCATGGAACATTTTCTTCCATCTAGCAGTTTGTTTGAACGTCTTAAAATGACTAGCCACTGTGAACAGCCATACTGCTAAAACCAAAGCAACCCAGAGACTGACCTGTGAGTACTAGCCACTCCCCTTTCACTCGACAGCCATCTTTTTCAAATTTAAAAGCTTCAAGTAGATTAATGTTGACAAAAGGTAACTTCTTACAATTCTTCTGAAAAAAGAAACAACAAACTAAGCTTCCTCAAGGTGCAACATTATCACACATTGATATTTATATCGAATGTTTTGCTGTTCTGAGACAATGGCTTCATAATTGCCAGACGTATTTAACCACTTTTAATCCCGTCTACATTCTTGTAAATGTGCAGTGAATTCTTCCAAAGAGCATTTAGATAGGTAATTTTAAAATATTTCCACAGATGCTATTCTCAATAACGTTCCATTCGATGATTGTCAAAGATTCTTTTGCCTTTTAATTCTGCTTTTTACTTCACATGTGCCTCCCCAGTCCGGTAACAAACCGCCAGATGCAGTAGCTTAAAACAAGGTGCAAAAAAACTAGGCAATGCCCTCCGTAGGTCTTATATCTGGTCCTGCTCAAATAAGCGGCAAAACTTTAAGTATTATGTTTTGCTATAAAGATGCTACTTACCTCTATTCCTTATCCACCAGTTCTCTAGCCTTACTTTCATTTGTTTTTTTTTCCTCATACTCCAGACCCCGATGCAGAATCATACAGAGAATAATTCTGAATTACGAACCTTGGTGGAGGGCACTCAGCTTTATCTCCTGTTTCTCTATATGCTGCTTGCACGACCTTATCATTTTACATAGGGTCGTTTGGGGAGACATGGTCTCTGTCTTTTGGCTGTTTCCACTTACCCTTAATTTACCTGCTCACTAACATCATTGGCCTTCGTACAAAGTAGCAATAAATCATCCACGTGTTACGAGTGCAACCATAGATACGTCTAAATGTTCATTTTCTGACGAAATCACATGCATACGTTGTACTTCCGTATTTCAAAGACGTCAGAGCAGCGCTGCGAATGCTTACGATTTCAAAGCGATCTGTTGGATTATAACATGATGCCATGTGATTTCTGACTTGCTCACCCCAGTCGAAAACTAGCACCTCCACATCATTTCATTTTCTCAGCAATGCCTCCGCATCATGCATCTTCAACATTAGTTATAACTCGTGCCACCACAGGATGTCTCTTGCTTTAGTCTCCTTGTAAACAATCATTCTGAGAGAATGAAATGAAGAAATCAATTGGTGTAGAGAATGGACATCGGTGACTTGAGAGCACTACCTCCCATTGTTTCTTTTTTTGTGTTTAATGTATTCCCGCCTTCTTTTTCAGCCACCATTTCACCGTATATGCAATATACGATCTTCTCAACCTTGCAAGCAGTCGTCAGTTCTCCAGATACTGTTCCATAACGTTTATCTACCATGCACGTGCATTATGCACAAATGGATATCTTGGGCAGTGTAATTGTTCATGGATTTCTTCAAAACGCAGAAGGAAGTTTCCAATTGAGTTATTGCCGTGCTGTAAATTATATTTGTATCAATTTTACATGTTTGTATCCCAAATTTTAGTAGCTGCCCTCCAACGTACAGATATTCTTGCAGTCAAATAGCAAAGGCAGTAGCTGTGCGAATTCACTGTTAACGTCAGTCAGCAGTATAAGTTTGTTTTTTTCATTTCAAGTTCTGGGCATGTTGTCGTTGACTTTGTCTCTCGCCCTAATTATTAAAGTGCCACTGTTTTGATCTTTGTTCCACAAAGTTCGAGGATAATGCAACATCTTAGAAAACATTAATTACTGCTATTGGAATTCGACGAACGCAGCTGCAATACCTTAATTCATTCAAAAAAGAATAAGCTCTTACAGAGACAATTTCGTCCAGTTCTCCACCTTGGAATGTAGGAGGTATGGTTGCTAAGATTGCATGTGATAAGCAAGTTGGAGATGCAGTGAATGCAGAAGAATGTCATCTCAGCATACAACGAGAGCTTAGCCAATGGGCGAAGGAGTGGCAGATGGTGTTAAATATAGATAAAAATGAGGTGCGGCATTTTAGAAAGGCAAATCAGGGCAGAACGTATACACTTATTGGTAAGATCCTCGGGAGTGTTGCTGAACAAAGGGAAAATGGAGTGCAAGAGTTCAGACTGTGGTGCTGTAATGGCGCAGCAGGGTATGCAGCATCCGAGGAGCTAGCGGACCGAAATGTTGGGCATAAGCTGAACATCAGGAATTCGTGATGAAGGACTTATGTCCGAAACTTTGATTCTCCAGTTCCTCCGATGCTGTGTATTTCCAGCACTACACTCTGATCTCCAGCATCTGCAGTCCCCAATTTCTGCTTGTATTTCAACTGCAGATCTCCTTGAATTTTGAGTTACGAATCGATAGGATATTGAAGAAGGTCTTTAGTATGGATTAGAGAATTGACTATAGGGGTTAGGAGAAGAGTGTTTCGGATGTACACAACATTGCTTAGGTCAATTTTAGAATATTTTGATTAATTCTGGTCTCATTCCTACAGGAAAAATGTCGTGAAACATGAAGGGTTCAGAAAAGGCTACCAAGGGCTTTGCCAGGGTTGGAGGGTTTGAGCAATGGGGAGATTCTGAACAGGCTGTGGCTGTTTCCCCTGAACCGTTGGAGCCTGAGGGGTGACTTCATACAGGTCTACAAAATCAACAATCTAAAAAATTCGCAACTTTCCTGTTCTGATGCCATTGGACTTTTAAAGCCGTCATTTGAAAAGAAAGCCAACTTGTTCAAAGGTGTCCTGAATCAAGAAGAATTTCAACCTGAATACCGCTGATGCATTAGAAGTGTCAGTGTTCCTATGTGATAATCCACAGTTGTCATTTGCCGTTTTCAACTGGCAATTAGTGTCTGAATAATGGTTGGTGTTGTTCTTCCAACTGTCGGTATGCAATAGACTTTTGTCTGTGTTTTGCCCCCACTATTCAGTCAGACTGAGCCTGGATTTGAGTTGTTCCGCTCCTCACATCCTTCAGAGCATTCTAATGGCTTTAGAGTAATAGAGTTTCAATGTTACGTGCGTGATATGAATAAAGAAAAAATGGTTTTTGGTCATTATAATCATATTGATGAATTGCATATCTTTCATTTTCTTTCTGAATTAATGGAATGAACAGTTCAGCTAATCGTATCTGGAGGCTAATTCTTGTTTCTGCAGCTCCTGTGCCAAATTAGTTTATAACAAAGACAATATTTACATTGTTCCATATCGTTACTCCAATAACTGTTTTTGTAAGTGCAGATGAACAACGTTACATTTTTAAAAATCTATTAGATGTGTAGGTAGTATGTGCGTTTAAAATAAAACTTGCAAAGCATCGAGATATTGCTGAAATGGAACATTCTTTAAAGTTACACTTACTTCAAAAGAAGTTATTGCACAGCAAAGACATTACATTCCAGCCAGCAGGATGCAGCTTCTTGAAAATAAGTATATCATCAGGACCTATATGCATACCGGAAAATTACAAATGTAGCGTATCATTATCTTTGTGTACAGAAGTTACTTGATAGCTGGAAGTTTATTTGATTCAATTAAACTGGGTATTCAGATTTAATTATCTTGAAACTCTATGAGTGAAATGAGCAACAAGTCAAATCCTTGCACGTTTTTTCTGAACAACGTCTAATAATATCAAGTGAAACCGTTGTTTGCAGAAGAGGCACTAAAATTAACACTGCTTTCTTTTTGCACAATGTTGAGAAATACTTTGCTTCCTCTAATAATAGTTAAAGAAGGAAACCGTTGTGAAAATACTGCTCAATTCATTCTTTTAAAGAAAAAAAAGAGCAATTAGACCAGATTTGCAGTTGAATTTGATCGTCTAAATTTCTTTGCTATTGCAACAAGCAACAGGTTAACTATACTTTCGGCAATTTTCTTTTCACTTAGATATCGATAACTTGAAAAGCGACCTGAGAAAAGCTGGTAAGTAAATAATATAAACAATGTGGTATTGCACTTGTATAGCACCTTAATTGTAATAAAGACACCTCATCATGTAGAAGAACAATAGACAAAAATAAAATTGCATTGAAAATTTCTGCAGGTTTCGCGGAACTTAGAGATAATTTGAAACAAGGGACATAACTATTGTGATGACACATTGCAAAAATAAAAGTTGTGCAACTATTTACAAGAAAGGAGGACCTGTGATATTGAATTTTGCGTTCATGTGATAAAGCATCAGGCTAGTTAATACATAATTGTGAAGCATTTTATATCCACCATCCTATTAAGTAATAATTTAGAAAAATCATACCCCAGGTAGAAAAATACGTTTAAAAGACGGGGAGACATATAAAGCATCAGTATTGCAAAGGGAAACAATTAGAGGTAATGCAAAATATACTTAAATATGTATGTTCCACTGAAATTAAAAAAATCCCACATTTTCATTTCAAAGAGAAGCAAATGTTAATGCAGTCAGAATGCAAAATAAAACTTACTCAAGTTAATCTCATAGTTACAAATAAGAATCGTATTGTTAAACATGAAAATAGGACAATATTTTCAAAGAGACTCTACCATGCGGAAAAAGGCTATTGGCCCATAAAGGCCACAGCCACTCTCCGAAGAAAATTCCCCAGTTTCACACCAAGATCCCATGCCTGCATTTCACATTACTATTCCTCCTGCGTTTCAATGGACACTATGCGTAATTTTTCACGGCCTATCCACCTATCTGCACATCTTTGGAGAAAACCGAAACAACCAGAGGTAACCCACGTAGACACAAGGTGTATTTCTAAACATAAACTTGTCAAGGCAAGAATGAAACCTAGGTCCCTGGCACTGTTAAGCATCAGTGCAAACCACCGAGCCACACGCATTAATTTGCTTATAGAGAGGAAGCAGACGTTTTGGGACAGTATGTTTAGTTTGCCAAATGGCAATTGATGACGCATCTCAAACAAGGTTTCTTTTTCAGATAGGAATGCATGAAGATCTGATTATACTTTAGCAAGCCGACGCATATTCCCACATAATACAAATATTAGGGTTAAATGAATCTTTCTCAGCTCAGCAAGCACTAAATAACTGAATGCCACAGTGATTCGAAATGTTGTATCAACAAGTTGCATTCTACACTAACATTTAAAGAGCATTCGTATTATTGGGAAATTTTCTGATGAAGTAAAATTTTACAGGAAATTGGAAAGAAAGGGAAATAAAAATGGAAATTGCCGATGAAACTGACTAGTTTAGGAAACATCTGTCGAGAGAAAGCAGTCAATATTTCTGATGCAGTGATTCTTCGTCAGAATTAGTATTAGCTAGGAAAAGTTATTAATTATTATTGAGTACCAGAAGAGGAAATAGTTAAATTTCGTCAATGACAAGTATGTCAGATGGAGTGTACTGTTAGAATATGTGGCGCCATACTTGTTTTAAAAAGTATACAACGAACAAAAATCATTTTTAATTGAAGAGTTTATCAAATAGTTTGATGTAAAGCGATTGAGATTACCTTGCACCATTATAACAAAAGAGAACCACCGAACTTCAGCCTATAACTGCAGTCTATGTTATAAATCTAGTCATTTATAGAAAACAAAAGAAGAAGAATAAAACTGTAAAGTATTTTTCAACATGATGAGTGTTGTGGTACAGAAATGCGTTGTAGAATCCAAAATGATAATCTCCTTTGAAAAAATTGGATTCAATAAGAAAAGACAACTATTTTGCAGATGATGAATCCTAAACAAAAGACCTAAAAAGAAATTCAGTAGATCTTTCTGTACTGTCGAAGGTTAAACGGATTAACATTTTCAACCTGATATGAGTTATTCGGAATTTCATTGAATATGTTTAAACAGTCTCAACCGGTGTAAAGCCTCTGCTTCCCACGGATTGAGACTGAGAAATAATTTGTATCATGGAGGAATTGGAGCAATTATATCATTCCACATAATGATGGAAGGACCATATCAGACTAGGTATGTAGACACTTCTTCTGCAGTGCCTTTCATCTTAGGTAGTCCATTCAATAATATACTGCGCAGTTTGATCACTGAGAATCATCAATACAGATATGATGGATGGTTCAACAATGATAAATTGAAGCATTATGCAGGGAATCCCATGACTGTTGGAATAAGCAGCAAAATCCATGAGCATATCAAATGGCAGATTATTCTTTATTGACTGACGTCAATATTCCTGCCTTTTGTTGTTATTGTATTGTGAATTAAACTCATCTATCGGCTGATAATATAGATATTTCATGTTCATGGCCTCATCTACAGGGAACAGTGCGTTAAAATCGATCAAATAAGTGTCCATATATGCTCGAATATAGTATCGCTTCCTTAAATTGATGCACAATAGTTCAGTTTATTCTTCGATACAATGACTTTGTTGGTCATGAATACTGGTAGTTGTTCAGAGTTATTAGTTAATTGATTGACAATATTCAATGCAGATAAGATGGATGGTTCAACCATAATGGGTTGAAGCATTATCAGGGTACATCAAGATTGTAGAATAAGAAGCAAAAACCAATTAACCATGAATATATCTAATAGCACAATATACTTTATCGACTGAGGCCAATGATTCTGCATGTATCATTATAGTATTTGATTTCAACACAGGCATCGGCTGGTAATTTAGACATTTCATTTCATGCACTCACCTTTCAAGAACAGTACATTATGCTTACCAGCGAACTGTCCAAAGTTCCTCCTCTATAGCATTGCTTTCGCAAATTGAACAGCTTAATACACAATAGCCCAGGATATTCTTCCATGCAATTACTTTGTCCACGGATACTGCAAGGTTTTCGTAGTTATTGGATAATTGATATTGCTGATGTTTCAACTGTCGGTCTGTGCTGCAGAATCACATGCTAAACAATTTAGGATCCCTTCTCTGGTCAATGTGTGTAACAAATAATTCGTCAAATCTGAACTATATTCTCCGTAGCAAATATGTTCGTTCAAAGATCCAGCTAAGACAATTGGTTGAGGCTGCAACACAATCGCTCCAAACAAATGTTGAATTCATTGCTTTAATTCTGCATAATGGTATGTTTAAGCTGCTGCAAAATTCAAAATGTAAGCAAAGGTTCATATGTGGTCTTTCAACAGAAAACGACCTAAGAGATAAAGACAGAGGTATCTATTGAAGATAGCAGGGTATTCAATATTTGATGCATAATTTATAAGCATTCATCACTTATTTGTCATTTAGATTGTCTCTGTGAGGTGCATTTGATATTGGATTACGTGAACTAACATCGAAGATGCTGTGACGTGTTAACATACGTTTCCTTGCAAGGGAGAGCACTCGAAACACGCATTTCTTCAGGATAACTCTGAAGATGTTGAAAAATAGCATTCAACAATTTGAAGGGAAAACGCAGCAGTCAACATAAAACGTATGTTCAACTTATGGATTAGTCGACAGTAAGTGTGCCAAGGTTTTCTTTTGGGACGGCACAAAATACATATATTAATGCATTAGTGGCTCCCAACAACATCCAAATTTCACACCAGTCCAGTCACACTCATTTTTCCATAGACAGATATTTGGAGCACTGGTATCATTTTTAGCAGTTATTAAAACATTTGCAATGATCTACCATGACCAAGAGCTATACCAACCCTTTTATTGGCAACATAAAATATAGTCCAGTGTTGTGCATACTTGCTGGTCTGTGAAGTTCCACTATGATGCAGCTTCCTTGAAAGATTGGTAAAAGTGTTAACTTCTTGTTAATAGGTTATCTTCTGTGGAATTGCGATGCTGCGTGCTTTTAAAATATTTTGAGCCTGGATGACTCAAGCTCATTATTAGTTATATAAATTTAATTTTCCGAACACTTGCTGAATATTTCCGAAAACTATGAAGAATGGGAAATGAAATATGGAAAAAAATAAATAGCTGTTAGTGTTTTTGTCAAACTTGATTCTCTGTGGAACATTCTGATCATGGATTCATCAGGGCTCATTTGGAGGCTGAACTACTTCCTAATTCTTATATGACTTCTGGTAAGGTTAGCTTTTCCCAGAGGTTGAGCGTTGAGCACAATCTTACTGGTCACCGAGCTACTGGGTTCTCAACTACTATCTGTAAGTCTTTTTGTTTGCCGTTGGCAATGTTTCTTGCTGAAAGAAACGATTAGAGTCTTCGGTGAGAAATTCTATCCACCTTAGCCTCGCAGCCTTAGAGGGTGATATCTCAGCGCCCCGTGCACAACAACACTCAACCCATCGGCACCACTGAGCACAAACTCTCCTATTCATGCATCAGATCTGAATAGTTTTCCTTTGTTTCAGAACTGCAAAGACTGAGAGACCAGCTGAGAGCTGGAGGTAAGATAGCAGTTTAATATTTTCAACACTGAAATATTAACAGATCGTTGTAATTCTCAAGCAAAACACAAACGTGCATTATACTTTGCAATTATTTGACTGTGTTCGATACTTTGAATATGCTCGGGCTGTGAAAGAATTGTGGATGTTTGAAATGAGAAAAGAGGATAAAAAGTACTGGAAAAGCTCAGAGGTCTGGCAGCATCTGTGGAGGGGAATCAGAGTTAACATTTTGATCGAGTGATCTTCCTCAGAACTCTCTTCATATATACATGAACAGTATTTAAATCACCAACTGTGTGTTTTTAGAGGACGGTTTCTGTTCTTCAGTTTGATTATCTCCGGCAAATCTCGTGGACGCAAATGCAGCAAGCTTCACCCTCCCCACTGCAACAGTTCTGCATTCTTTTCTGGAGCAAATGATTACATAAATGTGCAAATATGATCACTTGAAATCTCATTTGGGGATTTGTGTAAAATTCCATGAGTTATGAGAGAACCTCTCTCTGTAGCAGACGTGAATCAAAGGTAAATGCTTCAATTGTTGTCCTGATATATTCCCAGCTAAACATGTATTAGGCCCTTTAGAAAAAACAGAGATTTGCAGAATTTAACAACTTGGATCCATGAACCGAGTATAGTGTGAATCCCAGATTCAACAACCCCCTCAAATTAATCACTGGTCATCGATTAAAAATGACACACTAACTACATGCGCTGCAGTTAATATGTAGTGTGTCAGCAGCCATCGCAACTACAACTATCATTTCTTTTTCTTCATTGTTTGAAACCTCAGACCAACTCGATGCTGCTCTATAGAAAACAGTTTGGTGAAGTTTACGTTTTATCAGTGTTAAAATCCACAGCCCACAAGCAATCTATCACACAACATAAATGTACCGTTCTTGTAAAGTATACTTTGGATAGTTTAATATTTTATTTCTGCCACACACAATCGTGGTCTTTTATATTGAGAGTCCATCATAGGTTAATTTCACCTAATATAAGATCGTTATCAGATTTAAATTCAATTTCAAATTGCAGTTGACAACCTTCCAACTTGCATCATTGTCTTATTAGGTTTGGAACCGGAACTACGTTTTGCATTCAATTAAGTTGCTGTTCACATTTGCCTTCACCTTAATGTGATGCTTGTCATGTCCAATCTGCATTCACAGCTGCAAAAGCATTTGTACTTTCAAATGTGACGCCCTCAGCGGGCTGGTCACTGCAGGTATTAGGATCTAGTTAGTGTAGGGAGGCTGGTAATAGAGAAATTATTGCCAGGTCGAGTAAACGAAATGCTGCAGTAATTTTCTGGGCACAAGTGTTTGATTCCCATCACAACAACACAGATAATTTGAATGGATTCAAAAATCGTATTAAGAGAATGCTAAGTTAATGGCAAACTTTTGGCATATTTAGTTTCAAATTTCGTTCTGTCTGTTTTATTAATTGCAACTGTTTGAATCAAGCAGAATTCTATTTGTAGGTCACTTTACTGCCTTGACTCTTCTGGTCGTTTATACTTTACTTGCACAATGTGTTCTAGGCAAATCAATAACGAAGACACCTTTGTGCTCATTCACATTGAAGCCTGTGTTGGAAGCCATTATTATATTCATTTCAAATATAATTAGAGTTGATTCTTTTGGATAGCTTGTCGGAAAAATGCTTGATACAATCTGAAGTAAAAATAAGCACAACAATAATATATTTTCTGAACAGAAATATCTTCGTACAGACAGCATGCTATTTACATCAAAATTGTCTTAAACAAAACGTGAAGAGAGCAAACCTTTTCTTTTAAACGGTCTAAAATATTATAGTCCTTTTCCTGTATTCCACACTGTTTCAGATGTTCATAATTAAAGGTAACAAAGCAGACATGCTGTGGATTTATGCAAAAATAGCAAACAACTAGGCAAGTGGCTAGACCTTCACGACCAATATTATTACAGAAAGAAATAGCTTGCATTGTAATGAAAGTATGAAATTAACTAATGTTTTTATATGGTGTGTATATTCTGTATTAATGAGGATGTTAACAATATTTACGAAGTTAATCTCTTTGTTCAATATTCCTTTTTATTGAATTACAAAAAGGAACCAACGGTGCAGGTAATGCTACGGATTGAGAATTCATTAATCTGACTATACTGAGCTTTTCATTTATTTCATAACGTCAAACACTTTAACTATTAATAGAATAATCATATGAATGTAATATGTTGTAACAATTACATCAACTGGTTTAATTTCTTTATGGATCGAACCACCACAACAAGAAAAGAAATATAGCTTTCATATTTTTCCATGATGAAATGAATTTCAACTGGTAATTGAAAAAAAAGAAGCAAGACTTAGATTTTATCTATGTATACGTGCCTGCTTACATTCAATTAACCAAAGAACGTTAACAAATGGTTACAATTCATGGCATACTTTGAATCCAATAACCACTCACGTCAAAATCAATTATATCATTAAAGTCATGATTCTGCGCATTAACTTTCAAATAAACAATGAAATACACTTTGAGATAACATGTTCTTCACATTGTCAGTAAAGTCTGATTTTAAAGAAACGACTACTACGAATGTCATTTCAATATAACCTGCAAGACGACTTTAGTTCATCACAGTTGAACGATAAATTAATGTTGCAGCACACATTGACCATCTCAATGGAAATTAGCGTTAGATTTAAAAGTAGAGGTTTGTATCTAATTGTGTCCTAACATGTTATATTATAATAATAATAATATATTCGTCTGAGAGGAGGTTTCTAGCGAAAGCTAACATGAGAATAAAGAAAATTAGTTCACCAAAACGCACACATAATCAATGGTGATGATCAGTAATGTTCATGTAAAGCTATGAACAACATGGAAAAGTGCAAAATATATCCAGAAGTTAATTAATCAATTCTAATGAAGATGTGCATACAGAAAGTATTCAGTTAAAATTTCAGAAACGTTTCTTTCTTTCTTTTTAGTTGAATGTCTTAAACTATTCTTTCTTTTGGTTCTCTGTAATGAAGGATGGTTTGTAAGTGGGTTTTCGTTTCTTCCTTTATCAGAAATCTCTAAGCTTAAAAGTGACCTGAGAAAAGCCGGTGAGAAGAAAATTTACAGATGAACTTTAAATGTTTTTTCAACTGCATTGATTCGAAAAAGTCACTCAAATTTTCACCAGAAATACGTTGTGAATGAAATTGAGACGCTTGTGCTGAAGAAGAGATTAGCACAATTGCCTGCATTATTTGTTTTTATTTGCAAATGATAGAACTTCAACTTTTAGTAAGGCCGAAAAGCAAAATTGAAAAGAAAAATGATGTTCAGAGGATGCATTTCAAACATGAGTGCCTTGACAAAAAAAATGGTTTTATTATTTGTGCACTTATATTCGATGCTATAAGGAATACATTTAGATCAGTGGACGATTTTCAGAGAAGAGGAGCAAGAAATGGTTAAAGATAGCATAGATAAATTGAAAATTAACATCATTTTTGTCCTTCGCCTGAAGCCGTTTTAGCTCAAAAAATCATGAGATTCGTTGGATTGTAATATGTGAGAGGATTATAACATCCAGATGCTTTTAAAAGAACCATGTTGTCAATTAAGATCATAAGCAATGGATGTTGGATTGGATGTTTTTTTTTCAAGGTGACATCATTGGTTGGAACACTCAATGTGTACCTAATTTTATTAATAATAATTTTAAGAGAAAATATCGCAGTTTAGAGATAGCAAACGTGACTGAACGGGAGTTGACAATTTAAAACTCCGTGCCATTTGAAGCTACGTAAAAAGAAAACATAGTCGAGTGATTCCAAATGTATGAAGCAATTGGAGCTTTCAGTAGAACATCATTTACATTTCAGTAAAATATCCAATATCAGTGTTAATGTGGTGAAACATATTGATGTGGGATTCAGTAGGTATGTGCATTTAATGCAACTGGGAGCCCACAAATGCCAAATAATCATTTCTTTGTCATAAAGTATGTGAACACGGAATTGGTCAATGACTCTTTTGGCGTATGGCAAAAAGCCTATACAATGTATTCTGACAGAGAAGTCTGTGAATTTTGACGAGTGGCGTGGAAGAAATAAACACCATATATAAGCAGAGGAATAACAATTAAACGGAACTAAGTATATTTAGGAAGGACTCCCAGAAGTGTTGAAAGGAATGGAATGAAAAAGTTGTTTAGCTCGAAAGACATGGGATTAATTGTTTCATAACTACAAGAAATAGTTCATGACTGATAGGAGAGACATATCTAACTGAGAAAGGAATTTGATCTAAACAGAAAAATCCAAATATTGTTAATCACAGAAACAAATTAAAATACGAAATTCCAGAAAATTAAACATATAATGTCATGAATATTACCCGTAATCCAGAGAATTGGAGCTCTGAAAAAGCAAACAAGGTTACAAATAAATAAGAAAAGAAAAACAAATAACTCGAGACAAAATAAGAATTCAGGGTAAACATGCAATTAAAATAAAGATGGAGAGAAGAAACTTCATTACAGATATAATGCAAAGGAAGGCAGAGTAAATATGAAATTGTGGCATTTGGGGAATGAGCCGACACAAATAATTTTCAGGAATCATAGAATGACAGCAGTTTTGGGAAAAGACTAGCAATCAAACTTGACGCAGACTGGACAAACCAATAATAACGAGAAGAGGGACTCAATACAGGACTGTAGATGTTATATCTGAATGCACTAAGTACAAGGAATAAGATAAATATTCTTTTTGTGCAAATGTGATCAGCAGTGCAGAGACATGGCTACAAAGTGATTCGGATAAAGAGATGAATATTCAAGGTTATGAATCCTATTGAAAAGATAGGCCGGTGGGCAAAGGGTGTGGGGTTGCCTCATGAGTAGCTGAAAATGTGTTGCTGGAGAAGCACAGCAGGTCAGGCAGCATCCAAGGAGCAGGAGAATCGATGTTTTGGGCACGAGCCCTTCTTCAGGAATGAGGA
Source organism: Chiloscyllium punctatum (assembly GCF_047496795.1). Lineage (NCBI taxonomy): Eukaryota > Metazoa > Chordata > Chondrichthyes > Orectolobiformes > Hemiscylliidae > Chiloscyllium > Chiloscyllium punctatum. The sequence continues at coordinate 3,270,891 of NC_092768.1, read as the reverse complement.
AAGTGTGCCATGCAGGCGAAGATAAAAGGTAGGGAAGAGGGATTTGGGGGAGGAGCGTTGGAAATTCGTAAAAAATGAAATTAATTCAATAGTAAGAAACGAAGTAGGGTCAGATGTTGTGAAACTTATGTGGGTGGAATTGAGGAACCTCGTTTTTTAAAAAGAAAATCATTGTTGGAGTTATGTGCAGACCTCTAAACACAAATCAGAAGCTGGGGCACAAGATCAACAAAGTGATAGAAAAGATGTGTAGGAAAGGCAAAGTTACCATGATCACGAGAGATTTCAGTATGCAGGTGAATTGGAAAAATAATGTTGGTGTTAGATTGTAACAAAATGAATTTGTGGGATGTCTACATGATGCCTCTTTTGGAGCAAGTTGTGGTGGTGTCCATGGCAGAAGCTGCTCGTTGGATGCTGCCTGAACTGCTGTGCTCTTCCAGCACCACTAATCCATGGCAGAATAGACAATACTTTATTTAGTATTGTGCAATGTGGCGAATTTCATAAGGGAGCTTAAGGAGAAGGAACCCTAAGGAGGCAGTATTCATAATTTGATTGAATTTACACTGCAATTTGAGACGGAGAAGTTAGAATCAATGATAACGGCATTAAAGTTTGAATATAGGCACCAAAGAGGCATGAAGGAGGAACTGAGTAGCATTGACGGTGACAGGAACCTAGCAGGTTACACATTGGAACATTAATGTCTGGAGCTTCTGGGAGTAATTCAGGAGATGCAGTAGAGATCCTTCTCAAGGAAAAACAAACATGATACGGGGAGGTTGAGGAAAGTGTTATAGACTAGCGAAATGAGGAAAAGCATAAAAGCAAAAGAGGACAGGAATAGAGTGGAGAAGGGTATTCGGAAACAGAGAATGGGGAACCTTACAAAGATCAACAGGGGGAGAAAAGGATGGACAAGATTAAATATGATGGTAAGACGTCAAGTAATATCAAATAAGACATTATGAACTTATTTAGACATAAATGGCAAAAACGAGACCAATGTGGGCGTTGGGATGCTAGAATATGATGCCAGAGTGATAGTAGTGGTAAATAAAGAAATGGCTGAGGAACTGCATAATTACTTTGCATCACGATTCATGGATGAAGACACGACCAATACCCTGTAAATTCAAGAGACTGAGAGGGCAGAGCTGAGTATGGTGGCCATCCACAAAGAGAATGAGCGAGAAAAACTGAATGGTCTGCAGGTGGATAAATCACCTGAACTAGGTGGATGACAACATGGAGTTCTAATGAAGATAGCAGAAGACATAATGGAGGTGTTAGTGGTGACCTATTAGGAATCACTAAAATCAGGGATGTCACAGAGGGCTGGCAAATTGCCAACAAAGGTAAGAAATGGAAAATAAAAGACCGATTAGCCTATCCATGGTCGTGGGTAAGGTCCTGGAATCTAATGTGTAAGTCGAGATATCTGGATGCTTGCAAGTGTTTAGTCAAATAGGGCAAAGTCAGTATGATTTAATTAAGGGGTGGGGGGTGGTCATGCCTAATAAATCTGTTCCAATTCTTTGAAGAAGTATCGAGCAGCTTAGAACAAGGAGAGCCAATGCTCTAAGAAGGTCTTTGTCAAATTGCTGCACAGGACTCAAATTAGTAAAATAAGCTCTCATAGTGTTAGAGCAAAGTGCTACCATGGATGTCTGGCTGTCTGGAATAAAACTGATAGTGGGGATAAAGGGATCCTTCTTAGGATTGCAGCCTGTGACAGGTGAAATTCCATAATGCTGAATGCTGGGATCACAACTTTTCATTTGATATCTTAACGATCTAAATGGAGGCACTGAGAAATTTTGGCAAGTTCGCATCTGATGCAATGATAGGGAGAGGGGCAAGTAGCATTGAGGAGGCGGGGAGGCTACAGGCATATTTGGACAGGTTGTGAGAGTTGGCAAAGAAGTGGTACATGCAGGACATATTTAGGACCTATTAGGTTCTGCATTTTGGTAGGAAGAATAGAGTCAAGGATTATTTTCTGGACGGGGAGATAATTCAGAATTCTGAACTGCAAAGAGACTTGAGAGTTTACCAGGATTCACTCCTGGTAAAATTTCATGTTGACTCAGTAGTTAGGAAGGTAATTGCAATGACAGCATTTATTTTCAGAGGACTTTAGTATGAAAACAGTGAAACACTTCGGAGGTTGTTTCACGAAATGGCCAGACCACATTTGATGCATTGTACGCAGATTTGGGCGCCATATCTCAGGAAGGATATACTGGCACTGGAACGTGTTCAGAGGAAGTTCATAAGAAGGGTCCCAGGAATGAAACTAACAAAAGAGGAACGTTTAAGCACTCTGGGTCTCGGTGGAGTTTAAAGGATTGGTGGGGATGGGATATGGAATCAAGTTGAAATATATACAAAACTGAATGGCCCGCACAGAGTAGATATTGGGAAAATGTTTATATTGGTAGGAGAGACTCGAGGGCACAGTCTTACAGTAATGTGAAGACCTTTTAGGACGGAGAGAAAGAGAAACTTCCATTGACTGCATATCCAGAAAAGGCTGTGGAGGCCAAATTATTAATTTTATTTAAGGCTGAGATAGATAGTTTGTTAACTATGAAGGGAAAAAACGGGAGAATGGGGTTGAGAAACTTGTCATGATTGAGTGTCAGAACAGATTCAATAGGCTGAATGGCCTAATTTAAACTCATATATCTCATGGTCTTATTGAAGTTGGACAGAATATATAAGTTAGTCTTCATAAAATAACATGTGAACAATATTGAACAAAAACTACATACACAAAGGCTAATTTGATAGAGGAATAACTAAATAACTACCAAAACAGAGAAAGTATGAGCAGGGAAACAAATGAAGAGAAAACAAAAACTGATCTGTAAACATAGATACACTGTACGAATCTTCCAAGAATCTTTCAGATTGTGGCGAGTGTCAAATGAGTGGGTAATTTTTAATAATGATTGAATAGGGAGTTAGACTACAGCAAGATAATGGTTGAGCGGTTAGCTTGATACCTGTTACTGGGAAAATGCTAGAGGCCACAGCAAAGAATGTAATTGCAGGCTATTATGAAATCCATTCTACAGTATAGCGGAATCAACATGGCCATATGAAGCAGAAATCATGCCTGGTAAACTGATCAGAACAACCTGGAGAAGTATCATACAGGACACATAAAGACGAGACAATCCAAATAACAAATTTGGATAAGAGGAATGCTTTGGATGTCACGCAACTTAATTAACTTGCATTGGGTAAAATATGATAGCAGGGATAGTGACTAGTCAAAAGAAAACAAGCAGTTTGAAAATCCAACAAATTCAGTATGTCATCAGGTAATTAGCGGTAAGCTGCAATTATCAGTGCTGGGGAAACAAATGCTTATAATATATATCAATTAACTGAAGAGGTAACTGGGTCAATTTTATGAATACTGTGTAAACGTAATGGTAAGTAATAAGTATAAAACAAAGAGAGTGTGGAAAGAGGCAGTCTGATAAAGCGTGTGGCCAAAAATGAAAATTGTCATCTGGAAGAACATAGTTAAAACATGAAGTTATGAACTTCAGCAGGAAACATCGATGCACTGTACAATATTTGAACTGAGAAAGAAAATTGATAGCATCAGGCAGGTGTATATAGGATTCTTTACCTATAACTCATGAGAAAATATAACACTCAGCATTTAATATGATAAGCAAATGGTCTGTTGGCCTCTATTTCAGAAGGCCTGACGGATAAACACATTAACATAGATGTCCAAATAGAACTCTGCAAGACTTTTATTAGGGAACAAGTCAAATAGGTTCAACAGTTTTTTTGTCCACTTAATACGGAGAAACTCTAATGGCACTGGAAGTAGACCATTGAATATTCATACATTAATGCCATGACTTGAGAGATTTCTTCATGTCGAGGATTGAACATGTTTGCCTGCACACAATGGAGTTTAGAAGAATTAAAATCAATCTGCTTCAAACAGTAGGACTGCAGCCGACATGAGAGAGTGGTTTAGGTAGGATTCAACCAAATGAAGGAGAATCTGCATCCGGACGGCATAATTTCACACCACTGTGACCCAGTTAACATAGAGCTGAAAAGGGATTTCAACTCTCATTGAATCGTGAAACCATGGAATTTATTCACTGAAGAGTTCTGTAGCATTTGGGTCATTTGTATATTCGAAGAGGAGATACAAAAACGGTCTATTCAGGGAGGGATCCAGGATTGTTGACAGGAGAAATTGAAGTGGAAGTGAAGACTACCAGACCAGCAATGAATTCAGGAAATGGTTGATCTGAATCAGAGGATAGCACACATTAATTCTGTTCTCTTGTCTTACAGTCTTATTGCTTTTGAAACTACATTTGGGGTAATAGTTATGATAGTTGGGAGTGTAGAGGTTATGGGCCGAATTGCAGCAAATGGAACTAGGTTATATTTAGGATATCTGGTCTAAATGAATGAATTGGTTGGAAGGGTCTGTTTCCATGATGTATATCTCTAAGACACTATGAGTTTCTATAGTAAGGTGTAAGTTGTGTTTTGTTTTCATTGTAGCGAATGTCAACGATGCCATGTAAACAGATAAAAGAACAATGCATTAAGGAACTTAGAAGCAGCAAAATTAAAACAAAAAGCAGGAATACGATAGGAATTAACGAAGAGCAATTCAAGTGAATTAAATGACATCAAAATTAAGTGGACATCAAAATTAAAGCTGAAGTAATATATACGAAATAAAATCCTGTATGGGTTGTCACTTAGTAGATGTCATTCTAAAAAGCAAAGATCTGCAGATGTTGGAAATGTGCAACAAACACACACAAAATTGAGGAAGCCACGCAGGTCCAACAGTATCTGTGGAGAAAATTCAGAATTAATGTTTTTAGTCCAGTGACCCTTTTTCAAAATAAACAAGTAAGGGAAAGATGATGTTAAGTAATGGAATGAACTCATGCAAAATACAAGAATGAATAAGAAAAATCCATATAAATTTATAAAATGGAATATTTTTTGAAGAAAAGGATTTTGAAATTAATAGTGGACAACTCAGAAACGGCAGCGACAGGAAAACATATTTTCGCTCAGTTTGGAAGTGGTGGGCACGTACTAAACCGAATGAATACATGAAAAGCAAACATTGTAGAAGAGAAGAACGTGCATCAATCATGATCACCAGAAGAAGGAAGACTTCAGTCCAAAGTAGACATTGGCATAATTAGCAATGAGGCATGCACAGTCTAATAGCTGACATCGTCGAATCTGAAAGGAAGTGGAGGTAGAACGTGCTAATCAATTGACCATAAAATTTCAAATACTTCATGGATGCGGAAGAAAAGGTTCCCATTGATACAAAACAAAGTGATGCAAAGCCTTTGTTTAAAGTGCAATGAAATTATAAACCTATTAGCTTGAAACTTGTCATTGGAAATACGTTACAGTTCATTACTTATGAGTAATAAAAGGGCATTTTGAAAGTCAATGTGCAATATATCAGGATCAGCCTATTTTATTGAGAGTGAATTGTGTTTAGCCAATTTATCAGATTTGTCCAAAGATTTAACACGCAAATAATATATTTCAGTACCTGTAGAGTTTGTTTATTTGGACTTCCAGAAAGTATTTAGTAAGCATTTTGCGCAAGTTAATAACATATGTGTACATGGGTAATTAAATAGCTTCAATGAAAGATTGGCTAAATAATGGAAAACAGAGATTTAGGATGACAGATTATTTTGAATCTGGCTGGCAAGATACGAATGGGGATGGGGGTGTCCCGCAGGTCATCTCTCGATCCCAAGCAATTAACACTCGCTATTCATGACATAGATGCAAGGGTAATTTTTGTTTAGTTTAAAACAGTTAGGATTGTAATTTGCAAATGCACAATAAAGCATTAAAAATTGTTATTGATATGTTCGCTTAATGACCAAGAAATGGCTGATGAGGCTGATCATGTATGCATGTGATATTATCTATTTTAATCATAAGAATATTAAACAACTGTTTAACTAAATGGAGATAAGTTTTGGAATGCGTTGGTCCAGGAGGATTTTGCTGTCTCTGTGAATGAATTGTAGAAAACAATTATTCAGGTTGTAAGGAAGTTAAATTGAATTTTGCCTTGTATTGAAAAAGAAATGGAGGATTGAAATAAACTGCAATTGTGCAATGCGTTAGTAAGACAGCACTGTGACACTGCCGTTGGACCCTTTACTTGAGGATAGATTTCATTGCATTGAAAGCAGTACTGCAGAAATTAACTTCCTGATTCCAAATGTAATGAGGTTGTCTTTGAAGAAAAGGGAACGTTTCAAGCCTGTACTGTCTGGAGTTCATGAAGATGAAAGGATGTATAAATGATTAAATTTAAATAATAGGTAGATGGAGTTTTTTTTCATTGTGAGGTCATCTATGAGGAATAGCCAAGGATGTAAAATCAAGGTAGCAAATTTAAATTTGAGATTAAGATAAGAAACTTCTCTCAAAGCGTAAATTTGGTGTGAAATTCACCATCCCAAATTTCGAAGGAAGCTAGGGACATTTAGGAAAAGTAAAAGAGGAGGTAGATTTTCTTTTAATTTACAAACGGATTGAAAGGTTATGGAGTGCTGGCAAGAAAGTTGAGTTGAAGCCAAGATGAGATGGGAAATGTTCATCCTGGAGTCCAGTTGCCAGTGGTGTACTGCAAGGGTCGGTGTTGGGTCCACTGCTGTTCGTCATTTTTATAAACGACCTGGATGAGGGCGTAGAAGGTTGGGTTATTAAATTTGCAGACGACACTAAGGTCGGTCGAGTTATGAATAGTGACGAAGGAGTTTGTGGGTTCCAGAGAGACATAGATAAGCTGCAGAACTGGGCTGAGAGGTAGCAAACTGAGTTTAATGTGGACAAGTGTGATGTGATTCACTTTGGTCAGAGTAACCGGAATGCAAAGTACTGGGCTAATGGTAAAATTATTGGTAGTGTAGATGAGCAGAGGGATCTCGGTGTCCAGGTACACAGATCCTTGAAAATTGCCACCCAGGTTGACAGGACTGTTAATAAGGCATACAGTGTTTTAGCTTTTATTAATAGAGGGATCGAGTTCTGGAACCATGAGGTTATGCTACAACTGTACAAAACTCTGGTGTGGCCACACTTGGAGTATTGTATACAGTTCTGGTCACCGCATTAAAAGAAGAATGTGGACGCTTTGGAAAGGTTGCAGAGGAGATATACTGGGATGTTGCCTGGTATAAAGGGAAGGTCTTACGAGGGAAGGCTGAGGGACTTGAGGCTGTTTTCGTTAGAGATAAGAAAGTTAAGAGGTGACTTAATAGAAACATATATGATAGTCAGAGGGTTAGAGAGGGTGGGACAGAGAGAGCCTTTTTCCAAGACTGGTGACGGCGAGCACGAGGGGGCATAGCTTTAAATTGAGGGATGATAGATATAGGACAGATGTCAGAGGTAGTTTTTTTTACTCAGAGAATAGTAATGGTATGGAATGTTTTCCTGCAATGGTAGTAGATTCGCCAACTTTAAATACATTTAAGTCGTCATTGGAGAAGCATATGGTCGTACATGGAATAGTATAGGTTAGATAGGCTTCAGATTGGTATGACAGATCGGCGCATCATCGAGGGCCGAAGGGCCTGTACTGCGATGTAATGTCCTACGTTCTATGTTCTATGTTCTATAGATCCGCCATGAACATATTAAATGGCAGAGAAAGCTTGAGGGATGGAGTGTTTACTCCTATGCCTGGTTCTTGCATTTTTCTTTTTTTGTAAAAAAATGTAACAGTATTCTCCATGTGAAGCAACACCCAATACTATTCAAGTGTAGGCACCTCTACTTTTTCATCTCCCCACTGAAATAAATTTGGTCTTATTGCCGCATATTGTACCATTTTGTAAATATTCGAATAAATGGGAAAGTGATGGTTCAGTATGCAATTTGAGACATTGTATCTGTGCAATCGAAGATGGAGAAGCCAGCCACAATAGGATCGATGCTCCCTGAATCATCCTCAGTTACCCTTCATTTTTGAGGGCGCACTTGTTGTAGGTTCCATTGAGTTTTGTTTTCATCATTGCACCGTGACTTTGCATTAGAGATCTTTATGATTGTTCAGTTCTTTTTTGCCTGGATTGGTATTTTACTTGCTTATCTGAATTAATTTTTTGCGAATCGTTTGTCCTCATCAGCGTGTGTATTCTTGGATTTTGGTTTAGTCCCATATAACAAACACAAGTAGAGACATTGATCGGAATTGGATAAACTTGAAAGACTCACAGGTGATTGTGTTCAAATTTGAAATAAATCTACTGAGCTAAGCAAATTGGTGATAGGGGAATGCGCAAGGATATTTTCAAGCAACAGACCTACAGCGGAAGTATACATCCATTGTAAAGAGGACCAGAAAATATGGAAATTTTGTAGCCAAGTTGAAATATCAACAATCAAGAATGTAAGTGAAGTTGAATTATCATTTGAAAAAATAAGTACAATGGACAAGAATTGGCTTTGATAATATGTCTGTGACAACAGTCTTATTTTTGGACTTTGGGAATAAAGTAGCAGTAATCTTTTTGTGTTTGTGTTTAATGAGATTGGAAGCTGTGAAATGACTATTTCTGAAGGGGTGAGATCTGTTGTTGTTTTCGAAACTATGACTTGATTTTCAATGGTGGTATCATGATCCATGGCGAAACAGGATAAGCGATCTGATGCTGTAAGTCACCCTAATCAACGTAACTGTCAGATTAGAACAATTTCATAATAAGGTAATATGATGTTGAATACAAACAGTTTTGTTTTAGCGTAAATTAAATTTCAAGGGCCATGACATCAATGAGTTGATTTTCTCAAAAAAGTCAGTATCCAACATAGTTACTGTTCCGAACATCATAGCAAAATGTCTAAATTCTCATCAATTATTGTTTGAATTGTTGTTGATTATGTCGTCAGTGGAATCCTCAATTTAGCTAGAATCATAGAATCATGCAGCTCAGGAACAGTCCCTTCGGTCCAACCAGTCCATGCCGAAAATATTTCCAAACTAAACAAGCCCCACCTGCCTGCTCCTGGCACATTTCACTGCGAACCTCTTATATTAAGATGATGTGGTGGCTCAGTAGTTATCACTGCTGCACCACAGCGTCAGAGACCGGGTTTGATGCCATGAACGGGCGACTGTCTGCGTGCGGTTTGCACTTCCTCTCGGTGCCTACTTGTGTTTTCTCGTATTTCTTCACGGATTCCAAAGATATGCAAGGTAGATTGATTAGGAATGGAAAATAGAGAAATAGCGAATGGTTCTGGGTGGGATGGTCTCAGCGTTTGGACTGGACTCCGTGTGCCAATTGGCCTACTTCTGCACTGTAGTGATTCTATGATTCTATTAATGTGCTTAACAAATGGATTTAAAAGTTTCACTTTTGCCACATCCATCACTTACTCAGGAATTCCATTCCAAATGTGAACCACCTCCCGTGTTAGAACTGTGTCTCATTTCTTTTGCTTTATAATCTCAATTCTCTCACTTTAAATATGTGCTCCCTCAACTTGAAATAACCCATGCTCGGCAAAAGGCACCTGTCGTTAATTCTATCTATACCCCTCATGATTTTATACACTTCGAAAAGGTCATCTCTCAGTCAAAAAAATGCCCCAGGTAATCCGACTCAAACCTTCCATCCGCAGCAAAATTTTCGCATGGTTCTTCTGAACCTCCTCAAAATAATCAACTCCTTTTCATCACTGGACAACGAAACTGTAAAGTAAGCATGTGACATGCGGCTGACAATGCTCTTTTTTATTCATAAGATGATGATCTCAGATATAAAGACAAAGGTAAGCAATACATAATGTTGTGCCGTATTGCATATTAGTTAAGCATTTTACTTACAGTGACATTAGATTTTGCAACTTGGGACTGATTACTTTAGTCAGCCTCTAAATGTTTTCACGCAAAATAAAGTAAAGTTAAACAACAGCTCAGCTGAAAATATCTCAAACTTGAAAGAAATCCTTTCGATTTATATAATAAATAAGGGCAGAAAAGAAATTTTAAAGTATGATATCGAATTTTTTTGGCTTTACTACAGTCATGTAAGATTTGTGGTAATGTAATAACAGGCTTGTTTTTTTCGCATATGCACATCGATTTTCATTGAGTTAAGCAAATTACAAAGAAAATGAAAAAAAGGATATATCGCATGTGGTCCATATATTACTGGTTCTTTGTTAATTGCTCAGTGAAATCATTGCTGGTTTTGGTCTACCAAAATATTATATTTCCATTTGCAAAGATATTACTCTACCTTTTAAAATGATTTAATTCATCTGATCAATAATATTCTGATTTGTGTGAACATGTTATCAATTTCCCACTCAAGTGAGTCAAACACTCTGTAGCTACACTATACAAGAGCCCATTGAAATGGAGATCATATTGAAATGAAGGTCAGTATTTATATTGCTTAGCCAAGTGCTACATTTTGAAATTTTGTGTCCCTTGAGTAAACTAGTCCAAGACCTAAATTTACATAAGCAAAAATAAAACAAGAAAAAAACGAGTTGGTTGGACTTCTCCATATCCACTACAAAGAAGGCAATTTTAATCTTCTTCAAGTTATACTGCATCAGAAACGTCGTTGCCTGTCACTAAACTTGCATTTTTTTCTTGTTGATGATTTTTGTCCACAGAACATACTACATAATGATCTAACATTATATTATTACTGAACGCAGATGTGTTATTAAATGAAACCTTGATAAGGATCATTAGTATAGATTATGAAAACTTGATGTCCCAGTTATGGGAACTTTGGCAGTCTGTTATTCAAATATTGACAGCTTGAAAAAGCTGAATCTTTTATTATTCGTTTTCAATAATCAAACCATGACACGTCTTCATTAACGCTTTTCACATTCGTTGATCACTTTTCTGTAACTTTATTGTTTTTATTATCAAACATATAATGTTTAGAACACGTTTTAAATTGTTTCACACTATTCATTTCATAATAATAACATTTGCTTATTCCTCCAAATCAACTTCAGCCGACTACTTGGAAACTCTCTGGCTGCGTGCCTGACTGTGATTATCTGGATTTCTATGAAAGTGGCACGGCAGAATATCGACAAGGCTCTGTTTTACGAGAATTAAATTAAAAGAATGAACAAATGAATGGCGCAATAGTTGTTTATGTAAATCATTGGCATGACCTTTCAAGATATATCGTGAAAGTGAATGGCAGGACTGACATCTTCTAATTCTGTTGGCAGTTGCGTTGGTATCGTATCTTTACAGGTGTATGAACCTCAATGACAATTTATTCTCTACATCATCTGGGACTGTACGTAAATGGTCATATTCATTTCAGGTGGCGATATCTTCTTATCTCCATCCTTCAGAACCGATCACATTTTATATACTTGATGAAACTATGCAAATGTTTCGTAAGCTTAGAATGTGAGTTCAGAAATCACCTGTGCTATTTTGTTTTAGAAATAGACAGATTGAGAGACCGTGTGAGAGATGCAGGTAAGTCGCCACTCAAAAATTTAAAGTTTTGCCAAATTATCGAATTTACTGCAAATATGGCTGATGGGATAAATTTTAAATCACAGAGTAAGGTCAAACTTCTCAAAGGAAGTGTCAAATTTCTCTTGCTGTTCTGCAACGAATGCTTGAGATTTCTTTTCTCTCCAATATCACTCTGGGACAATATATCCTTAATTTTGAGTATTCTTCTCTCATTTCCCGACCTTATATTGGTCCTGCAATTTTTCCCTCCAGACTAATTCATTGTTTTGGACATTATACTCTAGTGCTACGCACCGTTGTCACTAAATATATTTGAGTGTCGTCGCACAAAATGTCAACGATATAATATTGTGAATCTAATTCTGCGTACACCCTCGTTCTTTTTTCGATTCACCAGAAAATAGCCACTGACTCTGCCAAATGCAGCTTCATGAGTGTGTGTGCGCATGTGTGAGTTTATTTGTGTTTATATTATATATACACACATGCATATACATGTATACACACATGTTCATTAAGAGAAATTGTGTTGCCTTTCATCCCATTATACTTTTCATTCTGAATTGTGAAGTAAACCTTCAACGATAGCAGGACAAAGGGGAATGCTAGAATAAATTGAATGATTTTAAACAAACTGGTGACCACAATGGCAACATTTCATGGTGCGAACATTTGATTTATCTGACTGTCAACTGACAAATATCCAGTGTTTTATTAAAAACAATTCTTTTGCTACTCTCTTGTTGTAAGGTGTTCCGTTGAATTTACTATAACAACTTTAGGATTAAATAATCAAATAAATTCTGTATATCTTTAGAAAAAAACTGCAAAGAGGCTGATAGCCCATCACCCAATCACCGAATAGTTACATACACAGTACATATATTCTGACAACTTACCTCAAAGCCAGTTTCGAGACTGAGCAGACCTTGTGAATCTCCTATATATTTCCTGTTTCTATCGGTCTGTGGGAACCCTGTTTGGCCAAGGTTTAAAACCCCAATGAAGGACATCATAATCATTGCAATCTGTGTGACATATTCCAGTCACTAGAGCCTTCAAACCAACACCCCTCTCCCCATGTCCGAGAACGTACACCTGTTCATTCTCTTATAACTTCTGTTGGAGTGATTTTACTCCAGTCCAGTTCCTCCTACTCAGAACATGGACATGGGCGGCATTGATAGGGTAAATAAGCAAAGTCTTTTCCCTGGGGTCGGGAGCCCAGAACGAGAGGGCATAGGCTAAGGTCAGAAGGGAAAGATATAAAAGAGACCTCTGGGGCACCTTTTTCACGCAGAGGGTGGGACGTGTATGGAATGAGCTACCAGAAGAAGTGATGGAGGCTAGTATATTTGCAACATTTAAGAGGCATTTGGATTTGTATATGAATAGGGAGGGTTCGGTGGGATATGGTTCGGGTGCTGGCAGGTGGGACTAGATTGGGTTGGGCTATCTGGTCGACATGGATGGGTTAGACCAAAGGATCTGTTTCCATGCTGTCCATCTCTACGACTCTATGACTCTATGTGCCAGACTGTAGACTGTCTCTTGTACAGGGTGTGTGTCAGGAAAGCTTTGACCTTTCTTCTCCTCAGTTGCATCCATCTTCGACTTTGCGGCTTCCTCGACTCTAAACAGAGGAATGACAACCTACGTTTCAGCGAAATGTTCTGGCTGCTCTGAGCAGCTAGCTATGATTTGTCCTTGTTGTGCTCACGTGGTACCAAATTTCATTGATCTGAATATTTGGTTAGAACTGCTTCACCTGCCCGAATTTTGTATATTATGGGATCTGCCCTCTCATCAATGTCACCCTAAACCCATTTTTGTGAATCTGACAGTAAACTTTATCCGCTGATACAAATTGACTCTTGCACAGAAAAGACGTTAGCCCAGCAGTGATGTTCCTGCTTCCATTTCAATACTACACACCCACCCCACCCCTGCTCCCCCATCCCAAGTCCAGGAATTTAGATTTAAGCTGGTGCAAAGCCTTCACCCCAGCAGCACATCTGCTAGAGTAACCAATGCCGTTGCTTGACGGGTGGTCCTAACAGAAAACGGGGCAGATTGGTTTCAACTGAAACTAGTCGGCTTCTTACAACCACCCTTCAAGGTTTGTACTTCTCTTTCTGTTAAAACATTGAACGCTGGATGGTATGGTGCTGTCCAAACATGCCATTCAATTCTCGTAATTACATGAATTTCCTGTTGGTAAATAACACACCATTGATCGTGACCAGTACTTCCAGGAGTCTATATATCTCAAATGATGTTCGCAGCTTTTCAATCACTTTGGCATATAGTAATCTGGCAAACTGTTCTGCTCCCCATTACAACCAGTTTGTTTAGTTTGAAAATGAAAGGATTTTTTTTCCCAACTGTTTGATGTTGTCCATGGTGACCAGAAGGGCGACCAAAAATTTGAAAACTAGAACGGATTCTTCCTATAAACGTACCAGCAGTGGTGCCTTTGACTATGGGAGGTGGGTGAAGGCAGCCATATTTGACACTTGGCCTTCTCGGCGGTCTTCCATTTTGCAATTGTGCTCACTGAGAATAAGGGCTGACCATGGAATTCGAACAGAAGCTATGGGTGGGACAACGTCTTTCGCCAACGTTCGCCCCAAACCCTCTACACCGCAAGAAGTGTGGCTCATTACTATTGCAAAGTCACGTCCATAAAGATATTTAAAAACTTTCTCAAACCAATGACGACCTGCAAGTATTGTCTTCAAATCAGTCAATAGCCAGAAAGCAAACTTATTGCATGTTCCTTTCCATTGGGCCACTAGTGAGTCAGCACTATCCCGATACCATACGGGGAGGCATCACATGTCAGCTTCACCTTTTCATCATGATTGCAGTTGGCCAACACATTAGAAAACGGTAGCTGCATTTTCACTTCTCGAAAGACTATTTCTTGGTTGTGTGAGTATTTTCAAAAATGATCCTTTCTCAATGGAAAGTGTAATTGCCAGGGTGTAGGTCAGTTACGGATGAAATTCCCTTAAGATTTTACCAAGTTCTGAACTCCAGTACAGACGTGGGAATTAGGACAATGTTGATCAACCTACCATTATCTTCCAAAGGGTGTAACACAATTTTGTCGATTTTATTTATCAAGGCAGTCACATGGGGAGCCTAAAATACACATTCTCCATTTCAAAGGCGTATGCTGTTTGGGCAAAACATTTAACCAATTTGTCCAAGTTCTCCAAGTGCTTTTTATTGGCCTACCTATTATTAGCTCGTCATCCAGATAACTGGCAACGTGGGACAGCTCTGACGGAATGTGAACTATTGGCTGCTGTAAAATGGCTATGACTGATGATATTGCAAATGGCAGCCTTATATATTGGTAGAAAACTTGGTGCGTATTAATTGTGGCATACTAATGGAGCTCCTCATTCAGTCCCAGTTACAGGCAGTCTTAGGCTCATGTTTGGGTGTGTGAAGGACACCCCGCCCGCAAATTATGTATGCAAGTTCTGTATGTGATGGAGTGTGCTTATTCAATTGCGAGATGTAGTTTGTCATTTTCTTTAAATGCCCACTCTTCATAACTGTGATGGCCAATGCTACTCATTTCATCAAATACATTGGTTTGATTATTCATTGGCCTTCCAGCCTCCTGTTTTCCTAACTCCTTTTGCCCATCAAGCTAGTGGCACGAATTGGGTCTTGACAAACCGAGGAATTAGTTATTGGTGAACATTTAGTCTCCTTGGTTTGTTTGAATGCCGCCAGCACTTTCAGAAAAACATCTGAGCAATCAATTCGGACTACACGCAGGCGCCCATTTTCTTATGGAAAACTGTTGAGGCAATAAAGCTGGATATTTATCAACTGTGTTCGCCTCATCAAGTCTCAAAACCAGCGTTTTACTGTAATAATCGGTAACTGCACCAATAGCTTCTCATTTCACATTACAAATTATGTTATAATGTTCTCAGTCTGGCCGAGAGTGTGGTCAAATTCAATGGTTGCAGTCCAGAGCGAATCTTTAAAAAGAGTGATTGTGCAGTCACTAATTCTTTAGGAGAAAGTGGGGACTGCAGATGCTGGAGATCAGAGCTTAAAAATGTGTTGCTGGAAAAACGCAGCAGGTCAGGCAGCATGAGAGAAATGGTTCTGAAAATTGCTAAAGAGGTTATGAGATTTGAAAGAAAAATCCATGACATTAGATCTAAGAAAAAAAAACAAAATTCGATTTCTCAAGGCAAACATAAAGGTGAAATTGCAAGGAAATTAATGAAGCACTTATGTGTGTCAAAGAAACAGACAAGTGAAGTAGAGATAGAAAGGCTGAAATTACAACTGAGGAAAATGAATAAAGAAGTTAAATAAAAAGAGAGGAAGAGGGAAAAGGGAGAAAGGAAGAAACAGAACCAGAGAGAGAAAAAAGAGAAAGAGAGAGCGAAGAGGGGGAGAGAAAGGAAAAGAGATAGCGAAGAAAGTGAGAGACAAGAAGATGGAGAAGTTCACCTTGAGAAGTTGCAACTTAGCAAAGTTAACAGGATGGAGATTCCAAGAGACGGTAGTGATATGTACAAACATATCAAAACTGTGCCACATTTTGATGAGAAAGATTTAGGCACCTTACTTAAATGAATTGCAAAATTGGCAAGGCTGAAGAAGTGATCTGAGGATTTATGGTTAATGCTGTTTCAGTCTAAACTGGAAAGCAGGGTAAGTGAGGAATTTGCTGCGATGTGAGATGAGAGGTCAACAGATTATGAAGAGCCAAATCTTCCGAGTTTAGGTGCTTGTGAAATGGTATCAGAAGCATATAGACATCGGTTCAGAAATATAAACACGGAACAAGGTCAGCCGTATGTTGATTCTGAAAAAAATAAACATATTCAATTTGATAGATGTAAAAAAAAATACATTTAAAAATGTATTTTTTAAAACCATGTTTTAAAAAATAGCTAGGACGTTTGAGGCTCTCCGAGAGATTGAAATGCTGGACGAGTTTAAAAACTCATTTTCAGAGATGGTAAGAACGTGCATAGGGGAACAGAATTTTCAGAAAGTGAGAAGTACAGCAGAATTATCGGATAAATCCATGTTGGTCAACAAGACAAGGTTGCAGCCAGAATTTCGCCCTGTGATGGATTGCATTTGGGAGAAAGGGAGGTCCGGCACTGCGAAACCAAAAAGAGAGAACATGGTAAGAATTTACCACAGGACAAAATGAAGCCTAGGAAGATAGAAAGGAGAAGAAAGGCCTCATGTGTTTCCACTATGTTAAAGTGCGACAGTAAAGTCACAGTGCTGGCCATTAAAGAAAACCACGGTAGAAAAAGACGTGGTAAAAGAAGCCAAGCCAGTAGCATTTGTGAAGGTAGTATAGGAGACCAGACGAAGCGCTGAGAACATGCAGGAGAGTGCACAGCCTCGGCAGGGGCTGGGTATGGATTTAGTACCAGACCCCACAAAGAATTTAACTCTGTTGGTAAAGTTTAATCAGAAAGAATGGGGGAGAAGGAAAAGGAATTGTAACGTTGAGAGGTATGTGACCTAACCAGTCGCTGACCGTAAAGGATAAGCAAGTATGCACTCTTTCTGAATTGTTAACCAAGAGTGTGGTAATTTGTGGAATAACTGAACAGAAAGTTGGCATTCCCCTATGTAAGATCAGGTTGGAGTGCCAACTTAAGACAAGGAATTTTACAGTGGGAGTGATTGACATGGTGTGAGTTCCAGAAATTCAATTTGTTCTTGGGAATGATTTGGCAGGATCCAAGGTGGGAGTGACATCCCTTGTTGTGCAGACGCACAAGGAAGACAAAAAATCTGAGGAGTTAAAACAAAATTATTTTTCCAGACCGTTTAATGACCCGATCCCACTATCATAAAACACAGCACGAAGCAAAAAGTAAAGAGAAAGATGAAGGTGTTTAGGTTCAGCTGGTTAACACCCTGTTTGATGCAATGGTGCAGGAAGTATACCTGAACAGGCAATGGATCGGAAGGAAGTGTTTAGCCCTGATAGGCTAAGAGACTTGTAACAGCCAGAAAAAATGGTAAAAGGTATACATGTGGATGCGTATTCTGAAAAGAAGGCAGAAAACACCATGAAGCAGTATTATCTGAAAGATAGAATTCTAAGACGGAAATGGAGACAATGGCAGGTTAATGCAGAGGAGAAATGGTCTGAAATGCACGAGGTTGTGTTGCTCATAGCATAAGAGGCAGAAATTGTTATGGGTAGTACATGAACTACCTGTAGGAGGTCACCTAGGTGTACGAAAGACTTAGGCTAAGATACAAAAACATTTTTATTAGCCTGGAATGCATAGCGATGTGGCTAACCTTTGCCAAACGTCTTATACATGCCAAATGATAGGTAAGTCACAGGCAATGATAAAACTCAGATAATTTCCAGGAACGTTGAGAATTCCTGCATTTGAAGAGCGTTTCACACGGTTATAATTGACTGTTTAGTCCATTTCCATGAACTAAACGTGGGAACCAGTGTTGTAAGCATTATGGGTGTGTCTACCAGATTTCTGGAGGCAATTCCATGATGGAGAATCAAGGCAAAAAGATAGTAGAGGAGTTTGTAGCTGAGAGATTCAGTCCGATCAAGGGACAAATTTTACTGCTAGGCTGTTTAAAAAGTTTATGGATAGCTTAGGTATACAGTATTTTCAATTCAGACCATATCACCCTGAATCCCCGGAAACATCACAAAGGTGGCATCAGACACTGAAGACTTTGTTGAGAGCATAAAGTCAGGATTTCTGGAATTAATGAGATAAAAGTATACAATTCGCAGTGTTTGCCATTGGAGATGCCCCAAACGAATATCCTGAGTTCACTCCCTTAGAGTTAAAATTCGGGAATGCAGTGAGAGGTCCATTGAAATTAATTAAATAAAAACTGACAGGTCCGAAGTCAAAGATCTCGCACTTAGATTATGTATCGAAGGTGAGGAAGAGATTAAATCCAGTACGTGAGTTAGCTAATGAACACGTTAAGAGGGCACAGTATAGAGCAGCTGGCAGGTAAAAGCTCTGAGACTTGAACGTTTTCCCGCTTTAATATTGTAACCAGTGATAAGAGGTCTCTTCAAAGCCCTGTTTAGTCGTCCATTCAAATTGAGAAAAATGTCAGGTGAACTATCTCGTAAAAATACCAGATAGCAAGATAAGATATTGTGCATGTCCGGTGACCGTGTTGCAACTGTATAATACTGGAGAGAAAGAACTGGATAAACAGGTGTTATTTGCTGACCTGCAGAGTGAGGAATCAAATGCAAATGTTATGAATTTTGATGTGCCTCAAATTACATTAAAAAGAATCAAGAAGTCCTTCAGGAGTGGGTTAGTTTCGTAAGCTATCTGTCTCAGGAGCCTTGATCGCAGTTAAAAGTTTTGTTACTGCAGTATCAAGACATATGGAAGTAGCAGATGGTAAGGACTAATGCTATTTTATATGTGGAGAATGATGGAATGCTACCCCTATTAAAATAAAAAAAAAACACCTATTAGCTTAATCCTTTCAAAGGCAGACAGATCCAAATGGAAGTGGAGTCCGTGCTTGACGAGGGCATCATCAAACAAACCAAGAGTGAGTGAAGTTCACTGATTGTCTTAGTTCCTATACTGGACTGGACTCAGCAATTCTGCATGGATTATCGGAAGGTCAGCGCCATTACAAAGTCAAACTCATATCCAATTCCGAGATTGGAGGACTGCATCGAGAAAGTCAGACAAGCTGGTTACATCACCAAATTGGAATAAATGCCTGGTTACTGTGAGATGCCTTTATGAGAGATGGTGAAATAAATGTTTGCATTTGTGACCCCAAATAGGCTATATCAGTTTAAAGTGATGCCCTTTGAAATGAAGAACGCAACCGCTATATATCAAAGACTCATGAACAGAGTTGTGACTGCATTACCATTGTATTAATGCAGGGCGAAAGTGAGGACTGCAGGTGCTGGAGATTAGAGACAAGATGAGCGTGGAGCTGAAAAAACACAGCAGGTTAGGCAGCATCCGAGGAGCAGGAACATCTACGTTTCAGGCAGGAGCCTTTCATCAGAAATGACCCCCTCATTCCTGATGAAGGTCTTCTGCCTGAAACATCGATTTTCCTGCTCCTCGGATGCAAGCTGGCCTACTGTGCTTTTTCAGCACCACTCTAATATTGACTCTAATCTCCAGCATCTGCAGACTTCAATTTTGCCTAGTTGAGTTTAAGCTTACAGCGAATCCTCTTGCAAGGATGTCTACGTTGAAGAGATTCTCTCCTCTCTCTACAAAGATCTAAGTGAGTCTCTCACTCTCACTTCAACCCCCATTTCGTCAATGCAGTCTAATTGGACGATGTTGTGATCTTTAGTAAGACCTAGAAGTATCTCAAAGTTTAGTTGGCAAAGCCCTTTTAATGACAACGAGAAGTAAAACTAGGGATAAACTTAAATAAAACTGAACTCGACAAAGGAGGGGTGATGTTCTTGGAACATAACATCCATCATGGAAGTTTGACCCAATGGAACACAAACACGAAGGCCATCGTGGAATGTTCACGAACAACCTCGAAGAATGAGATGCTTTGATTTTTAGGACACTACCTTCTATCAGAAGATTGTTGAAATATCAAGTGTGTATTAGCACCATCAACTGATTCTGTCAGTGGACAGAAAATGCCAAGAGGCATTCGACCAATTGAAATCAATATTAATTACCAAACCAGTTTCAGCTACACCAAACTTTTGAAAACCTTATAAAGTCGTCATCAATGCTCGTGACATATGAGTTGGTGCTGTGCTGTTACAGGCAGATAAGGATGGGATTGAATTGTCAGTTGATATACTTTCAAAGATTAGCATCCACCAGTGGAAATACTCCATGATCGAGAAAGAACTACTGAGTTTGGTACATGCCTTAGAGAATTTTAATGTGTATGTCACGAGCAATGTGTTGGAAAGGGCTGTGTACACGGATCACGATCCTCATACATTTTTGGAAAGCTCTAATGAGAAACATGCGACTACTTTATTGGGTTTTTTTAATCAAAGATTATTACTTTAAAAATCGTACACATTGTAGTTCATAAGAAAATAACTGCAGACGTGTTGCAGTGAATTTAACTAATAAAACTTAGATAAGATTTGTATTTATTTACTGTAATATAATATATATGTGCATATACACACTCACACACAAACATACATGTAGATAGGAAGAAGTTAAGGTGAACTTAAAGCTATCTTTTTGATAGGCTATATGTTAAAAGAATAGAATAAGAAATGAAGCAATTTTTCATTTTAATGATTCATTTTTTTCTGAAGTGAGGAAGTGTTATGAAGGTAGACGTGTACTGTACCTTTAAGAAAATTAAAAGCGAGCTGAACTACAGGACAGCACCAAGTATTGTGAACAAGATACAATGTTACCTTTTTTGCCAGCAGCTAGTTTTAGATTACTTACAGTGTGGAAACAGGCCCTTCGGCCCAACAAGTCCACGCTGGCACTCCGAAGAGCAACCCACCCAGACACATTCCCTTGCAACTTACACTACGGGCAATTTTAGCACGGCCAATTCAACAACCTGCACATCTTTGTGACTGTGGGAGGAAAATGTGGGAGCACCCGGAGAAAACCCCATGCAGTCAAGGGGAGAATATACAAACTCCACACGGACAGTTGCCCGAGGTAGGTATTGAACCCGGGTCTCTGGCACTGAGGCAGCAGTACTAACCACTGCACCACCGCGCTGCCCTAGTCATTGCCTGCAGGGAAAGTCAAATCCGAAATAAACCAATCAACTTCAATTATACACCAAAAATGGCCAGCTCCAATCAAGTTTGAATTTAGTATCTTGAAATATTAAAAGCCGATGGCACAATTCGATCTTTTATTGTATAAGAGCAGGAAAGATTCAACAGTTGACAGAGAACTGCCAAGCCACCAACATCGGCAGACTGCACAGAAGATTAGCTCTCCTCAGGTACGGTTATCTATCAACCACCTGTGAAAGAGAAATCCTAAGGCGAAGAAAATGTTCAGAGGAAGATACAAATGGAATTTTCGACAGCTACCTGGTTTCGAAATACATTTTAGTAAATCTTAATTCGGGGTTTATAGGACGACTATAACAGAAGGGAAAATAAGAGGTAGATAAGAAAAATGAGTTGTAAATACTTGTTAGTTAATTATTTTCAATTATACTTTCAGTAATAACGTTGTTAATATTCCCTTCAACTAGTTCTTGGCCTCTCGAATTTTTACAGATTAACGTTTGGGATAAATCTTTTCCGTGTTGCTGCTTCAAAATTGATAGAACCAGTTCACCCCGTGTCGTAAAAGTAATAATCAGGATAACATGTACAAAGCTGCTGCATCTTTAAAGGAACTTTAATGCAACACTGAGGAGTTTATATTTCAGTTATACAAGGTATGAAGTTGACTAGGGATAGAGCATATCCTAAAATATCATTCTCCTCAATGCAATAAATATAAAATTGCATTGGGCCTAGCTCAAATTAGGTTTATTGAAACCACGGACGGTTTCCTTTGAGAAAACATACAATAAATGCGGTTTGTATTCACTACAGTTTAGAAAATAATTGGCAAATTAATTGAAAAACATTTAAAAAAATTAGGTGATGCCGCAAGGCATTTGTGGAGTGCATATTTCCTCTGGTGGGAAAATCAAAGACACGTTCTGGTTTCAAAGAAAGCTGTGGCTTTTTTAAAAAAAACGCGAAAAAAGTTGTATGCCTGTGGGATATTGTAAAAATCGTGGACTTCCTTATTCGTAAGACTGTAGAAGAGTATAATTATGTATTTTCAGGCAACGGTGGATTGATTTTTTTTTCTAAATATTGTGGTGATTTTTGTGCATTAGCAGGAGTGCTGGGTATGGATGTTAGCTCCAGATCAACCATAGTTTAATTAAATGTGTGTGTTTGTGTGTGTGTGTGCATGTGTGTGCGCATGCGTGTGAATTAATGAGTTGTTACTTCAATATGATCAATTTATCACTTAGCATTAAAATGTGCATTTAACATACTGTTCATTTCGTTTGTCAGCTCTTAGGATATATGTTCGAGGATGTTACATACGATTATAAACTGAGGGGCTTCTCACAGTAATAAAACAAAATTCCATAGAATATGTCGACACAAAATATGGACAGTTGCATTTTGGAGTATGATTAACGAGTTTTTAGCATTGTTCGTGAGGCAGTCATTGCATTTCAGTTTTCATATCTTAACAATTCAGTATTCAGAGCCAAGGCATACGATCTATCTGTCAAGGACTACACATTTTGTCCTTGCGAGTATACCAGAATGACCCTTGTGACTGTCCCAAGTAAATATGCGCAACGAACAACTGCAATGGCAGGTCCACATCATTATTTTAGAAGTTGGGGTAAACTATCAGTCCAGCAGAACTAAAGACTGTTTTTTGAACTTCACTTCAACCATTCATGAATTTAACAATAAAAACAACAAAAGCTTGTTGTCAGTTTGTCAGTTTTCATTTTCATATCTGTCATCCTCAATCTCTAATTTAAATCAGGTTCAGATTTAAATGTTGTGGCGGCAAGCAGTTAATATTTATGCAATAATAGTTCTTCTTCTAGATTGCTTGAAACGTGTCTGGCTCCTTGCTTCCCTTAAAAAATAACGTATCACTTCTGAGTAACTGCAGTTTTAAGAAGTATCTAAAATCCCTTAATTTCAGGTTTAATCAGGCTCACCGGCAGTGCAAGATAAAAGTAATCTCGGCTATGATGTGTGCAAGACCATTATGTAACTGGCCTGTACACTTTCCATCACTTCTATTTTCCTTCCAGCAAATGAGTATTTGACGATTTTCGCTGTGTGGTAAAGAGCCGTGACCTAATTAAATTCTTCGCTTTCCTAGCTCCGAATATAAGCTCATATTTTTCACGATAGACGCTGTCAGTTCCAGTGCTAATTTTCGATGAATGTCAGTGCAAGCTAGAGACCAAAGAGCTTTTAAAACATTTTAACAATGATGGTTTAAAATTGAGTTCTAAATTTATTCATGATGAAGCCATGCGATTACAGAGGAATTTCTGTTCTGGCATCTGTAGGTTTATATAAAAAACCACGAAGTTATGCTCTTTACACTACAAAGCAGGAGAAATTGAACCTCGCCAATTACCACACAATCAATCTACTCTCATTGATCTGCAATTCGATGGAAGGTCACAGTCACACTGTTGTCAATGGCTATTGGAAACAGAATACCTGTAAATGTACACTTAATTTCCTATCTCCGAAATCCATCCAACTACTGAACTCTTTACAACTTAGAATCCAAATTTGGACACAAGTCCTGAATAACTGAGATAAACTGTGAGTGACTATCATTGAAATCAAGGGAGCATTTCAACAAGCATCGAGGACCATTCAGTAAACTTCAATATATGGGCAGAAACAGAGAGAGGAGGGGGAATAAGTGCCAATTGGTTTTTGGCAATGTTTTTCATATTGGAAACCGAAGCATTTAAGCAGATGTAAATCCCAAATGACTTCGAGACTGAATCACAATTAAATACCTTTTCTTTGCAATGCCAGACTTAGTGATGATCACTGATGGTTGCTCAATGATCAGCTTCATTCACAAAGGCTCAAAAAAGGAATCATTTCATTGCCATATGCCACAAGATTTGTGCAGCGTCCAGAACCATATAAGTAAATGCCCAGAATTAATTTTGCCAAAATTATGTTTCTTACTGACCATGACCAAATGAGAAAAAACTAAGCCTGACAATTAATGGTACGTCCATTATTAGTTTCAGATTAGATTTCCTACAGTGTGGAAACATGCCCTTTGGCCCAACAAGTCCACACCGACCCAACGAAGCGCAACCCACCCAGACCCCTACACCTAGCACTACGGACAATTTAGCATAGCCAATTCACCTGACCTGCACATCTTTGGACTGTGGGAGGAAACCCACGCAGACACGGGGAGAATGTGCAAACTCCACACAGTCAGTCACCCAAGGTGGCAATTGAACCCAGGTCCCTGGCGCTGTGAGGCAGCAGTGCTAACCACTGTGCCACCATGCCGGGTCTGCCACTTTCAGGCCCCTGGGGAACATATTTGAACAGCAACTGAACTGGGACAGCAATATAAATTGTATAACTAACGGTATCAGCATGATGGAGTGCATTGGCGAGTTATATACACTCAAAGTCTCTAATGTCTATTCACTTTGACATGCTGCGTGTCAGAAGGTTATCTAAATAATTCATACTGTCCTTTCTGTTATACTAACATCCAAAAAACTTTATTCCATTTAGAAAAAGAGCGCAAGATCTTTGCCTAGCACCCCATCAACAGCTTAATATGCAATAGTTTGTACATTCTCCTGCAGCAACACACCAATGGTTCTTCGAAAACCATTCCAATCTTGTGAAAATTGTCATTTTGTAAAATAAGGACAGAAAAAGCATGAGAAAACCACGATCTGCATGTTTTACGCCAAATCACAGAACATGTTGTTCTGTAAACATATTACTAAACCTTCACTGTTAATTTAAAATCCTACCCCAACATTCATTAATGCCAATCTTCCAACACTCAAAGTGCTGAAGAGTTTGAATGAGATGACGCATGAACATATTTGCAGGTTGATTGGAGCTGTACAATGCATACTGACATAGTTGGTAACTTCCACATTCTCTTGAATGAGTAATAATGCAGCTCCTTCACAACAAATCATATTTGCAAACGTTAGAGTTATGTAATTTCAGACTTAACACGTGACAATGTTCCTTCTTTTCTACTGCTGTCTGAGCAAAATGACTTTCCTACAAGTGTTGGTTTCTCTGCTTAGTTTTTACCTTCAGTTCATCAATGGAAAACTTTGCTTCATAAAAATCCACCATAACAAACTTTCACAATTTATTGTGTCAAATCCAAATGGAAGTATGTTGCTTTATTAATACCATTTTCCCCCATGTTATATTTTTTCCCCTCGCCAGTGAAGCATATCTTCTTTTATGTTTTTTACTTTCTCCGAATGAATTACATTTTCAACTTTTCCACTGTTCTCTCAAGTAATCTTAAATCTTCCAGCAAGTTCTTGATCTTATTCCTATTTCGAA
This sequence comes from Chiloscyllium punctatum, assembly GCF_047496795.1. Classification (NCBI taxonomy): domain Eukaryota; kingdom Metazoa; phylum Chordata; class Chondrichthyes; order Orectolobiformes; family Hemiscylliidae; genus Chiloscyllium; species Chiloscyllium punctatum. The sequence goes on along the minus strand of NC_092768.1, from coordinate 3,245,233 downwards.
ATTATAAGACAGCATTCATTTCAGGCATATATCTTTTCATCCTCACATTTATGCAGCTGAATATGCAAAGGTAAAAAATAGTGAACATTGATGCACCACAGCAAAACTCAACTTCTTGTCATCCTCTACTCACAGAGTAGGAATCCATTCTTACAATTTGTTCTTGTTGACCATATTTGACTCCTAAATTTATATCCTACAACTCTAATACTCCTGTCAAAATTTATCGCTTGGGAATAGGCAACACCTTGCTCTCATTTTTTAAAAAATGCACCATATGTGCTGCTCTCAATAATTTTAAAACTCCATATCTCGTTCTTAAAATCTATAAATATCGGATGTGGTGCCGTGTCTCTTCAAATTATGGTTAAATTTATCCATTAAACATCATTGTCAGGTTGGAAATTTTACAACAATGCAAGACTGATTTATTTTGTCTAAGCATCCAGTCTTACTACCTTTAATTTACTAGTGGTATTCTGGCACTGCGTACCTAAAGACCAAGCTATGAATACTAGACTTCGATACTTACCTGTTATCATGTCCATGAATGTTCGTGAGTAGTACAATTAATCGGGTTCAGCGTCAAGCATTTTTTCCTCACATTATTGGGTATTTTGTTTTCCTTCCCGAAGTTCTCATCTCAATGAGCTAACGAATCAATAAAAGAAGAAATGGAAATCGTCAAACACGCAAGAAAATTAAATTTCAAAAATATCGTTCCATTCTTGACCAAAATCCATTATCAAGAAAACTTCATGTCTGGCTACTTAGAACACGGTTACCAGATATCATTTTATTTTGGGTGTGCGCGTGTGTGTCCGTGTCTGTCTGGGTGTGTAAGTGCAAGGGAGAGACAGACAGATAGACAGACCGAGATGGAGTGTGGTTGAGAGAGAAAGAGTGAAAAAGAGATTGTTTCACTTAATTCTTTTTTCTGTCTTCATCACACTCAATTTCACGAGTGTTTCATTACATGCTCCAGAAGAATATGAAACAAATAAATATCAAAAATGAGAACTGTAATTGCAAAACTTTACCTTCTGCTCCCACTTCATCTACATACTCTTTGTTCCTTTTAGTCATAAGTAGCATATGTAATTCCGTTTTGAAAACCTAACTGCATGTTTATCATTACACAACTTCCGTGACAGTGAATTGCACAGTCTCATCATTTTATGAGGACAAAATGTCTCTGTTTCTTAATCGAAAATGGTATACCTCCATCCTAGCTCTAAGATCCCTGGTTCTGGACTCTCCAGTCATTGATGTAACTTTCCAAAAATTAACTTGGCTACTACTAGTAGAACTGTAAGGATTTCTGTGAATTCTTCTTATTCTTTAAAGCTGCAATCAAAAGAGTCCTAATAATGCAATTTGTCTCATAAGTCAATTATACCATCACAGGAAATAGCTGGGTAAATTAGTCGACTTTGCTGCAGTCCCTCTGGCCAGAGCATTCTTTGCTTGGTGGTGAAGACAAGAACGGAAAAAAACTGCATATCTGATCTGCACTGACGACACATCTAATTGCAGCAAGACCTCCATTACAACTCGAATGCTATCGCTCTGAAGGTCAATACATTACTTGACTTTTTGCCGCCTATTTCAACTGTATTCATAATTTCAAAGAGTGATGATGAAGGAGGTCCAAACGTAGTTGTATATTTCCCTGGCCCAATCAGTACTAGCGTGATAACAAGCTGCTTCTTTGTCTTTCGACAAAAAAGTAGATATGTTCATAACGCATTTGATTTTCATAGTTTGCAAAGTGTATAATTGTAGAAAGTTTCATCCATCTGCTCACTTGGAGAAGAAAAAAACAAAAGAAACATTCCTCAAGATTATAACTTCGAGTACAGTCTTTTCTATAAAGAAGCAGTTAATGCGTTTATCGTTTTTTTTAAGGAAACATTAATCGCGTAGCATTTTGATAAGGCATTGATAACTTATCTGTACAGTTGATTCAATCATAGCTACTTTATTTAAATCCCCATTATGAGTTTTTCTAAACTTTATATCAGAAGGGAAGCTTCTACAAATAAATTTGAATTATCTAACCTGAAAAGCTATTATTTATTGAAACAAATGCCACAAGAAACTGCGTACAGAGAGAACAAAATTACGTTGGCATACACGTTGACAACTCTCTGAGCTCACATGTTGATTCTTGGAGAACACAAATGTCTCTAGGTAAAGGAGACAAATTGTATTTTCAATGGTGGTCCTTTATTCGTTGGTCCATTGCTTAGTGGACCACTGGCAATGAATATTAATCGTTACCTTACTCTGTGGATTAATTTGAGGCAGATCATCATTGTCGAATACTTTATTTGTCAATGCATCTCACTACTCTTGGCGTTTGTGATGAGGAAATAAATGGTAGCATTTTCAACAGCAAATTCTACCTTACAGAAATCTCCAAAGCTAGTTAAGTGAATTCGCAGGATGCTGAAATTATGAAAATTCAGTACGAAGCTCTCAAATCTATCTGTTGTTGCAATACTGAGTAATGCATTATCTCATTTAATTCATTAATTTATTTTAGTTGCAAAATGAAATTTGGGTTAAACCCTAATATTTCTTTGCTTGTCATAACAGAGAACAAACAGCGAGATCATGACCGAGGTACCTTGTTTCAAAAATGAGATTATGTAATACTGACAACCTGAATATGATTCACTAACATTTGCCTATTTTCTTTTTCTGAAAATGTTGAAATTCTGCTGTATCCATTACGAAACTAAACAACTTTGCAATTTGAATTTTAATGTAACAGAATTAATAATACAGCTTTTTGATACACGCTCTTACGTCCAGAATCATAAATAAACAATCAAAAAAAGTCTTGTGCTTTTACACTATTTGAGAACATACCTAAACATAGAAAACAGACGAAATGAGTTTGTAGAGCAGTTGGCAACAGCTCAGTCAATGAGTTTACAGGTGCCAAAATTTAGTTTCCCTTAAATAAGATTATACATGACAAGTAATATTTTACAATTAACCTAAAATAAATGGTGATATACTACTGGTCTGCATTTTCTTCGATAGTTGTTTTTTTTTTCCCCACTAAGCAAATTAAATTTGTCGTTCATGCAAGACACATGTTACATCAAATGAAAATGAAGGGAGTATTCCAAAAACATGCATGTATATTTGAAGCTATTCCGTCAACTCTTATTATAAATACACGAAATAAGTAACTAAACGAAGAGAAATACTGTCTGAGCGAAAATTGATGAATTTCTTCAAATGGACTCTGGCTTGGAAAGACCTTGCTAAAGAGAATGTACCTTGATAACGGCTGGTAGCTAATTGCTAATCGTTGACAACACAATAAATGAACCAACCCAAGAAAAATATTGCCTTGATTAAACAAGGCACTGTCCTAAGGAATCAAAGAGTGTGTAGCTGGCAGATATTCTGCTGAACTGAATTAAATGCATTGTTGTTCCATTATTGGTTTTTAGTAAACCGTTTCACTCTGTATAATATAACATGTATCATAACACTCTGAAAGTCAGGCAGGTCTAGTAAATGAATTGCTGTGTAATTATTCAAACACTCAGGATTATTTTGCATAAGCTATTCTATCGTACAAGAACATAAAATGAGGAGTAGTTGTTTTCTTTGAGCTTTCTAAATGCATTGCAGGTGAGAAATTTTGCTGCCAACGATCAAACCTTTAAATTATTTGTCATAGCCACTCGTAATTAGAACAATCCAGTTAGCAGCATTAAACTGACATGGAAACTCATGTACACAGACCTTAATGTATCTGACAGGAAGGATGTCTTTAATTTCAAAGGTAACATTCCACTTGATGGCATTAATGTATACAAGAGACCGACCAAGCTTAGAGATGAACGAAATCTCGAAAGTTTTAGCAAAGGCTCAAACCTCCTGGTACAAAAATTCACTATGCAGTAGAGCCTGAAGTCTAGTTCATCGCGAACGGGTTGCTGTTATCAAGTCAAACAGAGTATCCTTCTATCACAAAAATGTGCAACATTCAATGCAAACTGCATTGCTTGCATGGTGCAATACACCTCCTTCCCCTTCCCGGACCATCTCTGACACCTCCCTCCCCTTCCTCATCCTCTCCATCTCCATTAAGGACGACCGACTTGACACTGACATCTTTTACAAACCCACCGACTCCCACAGCTACCTGGATTACACCTCTTCCCACCCTACCTCTTGCAAAAATGCCATCCCGTATTCCCAATTCCTCCACCTCCACCGGATCTGCTCCCAGGAGGATTGTTCCACCACAGAACACACCAGATAGCCTCCTTCTTTAAAGACCGCAATTTCCGTTCCCACGTGGTTAAATATGCCCTCCAACGCAACTCGTCCACATCCCACACCTCCACCTCAGACCCCACCCCTCCAACCGTAACAAAAACAGAACGCCCCTGGTGCTCACCTTCCACCTTACCAACCTTCGCATAAACCAAATCATCCCGCCGACATTTCCGCCAAAAGACCCCACCACCAGGGATATATTTCCCTCCCTGCCCCTTTCCACCTTCCGCAAAGACCGTGCCCTCCGTGACTACCTGTTCAGGTCCACGCACACCTACAACCCACACTCCCATCCTGGCACCTTCCCCTACCACCACAAGAATTGCAAAACCTGTGCCCACAACTCCTCCCTCACCTCTATCCAAGGCCCTAAAGGAGCCTTCCACATCCATTTAAGTTTTACCTACACATCCACTGATATCATTTATTACATTCGTTGCTCCCAATGCGGTCTCATCTATGTTGGGGAGACTGGACGCCTCCGAACAGAGCGCATTAGGGAACATCTCCGGGACACCCGCACCATTCAACCACACCGCCCTGTGGCCCAACATTTCAACTCCTCCTCCCACTCTGCCGAGGTCATGGAGGTCGTGGGCCTCCTTCACCGCCGCTCCCTCACCACAAGATGCCTGTCGGAAGAACGCCTCATCTTCTGCCACAGAACACTTCAACCCCAGGGCATCAATGTGGACTTCAACAGTTTCCTCATTTCCCCTTCCCCCACCTCACCCTAGTTCCAAACTTCCTGCTCAGCACTGTCCCCATGGCTTGTCCTACCTGCCTATCTTCTTTTCCACCTATCCACTCCACCCTCCACCCTGACCTATCACTTTCATCCTCTCCCCCACTCACCTATTGTACTCCATGCTACTTTCTCCCCACCCTACTCTAGCATATCGCTCCACGATTCAGGCTCTCAGCCTTTATTCCTGATGAAGGGCTTTAGCCTGAAACGTCGATTTTGCTGCTCGTTGGATGCTGCCTGAACTGCTGTGCTCTTCCAGCACCACTAATCCAAAATCTGGTTTCCAGCATCTGCAGTCATTGTGTTTACCAAATGCACATATGACGCCCATCCAATCCATTGTATGTTGCATCACACAGCAGTTACCTTACGTTGTTCAGAAGAAACAAGGTAATGCCTTCGCCCAGCAGTCTACACTGGAAAATCTCACAGGAAAATTTAATCACATTAAATGCGATTACTGCTTGGCAATCTCTGCAGTGGAATTCAGTCTGTGTGGAAAAACTCCATTGAGAAACAATTTAAAATTGTCAGTCATATTTCCTTTTGGATAGTATTATGTGCACTTGAGTGCATACATACGAATGCAAAATTATCTCATTGGCATATAAAAAGACCATGCGCATACACTATATCTGCTTCAAATTCGCAAAATTATGTGTAGTTACTTTCTATTCTATACATTATTCAAAAACTATGGATAATCAGAAAAATATGCATTGTTTCAAAATTTAAACATAAAATGGCACTTTATTAGAGATAATGCCTTAGAGATAATGTCTTAGAGATAATGCCGTGCCAAATGACAATTTATAAGTCAACCAATCAGCACTCTCATTTAACGAAGTATATATGTTGTTTTCCTTTATACTTTGACAATTCTTGTGGATTGCTCTATTGAGTGTGATATGAAAATTTTTACCAAGATATTTATTATTTTCCCATAATATTCATGTTTGTAATACAAAGTCAAACACAAAGTGATTTTTTTAGAGAGTAAAGTAACAACATTTATTTACTCCAACCTCATAAATTTGCCAATCATTTTACACCCTTAACAGTTATTTCCACGAGCAAATGCGTCAATACTGAAAGACCTTCCTTTTGTTTTAATGAATGCGAAAAAAAAGTTTTCTTGTTGCATCAGGCGTGGGGTTCACTGGTAACAAAATTTGCTTGGGACAGGAGGCACTATCCTGTGAAATCCCTACTCAGAGGGCGAGTGTTAGACCAAATTGATAAGAATCTCTCTAGTGCGATATCAGACAAATACTACAGCAATGTAAATTAAGAAGTCCAGGCACATTTTCTTTTCACGAGATGCGGTTGCATTGTAAATACAAAATACTTAAAGGAAAGTTTATTATTTCATGAACCTGCTCCTCACGCCTTCTTGTGTGTATAAACGATTAGTCTGATGCATTACTCTGAATCGAGAAACGTGATTCCAGGGCTTACAATTTTTAAAATTATTTCAGAAATGGATAGATTAAGAGACAAACTGAGAGACGCAGGTAAGCTTCTTCCTCCAAATGTTACATAGTTTAGTAACGGTTAAATTAACTGCAACAACTAAGATCTGGCAAAAGAAAAAAAAAACTTCTTTAGAAAAAGCGAAACTATAATAACACATGAATTGGTAGTTATACATTGTAAGATAGAAGCTGGGAGCTTGATTAGGACAATTGGTCCTTTAGACCTGGTCCTATCTAATCGCTGCTGATGCTTTTTTTTTCTCTCTGCAATCCTCTTACGTGAGCCCTAAGCAAAATCTTCTTTTGGACTCTAAATTAATCGCATTTACTGGTCGCATTTGATTACTAAATGATTTAAATCTTCAGAAAACTGTAGTAAATAATTGAAGCCTGATTACCCTTTCATACACACATGCTGACTTGGGCTGGTCCAATTAATGCTTCAGAAATGTTCCAATGTGATGTGGTTACTTTCTTCCATTAAACAGTAACGCTTATTTCTCGCCAGCACCCATGTCCTTTCCGTGTAGGTGTAGGATAAAGTGAAGAAATATCAAGTGCAGAAAACTTTACTTGCATTATACCAAGAGGAAGAAAAAAACACCGGAGTAGCCAGTGCCAACAGTACCCTGTTCCTTAAGGGAAACTCCTGCTTGAACTAAAAAGTGACGTTCAGGGTAAGAGTTAAATAAGAATACAGTTGGCAGGAGAAACAATGCACACCACGCCCCATGATGCCATACCTCACTCAGTAAACGATGTACTTTTTTTCAAGGCTGTAGTATATTTGTTGTTGCTGTTTGCAATTTTGTTTTGCATCAAGCAAGCTATCCTCTGCCATTCTGTTTGAAAATGCAAAATAATTGTTTGTATTAAGTACTTGGCGATCACTTCTGAGAAATACTAATATCAATGCGTATTCTTTTACTGCCCTATAAAACATTTAACTTTCTGTTTAATTTCTTTTTTGACTTTTGTCAATGTGTATTTGTATTATATGTTTTCATTCTATTTTTTAAAGTCTTGTTACTTTAGTCAATATATGTATCCAAGCTTTGCATTGCCCAGAAGCAAATTTGACTTTTTGGTTTGGCAGCGTTGAAACATTAACAGAATTATAGAAAAGGCCTGATCCCCTGAAACATTTCCAGGAAGTAGCCTTGACACTAGATGTTCCCGTGCTTTAAGCAGCTGTAGTTTGGGTATTCCAGGAATGATGCAGCTAGCCCAACAAAACAGAATTTATGTATTCTTGAACAAAACAGAAGAGAACATAAAATAAAACAACTTACCTGAAAACACAATCGACTCTATTGCAACTTACTGAAGCTTTTCCTAATAACATTACCATTCCTATAAACACACCCTTGGCAAAAAAAATGATAAAATCAAACACACGTTCTCATGGGAGCGATTTCAGAGGAAAAGAGGATAAGCATGGAACTGCTTTTCTTGTGGGCGGGGGTGGGGGGGGTGGGGGGGAGGGTGGCAGGGCCCAAACATCTTCTCTGGGTTCCCAGCTAAAGCTCGAGCACCAGCTGCAAACAAAACACCATCATGAAACCAAATCAAAGCAACAGCTGAACTGGGAGAATGGGACACTCCCTTACATTGTACAATTGTTTATAAAAACAATTAAAAGCTTTTTCAAATAGATACATCATGACATATTGCAACTTGGGCTAAACTTCCCTTCTGAAGAATGTTTTATGACAGAGCAACCTTGTTAACGGAGCAGCATTCTCACAACAATCGCTTCCATTTTGATGTTAATACACAATAAATACTTCTGTTGCTGCATTTTGCAAATATGCATAAATTTCATTCAGTGCCTGCCATTTTGTAATTGTACTTTTTGGGTATTTCTTAAGTTCTTGGGAAGTCGTGCCATTGCTCTTCCACGGAGAGTAATGTTCATTTGGCATTCTGAAGGACGCAAGTGGAACTCTGTATAATTACAATTTACAAACATTTCTGCTTTTCCTTGGCCAATGCAATTAATAAAAAACACAAAGATCAACATTTTCTTTTTTTAATGACCCACAGAGAGAAAATTGCAGGATCCAGTTAAAGGTATACGAATGAGGAATAACACTGTTGCACATGGGTTTTAGTTATGTTATTGTTTTTGCATTAAAAAGATATTTTGCCATTTTTTCTTTGCATTGCAAATTCAGTAGCTTTATGTGTGTAGCTTTCATGACATGATGCATTTCACTTTTTTTTAAAACAAAAGCTTTTATATCAATTATGTTTATTGTCCAATAAAATTTTACCCTTTTGAGCAGGATATCCTAAGACATTAGATTTACTGACCGATGGTAAAGAATAACAGTTTAGCCCATTTTAAAGCACTTTAAACTTAATTATGTATGCTTTAATGTCTAAAAGCTCTGTTCATGTTGTATTGTGTATCAAGACGCATTTATATTTCATGTTGTTTAACTCTGAATTGTTTCTATTTAGGCCATATTACGCAAGGCATTTACAATAAGACTTTCAATATTACATCAGATCCACTGTCCAGAAATACGTACATAATTTATTAACTTAAGGTTTTGAATGTCGAAGATCATTAATTTATATATATTATTTTCAGTTGTTTTAGGTGTTCGGTTCTGGCAATGTCCTCACTAGCTAAGATTTGCACAGCATGGCGCATTTACGAGTTTTTTTAAAAAATATAGATTATCTAAGAAAAAAATCTGTCGTTTTTATAATTATGAAACAATTAGAAAAACGTCATACACGTGAATGAAGTTTACTTTCTGCAAATTGCCAACTAAAGCAATAGCTGCAGAACTGTGAATAGTCAGGAATGGAGAAAAGATGAATGCAGTTCGTTAGAGTAAGCTGAATTTCATTTGCACTTGCTTACTATTGCTCAATGTTAGAAAACGAGATTGTGAATTGCCTGACTTCTCTGACGAAATATGCTGGTTACAAATAACTTATTTTATCATGTGGTGATCCTCCTCAATCAATTCAGATTTTTAGGAAGGAAAAGATTGGGCCTACAATACACGGTGTTAAGCATTTCTGACTAACAGCAGGAAATGTGTAATTATTTATCCTTTTGGCGAATACATTGTATAAATATATACATTACAATGAATTAATAGGTTAACATTTGAAGCGCATAGTGAGAGGTGCAGAAAACAAGATAGATTATCGAAAACATTTGATAAACCCGAAATTATTTTAGAGAGGTACAAGTCATAAGTATATTAGCCACCCAAGCTGATATGTGAACGTCCACTTTGGAAGGAGCATAAACAAATCAGTCGTGAGCATCTTTGCTGTGTTTTGCTGCAATGTTTTCAATGATGTTTCTGATTATCAACAAAAAACGTACTAGGTAATGTTCACTTTCATACATTCACAGTTGACTCTAACAACACATATTTACACCATAGCTATGTCATTGTTAAGGGAAAACAATGTTATGATTCTTGTAATTGATAGCAAGTTAAAAGTACTGTAATAATTAGCAAAACTTATCTTTTTTTCAATTAATCTGTACATCTCCTCTGAACATATGACTTTAAATACTTGATTTGACTCCTCTCGTTTGCTTGCATTTGAAATTTTATATAAAGATCACGTGAAAAACGGACTCATAAAATTGAATACGAGGATATTTCGTATCAATTAGGCTTTGAAGAATTGCTACCTTATTTCGTTGTAAATTTGTCCACCCCTAACACTCATAATAGGATTTAAGATGGATAACATTATTTATGTGACGGGATAACTGAAATTTCCATCTGAACAGCAGTTCTGATATTCAAACAGAATCGTGATGCGTATCGAATTGCCAAAAAAGAAGATTATGATTTCAAGTTTGAAGCAATATGGTTGAAGGGACTTTTGGGTTTGCTACCATTTTTTCTCTGAAACTGCAAGTTTATATTGGAATCAACTTTAACATAAAATGATCAGAATTATTATGTTCAGCTGTCAAAGGCAAAGTATTTAATTCAAAATTCCCAGTAATTCATGTTGTAAATTAATTGAGAGAGATGATTTTTTAAAAAAGAAAAAAGAAGCTTCAATGCTTTAAAATACAGAAACACACCAGAAAGCAAACTATTGACTACTTCTAATAAAATCAAGGTACATGCCAAAACCTGACTTAATCGATGAACAAAGAGCAGACAATGCTGAAAAAGATAATCTGCTGGATGTGACATACTTACGTTTTGAATATGGCATTCCGTTAAGTCATATATTTGACTCAAGGTTAAGTAGAACACAAGCACTGAAGATTGACAAATTACAGACGAGGTTGAAAGCTTCTACTATGCTCAAATATAGCTTAGTTGGCAGAAGTATTACTTTCAAAGCTAGAAAATGAAAACAACAATTAAATTAGTCGGTTTTTAGTCTTTACATTTAGTACACGATTTTGGACTTGAGAACTGAAATTTCAAAACTGAAGTCTGATGATAACAATCGAAAATATATGCTGCAGATTTTTGTTATTCGAGAAATCTAAATCCAGCATCCAAAATGATGACGTTTGCACATTTCAACTAAGTAGGTCTGGAAAAAGAGGATTTGAAAATTGACATTTTTCCGTACAATTCCTCTAAAAAAATATTAAAATAGTTTCTGATGTAAAAAATATTGCAAGACACAATAATTACGTAATGAGATGGAAGACAAAATTATGAAATAATAAAGCATATTCAAGCGTGGAGCGATCGACCATATTTGCATTTGTGTGATAAATTGCAGGTAATTTGTCGCAGAAATTTGAGGGTGCATACATGAGGATCAATTGTCGGCACAACATCGTGGGCTGAAGGGCCTGTTCTGTGCTGTGCTGTTCTATGTTCTATGTTCTGTGTAATTAGTTCTCTTCTTACAATACAAATTACCTTCATAAATAGCATTGCAAACTGGAAAACACAACACTTTATCAGATCACAAGACTTGAAGTTTGTTCCAGGGATGCTTCATAACATTGTTAGGTAACAGTGTTCAAAGTTTCTGCTAATTAAACCAGACACACAGAAATGCTCACCTCGCCTCGTAATCTGTTAAAGTACAAGTGACAGAGAACTCACAAATTTCATTATTTGAAAGAGCTCAATTTATTATTTAATTCTTAAATATGTTCAATTTCCAAATTTGTGCTAATTTTCTCTTAACTATACATTGTCTGCCTTGAGCTCTAAAACAACATACTGTTCCAATAAAAAATTACATCAACTTAATTTCAAAACCGCAGAACGTCTGTTGTCTTTGTTATCTGCCTCCTTCAGGCTTTTAAACTCCCTGGGTCGTCTTCAGACTTCTACAGGAGAGATGTTTCATATGAAAAAAATACCTTTAATGGAGAGTGTTTTAAACGGCAGTTTCTCTCGAGATGGTAATTACTATCTGTCGATGACAGTTGATTTCTATCTTACTTTCCAAAATGCCTGCTTCTTTATATCCTAATTATCAGATTAACTCTTTGGCTTGATTTGGCAAAAAGCAATAAATTCAAACCCGATTTGGGTTTTAGCATCCTGGGAAATAATTTAAACTGATTGGCTAAATTTGAATGGTTGTCAAAATAACAAGATACCTGCAAGTGCAGGTCAGTGCAAAACAGCTTTCACACTCTCTTAAAGGTGCAGTACATGCCTTCAACTTCATAACAACATTCATTTATGCCATTGGTAGTGTAAATTGAAAGGTGGAAATTCTGCCAGCAGCAAAATGAAAAGATTAAGGCGACAGGAATGGACCAACAAAATATAGCATGCAGGTTACATTCATAATTATGACGCATAATTACTTAAATGAAGTGACCTAACAAGGAAGTATTCTCTACTACTAAATTTGATTGGATATTTTCGTCTGTAATTCATTTGAATAACTAAGGCTTTGACAAGAGTTGGGTGAAGAGCTATTAGTGAACATTAGAGAAATGAATTCGAATAATTGTGTTATTCTAAAACAAGAAGTAATACCTGAATAGCATTCTTTGTTCTGATCATTTCGATCCATCTGCCATGGTATAATTTCTAAGCAAATTTCCTCCTGATGTCGCTAGTGCTTTGTACCAAAATTAATAGACTGATGACTTACTTAATAGTTGGAACTAACGGCAACATCATACTTTGAGAATAAATACAATATCTGTCAACATGTTCATACATGTCATATTCTTTCACAACAGCTTCAGCTGAACTAAGAGAAAAAGACAGAGGTAATTAGAAAATGAAAAGTAATAGCCATGTATGAACAATCTCCAATTTGTGTAGCTTTATCACGGAAAAAAACAGTTTTAAATATGTTAAAAATATACATTATAACTATTTTCGTTTTAAATGTGACACCATGTGTAGATTTAAGATCAGATCTATCTGAATGCTTCTGACTCATTCAGTCGACCAACTGAAGCCAAAATGTCATACTTCTTAAACTTGCCCAGCAGAATTTGGAGGTTCTCTTACTTTAATTGTAGAAGAGATGAAACGAAAGAAAGTGATTTTCCTTAACTTCAAACCTACTCCTCTGTCATTGTGTTTTTCAGGTTTGTTCAGCAGAGTTTCTACTTTATGTTAACTCCAGACATCCTGAGAGCTTGAGATTCAGCAATAAAAACTCCAATGCAAATGAAAGGGAAATTATTATTTTGCATCATGGTAGATAATGTAATTTCTCCATTCATACTGGAAAAAAATGGAACTTGTCACATATTACCCAATGAGTTGACATTATTGTATACGGTGTTGCTCCGTGTGGAGACAGAATGCATCATTTTCTGAGGATCCCAGAATTGTCTGAAAACTAAGGAATCGTCAGTGAAATCACTATATCTACTAGTAGCATACTGTTCATTGGTGTAGTAGCTAAGGATAATAAGCATTCACTCATTAACCTGTCAAACTCTTGCACTGCTTATCCAGAATGAAAAACATTGATAGGCACCAGATGTACCCTGTCTGTCTTGAGAATAATAAGCTTCTAACAAGTGTAGTTTTTCTACGTTGATTGATTGGACCTTTGTTAGAGGTAACTGATCGTATGAAACAGCACCTGCTGCCTTCTTGCCAAGCACAGCAACCTAAACCTGATCCCTATACACGCAAGCCTTTTCCTGAGTTTCAGCAGGAGCTGCATGATCAGAACAAACCCTAAGTAAGCATCAATTAGCAGATGGTACTTGATAGTCATTATGGCACTTTCCCATACTTTGTTGAATTACAATCACTTAGCGTTGAAGTAATTGAGCAGTTTGGATATTTCTTGCTTCTTTGTGGATAGGCTGGATCTGGAAAACATTCCACGTGTCAGTGTAATCACTGCAATGGAGATGTGCATAATTCAAGAGTATGCATATTCCACAATGTGTATGAATGATGTTACTGGGATTATGGCAAGCATATGTTGATCACAAGCAGAGAGGTGGCAAAACGTTTTTCATCTGATTTCATTTTTTACTGGGCAACTCTTGAGGGAAATTCCGATGCTCAAAGCAATGCTTACTGAAAATAGATTAAAACAAAACTCAGCCCTGACTTTCCTGCAGTACACGCCTCCCTTTTCAGAATGGATACTTGAAGACCCCCCCCTCCATTTATTCTTTTAGTTTTCCACTACAATTCAAAACTGAATATGGAAAGTCTGCAAAGTTGATCTATTCGTTGTGCGCATGCTTAACGTTGTCAATTAAAGGGCACATCCGTTATTTGGCAAGAGAATTTGATAGTTTGTAGCTTTGTAAACTTTACACTTTCTGTTCAGGTTTATCCAGACTGTTACAATATTCGAACAAGCTCTTCAATGAACAAAATTTATTACTGTGGTTAGATGGGAATCATCGACAATAACAATAATGAAATGTGGGGTCACATATTTTTCAACCCAATAATATGGTCGCTATTATTAATGACAAGACAGACATTTATATAACAATCATTATTCAGTCATTATTCCAAACAATGCAGACATGCACCGATGCATTTGTGAAAGGTAGACTAAGGAGCACTTGTTGGATTACGCAGTATCTGCTAAAAAGCAGAATATCGTAGATTTCTCGTGTAGAATCACGCCAAGTCTGAAACTGATTATGTTAATTTCCCAGTCAGGTTTATGTACTTATATTCAGTACCGTTGCTAATGGTGTTTCTTTCACGTAATGCACACTAGAAACAATAGGTGCTTCATACATCTGGCGGTGGGGGGAACGGGATGCCTCTGGAGGGGGCGAGTTGCGGGGTACAGGGTGCACAATGTTGCATGTGCTGAGCGTTAGGTGATGAGGACTGGAAGGTTTCTTTGTCTATTTAATCTGTCAGTGTCTAACTTCAAGCATGAATCCCTTCTTTATTTATAAATGTATCGAGTCTCTAGTGGGACTCTCTGGCCTGTCGAGTAATAACTGTTTCATTTGGGCCATTAAATTTAAGTTAACTTGCATTGTGGCAATAGGAAACTTTCCCTTGACTAATCAGTAGCATTGCATTCCCAATTTTCACAGGCAAACAGCAGCACCTCGTGAGGAGGACTTTGAAAATTCGACGTATCAAATTTCCTACTGTTTTGTTTTCCAGCTGTCGCAGTTCAACGATGGATGGTTACTCCCGTTTCATTCCTTGTAGACTCTGTATCTCTAAAAGGCATGCACATATGTCGAAATGTAAACTTTATTGTTCTGTGCCAAACCAATGTTGAGTGTACTTACTTCACAAGACATCTGGTTCCACGTGGATTTATACAAAAATCGGCTCACATATTTGCTAGAATTCCAAAATAGTTATTTGCATTTTGTGGATGTCAGTGATGTAGCATCCCAATGCCAGTGACAGTATCACTATGTGACTGCCGTCTCCAATGCAGAAGACGTTGAAGAAATTGCTCAAAAGGTGATAATTTTCTGCATAAGAAACTTGCAGAATGGCAAACGCATTATTCAATATGGTTTCCAGAGTTCAGCGTTTTGTATTGCCTAGTCATTAATTATCGCATTACATTAAATTCAGAGCTTTGTGCCACATCAAAATATGATGTTTCCTTTCTTTCTTTTCTCCCTAGAAATCGCCAGCCTGAAAGACAGTTTGAAAAATTCAGGTGTTATCACTAAGCAGCAGTTGTATTTTATTAGAATCGTGAATATTCAATATTAACTTTGGGTGATGTTAATGCATTGATGTTTTAGACATTGTAGTTTGATATAATTGTTACTGATCATTTGAAATGTTACATGTGGATATATTATCAAGGATTTTCTTTTTCTTCTTCTTCTTCATCATCATCATCTTCTTCTTCTTCTTCTTCTTTTTCTTCTTCTTCTACATCTTCTTCTTCTTCTTCAATTCACACTTTACTTGCATCAGTCCTACTTCTATATTTTACTGTTAGGGTGCAACGAGGTATTGTGGGTGATTGAGGGGCGGGGAGCCGGGGGACGCTCCATAAGGCCATTCAATCTACAAGTGTTGAAGATCTCTGATTATGTTACAATTAAGCGACCAATGCGGCATCTTTGCAACCAAGGTCAAATTATACAAAAAATCGTAAATAATTTCTGAACTTCCAAACGGCAAATTATTTTCTCGAGCTTTATAACGTTTTTTGAAATGCTGATGTTTGGATTTTTTGATACTTTCATCTCATTTCCTTTTTATGTCTTCAGTGCATTACATGCTTTCTAATTATTCACTTCTCTGGTAAAGCAAAATACTAGAATTCCAGTTCATGTGAAATAATGGGCCCAATATGTGCCATTATTTATTTAAAATAATCAAATATAGTACTCAGTTATTTCATCATCTCTGATCCTGGCTGACGTAAAAATGGAGAGTACACCATATAAGGGAACGCTATGTGAGATGAATGCAGCGAAGTGAAATGGGGCATTGTTAGAAGGCGGTAGACAACGTTGTATAACAATCTTGCTCTATTTGAGTCTGCTAAGATTATAGCTGGGTTATACCATTACTATTGTGCTGACGTTTGATTTGCTGGAGTTATTGGAGAAATTTGGATTCAATTTGTCCAAGATGTTTTTCTCATGGTGGAAGTTATTTTGTAAAGAGTCGGCAGACTAGAATTTTCTCTGTGTTAGGTATGCTGTTGTTCACTTTGCATTTGTACGTGGGATGGAAGACAGTCAAGTCACCTGCAATGCTGTTTTAATGGGAGTGATACACTGGTGGGTGCACTGTGACTTGAGGAATTGGATCAGTGTTTTCTGTCCTGCTTTTTGGGTGAGGATCACAAATTCAATCCAAATGCATGCGGCAGTGGTTTAGTGCAGCAGTTAATAAAGTCACAGAGTACATTTTCGCTATTGACTCTGCAGAAATTAAAATAATCAATCAAATAGACACTATTGTCGCTATCCAGTGTTTAGCCATAACTTTGAACGTTAGGACATTTCAATGCTGATATAGGTTAAGTTTAAGTCATGTGGAGTTTTCCTTCTGAATCACTTTCTCGGGGATTGTAATCCACATTCATGGCACTCTCTGATTGTTCTTTTTCCCCAGAAAACTCATCCAAGTCTCCTGACATTCAGTTGTTTTTTTTGCCATCGAACTTCAATTAAAGCAAACAGCTGCATTTGATTTAAACCTATGGTTAGGTCTTAAAAATAACTATTCGATGAGTCTGTGATCAGGCTGTCCGTTCGTGTGTAAATCAAACGATAACTGATCACCTTTTCACGAAGTGTCGTCATTGAGATCAGACTTTGAGAAGTATACATCCTGTCTGATGAAAGAGAGAGTCAGGCAAAGAAATCCTTCAAATTCAAGTATGCCATTTTAAATTAATTCCTTCTGCACATTTTATGCATGATTCAAGGAAAGCGTGACTTGATTTCATAGAGTTGGTGACTTGATTTCATAGAGTTGGTGCCTTGATTTGGAGGTCTGCTCCATAAAACTAGTTCAACACTTGTCCAGCCCTATCCGTTCATATCATCTGGTGAATTGAAATATATTGCCTTTTTGAATTTGTCTTTCAGCATAAAGTTAAAAGAGTGTGTGATCGTGGTACTGATTTGTTGCATTGTCTAAATAACTTCATGATGCTTCTTCTATATAGACTCTGTACAGTCTCTGGAATACATACTGTCCGAATTTAACACAGAAACATTCATCTATTAGCGAGATCTACTCCTAAATGAGCCTTCACTGAATCACTTTCAAATTGTCATGTTTCACTATTGAACCTAGTCCACATTTTTAATCAGTTCTGCATTATTTGTATGCATATAGTAACCATGCACAAGTTTATGCTTTCAAACTGTTAAATTAAATACTTTCAATATTCTTTCCATCTTCAATGAAGAGTTTGCTTCACGCTATTTAACAACTGGTGAATTGTATTTCATGTTTTCCGTCCTTATATGGAACATTTTCATTCAGCCATATAGGTTGCAACATTTTAGTCATGGCCACTACATATTCAGCTCTATCTCCCCATTGAACTAACTTCAGATTTCATCTCAGTGCAGCACCAGTTTATCTATTCATTTCCAATTGGATTTTGAGTCCCAAGCTTCTCTTTGGTACGACCATTTTTTAAAAATATTGCAATGTTCTTAGAATTTTGTGGTATGCTGTAAGACTTTGTGTGTGTATATGTATACACAAGTGTGCGCGGAAGAAATATTTTGAACCAGACGATTAATTTATATTGTGCGAGGATGTTGAAGATTGCAGCAGTAATACTGGCAGCGACAACAAAACTGTAGAGCTTAACATAGAAATGTATTACTCATGTTCCTTCGAAGACAAGTATATTCCACAGAATATTGAGATCAGCATTACAATCTTAGAACAAAGATACTTCAAACATACTTTATCTTTTACCGTAACACAGGACAAAATTGGTGATAAAACAGAGGTAGGAATTGAAGAAAATTAGCATCTGAAATATTAGTCCATTCAAACAATCTTTGGAGGGGGTATATTGTACCATGGGTAAGAGCAATAATACAATGTTTCTTACATGCATTTTGCTGGAATTACATTGGATTTCATTGAAATAATTTCATATATTTCAGTGTCATTTACTGTCTTGTGAAATCGTATTACATGTAAAGAAAGACGAGTTATCCTACAAAAAAAAATTCGAGAGGGAATAAACATTTGGTTTCACAAATGTAGATCTTATGATCACATGTAACACCTCCAATTAACATCTCAACATTTTCTGACAAGAACCTATGAAACTCAGTTTCTAATTTTATTTTGAAATATCACACTTTACGTCTTCTGCAAAGTTAAGCATATCCTAATATATATGGGAACAAACAACACATCACCACGGCATCCAGAAAGGAAAAAAAAAGTGGAAATGACAGTCCAAATCTATATATTCATTTTTGAATTTCTTGACTAGGATTACAAAATTACACATTGCTGTACACATGGTGGATCAGAAAATTGTTAAATTTCATTACTGCATTGGGTATTAAGCAGAACATGTAATAAGTTGTGCCAGTTGAAATTTGAGGGAAACTGGATGTGATTATGCATATTCGTATTTAAGAAGAAATTTGATGGACACCAAGATAGAAGTTAGATGTTTTGCAGAAACAGGTTCTTATTTAGTAATGATAACCTTCAGTTGGAATCTAGAGCTTTTTTTTCGAATATTCCAGTATGATTATGGAATGAACTGTTAGGAAGACATTAATTCAAAATTTTCGGGATAACACGATTGTGTCCAAATATGGCTGCTGAAGTTGCCATCAGTTTTCATATATTATAAAAGTCAATTACTAAAAATGTTCTAATCAGTTGCTCCTAAAAGTAATGGTTAAAAACTTCCTTTGTGCACATTGATTGAAAGGATTTGCATTAATGTATACCAAATTAAATGCAAATTTACTATTTACAATAATCTGATTGTGCCTTTGGACCCAAATTAAATCTAAAACAAAACCAAACTATTGTCCTGTTTAAAAGTATTCAGCTCAGTACAAGTAAAAGTGGGTAGGTCTACTAACGAATCAGTGAACATGAAAATCATATTTTTGGATTGCGTTCAGTAACCATATGTTCACCGACTAAAAGGGTACACTGGGATGCTGGGCTTTCAGATCAACTGAAGTTGAAACCTGTCCTCAAGCTGGTGCAACTTGCGCTCATATATGAAGAACTGTAAAACTTCCTTACCCTGTGCTCCTAAATAATGATGATCATTCTTTCGTTCGCATGTCGTTCAGTAATAATTATAAGATGTGTGGAATGATTACAGAGAGTTCTGAACAGCATTTGGGGAATCAAATCATTTATGAGTATTAAAAAATAGAGATTCTGTTAGTAACCAACTAAGGCTGTGATTGTCCAATAGTCAAATATTGCCAGATTTCTAACTGCTCACATCTCCAATGAGTTGCAATTTATGAGCGTTGTAAGGGATATTTGCTTCAAAAGTGTTTAAATATCAATAATAGCGTAAAGGAAATTATAAAGAATCGATCGTTCATTCTGTTAATTAAACCAAGTACCCAGAAAAGTTCACCTCAACTCATAAACTGTTAAACTATGAGTGTTAGAGAACTCACAAATTCTTCTACTTAAAGGAAATAACAGCTTTTTTTTAAACTTGAAAAGTGAACATTAAACAAAAACTGTTCAGAACTCTAAGCCCCCACTTTCTCTTAATTGCTTCTTATCTGCCTCCAACTCTATAATAATATATTGCTTCAATAGACGTTTATTAAGATTACATCAACTTCATTTCAAAACCACACAACTGCTGTCATTTTCGGTGTGTTTCTCCTTCCATTTCAATATCTGCCTGCATCGTCTTCTTCCTTTTTACTGCAAATGTGTTTCCTTTAAAAAGGTACCTTCGATAGACAGTTTTTCCCAATTTCTTGTGTCTCGCTCGATGGAAGTTACTCTCGCTTCATCATTCAAAATGTCTGCATTTTTATATGCAGAACATCGGATCATTCATTGGCTTTATGTTGGCAACATAAGCATTCAATCTCGATTTGATTTTAGTATCTCCAGGCATAATTTAAACTGAATGATTAAATATGAATTGTTGTCAAAACAGCAACTAAAACTTGGTATATATTTCACAGTCATCTGTTACATATTTTCAATTTTCCAGTACACTCCGGAACTGCTATATACACAGAAGCTCGTCATGTATTAGTTCAGAAAAGCATTCACACTGTCCGAAAAGTTAAAATGCACGATATCAGGTTCATAACAACTCCTCTTAAAAAAAAATACTGGAATCTGTCTAATCTTATCTGTGGTTTTCTTTTTCCACGAAACTATGATAATGCATCTGCTTTCACTGTTTTACGGCTGGTAACATGTGCAATTTCCAAATTAGAATTCTGCAACATAATATTCCAACAAAATAGCCCCATCCATTTTGTGTTTAAATCTTTCCAAAAATGTCAGAGGGTTGTGGTCCATGTACACAATTGTCTCTGACACGATATTTTTTACATAAATATTAAAATGCTTTAAGGCTATTTTCAAACTCAATAATATCTTTACAATGGTAGAGTATTTTCTTTGGTGGGTATCGAGTTCCTTTGAAAAGTAGCCAATTGGCCATTCAATTCCACCATCACCTTTCCGTAGCAATAGAGTTTCAACTCCTGTATCTCTAGTACCTATTGCAACTTTGAAGGAATACAAAAACATTGGTATAGCTAGAACTGGTGCTGTGGTTAATACTGTTTTAAATTCTCAAATGCCTCCTGGCATTGTTCTGTTGACTGAAATTTTGGGTTCTCCTTTAATAAAAATTTTAGTGTTTCCATCACTTTGCTGATGTTTGGAACAAACTTCCTGTAGAATTCAATTAGTCCCAAAAATCAAAGCACCCCTCTTCGAGATTGGTCGTGGAAATACATCGATATCCTATGTCATGGCGTTCCTTAAGGTTAACCTTCCCCGACCAATGTTATTATTTCCAAGAAAATCACCTCTGCCTTCACGAATTCTCTTTCCTTTAATTCAGTGCCAGTTTTGCTTCTCGTGATCATTCAAAGAGCTTTGCTAACTGTAGCATTTGATCTTTACATGGCTCACAAAAGAACATGACACTATTGTGATAAATGCAGAATTTGTAAATCCGGCCACATCTCTGTTCATGAAGCTTTGGAATGTGGCCGGTGCATTCTTCAGTCCAAAGGGCATCACTTTGAAATGATATCGCCTATTTGGGGTTACACCCATTTGGGGTGACAAATGCAGATTTTTTTTTTGCTTACTCTGATGCAGGTACATACAAGTACCCACGCAGTAAGTCCAAATTTGTGACAAAAGTGGCTAGACTAAATTCATCTACGCAGTACTCCAGTCTTGTTATTGGGTATGAGTCCGATTGTACTTGAGTGTTGACCTTCCAAAAGTCGACACAAAACCGTTGATTCCCATCAGGTGTGGAAACTAACACGATCAGCAAACTCCACTCACTCTGACACGCTTCAATGACATCTTCGTTGAGCAACGCATCCAAGTCTTTCTGGACCTTTGTGGATTTAAGAACATTAAATCTGTAGGGGTATTGTTTTCCCAGAATGGCAATCCCTACTTCCACTTCATATACAATATTATTAGTCCTCTCCATCTTATTTCTATATATGTCCTCACATGCTGCCACAAACTTTTCCACTGGATTGTTTTGCTCCTGAGACAGATAGTTCATTAAATTGCCCCACTCTTCAAAGATTTTCTCATTATTAACATACTTTGCGGCATATCAAACTCGACTGCATCTGGATTTTATTCATCACTCTGTGGGGCAGGAACTGACACCTGTTTCTTCAATTCCCTGACTCTATCATAAGAAGGTTTCAACATACTCACATGACATAGCCAATATGGCATCTTTACCAGATAGTTTACCTGTTTCAATGTTTTTATCAATTTGGTCGGGATCAGTAGAATAATCTTTGAAATGATCTCCTACAACTGGTAACAATAGTAATATGTCATCCCCAAGTGAAAATGTCCACCTTTTTTCGAGTTTTATCTGCCACCTATTTCATTCTAAGCTGTGCCCTCTTCACGTGCTGTTTAGGTAACTCGCCTACCCGATTTAATGTCTCTCTCTCATCTCCAATACATAACCGAAGTGTTAGACCTCACTTTCTCCTAAGTGTGAGATATGCAACTTCGGTAATGTCTATTTTTTTTGATTAATTTTAAATGCCCTTTTACTGAATGCCAGAATATTCACTGGGTAGATTCGTTTGAGACATATCTAATGGCAAATAATATGAATAGAATACCGTTATCGCAACAATTTGGGTAATCCTGATAGTACGCTGATAACATGGTCTTCAGGTGCTGATGCGACCTTTCCAAAGCTCCCTGGGATTCAGAATGACACGCACTTCATTTTAAGTGTTGTATGCCATGCATGAATTCTTGAAACAGGCTAGGACTAACTGAATCTCTCGAACGGTCCATTTTGTGGAAAGAAAGATACTCACTCCTCCACCATCCTTTTTGCCCTGATACTCCGTTTGGGAATTGCCTTCGTAAACCTCGTAGACACATCCATTATTGTTACCAAGTACTGGTTTCAACTTATAATTTTCTGGAGGGGACCTACACAACCAATTATAACAAGTATGAAAGTTTTTTTGGAATGTGCGAATTGTCCACAAAGGCATTTTTGTTTCCTGTCTGTGGCTTAGCTACAATTTGTCGTGGATTACATGTACAGCAAACTTTAAACATATCCCTATGCTCTTCAGGCCAATAGAAGTGTCTCAGCCTGAAACTCTCTCACACCTATGTGGCCTCCTACTGGCAATTCATGTGCTATCCATAACGCTTCCTGTCTGCGTGCTACCAGCAACAAACTCTGGTGCACTTCCTCACATCTCTCATTTGCAGTATCCTGCCGTTGTTTCCATTTTCATCTTAGGGTTCTACCTTTAACGTAATGACCCTCAAGAATACATTCTGATTGCTTTTCAGCATATGCATCAATATGTATTCATTTAATTGCCGAGTCTTTCTATTGTAAGTCCATTAGCCTTAGAGGACTCAACCCTTCTGCCTGACCCTCTGCCTGTTCAATGTTTTCTTCTACACCATTACATTTAACAGAGTGTCCACTAACTGAACACCAACTCCTTCTTCTTTATCTTGCGGTTTTGATTCTTGCTGTGACTTATGGTCGTGGGATATATTTGCTACACAGACTGGAAAAATTCCTGGGTATTTTTCTTTTAACTCATCGTTTCCCTGGAGTCTTCCTTTGGCTTCTTCACAACAAGGGATGTCACTCTCAAGTTAGATCCTTATAACTCATTCCCTTGAAGAATCTGCATTCCTCGAACTGACTCTCTGCTAATCACGTCCACAGTTACTTCCGCAGTCTTATTTGGGACTCCAAACTGATTTTACATGGTCGAACACTAAATTTCTATACATGTATCGGACAACAGGTCAAAAAGTGTAGAAATGCGTTCATCTCTTACTATTAGAAACTGATTAAATCCTGTATCTTTTAAAAATTATAACGACTTCCCTTTCTTACCCTAATGTTTCTGAGTAAACTTTATCTGCAGAGGCAAAGTCTTTAGAGAGTTCAGGCACAAACTCCTTACTCAGTCTCTGCCTCAGTTGTGTGCTCTCTTGCAACTCCGTCACAATTCTTGTGGTTTCCTTTACTAGTTTCATTAATGCTAATGGCTTAGCTTCTTTTACCACATTTTTTTTCCCCAGCGACTTTCTTGAACGACCAGCACTGTGACATTGTGTGTTCCACTTTCTCGCAGTGAAAACATATTTTCCCAGTGCCTTTCTTAAATCACCAGTACTACAACTCCATTACGATGAAAACACCTCAGTCCATTCACCTCTTATTCACCATCTTTTCTTCTTTTTTATACTGTGGTAATGAATTAGTAGTGTGCTCTAATCTTTGTTTTGTACTGGGGTACAATCCTCTCTATTTGTATCCCTTACAGGATAAAATTATTGCTAGAAGATACATTTTGTCTCATGCACCAAGGCATATTCATTTGCCATCTCTGCTGATCTCACTTCTTCAACTGTGTTTAAATCCACATGAACTGAGTTTTAAATCTCCTCCACCATAATAATCTTTCTTAGAGCCACATAGATCTTACGTTTTAAAAATACGTAAGATCTATGTGGCCTGCACCGACATATCAAAGTTACTATGTTTAATTCTTTCAAACTCAC
The DNA here is from genome assembly GCF_047496795.1 of Chiloscyllium punctatum. Taxonomy (NCBI): domain Eukaryota; kingdom Metazoa; phylum Chordata; class Chondrichthyes; order Orectolobiformes; family Hemiscylliidae; genus Chiloscyllium; species Chiloscyllium punctatum. The sequence continues at coordinate 3,220,538 of NC_092768.1, read as the reverse complement.
TGTAAGTCTGACCTGGTTCGTTTTTATTTATGTTTCTAAAGCGCTGTATATATGCTTCTGGTACCAATTAATAAGCACTCAAGGTAGCCTGATTGACATTTGCATATCTCTTGACCCCTTTTGTCTGACATTGCTGCAAATATATCACCAGCTCTGAATGCCAGCTCAGTCTGAACTAGCATTACCGACAAGTTCTCTGACCACTCCTCTTCCTACCCAATTTTTCAAATGAATTAAAGAAGGCTCCGATATCTTTTGCATCTAAATGTATCAATCAATTAACATATTTGTTATATATTATATATTTGTTATATATTTGTTATATTTGTATATACCACTATTTTATCTCTACACTGCCACTCTGGTAACTTGGCTTTCCTGACGAATTCGCAAATGCTCACTCCATTTCTATTTGTGTTACTTCTCTCTCCCTTTGCTCAGCTAAGAAACGTCTCTTCCTTTTTCCCTCTCTCTCTCTTTCCTTCTCTCTCTTTCTCTCCTTCTTTTCTCATGGGTCTTCTTTCCCTTTCTTTATCTCCTAACTCCCTTTGCTTCAATTGCAATTGAAGTACTTCAAACTCTACTCCACGTGGCTCTTTCTGTGGTACATGGAAGTGAATGAACAACTCCACCACAATTTTATCTTTCGTTTTGACCCTGGTTGAACCCAATTCTAACCTATTTGCTTATTCTAAATCTATGTCGTTCCACTGTCTTTCTAAACTTTCTTGACAAAATTGTGAAGCATCTTCAAACCCCAATACTTCATCAGCAATCTTCAGAGCTATTTCCCTCACTTCTAATCTAATCAATCTCAACTAATCGAAATTAAACAAATTGTCTCACTTGTGTTTTATTTAAAGATCTAGGACAGTATTCAGCAAGTGCATAAATCTGCTGCGATCTGTAGTACTCCTAACTTATTCAATGTTTTTCAAACCTTAGATTGCATCTGCCTAAATCTTTCCAAATCTATCGTCTTCTTGGATCCGAACCCCAACACTATTAGAACACTCGAAGCTGTCTGGTTATTATATTGAACACCCAGGAAAGCTCAACTCAGCTAATCTGTTAAAATATGATTGACAGAGAACTCCCAAATCAGCTATTTAAAGAAAATAATATCAATTTATTTTAACTCCGAAAATGATCACTCAACTATAAATATTCAGCGCTCTAAGCCCCCTTTCTCTTAACTGCTTATTATCTGCCTCCAACTCCATAACAATATGCTGTCCCAATAAGACACCTATTATAATTACACCAACTAAATTTCAAAACAACACAACTGCTCTCATCTTTGTTGTCCTTCTTCTTCTGGCTGAGGTCCCCCCGTGTCAGCTCATTTTTTTTTACTGCGAATATGTTTTCATAGGCAATGTTTCCTAATTTCGTAGACCTCCCTCGATGGCAGATACTCCCTCTCCAATTTTCAAAACGGTCGCATTTATTGGATTTTCTCATTGGTTCCATGCTGTCAAAGCAATACATTCAGACTCAATTGGGATTTGGTATCCCGAAGCGTAATTTAAAAGTGTTTCTTAAAATGCGTGTTGTTGTCAAAACTGCAACCAAACTCAACTATTCATTTCACAGCCATCTGTTACATATTTCCAGTTTTCCACTATACTCTGGGACTACCACCTATTCATGTACAGAGGTACTGGTAATCTCTGAGGTCAGGATAAAGTACATTCTTTCAACTTCATAATACATGTGTAATCTAAAGCCATTTAGAAATGGCAAATTAACTGATATGATGCGATTAAATAGGGATCGAAATCCAATTAAGTATTTCAAATTTGACATATATCACCTTCTGAACTTAACCTTTAAAAAAAGCGAAACAGTATGGAACACAAAGCTGCAATTTCTATGATGTGGAAATACACAGATCTCTTGCAGTTTGTCGTTTTTTTTTGCAAAGCAGATTAGGATGCATAGCCACATTGCACAGTTCAGTGGAACATTGCACACGCTAAAAAGAAATGTCTGGAGTCTTAGAAATGCACTTTACTCAAGTGCAGAAACTTCAATACAACTCATCTGTCACAGTATCCTCAGTTGAAATGCCATGTTTGCAGCTTCCTGTGTTGCATAACCTGAAGCAACTCTGGAGCTGAGGGAAATACATGATTTTCTGATAAGTACATTTTCAAGCACCTCGAAACCATTAGGCACTAACGGCAAAATGTGTGTTTGAATCAGTAGCTCCAACTATTTTATATCAACCAACTTGCCAATTTGGCTTTCACAGTGTACTTCACGCTAAATGCTACAAATCGCACTGTCTCATACTCGAAGCATTAGTAATTTTGCCTGCGTTTGACATGTTAGCATTTACCACAATACAAAAGCGGATTGAAGTTCATAAAGAAGAGTCGGAGAAACTAAGTTTTTTGTAATATTGCAACGTGTAAAATGACGACAGATCCTGATATCATGATCAACGCAAAAAAAGAGCAAGAAAAAATATACTGAAACATTGGCATTACCGTGACTCACACAACCTTCATACTTAATTGAATTAGAGAATAACTGGGACTTGCTTTAATATTTTTCTTAGCTCACAAAGTTATTCTTGGAATCTGAAGTCATTTGGAAAATTTGCAGACTTTGTTTTAGCAAAAGTTAAATAATGTGTCTTAAATGCTGTGCAACAATCATTTAGAGGTTTCATTATTATGCATAGTTCCAAATGTTATTGTTGAGAGGTAGTCTGTTTCTTTTGTGCATTATTGAGTAACTATCACATTCTCATTTGCATCCCTTGCTTCCCAATAGATAAATTATATCAAAGTTATAGAGGTATAGTGTCTTACATTTTATTATGTCATTTATTCTTGGCAATGATTAAGCTAATTACAGCAAATATATCAACAAGAAGTGCCTGATTCAGACATATCGATTTGTTCCTGAAATGTTACGAAATCCTTATGATCTTTATTTCTCCTTCTGTGTGCCAAGTTTTTTCATTACCTTGTCATGAAGTATCACGGACCGTAGGGCAAAAATTAATGTTAAAATTCTTACTTGAAATACATTCAGTTCCCATTTCTCACTGAATAAAATTTTCAGAAATAACATTAGTCCAGAGTCAAGCCACCGTTGAGATAAATATGTTCTAAAAGAGGATTAAAATGTCGACTTTTGGAACTAGTCTATACATTTTTACAATTCAAACGTGGATCGTCAAGACAGGAATAGTGTCTAAAATTGTACACTACCAAGTTGCAGTTTGGATTACTTTCATTGTATGATAAGCGTAAACGTAACAAGTCGCAACTTTGTGTTTGTTTCAGAAGAATTTTTTTAAAGAAAGAAATAGTCAAGAAATTTCGAGAAATACTTTGTATTTAAAGAGAAATAAATATTGATTAATTTCATCAGATTCATTCTTGCTGGCACACTGAAGCTAGCAAGTATTAATTTTCTGGAATGTTATGCTTGCTCGTTTTCTCATTGCATTTTTCTAAGATATTAGTCGGTCTACAGCCTTTGTGGGCAAATATATTTTTCCTCACGTCATGCTTTTTGACTTGCATTATAATATTTCATCTATTCACCATCCTTCTTAAATCCAAGTCACAAATTGACGTTTGTTTCCATTCCATTCATGGATAACTAACTGAGACTGTATGGGCAATGATTGTTAGCAAAACCGATCCGTTTCCACTTGCATTCATGCAACAAACTGATGCATTCTAGATAGGCATTTTATTCATATTTCGCAACAAATTTTGCAAACGTTCTGGTCATCCAGCTGCATTGGCAAGTTATAAGTGGAGTCCCGTAGTAATTCATCCAGGAAGACAACATATGGCAAAGAAATACAACTTAATCAAGGAAAATTAAGAAAATGCATCATTTTCATTTTTTTATCTATTGTGATAACATTTGCATTTTGTTTTCTAGTCTTGGACTTCTTTTCCTCAAATTTATGCAGGAAACGGTTATAATAGATGGATGCCAGAGGAAAACATTTGATTTAAACGGCCCATATTATTATATATGCTTCGACGTACTCCTTTCCCATCTTAACCCATGCAGGTATCCAAATGTAATCACGAGAACATCCCATTTTCCCTCTTATGCATTGTTAAAACGTTTTATGTGAAAGCTTTTAACTATTGCCTTGAAATATTTTGGAGAGAAATATCTTTTCGTTTCAGTTGTGTGCAGGAATTTCCCATAAATATTTTAATGATGATCGGTCAGATTAGCAAAGTAGATTTTAGGTAACATCATATTCTAACTAATGCTCTAGAAGAATAACGATCACAGCAGGTGCATCAACATAAACAGAATATGCTCTATTCAAGATGGCAGATGTAGCTAGTACGGAATGCACTTTTATTGAAACTTTAAAAGAGATCGCAGTGTTGAAAAGGCCGAAAGTTTATATTCATCGTAAGATTTTGTGAAGGGAATATGTGCACAACCAGATAGTGTGGAAATCTATCAAAGTGATGCTTCTCAAGGTAGGAGTCAATTGTGTTAAATTCTGAAGGAGATTGTAATTGTGCAGACCAAACTCCATCAAAATATGAAGGAAATATTTGAGACACTACCTTTCATCTTATATAGAGGAAAGTTAAGGCGCTGCATTCGAGATGAGACTCAATTAGTCAAATTACTCGACCTTAAGCAAAATATAATTTATTTTTATACCTGTTACTATATGGGATAACACCCCACTTTTAAATCATACATGTAACACAGAAAATATTTACCCAATGCTCTAATCTTTAAAAATTCGAGAAGACAATTATCCCAAAATTCACAATTTAAAGTTAAATTTAACAACTTTATTTCTTCAAGTAATTACAGAATAATTAACTAACAACTATTTACAACTCGTTCCCCTAACCTACCTTTTATTTTCCCTTCTATAATACTAGTCTGAAACTAACACCTCACCCAGATTAAGACTTATCAGAAAACAAATTTCAAAAGCAGCCAAAAATCGGATCTTCTCTTCATACCTTCTTCTGTGTGCTTTTCTTTTTCTTGGGGATTACGTTTCATTGGTCACTGATCGATAGAATTACCCTTAAGAGAACTATTCTACGGGTAGTCTGCATGTGTTGGTGGTTTAGCAGTTTTCTCTCAACTGTTCAGATTTTCCCGGTCTTATGCTCCCAAAGGATCGGATTGTGTCAGTGACTTTTAAGATTGTCAACATACCAAATTCAAACTTATTGGCGTTTGGTATTTTGGGGGTATAATTGAAACTGATTGGCTGAATTTGAATTTGTTTTTTATTCTCCTGGCAACCCAGCTATTGTAGCTGTTTGATCAAATGTTGCATTATTTCCTTATTCAGAAAGGATGTGTCAGGGAGTTTTGCGAGCTTTTATCTCTCTTAAAGTTAGAGTGCCCTTTAGACCTTCATAACACACCACAGTTAAATTACAAAAAAAAATGTGATGCATAAAGAAAAAAAAATGCATAATTTTGACACGATCGAAATACGAAACCATGCAATGGAATATTTTTGCAAGTACTCACCAACTGTTGCAATGTAGCAGCACTCACAAACACACCCTTTGCTAACCCAAGTCCAGCTAAATGGATATACTTCACTTTCTATGCCCTCCAATCTTGGAGAAAATACATCGACAGAATAAATCCAGCAGCAGGGAGAGAGCTTGTGCTTTCATAGCAACCACAGAGGGAGCTGCATGTAACTGATTCAACTTCAAAATGCGAACATCGACTGAAAGCGAAGCTAAAACCGTCGTTTTCAGAGAGCCTGACTCCACCCAGGCGAGCTTCGTCCATCCACTTGAAAAAAAAAGCACATTAATTATTTTGTTTGCACAGAGCAAAAAGCTCTATGATCTGTAAGATCGCCAAACTCTCTTATTAAGTGAAACAAAACAGAACAAATCCTTCCGAAAGGCCAATATTGTCTCAAGTTGGATTGCTTGATCGAAGTGAAATTTTATTATTAGAACATAGAACACAGAACATTACAGCACAGAACAGGCCCTTCAGCCCATGATGTTGTGCCGACCATTGATCCTCAAGTATGCACCCTCAAATTTCTATGATCATATGTATGTCCAGCAGTCTCTTAAATGTCCCGAATGACCTTGCTTCCACAACTGCTGCTGGCAACGCATTCCATGCTCTCACAACTCTCTGTGTAAAGAACCCACCTCTGACATCCCCTCTATACTTTCCTCCAACCAGCTTAAAACTATGACCCCTCGGGTTAGCCATTTCTGCCCTGGGAAATAGTCTCTGGCAATTGACTCTATCTATGCCTCTCATTATCTTGTATAACTCAATTAGGTCCCCTCTCCTCCTCCTTTTCTCCAATGAGAAAAGTCCGAGCTCAGTCAAGCTCTCTTCATACGATAAGCGCTCCAGTCTAGGCAGCATCCTGCTAAACCTCCTCTGAACCCTTTCCAAAGCATCCACATCTTTCCTATAATAGAGGGACCAGAACTGGACGCAGTATTCCAAGTGCAGTCTAACCAACGTTTTATAGAGCTGCAACAAAATCTCACGACTCTTAAACTCAATCCCGCTTTTAATGAAAGCCAAAACACCATATGCTTTCTTAACAATCCTGTCCACTTGGGTGGCCATTTTAAGGGATCTATGTACCTGCACACCAAGATCCCTCTGTTCCTCCACACTGCCAAGCATCCTATCCTGTACTCAGCTCTCAAATTCGACCTTACAAAATGCATCACCTCGCGTTTATCCAGGTTGTACTCCATCTGCCTCCTCTCAGCCCATCTCTGCATCCTGTCAATGTCCCGCTGCAGCCTACAACAGCCCTCTATACTGTCAACGAAACCTCCAACCTTTGTGTCGTCTGCAAACTTGCTGACCCATCCTTCAATCCCCTCAGCCAAGTCATTAATAAAAACTACAAACAATAGAGGCCCACGGAGAGATCCCTGTGGAACACCACTCACCACTGACTTCCAGGCAGAATATTTTCCCTCTACTACCACTCCCTGTCTTCTGTTGGCAAGCCAATTCTGTATCCAGACAGCTAAGTTCCCCTATTCTTTAGGCATCTGATTATTGCCTGGCAAATGGTAGGCAACTTTTCTTTAAGTTTAGCCAAAGTAGTTTGTGATATGCCACATAATAATTAACATATGGTCTGCATTTGTATGGACTGTATTTGTGTAATTTGCCCAGTTATAAGTTCAGCCAATGTTGATTAATTGGATTGACAGTTTACTATTTCAATCAGCTATGTTTCAGTTCCTCATTTTCCCCAATGGTCTGGCTCTAAATTCATCATTCCAAACATTTTTGCAGTAGTCATTTTGCTGGAAAGGCAGATGTTGCCATTAAAGAACCTTAAAGTATTCTGTCATAATCTGCAAACTGTTCAGGGTCGGTTTTATCACAAGTGGTCCTAATGAAGCAGATAATTGAGCCTTGGTCATTGATTGTGTAACTTCTTCTGTGAAATATTGGTGCACCAGCATTAACCTACCACAAACTAAGCTATCTTGCCTTCTGAAATAATGTGTACAGCCATGAGAACGTCCACAGTTTGGAATGTAGACATTAAAACACACTAGAAAAATGATTCCTTATCTCAAAAGTGATTGCTAAACACACGAAAAACTGGATTTACGTGTAATTAGCCATGTTTGATAAAAGAAATTGCAGTCATCCGACAAATCCATTTAAGAAACTATACATTAGTTTATCATTAATGATGACAGGATCTCAGTTATTACAGTTAATAACAAACTTAACCAAATTGTTTATGGTTGAAAATTTAGTAAATGTTTACATGAAGACAATACCACAATTTTCTCAATTCATTTGCCTAATTTAATAGTCCCAAGAATGTTTTTCTTTTCCACTTGCCACTTCGTTGCGTTCATGCCCTCTTTTAGATAAGAACAAATGCGGTAGTTAGGGCATTAAGTTTCATGCTTATTTGGTACCCTCATCTGATATCCATGTCTGTACTGAAACATTAAAATAGCACTGACATTGGAGGATCAGGCATCGATGGCGTGAGGACTTATTAATTGATTTTATTATTGATGTGGATCACAGTAAAAAAAGCTCCTAATTAAAAAGTAGCATTGCATTGGACACTTTTATCTCCTAAGGAGCATTGCTAATATTTCAATGTAATGTGTTACATCTTCTCAAGAATTTGATTGAATAAAGAATCATTTGCTAAGTGAACGTTATTGTACACAACATGCAAATACAATTGACCTCCATAAAATGCGTTTCATTTCTGATTATTCAATTCAGAATTCAAAAAACTTCTTCAAGATACCAGTAAGCAAACAATATTTGGGAATTATCTCAATAAAGCAGCGTAATCTATAAATTGAAAGAAAACAAACGACTGTTTGCCATAATTAAGCTCAAACATAAAATGTGTATTTTATCACTACTGTGTGTAATTTTTGATCGTGGCCTGAAAACCAATACTTGTATTTTATATAATGCACTGCTCCAGTCCTGGCGATGTCTGAAATAGAGTGGCCAAGAGTTTTAACCTTTTTGATTGAGATGCATTGGACACAGTTTAGGAAAATAAGCAGAGGATCTGAGGTGGAAGAGGCACGTCGTGTCCTATTTATCCCAAATGCTATGAAGAGGCAATTTATCTGATTCCTTTACTCCCTGAAACATTAACTATGGCCAGAAGTCCTTTGCTGTATCCCATAGAGTAGCCATATAAATAATATATTACAGAACATACATGATCTATTCTATTGGAGATTTCGAACAAAGAATAGCAATGTTTTAATAAAGGTAATAATCTTTAAGTCAGCCATAAATGTTTTCTACTAAGGCTCGGAATTTTGCTCTTGATTCCAATACAAGTATTATCCAATTCTTGTACCGTTCTCAGTAAAATCAGCTATGTTGATTGCGTAATGAACTCATATTTTCATCTACTGAAATTGAGGTAACAAAGGCTCAAGTTATTGAGGATCCCAACATTCACTATGCATTACAATCATTTGTAAGTCGTCGTAAATTATGCCTTTGTGACGACTTGTGTTATGTATTCAATAGAGAAATAGATTGCTGACTGTATTTCAGTTGAACAGTGAACAACACTGTTAGGAATTACAGAACTACATTAGCGTTGATGATAGATCGGCCTTCCTGCTTGTTGCTTGATATCTATCGTCATCATTCATCCCCTTCACCACTGCATCACTTGATGGAATGAACAGCATGTAAAAAAAAACACACTGTTGCAATTGACAATCGCTTCCTCTCACAACTTCCAAAGTATTAACAATTACTTCACGAGAAATGCATAGACATCAAACGTTTAGAAAAAAAAGCAACTGTTTGTACGCTCCATGTTTTCATGTCTAAAGATTTTATTCGCTATTCTTTCTCCGTATCCTGATCCATTTGCTCCAACACATTCCCAAGTCGTGCCTTGGCTTTTTCCTTAAAAGCGTAAGAAAACAATTCGCGATCAAGATCACGAGAGTAATGAGAAATAGGTAAAACAAATGCTGGCCCAGGTATCAGTGTCCATAATCCCAGGAGAATTTGTTTTAAAAATATCTTAACGGTGTGATTTATCATCACACAAGTCGAAGTGGCTGTAGAATCCAGTTAACGAGCTTTGGGAAACAAATGGTTAAAATAATACTGCCAAGTTTTGCAAAGGAAACTGTTCCCCTGTGTGAGAAATAATTTAGATTTGTATCATGTTGCTTTGTACAATCTTGAATTCCTTGCTCTCCAGAGCGTGTATTGAAATTTTGACACTGCATTTCTTTGTGATGTGCCATGTAAGCCTTGAAAATTACTTCAGTGATGACTTTTTTAAAATTAAGAGCATCGACTCTTATACCCAGATTTTCATTTTGGGGAAATTGTAGAGCCTACCCTAAAAAAAATCATGCATGTAAGGTGAATGAGGAGTTAAGAACACCACTGAATTTCTTTGAACTAAGACTCTTGATTGCTGCGTTCTCTGTCTTAAGCGATGCATAATCAGTGAGGAGAACAGGTAATTTGATTCTTTTATTTCAATCTTGGAACTTGTAGGTTTTTTGCTGACCAGTATTACTATCTGATGAAGGTCTTTTGCCTGAAACGTCGATTTTCGTGCTCCTCGGATGCTGCCAGACCTGCTATAATTATCCAGCACCACTCTAATCTAGACTCTGATTTCCAGTATGTGCAGTCCTCAAATTTGCCCAGTATTATTATCTGCTCCTCATGTCCTTTGAGAAAGTGGTTAAGAACAATTTTCTGGAATCATTGCAGTCCATGACTGACGGTTCGGCCCACACACTGTTATGGAAGTAATTCCAGTATTTTGACACAGCAAAAGTGAAGGTTCAGTGATATATTTGCATATGTGGCGATTTCGAGGAGGACTTGTAGTTGGTGGTAACACCGTGTTTCTGTTGCGCTTGTCCTTTTGTATGGAAGAGGTAGCGAGCTTGGAAACTGCTGTCTGCCAAGTTCGGATGACTTTTTTGTTTGCAATGCACCTTGTAGATAGTATTTGATGCTCCTAAAGACTCGCCGAGGTGAATGAAATGGTTAGTTGTTGATCTGGTTCCAATCGAACAGGCTATGCGTTTTTATTTGAGGCTGTAAAGCTTCTTGAGTGCTACTGGACCTTCACTCTATGTGAGTAACCCATCACACTCCTGACGTACGCCTTGTAGACAGTGAACAAATTTTGTTGTGTGAGGACATGAGTTATTCGCCCCATTATTCCTAACCTCTGTCCTGCTCTTGTGGCAACTGCATGTATGCAGTAAATAACATTTTTTCTGGTCAATAGTAATCCTCAGGGTATGGGCAGGATTCAAAAATGGTAGAAACAGTGAATGTCAGGGGGTAATAGTCATATTACGTTTTACATGAGATGGACATTTCCTGGTATGTTTCTGGGACAAATTTTATGTACTACCTGTCAGCACTAAGCTAGATATAGTCCAAATTTTGTTGCATTTCGACAAGAGCTGCTTCAGAATGTGAGGTTTCATAAATGGCGCTTAATATGTGCAAACATCAAACACATTGGGATGATGTTGATTGGCGAACTTGAGGAAAGACTTTTCCACTCATTACTTAGAAAGCAGTATTTGTTTATTACCAATGTGGATTTGACGGTGTCTGGCACCGTTGCACTATGATAATATTTGATTCATACTGTGAAGTTTGCTTTTCTGATTTGTTTGTAGCGAGTCTTTCATAGTTTCAAAACAATGCAGTACAAGTTTTACGTGTTTCTAAGTTTGATAATGCCAATGAATAAATTATTTAGGCAGGAATCACTGTCAATATGATAATTAATTATGTCATTACATATTTTACCTTGTAACTCGAATGATGTTCATGCTATTGCTTTTCGTCAGGTGTAAACATATATTGCTCAGACATTTCTGCATAGTTCAACTGAGTGTATGTCATCATATGACTAGACATACGTATATTCAAGAAATAAGCATCATTTCATGGGGCTTGAGAGGAGGGAGATGCGGTTGGGAACTAATCTATGACAATCGCATTTGCTTAGTCTAGATTAGGGCCCAACAATTTAAGAAACTGAGGTGCAGATGTTATTTCCTGCAGCAATTGATCTGAAGCCACTTCTGAGCAACTGATAACACAGCAATGCTGTGAACCTTTGCATTCAATCCATGAATGTCACTTAGACTATTTTGTCAATAAATGTCCAGATACTGCAGTGAGCAATAGAAATTATTTTTCAAATGTGGACAGTAACTTGCATGCAATAGCTGAATTGATTTGGTTTGTGAATTGATGAAATGACCGCAGCACACCGTGGTCATGCTCAATAAGCTGCGTGCTTGATGGCTGGAACCGCTTTCAGATTTGAAACATTTGGCAAAATTGGATATGTGTGCATTTAGCGGAATTATCTTTGACATAGAACCGACATCAGACAACCTCTGATTCATGTTCTTCATAGCCATTATCCATAAAATATGGAATAGATTATTCATTTCTTCCGATCATCTAAGTATCAAATTACACATTCAATGGCCCATGCACCTATCCACCTTTGATAACCCATCTCATTCAGAATAATATGCATAAATGTGGAAGAAGGAAGTGAATATAGCACAGTCAGAATTGTGGATAATACAAAAGTATGGATCGATGAAGGGAAAATACATAAACGAGGTTGAACTATAATTTCTGCACATAATATAGTGTGGGAGAAAGTGAGATTATGCTACTGGATATGAATATTAGAGAGACAGAGTGACTTGAAGTGACATGAGAGTCCTTTTGCATGGATCACAATGACGTTAGCATTTACTTTAAGCAACTGTTAGGGAAGGGCAATTGAATGTTGGCTTTTCACTTCTAAGGGAATGGAATACAAAATCTTAGGAAGTGGGAATGTTTGCTGAACAGTACCCAAGATATTAGTCAGCTGAAATACTGACCAGCATTGGGCTCCTTATTTCATGAAAAATATGTGAGCATTCGAGGCATTACACAGAATTTTCACGAAACTAATATAAATTTTGCAGGTAGTGTCATTGGGGGAAGTTGAATGCTATAGTTCTACAGTCATTGGGATTCAAAATAACGAACGGTCAATGAAACATTACATATTCTCACAGAACATGACAGAGAGAATGTAAAACGTCACTTCTTTGTGGAGACCAAGGATCAGAGGGCGTTATCTCAGTTAATGCTTCACCTACGAACCGCAGAGAAGATTTATTTCTCAGCTGATGGCAAATTGGTGGAATTCTTTACTGCAGAGGGTCGTAAGCAACTTTGTAGAAAAGGATATTCAATAATAAGGTAGAAATTCGTTTTTTTAAAACAAGTTACGGGAGGAAATCAAGGAATACATGGAAAAAACAGGAAAATAAAGTTGGGTAATATCAGATCAGTCATGATCTTATTTCTGGTAGAGCAGACTTCTTGTGTCAAATAGGTAAAAACAATGACTGCAGATGCTGGAAACCAGAGTCTGGGTTAGTGGTGCTGGAAAAGCACAGCAGTTCGGGCAGCATCCGAGGAGCAGTAAAATCAACGTTTCGGGCAAAAGCCCTTAATGAGGAATACAGGCAGATTGACTGTAGGGTGGAGAGATAAATGTGAGGAGGGTGTGGGTCGGGAGAAAGTAGCATAGAGGACAGTAGTTGAGTGGGGGAGGGGATGAAGGTGATAGGTCAGGGAGGAGGGTGGAGTGGATAGGTAGAAAAGAAGGTAGGCAGGTAGGACAATTCATGGGGACAGTGCTGAGCTGGACGTTTGGAACTGGGGTGAGGTGATGGATGGGGAAATGAGGAAACTGTTGAAGTCCACATTGATGCCCTGGGGTTGAAGTGTTCCAAGGTGGAAGATGAGGCATTCTTCCTCCAGGAGTCTGTTGGTGAGGGAGCGCCGGTGAAGGAGGCCCAGGAACTCCATGCCTCAGCAGATGTAAGGGGGAGTTGTAATGGTGGTTTGGTTGATTGGTGCGGGCGTCCCAGAGATTTTCACTGAAGCGCTCTGCAAGGAGTCGTCCATTCTGCCCAATGTGGAGGAGACCACATCGGGAGCAACAGATACAATAAATTATATTGGTGGATGTGCAGGAAAACTTTGGTGGATGTGGAAGGCTCCTTTAGGGCCTTGGATGGAGGTGAGGGAAGAGGTGTGGGCGCAGGCTTGGTGGGGGAATGTGCCAGGACGGGAGAGTGAGTTGTAGGGGTGCGTGGACCTGACCAGGTAGTCATGGAGGGAACCATCTTTGCGGAAGTTGGAAATGGATGGGGGGTGAAATATATTCCTGGTGGCGGGATCTGTTTGCAGGTGGCAGAAATGTCACTGGATGATTTGATTTATGCAAAGATTAGTAGGGTGGAAGGTGAACACCAGGAGCGTTCTCTCCTTGTTACGTTTGGACGGGTGGGGTCTGAGGGCAGAAATGCAGGATGTGGACGAGGTGCGTTGGACGGTATCTTTAAACATGTGTGTGGAGAAATTGCGGTCTCTAAAGAAGAAGGCCATCTGGTGTGTTCTGTGGTGGAACTGGTCCTCCGGGGAACAGATCCGGCGGAGGTGGAGGAATTGGGAATACGGGATGGCATCTTTGCAGGAGGTAGTATGGGAAGAGGTGAAATCCAGGTAGCTGTGAGAGTCGGTAGGTTTGTAAAAAATGTTGGTGTCAAGTCCGTAGTCATTAATGGAGTTGGAGACGTCCAGGAAGGGGAGGGAGGTGTCAGAGATGGTCCTGGTAAATTTAAGGTCAGGGTGGCATGTGTTGCTGAAGTTGATGAGTTGCTCAACCTCCTCACGGGAGCACGAGTTGACGCCAATGCAGTCATCAAAGTAGCAGAGGAAGAGGTGGGGAGTGGTGCCAGTGTAATTACGGAAGATGGACTGTTCTACGTAGCCAACAAAGAGACAGGCATAGCTAGGGCCCATACGGGTTTCCATGGCTACCCCTTTGGTTTGGAGGAAGTGGGAGGATTAAAAGGAGAATTTGTTAATCGTGAGGGCCAGTTTTGCCAAACGAATGAGACTGTCAGTGGAAGGGTACTGTTGGGGATGTCGGGAGAGGAAGAAACGGAGGGCTTGCAGGCCCTGGTCATGGCGGATAGAGGTGTAGAGAGACTGGATGTCCATGGTGAAGATGAGGCATTTGGTGGCCGGGGAAACCAAAGTCATGGAGGAGGTGTAGGGCGTGAGTGGTGTCTCGGGCGTATGTGGGGAGTTCCTGAACTGGGGGATAGGACAGTGTCGAGGAAGGTCGAAGTGAGTTCAGTGGAGCAGGAGCATGCTGAGACAATGGGTCGGCCAGGGTGGTCAGGCTTGAGGATATTGGGCAGTGTGGAGTTCCCGGACTATGAGGTTGCAAGCTGTGCGTGGGAGATCGCCTGAGGTGATGAGGTTCTGTATGGTCTAGGTGAGGATGGTTTGGTGATGGGGTGTGGGGTCATGGTCGAGGGGGCAGTAGGAAGTGATGTCCTTAAGTTGGCATCAGGCTTCAGTGGTGTAGAGATCAGTGCGCCAGACTACCACTGAGCCCCCTTTATCTGCTGGCTTGATGGTGAGGTCGGGATTGGAGAAGAGGGATTGGAGGGCTACGTGTTGTAAGGGTGAGAGGTTGGAGTGGGGAGGGGGGTAGATAGATTGAGGCAGTTAATATCCAGGCAGCAGTTAGAGATAAAGAGGATGAGGGCGGGTAATATGCCATCACGGGGTGTCCAGGTGAATGCAGTGTGTTGGAGGTGGGCGAAGGGGTCCTCAGAAGGTGGGCGGGAGTACTGATTGTGAAATTCAGCTCGGAGTCGGAGGCGGCAGAAAAGGTGTTCGACATCACAGCGTGTATTAAATTCATTGATGCGTGGGCGGAGGGGGGTGAGGGTGAGTCCTTTGCTGAGGACTGATCGTTCATCCTCAGTGAGAGGGAGGTCTGAAGAGATGGTGAAAACTCAGCAGGGCTGGGAGCTGGGATCTGGTGTGGGTGTGGAGTTGGGAGTGGGGGCGGAGCTGGTCAAATATATTCCTTTTTCTTCATCGTCATGTGTAATTTACTTTGCTCCTTCTTCTCGGATTACAAGTTTGAATGATTCATATACCAAAGTGCAAGTTGTCATAGTTTCAATTCCCAGAAGTGTTATTTCAACTGTCGGGCATTTACAATATCTCTCATTGATGGGATTAGGGCGCTGGGCCCCAAAAATGCGTGAAGTGTGCGAGCCTAGAAGAATAATGATAAAAGAATTAAACAAACGTCGGGATACTTGAATGAAATATACATGGTCTTGAACACTTAAAAATGGATCTTCAACTCATTTCCTTACTCGGAAGAGTCAGAGGCTGGCGGTGCATGTCTGATTGTGTGATGGTGTGTTGGTGTACAGTGGCGTATAGGATAGAGCTGAGCTGTGCCCTCACAGAGAGGAAACTTATGCAGACTTAATAGTTACGTTTGTGTATGAGACAAAGATTAGCTGGGTAACAGACAGTAAGGAAACTCTTACTTTGCAGGAACATTGAAGGAATTTATCAGATAAAATATGGTAACTTAATTCAGATAAGTAACAATTAATCTACATTAGAAGAAGTAAGATGATAGGGGAGTACTCAATGAATGGCAAGATGTAAAGAAGCACAGACGATCAGGTGAACGATGCTTGCCCACAGATCATTAAAGGTACATAAAAGACTTAGTAGGATGGTTAGGAAGGCAGGCAGTGCACTTGTCTTTCTCATTCTGTGAATGCACAATAAGAGTTTAAAAAAACTTAAGTAAGTAAGAGCTGTATTAAATTATGTTTAGGCCGCAGCCAAAGTAACATGTACAGTTCTGGTTACCACACCACAGGAACATTGTGATGGTACTTAACCTGGTGCACAAAACATTGGTACCATTCAAAGATGCAGTTTAATGATGAAGAGTGTCTAGGTTTGCTCGGATTATTCTTTCAGGAATGAAGACTGTGAGGCAACTTCATTTAGTTTCATGAGGTCAGGAGGGGGCTGGATTTTGTCGTCCCTCCACCACCCTTCTCCCCAATCTTAGTAACTGAATTAAAAATGAGGTGTAATAAATTTAAACTGATGGAAGCTAATGGGTAATTTGAGAGTTTGTTTTCATTGACATGATCGTGGGAATCTGAAATGCAATTTTCCGGTGGATAGCTGGGTCATTAAAGTTCACAGACCTTAAAAGTTACTTCAATTAACACTCCAAATATGTTGACACTCAAAGCTTTCAGGCAAAGTGGGAAAATCGAACTCGTGTAGATTGAGAGTACCCTGTAACACTTTAGCTGTCAACTTGATGAGTCGAAGAGCCTCTTTCGTAATGCATGATTCTTTGATTCTAAATGTTCTCTTTTTCATGTTCAAAGTACTACAATACTTAATTTCACATAATTGACCTTTAAGTTCGGCATTGATCTTAACAGTGATTCCACCAAAATATTCTGTATGTTTAAAGACCGATCCAATCCGTACAACTAACGGATTTGGTTTTATTTCTTTTCTATATATTGTCCATCTATGATCTGTTGCATTCTTCATCTAGGTCTAGCTCGTTGCTACTTAGCAGATTACCGTGACTCCAGAGAACATGCAAAAAGATCGTATTTTCAGTGAATGAAATATGGTATGCTTGAGCATTCAAGCGCATTTAATGGTCTTATGAACTCCTTGATAATCCGTACATTAAAATATCATTTGAGATTATATGATGACATTTTCTGTAAAAAGTTAACATTGTATAGTACAAATTTCAAACTTTTTTTAACTTAACAGGGCTTCAAATTTGAATGTATTAATTACGTAGTCCACAAGATCAACTACCTTCACTCCACCCAACAAAATTTTACATACACAGACTTCTGTTAAGTTGTGAACTTGAAAGAGGATTTTTCTTTCTCGTCAATACCTTGGCACTTTTACAGCATCTCTTTCACAATTTTAAGGTCTACGTTTCACAGAACAAATGACTCCTTAACTCGCTGTTTTCAAACAGGTGGCTAAAATCTACTATTTAGTTTGTTTGGAGAGTTGGCCACATCCATGTTAGAATCGAAAAGGAAAACATTTCTGAAAGAGAATTACTGACTTTGGGAAACAAGTACTTTGCCTGAGCATAAACGTGATTTCAGATGGCATATTGTCTTCATGGTCCCATCTTAAACAATGTGAGATAACGACTGATTGTTTTCTGTTGAAGGTGGAAAATCAGTTATCGTGATGTTTGACCATACAGCTGAATTAGATAGGAAGGGATAGTCAGAGATTATTAATAAGCATTACTGCTACTCCAAAGAACTTTGATATAAAAACTTTAAAATGGTGAAATTTACCAAATGGTTTGCAAACAGTCGTAGGAAAGCGGCCATCCATTTTCTGAGGCATTTAGTCCATTCAGGATAAGCGTTAACATACAGGGTGGATTAGCTTCATCTTCACATTTTTGAGTTTAATATTTCACAAAGAGATTTACAATGCGTGTTGGCCAAGTTTTAAAATAAATGCTGTAATCAAATCAAAAGTCTGCTTTAAGTGAAGGAAAACGAGCAAACATATAGAACAGACAGAACAAAAAACAGAAGCTTCAAACACAATCAATATAAATAAAGGCATTAAAAGTGTTGAATTGAATGAATTCTACCTGAATGTGTCACATACGCAGTATTGGTTTTCTGCTGATGTGTAAGAAGTCCAGTGATGACCTGATATTAACAGGTAAAGTCAGGAAACGTGTGGGTAGGTGTCTTTTCCCGTCAGATGGGGGAATCTGAAGATTAGGGGCACGTATCTTTAAGGCAAGGATATACATTGTGAAAAAAAACATTTTTCACACAGACTGTGTTTCTCGTGTGGAAAGAACGTTCTGCAGAGATGATGGATGTGGCACAATCATAATGTTTAGAAGACATTGTAGAGGCAGACATGTAGGAAAAATGAGGAAGGGTACCACTTCGACTGGGACAACACATCCATTGTCGGACAAGCCAAACAGAGACATGCACGAGAATTCTGAGAAGCATGGCATTCCAATCGGAGCTCTATCAACAAACACATCTAGTTACACCCCATCTACCACTACCTGAGAAAAAGAACAGGAAATTACATCACCTCAGGAAATGACATCCCACAGAAAGTGACGTCACCAACCCAAAGAAACCCAAACAAATAAATAGAAAGCAGGAATCATCAACAGTGCTTCACCCAGAGGACCACTGAAGATGTTACCTAGTAGCATGACGAAACGTCTGGAAATGAACCTTCCAGCTCAGCAAGCAAACCTCGCTGAGTAGAACATGAACACTTATTTTGAATGTCAAGGTCGGTACGATAGTTTAAAGGCTTATTGTGTTTTGAAGTTCCTGTGAGTGGCTGCCATTTGCAGATGTGATTTCCCATTCATTCTCTGCCTATTTCCATACAGGACTTTTTTTTTCTGTCGTGCTCTTCATTGTCGGCTCTTCATTGTCGTGTCTTCCTTCCTTCCTTCCTTCCTTCCTTTCTTTCCTTAATTCCTTCTTTCTGCCTTTCTTTCCTTTCCTTTCTTTCTTCCTTCCTTCCTTTCTTTCTTCCTTCCTTCCTTTCTTTCTTTCTTTCTGATTTTCTTTCTTTCTTTCTTTATTTATTTATTTATTTATTTATTTATTTATTTTTATTCTTTCTTTCTATCTTTATATCTTTCCTTCTTTTTTTCGGCATTTCCTTCTTCCTTTCTTCCTTTCCTCTTTTCTTCCTTTCTTTCTTCTGTTCTTTCCATCAATTAGACTAGTTGCCTTTATGCAGTGTCTGTTTTCACTTACTTAAACTAAAAGTAAGTGATATCAGTTGAGAAACGTTAACTAGGAATTCAATATGGTCATTACCTACTATGTAGGATTATGATGAAAACTGGCTCATTAATATTTTACTCAACGTGAGATTGCCAATTTTGTTTTTGTTCTCCGGCTCGAGTGAAGTAATTTGAATGATTGACACTTCTTGAATATCTCCTTTCAGCTCAACAGTATCCATTTAAAAATCATAATTGTCAGTAAATATACTTTCTTCTTTGTTTTCAATATTATAAACATCGTAACTAAAAATATGAGCAAGCCATTAACCTCTGTGAACGAGGAATCCTATTTGCCCATTCATTGACTTGTCTTGCAGAATCTTGGTAACATTCATGACATTTAGTTACACGGTACATTGAACCAGACTGCTTTATTGCTTTTCCTCCCCTGTGCGGAATTAAGCATAATTTTAATAAGTTTCTGTTATTTGTTGTCTATATCTCTCTGTCTTCGTTGTACTCAATATTGCATTCTTCCCATTCATTATCCTGAAATTATTACCTACTCATCAACTGACATTAAACAAGTAATATTGGAAAAGTAGCTCACATGAAACTTAGGACTGCTCGATTTCAGTGCAATCTAAACGGTCTATATCTGCTCTAAAATCCCACAATTCATCCCAGCGTCTCAGCTGATAAGCTGTTCACAGCTAGCCATGCATAGTTTAACATTGATTACTCTCCAAATTCCATTTCCACACGTGCATGCACCCACACATTTCATTTTCCGTATTATTTATAATAATTCATTTGTGCAACAGCATTTATGTGCATGATTCATTACTGTTGTGATGGTAAATGGCAAGAGGATTCATTGAACTGTTGCCATATACGAATGGTTAATGTATCTATTGTGCTTGTGGAAAAGATCTTACCATGCATATGAAACAACAACAGTTAAAAGATTCTGACGAGAATGATTAGCGATGTTGCAACAATTCCACCAGCTATTTGACTTCTGTCCTCATCTTTTACGTATTAGACGAGATTTGAAATGTGCTATTGAACGAACATTACTGTATTTCGGAATACAAATTCCAAATTACAATATTTGTCACTTACGGTGAGTTGATGATATTAAACGAATTATTTAGTGTGATAGAGAGATTTTAATCTTTTAAACTTTAAGCCATTCAGTGTTTTGCACTGAATGGCTTAAGTTTCTTGTTTGAAGCTGCAGTTAATTAGGTCGTTAGACATATTAAAGTCACCAACTAAAATCTACATTGTAAAAATTTTCAAATTGTTTTAGTAGAGAGTAAGTAAATTATGTGTCACCCTAATCCTTGGCCAGAGGCATGGCCTTATACACAAAGTTTCTTTCGCTCAAGAATCCCAAATTCCTGTCAATGGCAACCACAGAGTGTACATTGTCAAAGTTTCTGCAAAGGCGATTACGTTAGGTTTCAATGAAAAGTTGTTATATTGATATATTGGGATATAACTTAACATATCTTCAGTGCAAAGGAAAGTTGTTGTTCACTTGTAAGTCACTGTTTGCATCTTGTCTAATGCTGCTGCATATAGACAAGCAATTTGTCAGTGTTTGCGAAGTTGCAAACCATTTAAAGTAATTTACAAACAAGACCTATAAAATCAGTTTCTTTTTTTTAAGTTTGAAGGAAACGCATTGACAGAGCGGCAATGGAGTCCAAACATTACTACTTCTAAGTGCAACTTGCAGATAGCATACCCGTGTCACTAAATGATGCAAGCAGGAGCTAATTACTTTTTTCTGTGTATATTGCCTGTGTGAATGCGGGAACAATTTTAGAAGGATAATTTGCTCAATATTCTCCTAACCCCACACGGTGCATTCTGCAGTTGTTCAGTGATATAGTCATTCTTAAAATTAAACTATAAACATTTTCACCCGGAATGACATTCGATACCTAAAAATGTCTGTTGATTTTACTTCAACTGAATCTCTTAAGCTTATTACTTTTTCATTCGAGTCGAATGTTTTCCTCCCTTTTATAACTGTTTATGATGCGATTGACTTGTCGCTATCTTTCTTCCCGACAAAGGCATGATTTTAACCATTATAGATGCTTGTTAGAGAAACTTGACAGCAGTTTTGTCAGCCTGATATCTCTTAACATTCTGGTAGCTGCACAATTCACACGTGACTCTTCAAAGTTAAATTTGTGTCACATCGATATGAAAAGTGACAATTTCCACAGAATTTGCTATGTTATATGTGCATTGACATGAAAAGATCTGAAACTCAAAATCTGAAATACTGACTGTGACGTGCTACAGCTTTACTTATAAGGTTGCTGATATATTTTCTTTTCAATAAATCTACGTTGCATTGCCAGGAATGCATTTTCAAAAACATGCTGACAACAGCATCCTTGAAGTAATTTGTTATTTGCTTATTCCCTGTGTTTACTGATTTTCCCCATTCTGCCATCTTCTCCTGATCATTTGCCTCTCTGAAGAATTGTCGAGATATAATCTCTTGGCCTTTGTTTTCTTTTCGTTACTTCAATTCGAAGGTACTTAGGAGAGGTGATGAACCAATGCAATTGTCATGGGACTCATTATCTGGAGACCCCGCTAATATTCTTTTCACTCCGACGCCACTCCATTGTGTCGTAGTCTCTTCACCAGCAGATACATCTTTGTCATGTCCATTCTATCCAGACCTATCAGTATGCAATAAGGTTCTATATGATTTCCCCTCATCCTTCTGAGCTGCACCAACTACAGTCCAAGAATACTCAACCGTTCCTCATATGACAAGCTCTGTATCCCTGCGATTATTCTTGGAAACCTATCCTGAATCACCTGAAACAAATGCACTTCCCCGCTCAGATATGTGCCCCAAACCAGCCCTCAATATTTGAAATGGTGACTGACCAAAGCTTTATACAACTTCAGCTGTATATTTCTGCTTTTATGTTCTAGCCCTCTTGAAATCAATGTTAACGTTGAATTTGTATTCCTTACTAGTACATAAACCTATATATTAATCTCAGGAGAATCCGTAACTATGGTGATCAAGGAATTTTGTGCTATAGATTTATTAAGAAAATATTCTACTCCTCTATTCTCCCTCCAAATGCGTCATTTCTTTGCCCAGTCTCCTCGTCTATCGAAATCATTCTGCTAAAGTCTCTGGCTCCTCAATAATTATCTACACAAAAAGCAATCTCTGTGTCATCTAAAAGATCAGGAAAAGTTTCCACAGCTACTTCGTTCAGATCGTTATTGTAAAATGTGAACAGCTGTTATCCCAAAATTGCCCTCTGCGGGACTCCACTGGTCAGTATTTATCATCTATAATAATCATTTATCCCCAGTTCTGCCTCTTGGCAGTCGGATATTCATATATATATGCCAGTATCATCCCCTTAATACTATGGCTCTTAACCTTTGTTGACAGTCTTCTGGATGGCTTGTCCTCGGTCTTCCAGAAATTCAAATTTATTACATCCGCAGGTTCTTCTTTGTCTAACTTGTTCGAAGAATTTTAACAGCATTCTCAGGAATGGCTTACCTTTGACAAAGCTATGCTGAATCAGCCGTATTTTACCATGCACTTCTCAGTCGCCTGAAGTTTCATCCTTAATAATGGACTTTAAAGACCGTGACAATGATGCTCTCTTAACAAGGTTATGCTGTCATTGGCTTTTATTTTCAGAATTGTAAAAGCAGCGATTATGCGAAGTCTGGCTTTCATTGGGTTTTAGGGCCGATTTGTTTATTGTTAATAGATACTGCCTCAGGGATAAGGCTTTCAAGTCTATTTGTTTTTGAAAACTTATACAATGAAAGGGGCGTGGTCATTTCTTTCAGCTCATGTTTCTTCTAGTTTAATTTGGTTTTTGGTCGTCCAGCTATTCACTGAAAGCCGTAAGGCAGTTGGAGGCTGCTAGTCCAAATAACAGCAGTACAGAAGAGGGTGTTCCATGCTGTCAACTCTCTCTCTCTCTCTCTCTCTCTGACATCGATCCTCTAAGACTCTGTATTTGATTCTACCTTTTGTGCCAGGGGTTATTTCTGGGGATTGTTGTATTATTGGGAACTGCATCATTAAGTTGGGATATTCTGTTGAGCTTTCTGATAAATTGTTATTCTGTAATCTGTATTCAGTTATCTTTTGTTTTAGTTGCATTCAGTAATCTTGTCACCAATTGCTGTTTTGTTTTGCCTGTCTGCATCCCTCCTGCAATATCCACGTTATCCCTGCTTAAAGCCACTTGCAATTTAGATCCTGCACTACTTTCTTGAAATGTTTTGAGGGAAATCTAATCTGATCCATGATAAGTTTAATTAATAGCTGACGTCAGGATGATTGACCAATACATTCCTGTCTTCTGCAAATCCGAATTCTCAGAGGACTTTGTTTTACCATCCATTTTCAAAGAAATATACAGCACTGAAATATATCCTTCGGTCTAACTCTACTATCACTCGAAACCCTTCGTATTCATTACTCCATCCAGAATGCTTTTAAATGCAGTAATTGCACGAACATGCACCAGTTCCTCTGGCAGCTCATCCCATGCATGCATCATGGATGAGGGAAAAAAATGCTGCTTAGACCCCTTTTATATATTTCCCCTCTCATCCTAACATTATGCCTTTTATTTCTGGGCTCCGCCATAAATAGACATATGAAAATATCTTTTCTATGTATCCTATCCATGCGCCTTATGACTTTATAACCCTCTGTAAAGTCACCCTCAGCCTTTGATGCTGCAGTCTCCTAACCACTCTACCTCCAGCCTTTCCTGAAAGATCAGCAATAATACCTGTGTAATATTTGCAGCTATGTCCTTCAGAAAGTTGCATTCCATCTGGTATCCAATGTCAGACCTATCCGCTTCACCTTCAGCTTCTCCTTCGTGATTATTACTCGAGTCACAATTACCGCCTGACTCTGTTCAAGTTCTGGCATGTTGATGTGTTCATTGTGAAAAGCGATGAAGAGTACCTTTTCACGCACTTTGATATTGAGTGTTTTGTCATTACTATTGCTCTATCCGCATTTTCCAAATTTAACTCTTGTCTCTCTCTTTTACCTTCTGTATAATGAAAACGAAACTTCTCAAATTTTCAAATATATAACTTGCGAACTTAGTCTCATATTTCATCTTCTCCCCAACTTCTCTTCGGATGTTCCAGAAATGCTGCACAATCATTTGGCTTCTGATTAATCTTCACCACAATGAATGATTGTTCTTTTGTTTTTATGCTGTCTTTGGCGATACTTTTCACTCTTGGTTGCCTCGTACTCTCTTAATATATTCCTTTTTTTTGCTTTCTGCTATTATTCCCGAATAGCCCCCAGCATCTCGTACCATTGCTGCTCAACTGTCTTCACGCTTGGCTCCCTTTCAATCAATTCTGGCCAGCACCTAATTTGTATGTTTTCAGGTACCTTTACTTAATTTTAGTGCCACTACATCTGATTCCAGATTCTTCCTCTCAAGCTGCAAGGTGAAGTGTATCACGTTATGGTCAATATCTCCAAGGGCTTCCTTCACCTTAAGTTTCTATTAAATAATGCCTAATCATGGACCACGAAACAAAACTGATTTTCATTTGAGGACTCTATCACTAGCTGCAGCAAAAATAATTACGTTTCCTGAGATCCAATACGAACCTGATATTTCTGATCCACTTACATTATTGAAGTGTTAAATGATGCTTTCAATACTGCTTTTAGTCATACCCTTTTTGTCTCTTCATTGATCTTCCACCGCATTTATTGACCGCTTTTAGAAGGAGTATCCCATTATGTGTTGTTTTTTTTAAATGTCGTCCCTGTTCTCATCCACACTGGATATTGAAATGTTAATCTCGTTAGACATGCGCCAGGGCCCCTTCTCTTTGTCTCACGCGTAGTTACACTTGCCTGTTCATGAACACTGACCGAATTTGAGGTGGTTGAAGATTAGTGCTCAAAAAAAATGAATTTGACTATGAACTACTCAGGTGATGTCTATGCAAAAACTGCATGCGGTTGTTGCCATAGTCAGAGAGTCATATGACACAGAGACAGAAGCTATGGTCCACACATCCATGCGTACCATAATCCCAAAGTAAACCAGTTTTACCTACCTACTCCTGGCACATTTCCCTCCAAAGCTTTCCTAATCATGTATCCACCCAAATGTTGTTTAAGCATTGTAATCGTATCCCCATTCACCAATTTCTCGGGATGTTCAGACCATACTCGAAACTCCCTCTGTATAAATAAAATCCCTCTTATGTCTTTTGTTTACTTCTCTCCTCTCACCTTAAAAATGAGTTCCCCATTTTAGGGAAAAACAAGCAAATACCATCAACTCTATCCACACCTCTCATTATTTTGTAATTCTTCTTCAGTTCACCTGTCGAATTCTTCTGCTCCAGTCAAAACAAGTCGCAGCCTATCTCGCCTTTTGTGATGATGCAAACCATCCATTCTCCACAACATTCTAGTAAATCTGTTCTGAACCCAATCCAGCTTGGTTATATCCTTCACGGAACTGTTCGACCAGAACTGGATACAATATTCAGAAAAGACCACACCAATATCCTTTACAATCTGAACATAACGTGCCAGATCACGTGGTGACATGTATGCCCGAACAGTTTAAAGAAATGAGGATCATAACGATGAAACAAGAAATTACACTGTGATTAGCTTAGCATAGGTTGAGAGAAATAGTGAACTGTGTCGTAAAAGATGCGGCAACACGGCACTTAGAAAGTACCAATACAGTTATATGCACTGAAATCCAACAAATCTTTCCTTAGGATGTAACCAGTGGAATGCATAAGCGGCAACAAGTTGATTGTGGACTAGGATTTTTCAGAAAGTTTTCGATAAATATATCATAAACCAATAGTTGAAAAAAATGAAAGGTATGAGTTTAGGCATACAATGAAGGATCTATCAATTTTCCAATGGAAAGAAAACAAAGATGATGATTACTTATTTTTTTTAAGGTGGAACACGTTGATTTATCTGACACACACGAATCACTGTTTGGGTCCCAGTTCATCACTGTATTCGTCAGTGATTTTCATGCAAAATCACATGTAATATTTCCACATTGGCAGACACAGACTCAGACGGAATAACGTAGACAAGTTGGACACAATCTACGATTTCTGGAAAAACAAATTTACACCTAATCTTTTGCTGACGAATTAGCATTTGTTGCTATGCAAATAGATTGGCTAACTGGCATCTGACTGAAAATAACCGTTGAAAATACTTTTGTTGGGTGTGGATGTGGGGCTTCATTTTATGCTTTTCTGCGCGTGAATTTGTGTGCATGAGCAAGGATGGCGTACTTGAGTTGTATTGGGCATTAATGACTTCACACCTGGAAAAGTGTGGACAATTTTCGTTTTATTGTCAGCGATTGAAAATGATGCCAAAGAACGAGTGAAATGAAGAATCCCCAGACTGATGACTCACAAAGCAGTTTTGTTGTGTGCGGCGATTTTGGGTTGAGTGGCTTTTTTCTTCTATTGTAGTTTGGAAGCGTGATCAGTAACCACTTTGGAACATTCAGATAGCTGATGTGTTTTGAAACACTGTTTGCGAGGATATAATTCTCCTGTTTGCAAGACTATAAAATGAGTAAAGGTTTCAGGAAATGGATTAGGATCAAAAGTAGTTTTGTAGTTCATAAGATCACGAAATTGTTGATCGACTATCATGTAACACACTGAATGTCAAGTTATGAAAATATTCTTAAAGCAGGTAAATGCGTAAAATGTAAAATTTGAGACATGCAATCGGTTATGTTCATACTGAATGATGCAGCAGGCTGGTTAAAACGAAGGTCGTACTCCACTCCCTTTGTTACATGGTTATATGCTCATACCCAAACGCGGTACGCTCAATCCCATGGTAAAAAACAAACACACACCCGAATTATTCTATGCACTCAAACACTCGACTCCTTATGGTTCACCAATGCTCAAAATAGATGTGTGACATTAAATCTAGGGTCAGTTCAACGTATTGTGAAAAGAATCAGAAAAAAAAACTAGAATGATAATTGTATCTTCCAGTTTATATATGCATATATTTAAACGACAGCATTTACAAGGCACAAAGCCATGTGTGTCCTCCAGCAACTCTACCACTGGAAACGTTCAATTCCTCACGGTCTGAATTTCAAGTTATCATCCTTTTTGTTAACTAAATTTCTTGCTTGAAAACTTTGGAACTTTGCAGTCTGCTGTCATGGAATAAAGCTTGAAAGCTTATAATTACTTCAATGTACACTTATGCATTGCTCATGCATTTGCTCTTTTTTCATTAGCGACGTTTCTTCTAATGTCCTCATCATGCTCGGCAACAATGTCCCAAAAGACCTCGTCGACATTGTGTTCCTCAGTCTATTAAGAAACTTTCAATATCTGCATCTATTCCTCGTCTAAGCATCTTCATCTTTATTATAATTAGTTCCTCATCTAAATGAATAATTTATACTTGCTGACACTGAGGTTTTACTACTGTTCTAGTTTAAATCATTGAGCTCATGTCAGATTTTTTATTGTGCAGTGATTTTTGAAAAACTCGGAAGTTTCAACGTGCATCAGAAAATTTTCCATTGTTTTCATCGTTCAAAAAATTTGATACCAATAGAAAGATCATGATTTATTCATAAGACACTTGGAATCAACAAATGCAGTTACAACTTATATTGCTACAGCTCATTTCATAAATTAGTACACTCTGCAAATCGCCAGCAGAATTACACCAATAAACTCAAGCAGGACTTTTCAGTGATGAAGCGCTATGAGATTGAAATCTCAGGTCAGATTCAAAAATAAACGGCGTTATATTGCCATATTATTAACTAATATTAATGCATAAGCGAGATACATCCATTAAATATTTTGTCAGTTATCTTTTAACAAGTATTTAGTTTAAATATATACTTACATTTGCTAAATCAATGTCAGCATGGAAGAAGAATGAACTTCCATATTACCAAATGTCCAAACATTCATAATTCGAAGCATATTTATCTCATTTGGAAGATTTCTAATTATTCATATCATATTAAGTTAATTCAGGCGTGGAGTAGTTAAATAGAAACCGAAAGAATTGTGGATGCTGGAAATCAGGAATGCAAATATAATTTGCTGAAAAAAAAAGCTCAGAATGTTTGGCAGCATCTGCGAAAAGAAATCAGAATTAATGGTTCAGGTCCAATGCAACCGAAACGTTAACGGTGATTTCTTATCAAAGATGTTTCCAGATCTGCTGAACATTTCCAGCAATCTACGTGATGGAACACTGATATTAGGGTTCCACGTATTAATATCTATTCAAAACTCTTATTTTCTTTCTTTGAGACCAAACAAAGGATTTTTTTAAAAAGAATGCTGTCATGGTGTCAATTTGCATCGTCTTTTACTGAACATTTGATTTTAAATTTATCCTTACATTTATTTTTGTTCATTTTTTCCAGTGAGACAACTTCTTTTCAAGGATAAAGGTGAGCAAACACAGATACATTCTCCACTATTCCAATATTCGCAATTATGTCCATGAACTAGCTCAGTATTTAATTCTTGTGGAGTACAGATGATATTTCTATATTAGTTTACATGGGTTATCAAGTAGCATTTGTTACTTTAGCTCACAGCATATAAGCATGTTGCTAGCAGTAAGGCATGCTCAACGTCAAATACCATTCGAAATAGATAGCACTTCCGAAGGAAAAGAAATTTCAAGTAAATGTGGAAAATACTAGCTGTTTTATGCACACGGAGGAAGTGAAGTTTAGCTCTGTCTTACAAAAGGTGCAGGTTCTGTATGGCATAAATTACTAATTACTGAGAAGCTAAACACGAAACAGCAACTAGAAATTCCACCCGAATTTTCAGGTATACCTAATTTTTGTTAAAACCAATTCATACGTAGAAAATTGTTACAGAGTACAAAGTCTGCAGACTTACTCCTCAGATCGTTTGTTTTCTCTTATTTTATGCATCTTCGCTCCATTCAGCCATGGAATATATATATTCTTACCTTTCCATTCATTACCTTGAAAAGGATGAAGGAAATGCTAAAACCCTCTGACAAAAATCTCTTAACATTGCATTGTAAAGAGTAAGTAAAAAAAAATTCGAAAACAAGGCAGCAAAATAATTAGCAACTTTTCTTTCCGGGGAGCCTTTATTTCTTATCAATTACATTAAAATTATACAGATTCCATTCATAAGATTTCGTAGCGTACTTATATTCCAAGACAATCTCATTCTCAGTTACATTTGTGACTGGAATTAATAGATCACACCTACAGACTATGTCACAGCAAATTTCGTTGTTAGCTGTCACTGTGATATATGGTTTGTCTGAAACTGGTGGATTTGGTTTGTTAGCCATTTGATCTTGGTACATTTGGCTTTGTCATTTGCATAATTGGAAATATTACATACCCTTCTCTACTGGACTTCTCAGTTAACGATGCTTCATCAATCTCTCTAGTAAAAATGGTTGTTTAACGTAAATGCCTGGTTATGAGGTTATCATTTATGCTTGTATGAATTTTGCCTGCGTATGGTGGTCAACATCCACTCATAAATTCCAATTGTGGAGTTTTTTTTTGTGTTTTTGGTAACCATTCAATTTAATGATGCTATATCAAGCAACATAAGACCTATATTGTAACATTGAATATTATTATTCAAAAAGACGAGACAGCAAAATGATCATCAAATGCGTATGTTTCAAGTAACATGATGGAATTATAATTAGACCAGATTGCAACTGCCCCAAATAATTATTATTGCGAATGGAATTCCAGTCAAAAACCTGGGAACCATTTCCACCCATCATTCATTTTTTTTACAACATAAAAAGCAATAATCAACAAACAAAAAGGCCAAATGCATTTTGTTAGATACCTTTAGAAAATTAGATTACTACAATTAATGTGATGTGATCAATAATCTTTCTTATTTTTTTTCCAGAAATAGATACACTGAAGGCAAATGCACAAGATGCTGGTGAGGGGAAGGTTTTCATACTCGATACTGCAAGAATCAAAGATACAAAGAACATTAATTAACAGAATCAGGTTCACCACGTTCGACGAAGTATTTTCTATTATTTGAGCGAATGGACATCTTTAAATACACATAAGGAGAGATTTTCAAAAAAAAAAGAAACTGAAATATCGTTTCCTTTACATCATTTGGAAGCAAACACCTGATTTATCACGAAACTGTTAGAATAAATGTTAGGTCCCGGAAATTCACATAACCTTCCAAGCAATGAAATGCTAACTTCCTCCCAAAAGCTTAAGTCTGCATAAAGTGCGACTTAAATTGATGCAGAAATGAAGTAAAACGAAAATGAATCATTTTCTTCGTGGCCAGTTGTAGGGTAATCTGCACAATTATTTTGAATCAATGCTTCATGAAAAACATAAATGGGAATGGAACAATATGCTAATAATGTTCATAATGTTAGAATATATGGGATATAAATAAGATTTCTTTGAAACGGAGTTACAAGTATACTTTGTAAGCAGCGACTACATTAATTTGAAAAGAAATTGTATGTGATAATAAATGACATTTGAAATGCTCCAATTAAGGTTGGGTTGCTGCCATCACAATTTTATGCTCAACGGTTAAGGATGTCAAAGCTCAAATGTTACCTTTGTAAGAAAGGATTTTGTTTTTCTTGCAGAGGACAAGCTACGTCAAAAACAAAGAGGTGATTTATTCTAATTAATAGTTTCAGAATGGTAATGAGATACTTATGGAGTATCCAGGCGCAGGTTTCCTTCGAGTAATCTCGTTTACTCTAACTACATGAAAAATGTGTAAGTTAGACGGCTGGCCATTCTAAAATCTTCTGTAAGTTTCCAAGGATATATAGGCTAGGGTCGCTCACTGCGGAAATTTACGTTTGTGGAGGTATGGTGGGATGGTAGTCTCAGAGCAAGTTCGATGGGCCTAATTGCCTCTGTCTGAATTGTCAGGGCTCCATGATTCTGTGCATTGCGCATAATTCACTGCCGCTTAACGAAAGATTACTTACTTTGTATTCTAATCAATTTTCTGTGTTATTTTTATGAATGCACAATTCATGACTTTGAGGACCATCTACACATAATCTAGCAAATGTGATGATAGTAACATGACACACAAACTATGGCGTTTGGGTATCGAATGAACTCTAAAAACATTTTATTATTGTAAGTGTTTTGGAACAAAGTAAAGATTACCTTTGAAACTGTACGATTAAATGTCCATAATAAATTCACAATTCCCTGGAGAAAAGTTAACCTTGCACTTTCTTCTTTTTCAAAAAGAATTATCTCATTGGTAAAGAAAAACAAACTTTCTTAACACCGCAATGCTATTGTGTATTTAAGGGGAAACAGAAAAAATGCAATTTAACATTGCTGAAAACCTTTTCCAATGTGTTTCAAAAATACTGTGCCATTCTTAGAATTTACCAACATTATTTTCATCCCTTGAGATAAAGCGTGCAAT
Source organism: Chiloscyllium punctatum (assembly GCF_047496795.1). Classification (NCBI taxonomy): domain Eukaryota; kingdom Metazoa; phylum Chordata; class Chondrichthyes; order Orectolobiformes; family Hemiscylliidae; genus Chiloscyllium; species Chiloscyllium punctatum. The sequence goes on along the minus strand of NC_092768.1, from coordinate 3,188,755 downwards.
TAACATTTTCTAATAAACAAAATAAAGAAATAATGAATCTGCACATGCAACCTCAGTTCTTGCTCACTAAATTCACTGTGCAGCAGTTTAACCTCTGTACAAAAGTTAATATTAGTTTTATACACATTTCAAATTTTGATGTATATTGCACTCAAACACAGTATAACTATGCTAAGAAGATGGTTTAGAATCGAAAAGCAAAACAAAATTATAAACAAATGAATAAAAGTGATCAATGACATCATCTTTTGCCAGCATGGCAATTTAATCAATGATTTTAGAAAATCATAACGCACAATTAATTTAAGACTTCTGAAGCATTATTACTCCGGCAGTCAGAACCTTCGCTGAAAAGGCACTTGATTAATTGTTCCTCAACATTCAACTTGCACGGTCTGAAAGAACTGAAACAATTAAAAGAAAAGTTTTGGTTGTTAAAGTGATATATGTGGATGATCTTTAAATAGTAATTTATTTCTGCTCCATTTCTAAATTTCAGAAGTGGATGACCTAAAGGATTCATTGAGGAAACAATGTAAGAAAGTACATCGCCATTTCAGGCAAACATCAACAGAAGTAACGATTCTTAGGCATTTTACCTTAGTTCTATATTTTGCCCGTTAATTGTTATCAGAGAAAACTAAAGATGTACTGTGCAGCAGGAGGACATTCGGACCATGGTTTCTGCAATGGTTGTCCGTTTGATCTCATTGTTTAAGTGACTGCTTCGCTTTCTGTATATATGTTTTCACATTGTTTCTCATAACCATGTATCTCATGCTTTCTGCAAAACAACGAATAAGCGAAACTAAGCCACACTTCTGGACAATTTATTCGAATGCTGACTTATCCATTGCACATTTTCTACCCTGTATCCATTTTGCTTCATTTTCAAATTGTTTTAAATCTTTATCATCTGTTTTTAGAAGTATTATGAGCGAGAACAATTTCGTTACAATAAAGTATCCAGTTGCCTATTTATTTTTGCAAACTACCATAGATGTTCGTTTAGTTTTCTCCTGTCCATAAGGCCGTAACAATTGGAAGAGCAGTCGACCCTTTTTTCCACTTGAGACTGCTTCTCTATTCAATAGAATTATGGTTGATCTGACCTTTCCCTCAACAACTTTCCTGCCATTTCCTAATAAATGTATATTCCCATATTGGTCAAGAATCTAACACGTCCATCAGGAACTTATCGTTCCAAAGTATAGCCGGACAGAAGACATACATCAATGTTGGATGTATGCTTGTAAATCTATTCTGCACTCCCGTAAATATGGCCACAGTCTTCTCAAAGTACAGCACTGAAAATCTCACACGACACTCCAATTGTGTTAAAGCAGATCTGTCCAGCAAATACAGTACAACTTCCTTAATCTTTAAATCTACATCGTTATGAAATGTTCAATTAATACCCTGCTGGTCACATTTTGGAAATGTTAATTTGCTAAAATATTGTATGTTTTTATTGCATTTTTGTTGGATGGTATAAGTTAATAGGATTCATTTATAATAGCAAAGAGCCAGCTATGGTTTACATTCCATTGAAATCAATAGCCTGTAATGATATTTGAGGATTATCAAAGTTCTCCTTCGTACTTTCTCATAATTCGTTGAGTCAACTCACTTAGATACATCAGTGGTATTCCACACAGCATTCCACTGAAAAGGAAATCATTATTTTGTGTTTCTCTTTTCAAAGTTTACTGGTTTGGTCTCTCAGTGGTTGTTGCTGCTGTCTCGTAGTGCCAGGGACGCGGGTTCAATTCCAGCATCGGGGGACTGTGTGGAGTTTGCATGTTCTCCCCGTGTCTGTGCAAGTTTCCTCCCACAATCGTAAGATGTGCATGTTATTTGAATTGGCCATGCTAAATTTCCCATTGTGTTCAGGGATTTGTAGGTTTGGTACATTAGTCTGGGGTAAATGCAAGGGAATGTGTCTGGGTGGGTTACTCTAAGAGCGGCACGGTGCTCAGTGGTTGGCACTACTGCCTCACAGCGCTAGGGTCCCAGGATTGTTTCCAGCCTTGATTGACTCTCTGTGTGAAGTTTGCACATTCTGTCTATGCATGCGTGGGTTTCATCCCACAGTCCAAAGATGCGCAGGTCAGGTGAATTGGCCATGCGAATTTGCCCATAGTGTTAGCTGCATTCGTCAGAGTGAAATGGGTCTGGGTGGGTTACTCTTTGGAGGGTCGGTGTGGACTTGTGCCGAAGGGCCTGTTCTCACGCTGTAGTGTATCTAATCTACTTATTTAAACACATATGGAGAAATAAATACTTTGCACTACTATGTTAAATGTATACACAATTGCCCACGTAAGATACACTTTAGTATCAATTTACGTTCTTGTGTGCATGATTGTTTCCAGTGCTTTATCACTGTTTAATTATACTGGCCTCTTATTAATATGCACGTGCATACGAACATAACACTCAGGAAATTGTTGATATGGACCACCATTTATTAAGTTAAAAATCACACAACACCAGGTTATCGTCCAACACTATGTGTTGTGTGATTTTTAACTTTGCACATCCCAGCCAACACCGGAATCTCCAAATCATGACCATTTATTAAGATCTGTCTTTTGCCCAACACCAAACTGATATGTAAATCACACACAGTGCTTTACCACTTGTCTTCATATGCACAGAAATTGCAATGGTGAACATTTATTTTCCTTTCCAACAACTTCAAAGTATTATTTTGCAAGTTACTATTTCGTTCGCATTTTTTTTTCTTTCTCAATATGCACCTTGTTCTTTCTTTGTCAGGGATATATATTGCCAGAAAGGATTTATCACAATCATGAATATTTTGCATCAGTGTTATAAGGCTTCCTATTTTTTTAAAAGTTATGTAACATTTTCTAACATTTAATGAATTTCTTCCATTTTTTTATTTTACAAGTCCTTTGTATGAAATTCATAAGGTTTCTACCGTATGATCTTTATAGAATTTACAGATTCATAGCCACTTTCTCATCTGACGACTACTTCCCGTTTATTAATACTTCTGTCCTGGATAAGAAAAGATTCATGTATACCTGAGAGAAAATAAAATTAGGCACCCATTCGTGTCCTTAATTAATAGGCATGTAGGTTTTATGCTGTAGTATCAACCATCATAATGGTGATGTTATTTTTCAGTTACTGGAACGATTGTGAAGCCACGCGTTGTGATTCCATTTCACGATTTAAAAAAAAGTAGACTGTACAAATCAATATCTGTATTTGAGTTACCTCTGATCTTTAAGACATACACTTCTGTTTAAAAAAAAATTCTGAAGCCTGAAGCGTTTCTCACTTGCATTGGTAAGATTACATTGTATGTTCCCGACAAAATAACTGCAGTATCCTGTTCATTATGTATCTCTCTACCAACAACATTATAACATATTTTTTTCGCCTTCAATACATTCTGCTAACTTTCTATAATATAAAAATAAAGTTTCCTTCGAATGTTTGGTGGCAAAACCAAATGTATTCCGTAAGTTGTCAACCCTATTTTTTCCCAGTATCGCTAGATTCGTTAACAGTCTGATACGATGAAGAGTTTTTTTTTGTAATTTGCTTGTTAGATGCTGATACCATAACATGAATAAGTCTTCTCTCGATACCTGCATAATCAAGAGGAAGAATACGATTTTTCAAGGACTAATGTCCAAGAAAGGAACATGAGACAGACTCGTGTTCGTTTTGAAACAATTCATTCTCTGTTAGCATTGTCTACAAACATGCATAAACATTTTTGGGCAGTTGTTGCTCTGCAACTATGTTGAAATGTTCGAAGAAATGTGGAATAAATACAATCATTCTGACGTTCATTGACAGGGAAAAAAATGTGACCAACAAAGTAACGCAGCATTTCTCTATATCAATGTGGTGGAAGTTTTAAGTTAATTTGGAGTATGATTTGTGAGGAAGATATAACGCCTCTTTTGGACAGACATAGAGAATGAGAAACAATGTGGCCATGGAATTTAAAATTGTAAAACTATGAGGTGAAATGTGTAAAACAAAACATATGAAAAAAAGTTCGTTATTCAGATCATCAAGTCTGGCTGGCCGTTCAATTTCAATATTATTAATGAAGTACTACAATTTTGATCACCCACTCCAATTCTAGAAACATGTAGCCGGTTGGTAAACTGACACTCATAAATTCCTTCCTTAACAATGTTGATAAGTTGTCTATATCCGAGAATTACAAAGGTTCGCAACAAACAGTTTAAAAACAGTCTGCACAATCTTGCAACAAAGTAGTTCACCCATTATCGATAAATAGTGCAGTACTTCTAAGTTCCACAACCAGGGGAAAATAATTTACTGCATTATTCCATCTACCCCATAAGGGTTTTGTAAGTTGCAGAAAATTTTCTTTGTGACTTCGAAGCTTTACATAATGCAAGATTTGTTGGCCCAAAGATTTCCTATAGAATAATGCTCCCACCCCAGGGCAATTCTGTTGAACTTTTCTGCCTTCAATCTGTGGGAAAAATATATTGACATAACGAGATCAAACTCCATGCCATAGTGAGATGTAGTTTAATAATGGTCCCAAACAATTAAAACAAGCTGGCACTCTGCTGCCCAGGCCGTTCTGAAGTAATGTGTACCTTTCCATTAACGCAATGGCATGTTTGTGTTCAAGTCACATAAACAAAAATAAATCAAGAACTCTGATTTTTGTCCACAGATGCACCGAGACCTGCAGGGGTTTTCCACCAATTTCTGATTTTAGTTTAACGACAACAATACCCATCACTGTTTACAGATGTAAACATATAATTCACTTAGCATGCAACATCTCTGATCACACGTCAGTACTAGCAATGTGGATAATCTCAGGTTTTACACTCAAAATTCCACGGACCACATTCTTTCTGATTCTCTATATCTGTCCAAAACGTACTGAAGAATCTTTAAATCTTCCTCAGAAAGAATATTTTCACTTAAATTTGCTTCAGCTGCTAATTTAGAAATGTTGCATTTTGTGCACAAATTCTTGTTATTGGGAACAGCTCCGGCTCAAATGCGAAACCTTCTGGTCGACCACGAGTCATAATTGTCAACTTTCTATCGACTACTGTTATTTTTTTTTCCAATCTATTTTGTGGCTGTTAAACAATCATTAGTCCATGCCATGAATTATCCCTTTACCACATCTTTCAATTTGTTTTCTTACCAGCATTCTACAAATCATATCTTCAAAACCTAACTCCAGCAAGTTTGTCAAACGCGATTTAAAATCGGAAAATCCATCCTATTACTCAATAGAATATTAACAACCACGTGTCTATTAATCCCCTCATGGAAAATACTTCCATCACGGTTGCTTTAAGCTGAATAGAACAAAATTTCGCTCTTCACTTTTCAAGTAGTCATGTTCCATTTGCTAACTTGCAATTCACATGATTCACTTCAGAACCTGAATAATGTTTGATAGATCATTGGCGATCCATCTCTATAGCAGCCTTTTTCAAATAGGCTGACTCGTAGCTAATTGTATTTTGTGGGTTCGTAAATATCCACCATGGTAATGTATTTTGCACATTCCTTTCATGGATGCAAATTTCCTTCATATCCAGACCTGCCCAGCCACTCATAATTTTCTGTCCATTGCAGTTCTGATAATTTCCTCAGCAAAAAAAACATGTTTAACTCATTCAAAGGATTGAGCATGACTAGCTGGGCAGCATTTATTGCAAATCCCTAGTTGCCATTGAGAAGGTAATGGTACGCTGCATTCTTCAATTACTGCAGTCTACCTACTGTGAACTGATCCAAGCTTGCGTTAATAGCGACTGATGCAATTGAGTGGCTTACTTGATCAACTAAGAGCGCAACTGAGAGCCAACCAAATTGCTGTGTGCCTGAGGTTACATTTAAGCAACATCAGGTGAGGATGGCAGATTTCCTTCCCTAAAGGACATTAGTGAGCTAGCAAGAAACCGAATGCATTGTGGATAATGGAAATCACAAACAGGAACAGCAAGTTATGGTTAAGCTCAACATGTCTGGCAGCATCTGTGGAGACATCAGTGTTTAGATTTCAGTTTAAGTTACCATTTCTCAGAAATGATGGTAGCTAAGAGAAAGTTGTTTCTCGGTAGAAGATGTGGTAGTGAGAAGGGTAATGTGTAACCTATAGGTGGAGGTAGACCAAGGGACACATGAATAGTGGGACAAGCAAACATCTGGGTAATGATCAGGTCAGGAGGATGGCTATTAATCATGACTGCTAATGGTGAACAATGGGTTATTTGTAACTGCAGACAATGTCATAATAAGGTCTGGTGTACGGCAGTTGGGGTAAGGACCTGAGTGCAGCTCAATCCCTAAATGTGTTGAAATTGGCATTAAGACTAATAGGCTGTAGAGTTTCCTCACTTAAGTTACGTTGAACAGAGCTTCAGCACTGCACAGCAAGCCTCACACAGAGATCTTTGCTGGAAAACAAAGTGGTATGTTTAAGTGATAGATCATTGGAAGCTCGGGATCTTTCTTGCAAACAGATCATGGGTGTTCTGAGAATTATTCACCCAATCCATGCTTCGACTCCCCAGGGATAAATGAGAACACATTTTGAGTAGCGAATGCAGTAGATCAGATTGAGTGAATTGCAGACAAAGCGCTGCTTCATCTCAGAGGAGTGTTAGAGATAGATAGTTCGTTTTTTCCCAGAAAATCCACAGTGGCACATACAAATGTAGGTATTAGTACGCCTGCATATTTCAAATTCCAATATCTGTTTTCCACCCTCGTCTACGCAATGTTAACTTTAACTTCTGTGCCATTTCTTCTTTCATGAGTTTAAATTCTTCTAACTCTGTTGGTAAGGTATCCAGGCTCTTTTTAGCAAAACGTTTTAATTTTGAATACCGAGGACAGCTTTTGAAGGCCCTTTTCAATGTGTCTTTGCTGGATTGCATTCACTTTCTATTCTTTCTTTGATTACTAATCATTTTTCCTTCCTTTATACAATTCTGTAAACTTCCCAAACACGAGAATTTCCTCTATTTTCGAAACTGTACGTGCTTTTTAGTCTAATATTTTCAATATGCTTAAGCTATTGTATGATATACATACTTTCTGGAGTAGGTGGTATCTCTACAAACAAGAAGATCTTAAACTGAACCAGCGGGAGATCAACATCCTGGGGGGAGAGAGAGGCAGAAATTCCTAATGACCTTCAGATGAGCTTAAACTAAAATTAATTCAGAGGGGAATGGGAAACTAAGTTGTAATTCAAGTATACAGAGACTGACAGTAGTGAGGTCAGAACTAAGGCTTCAAGTTCGCAAGAAGTTGCTTTGAAGTGTGTATACTTCAATGCCAGGACGATCTAGAATACGGTTGGTGAAACCTGCAGCATGGAATGGTTATTGCAGGTTCCGAGATTTTTTAGTAAGATATTTTGGTAAGAATAGAAAACATGGTCAATGGCTGGGGCGGGAGCAGTGTGTGACATTGTTAGTCAAAGATAGTATTATGATTGAAGAAAGAACTTTTGGAACTTGTCTACTGAGGTAGTATGGGCTGAGATTAGAAACAGGAAAGGAGAGGTTACACTATTGGGAGTTTTCTATAGGCTTCCGAATAGATCCAGAGATGTGGAGTAGAGGAGAACCAAGATGATCATTAATAGGAGCGAGAGTGACAGGGTCGTTGTTATGAGGGACTTTAACTTCCCAAATATTATCTAGGAAAGCAATAGTTAAAGTAATTTAGATGGGTCAGTTTTTGTCCAATGTGTGAAGAATGGTCCGAATACTTAGTTTGTACCAATTTTCCATTAATATACAGCTGTTGCATACAAAACCACTTTTCCTCCGTTTCTTTGGTTTCAATTGATTGATGGTGTTGTCAAAGGAAAACTAATTGTTGCAGTTTGCATTGTCACCTTGTGCCGTAGTCAAGGTATTGAAATAATTGTTTTGTGAATGATTAACCATGCAACTTTGATGAAGAATCAACCAAGCTTCAGGAATCAGGATGCACAGTTGGGACATATAATAACATATTTGAGCTGAATTTTGACTGCGAAGTGTAACTTTATGGCAGTGTCAAACATTTCTTCCTTTTCCAAACTGGCAAGTGTAAGTCGGATGGTTTGGAACTAGTCGAAGTCGGCATTTAAATGGCTGCAATAAAGTGGTTGTGTCAAGAGGCAGTGGAGTGACTGTTAGCATTTGTTCTCATGTCACGTTTTTATTGACGTTTATTTTAGCTTGATTCTCAAGCATTTGTTAAATTATTCATATGAATAAGTTGCTAAGGGCAATTCTTAATTTCTTATAAAGCTGTACCTCACATTTTTCAGCAACGCCATGTTGGTCATTTGTCGGATGGTAACCTTAAAGTAAATTATACCATTACAGTCGATTTTAGGAAATTGTTGGATTGCAACTTCACTGCTTCCTTTACATCTAAACGTTGCATTTTTAATGTGTCATTTGATCTGAATCTGCTCTGTCAACTGGAAGTGTTGGGAATCGATATCATGTGATTTCACAATGTAAAAACTGAATTTCTCTTTTTCAAACAATCACTGTGCAACTGTTTTTTTTTTTGCTGTACTTTCCGTCGCACATATTGCTAGGACAAGCAGATTTATCATAACACGTGAACTGGGCTGCTCCTGATAGACGGATTGTCTGACCCCTGTCATGGACTTACGTCGGGCATTCTTTAAAATCAAGCAGTTTTGGAATGAGAAAGTACTCAACACAGATTACATTATCTGTCCTTGCACTATCAATCCATTTCAAAATGTTTGCCACTTAAGTGAGCACTAAATTTTCATTTAAATAATATGCGATGCAGCAACTTTATTATGTTTGAAGCACTGTGTTGATGCTTCTGCTGTTTTGACATTAAAGTGCAGAGTAATGCAGCAACAACTATTCACCTGAAATAACGACCAAAAGAACTGCGAGTTCTGGAATTGGAAACAAAAGCAGAAATTGCGAGAAAAGCTCAGACCTGCTGGAATTTCTGTTTCTGGTTCTAATATTCACCAGGATATTGGTAGACTATGTTAAACTTTAAGAAAATACTATTTCTTCGAGAAAATTATTTATCACCTTATTATCAAATATAGCATTTTTTTCACAACGAAATAAGTGATTATCAAAAACCAGCTGAAATGAGTTATTAGTTTCTTTGTGATAAGTTCTCGCAAAGAATATACAAGGGATATTGATATCTCCCAATGGACTTACATGCAGGTATCAGATGTTAGATATGAAGTAAGATTTGGAGAGACGTAATAATAACAGTTCGGGATTTAGACCGCCTTCATGAATAGTTTCCAAAAACTCTAAAAATGACGATGAACCATGGGAATGCTGTCCACATATGTGAAGAAAAATATTTATCAATGTGAATGACAGAACTCGGCTGAAATTACGTCAATATCAACATTACTGATGGCCTGAATTTAAGTTTGTCATCTATTTCGTTAGCTAGTCAAGAAGACTTTTGATTGACCATGAACTGAAAAGTGGTTTAAGCACCTATACCACAATTAGAAGCATTGCATTGTTTATATAACATATCTTTGCGTTCAAACTAATTAATAATAGCGCGGTGCTCAATGCAATACGGGAGCTGTCCGAATTTGAATTCCAAGACCTTTTCAATTATGTTTACAACGACCAAGATATGCGTCTCCATTTGTATTTAATAAGTCAAATCCACTATTTTCTTCTTTTTTACAGTGGACAAAGAGAAAGGTATGATTATATCAACATCTATTCAGTTTACATCGCTGGTGATATGTAATGTTCAATTGTGATTATATTGATGTTCAGTGATGACACCTTTAACTTCCATTGTTTAATTTTTATGACTTCTACTAATTTCGATGTCATTTTTGATGCCTTTCTAGATCATCTCTTAGACGACGGTGAGTATTATTTTCATATTGCCGAGGAAATGTTCGTCATTAAAATGGCCCAAATATGAATATGAGAAATTGAACTTTTTTGCTGAATGAAAAGGCAGGATTTTTTTCAATGGCGTCCAACTATTCAATGTTATGAACCCACATTAACTGTCATACGAATAACAATAAGCTTCTTTGATTTAAACTTTCCTCACCACACAGACAAAATTCCAAAGCACCGATGAGCTCTCTGTCATCAACAAAATGTAGCAGAGCCGCTTTTATTTCTTTCAAGTTGCAGAACATGTTGCCAGGTTGTGTGTCGGTGTTCAATTGAAAAAAACAAAAAAAAAGGTTGGAACTTGTTACACATTTTCCTGGAGGTGTCCATTGAAGATGCCTTCTGCAGAATTTCTTCCTTTTTTTTTGTTTCACGAATGTGAAGCAATGACCAAATCCAAGGTGGTCCGCTATGCATGAAATGGTCAATGTAATTCTCCAGCATTGAACGATCGCGAATGATGATTTTAGAAAATTACGTTGGATTTTCTGAAATGCAATTTGTATTGATTATCTAATTCAGAACTGCACTTGTGCAGTGATAACTGGAAACTACATTACATTTTCTTGAAATAATACCTTGGCATCTACTGAAGTGTGTATTTTCATATTATGCCTATGAGATAACGACAGGTTGGATGAAATAAATATACAGCATCAGACAGCCATTCATGTTTACAGCGCAACAGGACTATACGAACCGTATCTGTATCAAGTAAATACTCCAGTTGCCCATTCTATTTCCACAAGCTATAGTCGAGCCTGTTTCAGGTGCAGATCAAATTACCTTTTTAAGTAAGTTAGGGCATTCATCTCAATCATAAAACGGGAGTCTAAATTTGCATCACGCACCACCTACTGCAGGAACATTTGTTTTTTAAATGTCGACTTTCATCTGTCAACCAATCAACATAATTTATGCTCGCTGGGAGTTAACCTTCCTTTAGGAAAAAGCATGTATTTTTTCCCATTCCACGAAACCTGTCATAATTTCATACATCTCAATATATGACCTCTCAGTCTCATCCGTTTCAGGAAAACAACGTCAAATAAATCGATCCATCACCAAATCGAGTTTTATTTACATGTACATTCATTAACTATATTACTGCCTTACACGCATGAACCAGAATGCAAATATCTCTGAAATCCAGCTTTTATTTCACCATAATTGTTATTGACATTTGCTTTAAATATCTTCGAACGACAAAGTATTACATATACTACTTCAGATTGCTTGACAGGTTTTTATTCAGTTACAAAGGCCAAAAAGCCTTCATTACATACTTTAAACTATTCACACCATACAAGATGTATACAAATGGAACACGGTAATACATTACTTTCCAAGCTTTGGGTCAACATCACTTTGAATAGTTAGTGTTATTCAAAATCTTAAATTCCTATGCTTAGCAAATGCTGCAAATACAACAAAACTACAAGATCTTAAAGGTAACCTGATTTTTTCTACAGAAGTGAACAGATGTTACTCTTCAGCGTTTGGTTGTTAAAGTGCTTAAACATTTAAATTATCAATCAAGACTAAAGATAAAAGATCTTATACTTACCATGACCAACCTTCCGGTGAATAGAATTAAAATAATTAGATTTCTTTTAATGGGGAGTTATATACAATCAATCTTTTAAATGTCGGCTAGGTTGTCCTGATTGGGGCACATTAAAAGCCCCAATCAGCGAGCTCATATTCGATGAGCGACGGTTAGCTGACCTCATTGAAATCGTTAAATCCCTCCTCCTCAGATTCGGCAAACACAGACTCGTTTTTTTCATTGGAAATCCTCCTGGGGCAGTTTAACCCTTCGTCAGGATCCTCTGACTCGGTATCTGACATGGGAAGTATGTAATGTCTTGGAGCTCACCTGTTGCACCAGGAGTCCTGGTAAATGTTCTCCTTCATCTTCCAGTTGTAAAGACGTTGAAGTGGCTACTTTCATTTGTTTATTTCTGATTAGTCGATTCAACAGCATTTGATGAAGTCAGTTAATCCAAGGAATCCAAAAGGTTTGCTAAACTTTCAGGAAGACACGACACATTTTGTAATCACAATGCTTGAGAAGTTGTGGTTTTCAAACGGTCCACATGCTTATTCTGGAATTTTGCATCAGTTCACCCTTTATATCGCAATGGTTTTGACATCGCATTAACCATGCCTGTTATCCATGCCAGGTCATTTCTATGGTTCTTACACCAAATTTGGTCCTCTGTATCAAACTGCCGTTCTCCTTTTGTGAAATCTGGGGTATGACATTGGCCTTCCTGGTGCTGTTTCACACTCGTCCACCTTCCACCGAATCTGGAAAGTGGAGACGTTTACACATCCGTAACTCTCCTCGTGCTATCCCTGCATTTGCATTTCAGGTGGCCCTGTCATCAAACAAGAACCGTGATAGCTTGGTTTGTCGCAAACCCATAGACTACCTCTTCAATTCAGCCTGTCATATTTGGACAGCTGTTTCTGCCAAGCCAATGGATGACGGATGGTATTGAGCTGTTCCTGTATATGGAATCCCATTTGAATGAAGAAATAACCAAATTTTCTTGAAAGTTCATTTTCTTGGAGGTTATTGGTTGTTCATTTTAATTAGCAGCTCTTTGCCAATGAAATAGATCCACAGAAGCCAGTATGCCGATACCGAATAACCCTTATTTTTCACATGGACAGATCTTGACTATAGTACGAGTTCATACAGAATCAGAGAGTAGAGTGTTAATACCACTGAGTCAACTGTTCTTTTTTAGTACACTGGCTATGGCAGTCCCTTGAGCACAAGAGATTTTACACCTCCTTTTTATCATTTTTATAACATCCACACTACTGCTTATTTTTTCCACAGCACCTATGTTGTGTGTGTGGATACAACGTGCAGACACAGCGAACAACAACGAGTGCAGAAATCTTTATTTATAATCTAATAGCAGGAAGAAAGCAAACACCCAAGCGGCTAATGAGAAACAGTGCCCTTCTCAACAAAGAGCAATGCTGAGTGGACAGTCAACTCTTTTGTGGAGAAAAGAGTTCTCTGATTGGACAAGATTAACATTCTACGATGTCCACCTGGCCGACCTGGTTGTAATTAGATTACTATCAGTGTGGAAACAGGCACTTCGGGCCACACCGACCCTCCAAAGAACAACCCGCCCAGACCACTACATTTACCCCTTCACCTAACACTATGGGCAATTGGCATGGCCAATTCACTTAATCTGCATTCAGTTCGGAAACGTGAAGGAGCTTTGACAAATCGTCAGTTAGACTCGAAACGTCAATTCTTTTCTTGCCTTGCAGATGCTGCCAGACCTGCTGATATTTTCCAGCATTTTCTCTTTCGGTCACCTAACCTGCACATCTTTTGACTGTGGGAGGAAACCGAAGCATCTGGAGGAAACCCACGCAGACGCGGGGAGAATGTGCAAATTCCACACAGACAGTTGCCTGAGACGGGATTTGAACCTGGGTCTCTTGCGCTGTGAGGCAGCAGTGCTAACCACTGTGCCACCGTGCCCCACCATGCCGCCTGCAGGCACAATATTTTTTTCCCCTCAGTATTTGCTCATGTAAACAAATCTCACATCCTGGGAACATCATTGTGTTCAATCTCCATCGTGCTTGGGACGAAATAATTGAGCAAATTATGTTATATGACAACAAGAACTGGACTCAAGTGCCCAGTTTTATCCTACAGCAGTAACTTCTTCTACTATATTCATTGCCTTGTTCAATGAAACAAGACATTCTCTTTGCATATTTACCAACTTCTGTACCCGTTTGGACAGCAGCTAGTCTTATTCACATTCATTGCTAAATATGTAACTTTCTCCATGCATTCATTACACTGTAGATAAATGTGTACTTAGTTGCCTGTCACAAATGCATAATCCTTCATGTTTCCGAACTGAATGCCATTTATTGCTTTTTGCCCCTAAAATTGCATCGTTATCATCTTGTCATGGATACCCTTCCTCAACACTTTCTAATACGCAATCATGCTCTCAGTATTTTTCAAATTTCTCAATCGTAGCTTTCATTCTTTTGCACAAATCAAGAACTCTTAAAATCTTAAATCTATGCCCACTCTTATTCACAACAATCAGAAAGGGATGCAATCTCAAGAACTGTTGTATAAACTGCCAGCCAAAACTTCGTTTCCTGTCATTGAGCCAATTTTTGTTCTAAACCTGATGCAATTACTAGTATGACATGATCTATATCTTTTTTTTGTTCTTTCCCGAACGATTTACCACGCTGGATATTGTCAAAAGCCCGTCTAAATACAATAGAGACAGAATGAGCTGCATTGCACTCACAATCCTCTCTGTCACGTCCTCAAAATAATAAAAACAGTATATTTAGTAAATTGATAACTACTTCTAGTAAAACAATTATGAATGTTGTCTATTACTGACTCACTTCTGCTTCAAGAAATAGCACATTACCTTAACTTTCAATCTTGATACCTGTAATATATCCACGACAAAGTTCAGGATCACCAGTCTATTATGATTTTGCATATTGTTCAAAACATTCTTGAATAATGATACATTTTTTCAGATATTCTGTCCTGCAGGACATCATATGTATATTGTGTTAATTGGAACCGATCCACTCATCATTCATTAATTTAAATTTTATTCCATACTTGGGTTTAATTTAGGACTCACTGTCAAAGTTCTTATTTTCTTTGAATTCACTTCTGATGATGTGTATTTTATTGTTCAACTAAGATACCTATGCCATACATCTTATTTGTGAGTTCAGAACCAAAGTACTCTTTGAAAGCCTTAGTCAACCAGCGACAAAGGTGAGGCACAATGTACATCTCTGACAGGACAATCCAATCCTTTGTCATTCACATTCTTTTAATTTTTGATTGTAACGCCTTGTTCACAGAAACAAGAACATGAAGTAAAGTATCACTCCAGTTCAAACGTTGAGTCGACATGTAAAGTGCTGAGTAAAGACTAAAACTCAGAGTCAAATGTGCTGTCTTTTCCTGCCTCCTGATTAGGGAAATCTTGCTGAAAATTAACCTAGGGTTGCATTTTTCCCTATGAGCATGTTAAAATTGCATTAATCTCAGAACTTCATACAGACAGCGTTAAAAACCCAAAAATCAAACGTATTGAGATGATCATTTTGGAACAACAGTTCCATATTTTCGAGCTCCATTGCAGTCATGATGTCAGTTAAGTTCTCTCGACATGTCGACTTGATTAAACAATACGTGTTACAATACGTGTTGCAATTGATGTTACAATCAAAAATTAAAAGAATGTGAATGGCAAAGGATTGGATTGTCCTGTCAGAGATGTACATTTTGTCTCACCTTTGTCGCTGGTTGACTAAGGCTTTCAAAGAATAGTTTGTTTCCACGCTGTAAGTAATCTAATCTAAATCTAAAAATACAAATTTTATGCTGAAATCATGATGCTTTGTGAGTGTAACAGTTGGATACAAGTCGTTAATGACGGTGCTGGGAAGCATTTATCACAGTTCTTCACCTTGTTTTCATGATAGAATAAGCTTTATTCTACACTTACACTGATAAAGATGGAATGGTTTTCATGATTTTAAGCAGAAAAATAAATGTATGCTTAAAAGATTATATCTTACATATATTGGGCTGCAATGTCAAATGTCCTCTGCAAAGTGATAAATGCACCAAATGAAATGTAATACACATAAGAGCAGAATAAATTCCCGAACACTGTAGAATAAGACAGAGTGAGCTAAAGATATTGCGCCAGTTATTATCTTTCGTGAGGAATGCACTGTTAATAAATTAACTATGCTCCTGAAATATTGGAAGGTACTAACAACGCAATAAAAGGACAGAATTATAGATGCACTGGTTAACTTTTTGTTGGTGCACGTTTTACAAATTCCAGCGTGAGAAATCTACACTTTATTTTGAAAATATAGGAGAAAAAGGCCATATTCAGCAAGAAGTGGCACTTATACAATTAGTGTAAAGATTGTATTAAAATATTTGTCAATCCTGTATAGTTGACTACTTTTTCTGCATGAGCTTATGTCTTTGTGTATTCATTTAAATGTAAATAAATAATTGCCCTATGCCTTACTGCAGATGCATTGGACGGTTCTGTCAGTGAAAATAAACCTTTACAAATGATACTCCAAAAAATAACTCTTTATTAAGAGGCAATGCCGTCATCAATGTTTTTGATGTACACCGACACAATACAATTGCTCAATGTTCTAGGCGAGGAATTGAGACATTTATTTTAAACACTTATTTTCTCAATTGCAGAAGCAAAGATGCGTGAAACACTATCAGGTGAATTGTGCACAACTTCAGCAATATTAGGTTCTGTCATGTATTGATAAACACAATGATCAGTCAGGATCAATAGTGGAGAAAATTAAAGGATATACATAATCAAACATATTTAATAATAAACTTACAAATGTTTTAAGTATGAGTACAAATGTGTGTTCATTCTGCAAACTCACAGGATCAAATAACGCAATAGAGCCGTTTATAATGCTTGGGTAAAAACTACGAAATAATTTTGATAACTCAAGCAAAAGAAAACCAACTGTTATGATGTCCTTTTAAATCGATTATGCCTACAAATAACAGCAAATAACACAGGTAGGTGGGGTTCACAGAACGAAATTTATGCAGAATTAACATGAGATACATCACTGAAGTGAAAAGTTTATGAAACTTGTGGCATGAGACATTGTCCATTGGCTTGGTAGAACTGTAGATTCATCCATATCCAAGTAGAACTGTAAAAGATTTTTGTATCACAAGGAGCAGTCCTGTAGCTTCTGCATGAAAGGACGAAGAGTTTCAACAACCTCAACCATGATGGTTACATTAGATATGGAATAAGTAAGTCATTACAGCAATGTGTTTCTCCTGTGTGGTAGAAACGGAAGTTTGACATCTATATGAGGCAGGTTCTCTACATTCTGTCCTTAAGTACATAATACTATTCATTATGAAATTCATTCTAAATCGTTCACATTTCTCGGCGAAACACGAGATAAATTTCACACAAAGAGGGTTATGAACACCAATGGATTAATGTAAAATGCATTTTTGATATACAGCGATTGTGTTCCATGTATGTTCTAAATAAGACACACGCACAGGCAGAAGCTTACTCACTACTTCAATTATTCGCAGTTTCTATTCATCATAGTGCTGTTAATGCTTCGAGAACATGCAGTAATGCAGAGTCATAATATCTGACATTATACTGTGTTAAACAAATTTAAAAATCGGTAGTTTCAGTTCATGATGACTTTCCTTTGGAAATAATCATGTCAACAATTTTTTATTTACATTTGCTTTCAGAACTGGAACAATTGAAAGCAATTCGTAGAGATGTTGGTAAGCATGAACTTTGATCTCGTTATTTACAATACGAAATATTAGCAACCGTGTTTCGATGCATTGTTGATTGATAATGTTCATTGTGTCGTACAATGGCAGTGATATTCCATTTTAATGTGAAGGATGATTCTGTCCGAAAATTGCAAGTGCGAGCCCTATTGTCAGATTTCACGAGCAAAATTTGCCTCTAATATTACAGCAAAAAGGTCTTCTATCACATTATTCTAGCTTGCACTATTCATCCCATTTACTGAGATAGAAAGCTTCTGTGATGCAGGATTTGTATCCCTAACCCTCAGCCAGATGACATGAACTATTGCATCATTTATAACGAAGGTTTATCATGACATAACCGCGTACACTGTTATTAAAAGTTCCACTTCTGATTTCCAAATTGAGAACAAAACACATAATAACTGTTGACCCACCATTTAAATCACTTTTTCCTGATATCTGCTTCCAATTGCATATCTGAAATCTTTATGGTCAGAATAAACCAATCATAATATTTTGTCCCATACCAAAATCAAATGATTTTAATATTCACTGAGACATTTTAAGTTACTAATGACAATGGGCTTCAATGAAATAGAAAGAAAGCCAGAAAATAAATCTATCAGACTAGTTTTTAGTAAGTGTAATTCCTTGCGTGCGTCTATTTTCACCACAAACTCACATCACTTTATACACGCAACTACAATTTCTTTTTAGGATTTCCATAACGTCATTAAACTCTGGATAAGTTGTCTTTACAGAACTTCGAGTTGCTTTTATTTCCTTTGGCACATCTCTTACTATTAAAGATGATTAATGTTCAGAGCAAGAAGAAATAAAATGGCGTTCTACTTGCTAATAGTAAATTTGAATTATTCAAAGAATCCTCTCATTTCAAGTTCAGAATAGAATGTCACATAGAAAAATAAAACGAATAAGCATATTCCTTGCTGACATAGAGATATCGACACTGGTTTCTTTCAACATCTCACCAAATATTTGCAATTTGTCTTCTACTGTTGTTCAATAGACCATTTATTTTTGAAGTATTGACTTTTGGAAAAACAACAATCATCTATGTATGAACTAAACATGTCGTACAAAACTGAAAACCAAATCACTATTTCTTAGTTATACTGTGCTGGAACTGAATATCAGCGTGTTATTATCTCGCTTTGTCTTCCGTAATCCACAATAATGTGCGAACGTTTATATGTTAACTTGATTCATTTTAAAAATCTAAATTAGTTCTATTTGCTCATAAACTGCATTTAGGTTTAAAGTCTACCTCCGATTATTCCTTCTAAACACGTGTAACTTCAGTCGTGCACTTCATATACCTAGTATTTGACACTTGCATACCCACCATAGCACTTTTGTGAATTATATCTGAATGTTTACTGACGAAATTACCTCAGTGAAGCACACATTCAAGTAAATACTTCTTTTTTTTGTTTCAAACTGTGTACCATCTGATTCTCAACAGAGGCACTTTTGCGTTTAAAGGATGAAGGTAGGCCGTTTATAAAAGTTTGGAGGAACCTGGTTAAAAGTTAATCTTGTATGAAAGCTTAACAGTGTCCTACATGAAGAGCAATATTTTGTTTCATTATACTTTGATATAAATAACCAAAAGGGAACTGAATATCACATGGGTGTCAACTGCTTGTAACATGCATTGCTCAAGTGCACATACACATATTTCTTCCATGTTTTTTTTTCCTTCTATGGTTTAAACTTCAAGGACATTATAAAGCACGGGACAAATACTGCTCATTGCCCAGCTTTCTGTTATTGGATTTTTACTTGGAGCTCATGTAAAATTGGAAAGGTAGAGCTGCATGAGCAGGGTCTGTAACTCTGACATGTGAATGGGCATTGATATTTCTGTGAAGAGCGATTAAAAATGAATGTCGTGACGCAGTGCATTCAATCAAAAATATAATTGATGTGTCATGCCTTCACATTGCATGAATTTTCATTTTGTTAGAAAAGTAAACATTGTAATCAGTAGGAAGTCAGCATCAATTCGAAAATTGCT
Organism: Chiloscyllium punctatum; assembly: GCF_047496795.1. NCBI lineage: Eukaryota > Metazoa > Chordata > Chondrichthyes > Orectolobiformes > Hemiscylliidae > Chiloscyllium > Chiloscyllium punctatum. The sequence continues at coordinate 3,169,374 of NC_092768.1, read as the reverse complement.
TTGCTGTGTAATTCTCTCCATGACATGACAAAGGTATATAATTTTACTGTGGAAACGAGGCAATACATACATGTCTCAACATGGGCATAATGAAATTGTGTCCATTACTTTTATGCCTGTAACAATTAATGAATGCGAGGACAATAGTAGTTTCATTTCTCTTTTTTTAGAAATTAAGATGCTTCGTAAACAAGTTGGTAAGTTGGAAAAGGGAAAAATAAATATTATACTCAAGTGATAATCAGTTAAAAATGAGTTTTGGTTGTTGCAAGCACAAAAATGTTCATCCTTAATTACCTCACGGAGTTTTGCACAATGATTTGACGGATTTGGGAAGACACCACATGACCCACCATTTGTTTATGATATACATTTTGCCACATAACACTTTAATGGCAGAATGGATTATAGATTACATTTTGATCTAATGGCAATGTAAGCATCTTATTATCTTAATTTTATGTTTGCAAGTAAACCCTAGAAGCCAGTAGAAAAGAGCATGAATGAAATTGGCTTAAAAACGTTATTCATTGCCGTTTCCTTCTGTTCAGTTTTGATTTATAATAGCTATGCATACGCATGGCACGTGAATAAAGTTGTGATGTGTTAGAAACGCGTTGAAATTAAATGGATGAACAGCGATTAGAGTGACATCTGTGACATCATTATTTAACACTGAACATTCATACTGAGATGGAAATCTTTCTTTCCACAGAATCACGAAGACCATCATTCAGGAAACTTCAAAGTAATACAGCAGCTAAGTTTCTAGATAATATTATTAAAAGTATCAATGCTGTGTCTAACAATAATTTAAAATCAAATCATTCATACAAGTGTGACGTCGATTTCACAAAGCAGTTAAACGGCTAGCTCACTTTCAAACCAAGGAAGATTTTTGTTTCAGTGAAACCATCTGTACACCATGAAGCAGAAAGAAAAATCAAGTTGAGCATATTTTCCAATCAATAAATATGAAACATTTCCTTCCATGACGTTGCAAGATATTTGACATAAAATTTTAAAAAGGACGCTGCATATTAATCTCACTGATATTCATTGAAGTTGTTATTTTAAAACTAACATGACACAGTAGAGTGTGATTGTCAGAAACAAGTTAATTTAATCATTATTCAACAAACATCAAAGAAAAGAACAATAAAGGTGTAGGCCCTTTTTTTCCGCAATAGCACATGATGCATGTCCAAACTGACAACGTTTTCCATTTGAATGATCTGCATTCTTCTATTCCCTGCCTATACACCCATCTGTTCAGATAACTTTTAAATGTCACTGTTGTTTTTACTGCTTTTACTACCTTCTATGGCTGCACATTCCAGACACATACCAGTTTTATTGTAAGAAAAGCCTATCATAACTCTTTCAAATTTTGGCTCGTTTTTACTTAAATCTATGTCCCGAAGTAAGCAACATTTCGATACTGTCCAGGCAATCATATTTAATATTCGTATAGCATGGTGATAGCACAGAATGTAGAATATCGTGCTATACATCCTTGAAGATGCAGAGAAATTACAACTAAAATATATGGGATGTATATTCAGAATTCTGATAAATTCAGACAGAAACTATTCTTGAAGATGTCGATATATGTTCTCAAACTTTTCTGTCTTCTTCCTGATGGAAGAGAGTCGAAACGGAAAGTAGGGCTCTTTAATGATGTTGGTGCCATTTCCGAGGCAAAAGGAAGTAGAGAGCGAGTCAATGGACGGAATACCGATTTGTGTGATGGACTATGCTGTGCTCACTAGTCACTGTAATTTCTTGCATCTTAGGCAGGGCAGTTACAATACCAAATTGTGATGCATCGAACAGGATGGTTTATGTAGTGCATCTATATAACCTTTTCTGTATTCTCTCTAAAGACTCAACATTTCGGTGGACCTCAACAAGTTAGGGCTGCGCTGGGATACAAAGGTTAGCACTGTTGCCTCACGTTGCTAGGTCATTTCAATGTCAACCTCAAGTGACCCTCTATGCAGAGTTTGCACATTCTCCCCAGGTCTGCTTGGATTACTGCTAGGTGCACTATTTTTTACCACTGTCCAAACATGTGCAGGTTAACTTAATTGCGCATGGAAACCTGACCCATATTTTCCATGGCTGGGTTGTCTTGGTGAAAGAATCAGAGTAACGGGAATAAGATGGGAAAATGAGTTTGTGTGATGTTCTTTGCAGGATCATGCAGACTATTTCAGCACTAACCTTACTGCTCATTTCGGTTTTTTTTATGCACACTGTTTACTCAACAAAAATATTACTTAAGATTTCAACTGCATTTTCAGTAATGGATCACGGCTTCCAAAATAATATCTAATTTGTTTCTGGATCAGCTCTTCAAGTAATGTCAGGCTTTCATCAATTGATGCAAATTTCTCCTGGTCGACAGGCATTTCAGTACAGATCAGAACTCTTTTTCTCAAATTTTCCACAGAACTGAGACTTGCTGATTCTCAGGTTGAACTATTACAATTCGTTCTGGTCCAAAGTGATAGCAGACCTTTGTACCAATGGGATTATGCTGACTTTATTCTTACCTTTAATACCCACAGCCATCAAATTCTTTTTATCATGCTCACAGATTGAAGAATTGAATTGGCAGAAGTAAGGTGCCCATGGCAGTGGGCAAGTGAGCTGAAGAAAAGAAATACATCATCCATTCGGTGATACTGTCTGAAGACTAGAAATCTTTTTTTATTATTATGTTCACATATGTGTGTCTGATGAACGATTGGCCAAGGGGATATTTTAGGGTATCTTCCCGAAAGTATTGGTTAGGTTGTGTGGTGTTGCTGAACTGCTGAATTTAGAAGGTTCATAGGTCTGCAGATCTCTTTGCTTTGATATATTGCTTTTGTTATTGATAATTCACATAGAAGTCTGTAATATTTAAAACAACTTCACACTTAGCATTGAGATAAGCAAATGCAGCATTTTGCATACCCTAAACAAACTTACTCTATGTATGCCAGATAGCTGATTTTTGGAACAATTATCCAAAAGTGCAACGGAATATTCGATAGGACTAACCTTGAAATTCGACACTGATTTTTAGCCTGTACTTTTCCAGCTTGGTCTGACGTCAGGACATAAATTTAAGTTGAGAGTAAAACGATTTAAAAGGGACTCAGGAGGAAATATTTTGTGCATAGTGTGGTACGTGTTTGGAATGATATGCCAGAAGAAGTGGTAGAGGCTGTTACAATTACAACACTTAAAAGGATTCCAGATGTTTACATGAATATGAAGGGTTTAGAGGAATATGGACCAAATGCTGGTAAATGCACTGGATTAATTTAGGACATCTGTTCAGAATGAACGAATTGGACTCAAAGGTCTGTTTCCATGCTGTACAAATTTATAACTCCATAAGTCAACGACTGAATCTGAACAGTCCCCTGAAACTATGCCAGCCATTTGAAAGAACGCCATTACATCAACCCACAATACAGTTCATGATATTCCTCCTCAGCCATGGAGGTCAATCCAGGAAATGAAGAATTGTTCATAAAGAGTAAAGAAGGATATGCCTGGCGATGGGGAAGAAATGTTTAAAATTAGTGTCAACCTTCTGGAATTACATCCCTGCATTTGTACAGACAAAGAAGGAAGGTAACATGGAATAATCTGTACGCCTAATACTGCAGTGCTAATGCAAACGATCTTGAATGGTGATTTATGCGTAACTGTAAATGAATTTGGCTGCTTCACAAATATCTCTGTCGTCAATGAATGGAAAATTCAGCTTATTAATGCAGCATGAAAGACACACATGTACGTGTCCAACTATAAAGAGGAACGGTCAGTGGAAATTCGATTTTGCCAGACTTTTCAATGTCAAAGAATCACAAATGCTTCTCTTCCATAAATTCAATTATGCTTTTTTTTTGTGGAACTAGAAGAAATTCCGAAGTCATTTGATGATGAAATGCTATATATTTGGATAAATACCCAGTCAATATCATGACGATTTGAGCTCCATAACTGAATGCTGTATGGCCACCACACTAGCATCTACCCGACAATGTCAAAACTCCTGCCAGTATGTCATCCTAGAAAGAACCCAAATGACATTCGCCACAACCAAATGCAGCTTTATTAATCTGAATTATGTATTACAATAAGGAATGATAGATGTTGTAGTCTAAGCGAATCATATTTTCGCACTACCCACCTGCCAGCCAAGTTTCATTTAGGGATCGATGATTACTCGTCAGTTCAGAAATTAATTAAAGTATGGCAACAATTTTGCACCAAAGAGCTGAAATCCAGAAATGAGATGTAGTGAGCATGATTGCCGTGTCTCCATTAGTGCATTTAACAATGTAGTACATCAACAGATGTAAAAATACTGAAGTCAAAGTTTTCAAAATTACCATTCCTTGGTCTCACAGCAAACATGGGAAAAGACTATAGTGGTTGCCGAAATAAAGAATTTAAATTCAAAAAACTCAATGGAGTTCCTCAGGGTTGTGTTGCAACATGGAGTAAACTCCCCTGGTAATTTAAACCTGCAATGCAGAAATGATTTAAGTCATGCTGTAATCTGTTAAAATTCGAAAGGCAAACTTATCCCAAAATTTGCTATTTAAAGTTAAAATTAACAACTTTATTTTTTAAAGACTAACAGATAATAATTAACTAACAACTATTTACAACCCATTTATCTAAATCTATATTTTACGTTTCCCTTTGCAATACTGTTGTGATAAAACCCCCGATTAAAATTTACAGAAAAGTTCAAATTTCAAAACCAGCCAGCTGTCGAGTATTATCTTGGTGTCTTCCTCTTTAGATTTGCTCTCGAAGTCAGTGTAAATCTTTTTTTTTCATGCAAACTCCTTATCCATTCATGTTTCTCTCAGAGAGTTCTTACTCGCAGCCTACATATTTTGGCCTATTGACAGTTATCACCCAACTGTTCAATTTTTCCCACACTTATATACCAAATCATCTGTCGTTTCATTAGTTTTAATATTGCAAAAATACCAAATTCAAACTTGATTGGAGTTTAGTATCTTGGGGCAGAATTTACACTGATTAGCCGAATTGGATTTTGCTTTTGTCTCATAGCTACCCAGGTACTGCCAGCCGCTGGACTAAATGTTACATTGTAAATTCTGCAACACTCTATGTGCTTGCTAAGTTCTTCTAGTGTCTTAAAGGTACTGTACCCCTTCTATCCTCATAACAGTTGGCACAGTAATTTCAGCTGCTTCATCAATAGCCTTGCTAAATCTTGAAATTAGAAATAGACCTTTCATCGGAGGATAGCATTATTCTTAGCACCGTTTATCACTTCTGCGATTGACCATTACAGATACGCTAGAAAAAGATAGTCAATGCTCATTCTAAATCTGAAAAGTGACAAGAGGCATTTGCACTGCATAACTATCATTCACTGTCCATCTCCAACAAGATAGAAGCTAACAATTGCTCATTGAAACTCAATGGAATTACTATCAGAGAATATGCAAGTGTCAACACTCCTCTGTATTGCCACTGACGTAACAAAGAACGGCAGCAAGAAGATAGACACAATGCATACGAGAACTGTCAGAGTGCAATGACTCTTTCGTCATTCCATCATCGGCTGTCACATCAAAAACTATCTAACATCTTAAAGTGCAAAACGATTAGTGATCGCAGATTGCATACATTCATGTTTATTTGAAGTTCCAAGTCCACTCACGCATGCAGATATTATCTTGACATTAGAATACATTTGAGCAACCTGGAATAATCTTCTTCAATAAACATACACAGTACCACCAATCTAGTATCATTGGAGCATTGTGTCTAAAGCTTTACTGCAGTAACGTAACAAGGATTAATTAACAGAGTCATTCAGACTGACATTACTGGGTAGGAAAAGTATAACAGATACAAGGGAACACCAAACTAGCATGTTCGTTTCCCTTTTCCGTTGTTGTCAATGTGTCAAAATCCCAAAACTCACTTTTCAAAAGCTGTGGTTGTTTGCGTAAATATATCATGTGAAATAAAAATAGTATTAACTCCTTTGCCACCTAGTTTACCTTAAGACTCCATAATGAAATTCCTCCATAAATCTGGTAGCCGCATCCATTATGGTTAACAATTACTGGTTCCCACACTTAGTTTTAGGGAGGGGACCTAAACACTCAATAATAATCCGTGTGAAAGAGTCTTTGAAAGAGTGATTTGGAAACAAAGATGTTGCTTTTATTACAACCAGTGACTTACAACTTGGCACGAGTGCCATGTATGTCAATAGTTGAACACATCCTTGCATATCCCAGGCTAATAGAAATGCTTTCGTACCTTGCCTGAGCCTTCCTTACTCCAAAGTGACCTCATACTCGTAATTCATATGCTACCCGTAACACTTCCTGTCTGTATGCTACGGGAACACAATTTGGTGCACTTCTGTCTAAATCTCCTCTGCACTAACCTATTGTAGTCTTGATTTTCGTCTTAGGATTCTATCTTTATGATAATAACCTTCAAGAAGAGATTGTGACTGATTATCTGGTTATGCGTTGACACACACACACACACACACACACACACACACACACACACACACACACACACACACACACACATATATATATATATATACTTTATTGCTTTGTCTTTCTGTTGTAAGCCCATCAGTCTTTCAGGACTAAACACTTCTGCTTTAGCCTTTGCCTGTTCAGGTTTTTCCTGCACTATTACATCAAACAGAGGGTCCGCTAACTAAACTTCGACTCGCATGTCTTTCTCTTTATTTTTAGCTTCGAATTGTGACTTATGAGAGTAAGATCTCGTTATCACACATTCTGGAAAATTTCTAGAGTATTTTTATTTTATTTCCTTAATTCTCTGGTCTTCCTTTGGCTTCTCCACAAAACGGGCTCTCACTTCCAACATGGAAGCTGCTAAATCGTTCCCAATAACAACTACATTCCTGGAACTGACACTCTGTCAATCATTCCCAACGTTTTTCCCCAGTCTTGAGTTGGCATTTCAAATTCATCTTACATAGGGGAACATTGAATTTATATTTGTCTATTCCTCAAACTACCGCTCTCTCAGGCAACAGGTTAGAAAGAGTGGAAATGCCTTCATCTCTTTCTATTACGGACTGATTAGATCCTGTATCTCCTAAAATTATAATCTTTTCCCATCAAGCAATCGTTAAGTACTTGACGAGCACCCTTTAAATTTCAGCGACATTTTGTCCCAATTAAACCCAATTCTGATCACTTTGTTAATTCCTAATCTATAGTATTTTTCTGTCTTTCTAAACCCCATTGAGAAACCCCAGAAATGCTTTAGCAATTTTAAGAGCCAATTCGCTCAGTTTTAATTTAACCAAACAAAACTAAATGAGTGTTAAAGAAAATGTCTCACCTACGTTTTATTTAAAGATCTGGGACACTAATCGGCAAGTGCTTAAATTTGATGGGATCTTCCATACCACAAATGCGTTTAAATCTTTCCAAATCTCAGACTGGATATGTGTAAATCTGCCCAAATCGCGGAAAGTACCCTAAGCTGTAACGACACGGCGTTGAACCTTCTGGTAATTTAACCAATCACACAGAAAAGCTAACCCCGCCTTGTAATCTGTTACGGTATGAGTGGCAGAGAACTGCCAAATTACACTACTAAAGAAAAAAAAATGTCAATTTCTACTTTAACCATAAAAGTAAACATTCAACAACATCTATTCACAACTCTATGCCTCCTTTCTCATAAAGGTTCGTCATCTCCCATCAACTGTATGAAAATATACTCTTCCCATAAACAAATATTACAATTGCATCAACGTAATTGCATAACCACACAGTAGCTGTTGTAGTCGGTGTCTGTCTTCATCTGGCTGAAGAACTCCCTGCGTCATCTTCAGGCTTTTGCTGAAGAGATGTTTCATATGGAAAAGGTACCATGGAGAGTGTTTTGAATGGCAGTCTCTATCGAGTTGGCAGTTACTTACCGATGGCAGTTGATCTCCATTTAACTTTCAAAATGTATGTTTTTTTTCACACACCAAACATTGTATTGTCTCATTGGTTCGCGTTTGGTAAAAACAATACATTCAAAATCGATTGGAGTTCAGCATCCTGGAGCGTAACCGATTGGTTAGATTCAAAATGTGGTCAAAATAACTGAAGTACCTAGTTTATAACCAAATATTACATAGTCTCTATTTCCAGTACACACTGAGATAGCTAGGCAGTCACATGACAGGTGCCTGCCAGCTCGCAGTGCAAAACAGCATTCACTCTATCTTATGCCACAGTACACCCCTTCAACTTCATGACAATATCAAAATGCTGGCGGGTTAAGTTCACTAAATGTCACCACCTTGAACAACTCATTTAGGGATTGAAAATATACGTAAGCTGAAAAGTATTGAGGTCATGCCATGAATGAATTTATATTTTAAAAAACCTCGAAATGAATGGAATTAACGTTGCACAATGGCTAGTTGGTTGGCACTGCTGCCTCAGAACGCCAGAGACGTGTTGGATTCCAGCCTCTGGTGCCTGTCAGTGTACAAATAGTATGTTATCTCTGGATCTACGTGGGTGTCCACGGACGGTTCTGCTTTTATCCCACAGTTGAGCGTGTACAAATCAGATGGATTGGCCATTCTGAATGACCCAGGGTGTTCACAGATATGTAGTTAGGTGTGTTGACCATGGTCAATGCAGGCTAGTGTAACAATCCTCTCATCAGAGGATCAGTATGGACTTATTGGGCCAAATTACCTGTTTCCACAATACAAGGATTATAAGGATAATGAGTCATCAATCCCTTGCTACTGATGGATTTGGGAAAGTTCTGGCTGGTTGGACTACAGGATGTTGTCAAATGCACTATACCCCTTCTGGTGGCAAAATGCTTCCCAATTTACATTTTCTCTTTAGGGCAACAGAAGTTCAAAAACCAAAATACAACGTGTTCTTCATGTGAAGAATCTCGTCTATTTCCATGTGATCTTCCAGTTTCCTGTCGTAATACCAGTATTGAATACAGATAAAAATTAACTGGTCGATTTTTCCTTTTGAGTCCAAACATATATTTTTAATCTGTTTTATCCAGCCCCCATTGATTCTTGTGCATCCAGATTCACAAGCTATGATTTTTAGATCATGATCAACTCCAGAAACCCAGTCGCAGCGAGAGACATTTAATTCATCAACTGCTATTGCAGGCATGATTTGCTTTCTCAGTGTTTATAATCAATGATTGTCCACATGAAAGAGAACTTATTTAGAAATTGAGGATGTGCAGAAAGAAAAACAAAAAGTTGCAAACTTTGGAGATACCCGTGATCATATTTGAATTAATATCTTGAGATTGTATCAGATCCCAAGTCACCATTCAAAGTTTCCAAATCAATTGTTATAAATATTTTAGAACTCTGATGTTCACAATGGTGTTCATACTTCAGGTAGGATGTCACGTCAACAGAAATTATAGGTCGGTTTAAAATGAAATGATACTTGAGTTATTATCCAGTAATTCGGAGAAAGAGAACATTGCAAATTCTGAAGAGTCAGAATCGAAATGTGTGGCGCTGAAAAAGCACAGCAGGCCAGGTAGCATCCGAGGTACAGAAGGGAATCGATATTTCTGAAGCAGCTTCATGAAGAACTAATACAGAGAACGTGGAATCTCCTGCTTCATGGATGCTGCCTGACCTGCTGTGCGTTTCCAGCGCCATTTTTTTCGACTCTTAATATTCCGTGAGTAGGATTTTTGCCACAATCCTGCTTGAGTAAGCTGTGGAAGTGAACTCAAGAAATATTGTCACAGTGTCACTGTGGTTGAGGGTGAATGTACGGAAAGGGCATGGATTTTTCTTCTTGAATTGCATATGTTGATGCTCACATAATCTCTTACTAGTACTTTCAGCACCTGATGTCCTCCCTTATATATTTCAGACGGTAATTAAGAGTAAAACCCTTGAGTATTGTTCGGAAGACAGAACTAGGTCAGGTGGGGTTTGCATGACCAGAAGACATCAGTGAGACAAACCAGCAATGACTTAAGGGTCATCTTCATATGAGATTTTTCAACAAGATTGCATTTTTTAATTTAAAAAAAACTGAGTTTAATTTCATTGAAAGTCTGTTCCACCGAAGAAGGCTGGACTAAGACTGTGGTATCATGATGTGAGCAACTTTCCCCTCAGTTTAAAATAATAGGTTTGAAATACAATAAAGAGTCCACTTTAAATATCTTAGCTGAAGTTGAACATTGTGCATGCTACTGTACTTAAATATATGGAAAAAATTCCAAAATTTTCCCTCGAAACTTTATTCGTACATTAAGACTTCTGGCAGTTTCAGCCTATGATGACTTTACCTGACTCCTGTCCAATCACCAGTGTTCCTTCCGACTTTAATGTCTTTGTCCATATGCGTTTTTTTGTTATCATTTACATTGAATGAAGTTTTGTAGCTAACCCCAACCTCTCACATAATTGTCATTTGTTATTTTGTTGTGCTCTTACAATCGTAAAATGGGCACGACATTGCAATGTGCTTGATTTAACAGATTGATGCTGCCGCCAGCAGCAGCAGGTCCGGTAGATAACAGCATTTCCGGCGCCTTCCTTAAACATCAATCAGTGGTATTACAGAAAAAATGTTTTTTTTTTATTTGAATGGTTTTTTTTAAATTGGTTTTATCTCACTGCCCTGTACAGAGTATTTGATGCAAGCCACAAATGTCATAGATTCATAGAGTGGTGCAAGAAAGCAAAGGAAAAATCACAATTCTTCATGGCTCTTGGAAGTTCGAGAACAATTCGAAGATTATTGTCGATGCCTTAAGAATGAATTTCCTTAATTAACTTGATGTTTATAGTTGGTGCTGATCCCGTTGAAGCTAAAATTAGTTTGTTCTGCAATCAGCCTATGCAATAAGAACAGCATTTGATTCTTATGATAGTTCATCGCATCCACTTTTTGTAACGTTTTCCAATGTCTCTAAAGTTCTTTTTTTGGTTGACTCCTTTGAATTTACCTTCTGATTTTCCATGATATCGTCTCGTTGGCACCTGCCAAAGTTTCTGCCCTTTCTTACTTCAACTTACTTTCCGTTTCGTTTTGCCCTGCCATTAACTTTCGTTTTGCTGATCATTCATTGTCCCATTCGAAGGAAGTTTGTCCTTTCAATAGAACTATTACGGTTTTACATTTTTGTCATTTGCTCATTAACGATTAGCTTTTCGATTTGGCTTTGAAATGAGCCAAATTAGGTACACACTTACAAATATAGATATTTGGCTTCAAGCGTTCATTTTTTTACACTGCCTTGATACGTCACATTGCCAAATGATAACAATAATGCTAAGTATAGCTTCATAATCAACAACAAAACTGAAATTGATGGAATAGCACACCAGGTCTTGGAATATCTGTGGAGAGACATCAGTGCTAACATTATCTGTCTCATGATCCATCTTCAGAAATAATGGTGGTTTGGAAGATTTTTTTAATGCAGAATCAGTTGGGGGAGGGGTATGGAATAAACGATAGGGTGAAAATAAAGCCTAAACAGGGAGAAGAACAGTTGGACAGGCAAAGAGTGGAAAGCAATCAGCCAAGGAGAATGTGTAGCTACGAATGGGAACTATTAGTTGTAAATAATGGTGCGTGTATGATCCCAGACTATACTACCACAAGTTTGGCGCAATGATGTGGAGAAGATACCTCAAGCACAAAAACGTTTGTGCTCGGTATTGAGTCCAGAAGGCTGCAGAGTTTCCAAGTGGAAAATGGGTCTCCATTCTTCCAACTTGCACTCGGAATCGCTGGAGCACAGCAGCAAGCCTGAGACTAACATATTAGCTAGGAAACAAAGTTATGTATGGAAATGGTAGGCAATTGGATGCTCAGGGCCCTTTTATTAATAAACTGACATAGGTATTTTGTGAAGCAATCACCCAGTCTACGCTTTGTTTCCACAATGTAGAGGAAACCACTGTTTCTATAATTTTCTCCACTTGCTGGTTAATTCGCTTGCTGAACCTTACTCCAGAGTAATAGATCCAGTAAAGATACATTCGCTGCCACTGGATCATTGTTGAAGTAGAGAATATTCCAATCAAACTCCAGAAACGCATGTGTTTTTTTTTCCAATTCTTGCAGCAATCACGATCATATTTGAAAAGCCGAGATCCCCACGTTTTGGGTACTTCATAATAGGCTTTCCAAGCAATAATATATCCCAACGTTATAGGTGAATACACTTCACTGGAATTTGGTTGCGAATTTGTACATCTTTGTTCTCCTTTCAAATGTTGTCTTAGACAATGCCAATTACACTGTCAACCGAAATCTTCAAGTCCTTACATCTAATGCAATAATTACTAAATGCAGGACATCCAGCCACACTACCATTGCAATATTCTCCTTAAAAGTACTATTCCTTTTCTTCCTCTCCATTTACGGTTCTCATTTGAACACCGCTTTCTTGCTTACTCACTAAGTTCACAATTATAATTTCATTCCTGTGCATGGTATATTTGCCAGTTGTTCTCTTGGGACCTGGCTGAATAATAGTAACAATTGACATTTACATAATATTCGATTAACGTTCCATAATGTTGATGTCCACCTTAAGTTGAGTTTTTCCTGTAACTCATGTCTTGTTACTAAACAAAGTAGTGTAAATGCTGCTTCTTAGATATCGTTGCACACAGTGTATTTCAATAAAATGAACTTAAGTAAAATATAACAGTGAACTTCGGTGATCTACGATTCATTTATTTTATTTTCAGATGTGGATGCATTGCAAGTCAAAGGTGCGAACTCTGATCGACATATGAAAATTCAATTTGGATTGCTTCTGGTGAATTACTTCACTTTCAGGAAGCAACTAATTGATCAGAAACTGTATACTTTGTGCACTTCTAGTATTCCAGAAACGTATCTTATATGATGTTTGCTAATGCTAATCAGATATATCGAAGCAATTGCTAGTGATATGTTCCATTATATATTTAATTTTGATGCTATCAATCGATGAGACAGCCATGCAATGCATTTAACAAGGTTGCCAGCACGAAATTACAACTGCATGCCGAGCAAGCGAGCAAACAAGTGCTTGGAACTCCATAACGCAGTTTGGAATGCTATTGTGTTGGAATTCCCTTGTATTCCCGTGACTAAAGCGTTACTGAATAGACAGAAATCGATTGATTTTCTTAACGGTATTCGTTCATGTCGAACAGCGTCTATTTTCGCTGCACTAACTTGACACATGCATAAATTAAAGATTGGGGTGTTAAGAGATCATTTACGTGAGCCAGATTCCAAGTGAAATGCATTTTATTTGGGAAAAAAACTCGACGCTTTCATCTGTTCAGGAGTTTTCTGGCTGTGTGAGGATTTTTTCTTCAAGACAATTGGTCCGCTAGGAAATGAATCAAATTGGCATTGCAAGAAAAATGGGAAGCACAATTCAAAATTCACCCTCAATATGTCCATGATGATCGGTTCTTTTAAAGATTCCCTGCACAAGAGAAGGTTCATCTTGCATGAATTTGAACACAGAACATTACAGCGCAATGGAGGCCCATTAGTCCTCGATGGTGTGCCAATCTGTGGAATCAATTTGAGGTGCATCTAACCCACATTATCCCATTATCATCCATATGCCAATGTCTTGACCATTTAAATGCCCTTAAATTTGGCGAGTCTACGACTGTTGTAGAGAGTCTGTTCCTCATCCCTACTACTTGTTGAGTAAATACAGTACATCCGACATATTTCCTATATCTATCATCCCGCATTTAAAATCTATGCCCCCTCGTGATAGCCATCGCCATCCGAGGAAAAAGGTTCTCACTGTCCAACCTATGTAACCCTCTGTTTATCTTATATGTCTGAATTATGTCATCTCTCAATTTTCTTCTCTCTGACGAAAACAGCCTTATATCCCTCAACCTTTCCTCGTAAGAAACTCTTCCCATACCAAGCAACATCCGAGTAAATCTGCTTTGAACCCTTTTCAAAGCTTCCACGTTGTTTATATAAATCAGTAACCAGAACTGTATGCAATACTCCAAATATGACTGCACCAGAGTTCCGTACTGCTGCAGCATGATCTCATGGTTCCGAAACTCAATCCATCTACCCATAAAAGCTTACACACCGTATAACTTCTTAACAACCCTATAAACCTGGGTGGCAACTTTCAAGGGTTTATGTACCTGGACACCGAGATCTCTCTCCTCATCTACAGTATTCAAGATATTACCATTAGCCCAGTACTCTGCATTCATGTCACTCCTTCCGAAGTGAACAACCTCATACTTTTCTACATTAAACTTCATTTGCCACCATTCAGCCCAGCTCTGCAATTATCTATGTCCCTCTGTATACTCCGATAATTTTTCATCACTATGCACAGTTCTATTGACTTGACTGTCATTCTCAACGTGACTAACCTATCCTTCTATGCCCTTATCCAGGTAACTTATCAAAAAGTGTCAAGGAACAGGGGATCCAAAACAGATCCTTGCCATACCCCACCAGTAACCGAACGCCAGGATGAATAATTCCCATCAACCACCGCCGTGTCTCTTTTTCAGCTCACCGCCTGCTGATCCAAACCGCTAAATCACCCTCAATCCCATGACTCCGTATTTTGTGCAATAGCCTACTGTGGTGAAAATTACCAACTGCCTTACCGAAATCCAAAAGTAACACATCAAAAGCTTTACCCTCATCCACCTGTTTAGTCACCTTCTCAAAGAACTAAATAAGGTTTGTAAGGCACGACCTACCCTTCACAAACCGTGTTGACTATTGCTCATCAACTTGCTCCTTTCTAGATGATTATGAATCCTATCTCTTACAACCCTTCCCAAAACTTTACCCACAACCGATGTAAGGTTCACAGTTCTATAATTTCCAGGGTTGTCTCTAGTTCCCTTCTTAAACAAGTGAGCATTTGTTATCCTCCAGTCTTACACCACTATTATTATCGACAATGACCACATAAAGATCAAAAGCTAAGGATCAGCAACCGCCTCCTTGACTTTTTCAGAGAATCCTAGTATAAATCCGATCTGGCCCTGTGGACTTATATATTTTTACACTTTCCAGAACTGATAACACCTCCTTCTTGTGCACCGTAATCTCGTCTAGTGCAGGCTCTTTTATCCTAGTATTCTCCTTTTCCTCAGTGTCTTTATCTAGTGCGAATTCTGACGAAAAATATTCATTTCGCACCAGCCCTATGACCTCTGACTCCACGCACAACATCCCACTACTGTGCTTGATTTCCCCTATTCTTACTGTGGTCGTTATTTCATTCCTGATATAACTATAGAAAGCCTTAGTGTTTTCCTTGATCCTACCCACTAATTACGCCTCATATTCCCTCTCAGCTCTGCTTAGCTCTGTCTTTAGGTGTTTCCTGACTTACTTGTAAATCTCAAGCGCCCAAACTGAGTTATCACAACTCATCCCAACAGAAGCCTTCTTCTTTCTCTTGACAAGAGATTAGACTTCCTGCATAAATCACTGTTCCCACTCTCGACAACTTTCCCCCTGTCTGACTTGTACATACTTAGCAAAGACTTGCAGTAGCTCGTCCTTGAATACGCTCCACATTTCAACTGTGGCCATCCCCAGCAGTTACCATGCTATCGTGTGCATCCTAGATCTTGCTTAACCACGTCGTAATTGTCTTCCCCCCAGCTCTAACTTCTGCCCTGAGGTATATACTATTCCTTTCCATCGTTAAAGTAAACATAACGAATTGTGGTCATCATCACCAAAGTGCACACCTTCCTCCAAATCCAACACCTGGCCAGGTTCCATACCCAATACCAAATCTATTGACGTCTCGCCCCTTGTTGGCAGTCCCCCTACTGTGTCAGGAAACCTTTCTATGCACATTGGACAAAAACATTGGGATAAATGAAAAAGTACCTTCTCAAAGCTCCGAACAGGAAATGTGGCAACTTTTCAAGTAAATATTTGAACTTGCAGAACAAATGAGATTCCATGTAAATTGCTGGGTGTTTAACAACTTCATTCTGCAATCAAATCAGTAACAATCAAACTGATTGGCGTTAATGGTGATGAGAAAGCCTGTTGACTGACAAATTTGTTTTGAGGCACGATGGTTTTGTACTCTACTTCTATTTTTGTCAGTGACAACAATTTATTTTCTTATGCTTGCAACTTATGGTTCATTTACCTCTTCAAACGATTTTATCCACACACCACCTTTCATACATATTTAAATTTAGTTGATCAAAGCTGACTGGATTGCATTCGTTGCACAATCCCAGCTATACAGAATTTATGTTGCAGTGATCTTACGGTGTGGATTTACTTAGCACATTTTGCGCTTTAAAGAATTTGCATTTAGAGCATTAATTCATTTCCAGAAGTTCATGGTAAACAAACATATCCTCAGTTATCTTTTATTAGCATATTCAAGTTAATTACATTATTTTCATACCTCATTTGTGGCGATCTAGAATTTATGTTGCTGTGGTCTTATTGCTGTGGATTTATTTAGCACATTTTGTGCTTTTAAATAGATGCATTCAATCGTTATATAGCTCATTCCGGTTTCAGAAATCCAACGTTAAACATAAGCATATTCTCATAATCCAACTTAGTAGCTTTTGAAATTAGGGGGCGTTGCACTTATGATCCTTAATATAAGAGCGTAAGTATTCTCTCTGCATGGAAAACACAAAGTTTTCATGCCGAGGTGGGTCGTGTATGGAAATAGCTGCCAGAGGCAATGGTGGAGGCTGGCAACATTTGGAAGGTATCTGGATGGGAAAATGGACAGGATGGGTATAGAGCAATATGGACCAAATGCTGGCAAATGGGACTGGATTAACATAGGATGTCTTGTCCACATAGACGAGTTGGAAACAAGGGTCCATGCTATACAACTCTATGACTCCAAGTTCAGTGTTTACCCGAATGAAACTTGGCCGAACTTCCCTCTTTTTAGCTTAGATAGTTCAGAATATTGCAACCTATCAACTATTGACAAAATCTTGCTGTGACATGTGGAAATGTGGAACTTTTTCAAAGAGCAGATACGACGTGTCCATGATATGTATGTACCTATCAGGCAGGAAAGAAATGGTCGTGTGAGGGAGCCTTGGTTGACGAGGGAGGTTGAATGTCTAGTAAAGAGGAAGGAGGAGGCTTACATAAGGTTGAGGAAACAGGGTTCAGACAGAGCAGTGGAGGGATACAGGATAGCCAGAAGGGACCTGAAGAAAGGGATTAGGAGAGCTAAGAGAGGGAATGAAAAATCCTTGGCGGATAGGATCAAGGATAACCCCAAGGCATTTTATGCGTATGTGAGAAACCTGAGAATGACGAGAACGAGGGTAGGTCCGATCAAGGACAGTAGTGGGAGACTGTGTATTGAGTCGGAAGAGATAGGAGAGGTCTTGAACAAGTACTTCACTTCAGTATTTATGAACGAGAGGGACCGTATTGTTGAAGAGGAGAGTGTGAAACGGACTGTTAAGCTAGAAGAGATACCTGTCAGGAAGGAAGATGTGTTGGACATTTTGAACAACTTGAGGATAGACAAGTCCCCCGGGCCTGACGGGATATATTCTAGGATTATGTGGGAAGCAAGAGAGGAAATTGCAGTACCGTTGGCAATGATCTTCTCGTCTTCACTGGCAACGGGGGTGGTACCAGGGGACTGGAGAGTAGCGAATGTTGTGCCCCTGTTCAAAAAAGGGAATAGGGATAACCCCGGGAATTACAGGCCAGTTAGTCTTACTTCTGTGGTAGGCAAAGTAATGGAAAGGGTACTGAGGGATAGGATTTACGAGTATCTGGAAAGACACTGCTTGATTAGGGACAGCCAGCACGGATTCGTGAAGTGTAGGTCTTGCCTTACAAGTCTTATTGAATTCTTCGAGGAGGTGACCAAGCATGTGGATGAGGGTAGAGCAGTGGATGTAGTGTATATGGATTTTAGTAAGGCATTTGATAAGCTTCCCCATGTTGGCTTATGCGGAAAGTCAGGAGGCATGGGATAGAGGGAAATTTGGCCAATTGGATAGAAAACTGGCTAACGGGTCGAAGGCAGAGAGTGGTGGTAGATGGTAAATATTCAGCCTGGAGCCCAGTTACAAGTGGAGTTCCGCAGGGATCAGTTCTGGCTCCTCTTCTGTTTGTAATATTTATTAATGACTTAGATGAGGGAGTCGAAGGGTGGGTCAGTAAATTTGCAGATGACACGAAGATAGGTGGAGTTGTGGACAGTGAGGAGGGCTGTTGTCGGCTGCAGAGGGACTTAGATATGATGCAGAGCTGGGCTGAGGAGTGACAGATGGAGTTCAACCCTGCCAAGTGTGAGGTTGTCCATTTTGGAAGAACAAATAAGAATGCAGAATACAGGGTTAATGGTAGGGTTCTTAGTCAGGTGGAGGAACAGAGGGATCTTGGGGTCTATGTACATAGATTTTTGAAGGTTGCCACTCAGGTGGATAGAGTTTGTAAGAAGGCCTATGGAGTATTATCGTTCAATAGCAGAGGGATTCAATTCAAGAGTCGTGAAGTGATGTTGCAGCTGTACAGGACTTTGGTTAGGCCACAGTTGGAGTACTGTGTGCAGTTCTAGTCGCCTCACTTTAGGAAAGATGTGGAAGCTTTGGAGAGGGTGCAGAGAAGATTTACCAGGATGTTGCCTGGAATGCAGAGTAGGTCGTACGAGGATAGGTTGAGATTTCTCGGCCTTTTCTCGTTGGAACGGCGAAGGATGAGGGGTGACTTGATAGAGGTTTATAAGATGATCAGAGGAATAGATAGAGTAGACAGTCAGAAACTTTTTCCCCGGGTACAACAGAGTGTTACAAGGGGACATAAATTTAAGGTGAAGGGTGGAAGGTATAGGGGAGATGTCAGGGGTGGGTTCTTTACCCAGAGGGTGGTGGGGGCATGGAATGTGCTGCCCGTGGGAGTGGTAGAGTCAGAATCATTGGCGACCTTTAAGCGGCATTTGGATAGGTACATGGATGGGTGCTTAATCTAGGTTCGAAGTTCGGCACAACACCGTGGGCTGAAGGGCCTGTTCTGTGCTGTATTGTTCTATGTTCTATGACATATGGTAACTCCAAAATGCTCATTGCTGTACAAAAATAGAATGAACTTTCCAATATGTGAATTCTGGAAATGCTGTCATCTTTTATACGTCTGCTTATTTTCCAGTGACTATCTTCGCTCCCCACCAACCAATTCATACCTGTCATGCATACAAAAACATTGCCATAGAGTCATAGAGATGTACATCATGGAAACAAACCCTTCGGTCCAACCTCTCCATGCCGACCAGCTATCCCAACCCAATGTAATCCCAACTACCAGCACATGGCCCTTAGCCCACTACCCCCTTCCTATTCATATACCCATCCAAATGCCTCTTAAATGTGCGGTGTTGAAGTAGCTTAAAAGTTAACGTTCTTTTAAACAAACGCTATTTTTCAGATAAAATACTGCATTCTTTCCCTTCTTTATAGATGAGTTGCCACTTGAAACAGATGAAGGTCAGAGAATAATTCGTTTTAAATTGAGACAGTTGCACTTTATAATAACATGAGATTTCTTACGTTTCAATTTGGTTTAACCAAGTTTGGTTTGCTTTGAGTTTTATTAACATTGACATTTATGTTCGTAATCAAATCAATACTGCATTATTGCCCTGAAAATAAAATATGTTTGAGATCACAACGGTTCAAAGACCATCCATGAAGTTTGTAAGGGACGGCATTTAAATAGTAGTGGGGGGAATGGGGTGTGGTGGTGTTTGGAGAATTGGCACAGACAGGTCGTTGAAATTTCAGATTCACGTGACTGGAATATAAGTATTGCAGAAAAAAAATGGCGCACCTTGTTTCCAAATTTGCAAATTCGGACACGTCTGCTGACGTGGATGGGAGGTCAGAGAGAGTGACAGAGAATGCAACAATTTAAAATAAAGACAGTGAATGGTGATTTTGAACTCAATATTGAGGCCAGAAGTTTATAAGCTGTCTAGTTTGAACATGAAATGTTGATCCTCCAGTTTCTTCTGCCATTCGCTGGAGCTTTGCAGCACGCTATGGACAGAGAAGTGGGACAAACAAGCAAGACGCATTGTCTAAAATTACTGTCGACAGAAGGTTGAGGTAATGCTTGTGCATGGAACAGAGGTGTTCTGCGAAGTGGTCGACCCGTCTATGTATAGTTTCTCCAACGTTGCAAGAGCCCACAGTACAATAAGCAAATTTGAAGGACGTACAGTTGAAATGCCCTTGTGTAATGAGTAAGGAGGTGTGAACGGGCTGGTGTTGCACCATTTTGTGGTTACATGGAAAAGCGGTGTTGCGACGGAGGTAATGTTGCTATTCAAAGGACAAGTGTGCCCTAGAGGAAAATATCCCTATAAAATGCAGCCAGGAGGAGTAAGATAAGGTGGTCGTATTAGTTTACAACTCGTTGATAGGTTATTGCAATCAATCTAATTGCCAATATGTCTCAAGAAACGTTTCCTAAGAAAATGTTCTAGCTAATTTGAATATCATTTCGTCACTTTTGGGAGTGGGAAAGTCAGATGAATGGTTGGTTTGCAATACCATTAAAGCCAAAAGCACTCGTTCATCTGAGGTTATCGTGAAGAACTCTCTTCCTAACCTCTATCTTCCACTGAAGTGAGGCGATCAATTAGTTAACCAAAGCAGACGTCGCTTGTTAATGGGGGAACAGAGTTATTCTCCATAAAGACAAGGCCACTTTCTTTCGAAAATTGATTCAATTATCTCGAAATAAACATGTGGTAATGTATTTAACTGCTACAACCTTGTTAATCGATTGTGGTACGACCCACCTGTAACAAAAACAGAAATTGCTGGAAGAACTAGGCAGGACTGGCAGCATGAATGGAAAGAAAGCAAACTTAATGTTTCTACTCTTTTGATCATTCTTCAAAATCAATTTTTGTTTCTGATTTCCACTATCCACACCTCCTTCAGTTTTATTTATCTGTTTAGTACAATACTCAGCTAATAAATCAGGGAATTATTTCAGTATTGGAGGGGTTTAGTCTAATTTATAATAAGAATTGTACTCCTCTTATCTTACATATTATATTCCATTTTATCACTACATTTTATGCTTTATTTTTTGATGTTGTAATTATCAGTCTTTTTTATTTGTTTGTGGGATGAGGCCATCGTTGGCTAGGCAAGCATTTATTTTCCATCCGCATTTGCCCAAAGGGCAGTTAACATTCGATCACATTGCTGTTGGTATAGAGTTACATGTTAGCCAGACCAGGTGAGTATGGCTGTATCTTTGCCTAGCAAAGCATTAGTGAATGAGATAGGTTTTCCTAACAATCGACAATGGGTCCATAGTCACCTTCAGACGCTTACTTCCTGATTAGCATTGAATTCAAACTCCACCATCTGCTGTGGTGGAATCTGACCTCCTGTTTACTGAACTAATAGCCCATAAATGGTACCACTAGGTCAAAGCTTACCCTTATCTTTGCATGTTCTCTTCATTTTGTTTATTAATGTACATGCTTTATTGTATGTCATTGCTATCAATTCTCCTTCCAAGTTACTTAATGTTAATTGAATTTCATCAATGCTATTAATACTAATCATAAGTTTAGATTCATTACCAAAACATCTCATGAACATCCAATAAGTTAAATACAATCAGGATGCAGTATTTCTTCGTCTTATTCCTGGCAGCCTTTAAATGACTTCTAACATTAATAGTTGGCTTGCATTCCAATTTTTCATCTTAGCAAACAAAAGCCTTGATTTCCTTCAAAAATGTACACGTTTCGAGATGGCAATCGAGTTCCCCTGGATATAAGCAGGTTTGCACTGTGCACAGATTTATTGATATATAATGCTACACAGAAATGCACTTCATCAAGCTCTATAATGTGCTAAACGACTATTTGCTGCAGACATCAATGAAAGCTAAATAAATGCTAACAATGCGTTGCCTATGTCACCATACGGCGGATGTTGGAAGGGGAGGGGTGGAAGTATTCAGAAGCAGCCGTTTGTGTATCAGAAGCCATCACATAAAAATAGTACCAGTCTTGTCTTACTGCTGGATTGCTCTGAAGTCTCCATCAGCTACGTCCATCAGGCAATTCGCTGAGAATTCCAAATTGTTGTAATCCAAAATGGAGTTGGGCATTCTTAGAACTATCTGCAGTACTGGTGGAATCCACGATAATGCTCACGGACCTCTGGAGCAGCCTGCAGAACATATTGGTGGATAGCTCAGAAGGCCGGCTCCTCCTTTTACTTGAGGCCAGTGAGTCCAATCGTTAGGATATTCAGCCAGCCGGAAAGCATTGTGTTTCATCTCAAAGCTAGATTCCTTATCATCTACTGGCTCATTATATTGTTTCGTTCAGGGTGAGAAACAGTCTAATCGCCTACAGGTTGACCACCAACTACCCATTGTCAAGAGGGCAATCCTATGAAATGGTGCTATTATTATTTTGATTGACCAACCACTCATTAACGTAATAATAAAAAATGAACATTCTGTGCTCTTTACTGTAAATTTTGTTGACAGACTGTGAAGATATGAGAAACTAAAGAAGTAAATTTGATATCAAAAATGTTCTTCTAAACACGTACGGCACAGAATTGCACAATTTTGTAAGCGTTTTCCAGTTTGATTATTCAGCAAACCAATACAAAAGCAACAGCATGACCATCTAACAATACATGAAGAAAATATTTCTAGACATTATACTAAAATTGCAAAAATTAATTGTTTACATTATTATTGATTCATTATTAAAGAAGACAGAACCCCTCTGCAAAAGAATGTGAAGCAACGGGGCTCGTGGAGTTCATTTACTTACCATTGCACAGCATGTTGCAAACAATCATAATTCGTCCATGAATTCAAAAAGCCATAATTTCAATTACTTTTAAGCTTGGTCTGTGTTTTTTTTTAAACAAATTTTTAAACAACAAATTACGCATAGTAAATTTACAAAGCAATGTCAAAACGTCTGTTTTTTTTCACAGAAATTAGAATAGTGATAGTGTGGAAACAGTCCACTCAGCCCAACAAGTCCGCAACGATCCTCTCAGGAATAATCCACCCAGACGCATTTCACCTATGCTATAAGTACACCTGACTAATGCACCTAACCTACACACCCGTGAACAGTACGGGCAACTTAATACGGCCAATTCATGTAACCTGCACATCTTTGGACTCTGAGAGGAAACTGGAACAATCTGTGGAAACCTATGCAGATGCGGGGAGATTATGCAAACACCACACAGACAGTCGGCCAAGGCTGAAACGAAACCATGTCCCTGATGCTGTGAAATGTTAAAGACTAAGCCACGTCTCTGCCTCCACTGAGACATGGTGCCACCATGCCACTGTTTCAGTAAAATCATTGAAGGAATGCTCAAGGCAGACCAGTCCAAGATAGTTCAAAAAATTTTTCTCTTTTAATTGCAACGTCAGTTTTCTTGTGATTTCATCAGAAAAAGGTTCATTGTACAGACAGACAGCTTGTCTATTAAATAAGCCTCAGAACGTTATAAAATTTGTGTGTTATGTACGAGGCCAGATCACCCAAAACACTCTGAAGCAGGCAGCCCTGAGCATAACTTTGCAATTTGTTTCGGTATGTATACAGTGAAAATCATGCAGAATAAGTTATTGCAATTGACTACCAAGTTTAAACCAGACAAAAAAAAATCCAGAACATTAAACGAAGAAACACGAACAACACAATAAAGAACCCCTACAGTACTCAGCCTGTATAAACAACAGTGCGAATAAGCAAACTCTCTTTAAAACACAGTTCAATAAAAGAGTTAGCTTACAGGTTGGAATTAGAAGAACAGGAGAAACAGGTTTCACACACTGTTGAACTTCCAAATATCTCAGCGAGAGAGCTGATCATTCTGCACATCACCTCTAAAACATGACAACTTACGCCTGAAATCTCGTCTGTTTATATATAAACAAATCATCTTCATATGTGTACCAAACCAGATTGATCGGAGCCCTGCCTAGTTTATTACTCCTCTGAAAAAAAAGTCAAGGAGAAATCAAGGATCCACGGAATAAATTTTAGAAAAAAAATGAACGAGCTTTTGACATCTCCCCGTGTTAAAATAACCATGAATACTAAAAGATGGCTTCATTTTAAACGTTTCAAAAACCCGGTTAGTAGCCTGAACACACATCTACACTCTACTAACTATAAACATTCAAACATACACAACCACATGCCTATTGAGACAACAGTAAACATATTACCAAACGTCTGCGTATCTCATCTGAGTCTTGATAACGCATTAGCAGTCATGTTTTTGCGATCTTTACATGCACAATTGTCAAATTGAATAGCTGCAATAACAAGGTCCATCTCACCAGTCTGGAATTTTTGTCCTTAAAATTTTCCACAACTGTCAATGAGTTATGATCAGAGTATACGATTGTCTCAGATGCATTGCTGGTAATATAAAACCTGAAATGCTGTAATGACAATATCAAGCTAAAGATTCTTTCTCCACCGTTGAATATTCCTGTTGATGAACGTTCAGTTTCCTGGAAATATACCAGCTGGTTCTTTCTATCCCTTCGTCATCCTTCTGCAACCGCACTGCACTGCCACCCACATCAGGAGCAGCAATAGCCACCTTTAAAGGCTTCGTGTAATCCGATGTGTCGAATACTGTGCCAGTGGTTAACACAGTTTTTACGCTGTCATAGGTTTTTTGACATTCCCCTGTCTGTTTAAACTTCTTGCCCTTTGTTTGAACAATTCAGCGAGTGCAGCAATCACACTGTTAAATTTCAGCACAAACCTTCAGTAAAATCAAATCGACACAATCCCAAGAACTGTTGTACTGCGTTTTTTTCATCGACAATGTGGGAAATTCCCCAATTATTTTCATTTTTGCATCTCGTGGGGTTAATTGCCCATGTCCAATAACATTGCCCAGGAAGGTGACTTGGCCTTGGCAAATTCACTTTTAGTCATGTTTACCACCAATCCTGTCTTCCAAAGCCGATCGAACAAATCCAAGAACTGCTGTAAATGTTCCTTCCATGAGTGACTAAAAATCACCAGGTCATCAATATACACCACACAGTTGGGTAATCCGGCAATGAACTTATTAGTCCATGTCTGAACTGTGGCTGAAGCGTTTTCAATACCAAAAGGCATAACTTCGAACTGATATAGTCCATTTTCCGTTGTGAAAGCTGAAATCGCCTTTCCTCCGTCTAACAGAGTTACTTGCCAGTTGCCGCTGAGCAAGTCCAACTCAGAAATGAAAGTTGCTTGTCTCAATTTTTCGACACAGTCCTCCAAATGTGGAACTGGATATGCATCAGTCTTTGTAACGGTGTTAATTTTGTGACAGTCCACCCATAACCATGGGATACCATCTGGCTTTGGGACTATGTCTTTGGGTGAGCTCCAGTTACTGTAACCTACTTTGATTATGCCATATTGGAGGATGCGCTCTATCTTCTTCTGAGCCTGTGCCAACTTTAGAGTGTGATGCTGATCAGGATGTTGCGTAATCGCAACAGCATCCCCTATCTCTACATCATACAAAATCATGTTAGTACTTCCCATCGTATTTCTGCATATCTCCCCTTGTGATTGTAATAACTCTTTCAGGACATTTCGACTTTCTTCTGGTAGATAACTCAATAATTTATCCCAGTTTTTGAAAATTTCCTCATTGTTCAATTTGATGTGAGAAATGTCCAATTCAGAATCCTCTGAACTCGGTTCTTCCTTCTGAGCTGTAATCATTAACACCTTCTCCTCTTGCTTTCTTTCCCGATCAAAATAAGTTTTGAGCATATTCACATGACACACTCTGTGGCATGTCTTCCTATTTCAGTCCTTATCAAGTAGATCATCTGAGGCAATTCCCTCTTGACTTGATCAGGTCAACGAAACCAGGGGCAGTGTTTTGCAGAGCAATAAGACAGTGTTATTTTCTGTGTGTATAGATTGGAAGGAGCAAAAATGGCCTTTAATGGAGTGATATGCACTTCTTGTCAGATGTGGGAGTTTAAACAGAGTTTAAGTGTTACTTTGGAATGCATCTGCAATAAATGCTGTTAGTTGCTAATCCTATCAGGTCGAATGAATTGGTTGGAAGACAGTTAGAGACAATGAGGAATTTGCAACACAAACAGTGTGATGGATGGCAGTTATAGGAACGGGGGAAAGTCTCACAGATGGGTTAACTCCAGGAAAGGTAAAATAGGTGGGCAGCTAGTGTAGGAGTCTTCTGTGGCTATTCCCATTTCCAACAAGTATGCTCTTTTGAAAAATAAAAGGGGTGATCATTTCACAGGGGAACGAAGCATAAACAGCCACGTTTCTGGTATTGAGACTGGCTCTAATCCAACAAGGGGTAGGTCCTGTTCCAAGAAATTAATTGTATTTGGGTACTTTCTAGTCTGACGTACAGATGCACGTTTCTGTGGTCAGCAGCGAAAAATCAGAATGGCGTGTAGCTTCCCTGGTGCCAGGATCAAGGATCTCGCAGAGAGGGTGCAGAATGCTCTCAACGGGGGGGAGGTGCCAGCAAGTGGTCGTTGTCCACATTTGAACCAATGACATAGGAACGGAAAAGATTGAGATTCTGAAGGGAAATTTTAGAGAGTTAGGCAGGAATTTAAAAAGGAGCTCCTCGTGAGTAGGAATATCTGAATTACAACTGGTGCTATGAGCTAGTGAGGATAGAGCAGACGAATGAATGACTGGGGAGCTTGCATTTGTGAGAAGGATTCATGTTTTTAGATCATTGGAATATCTTTTGGAGTAGAAGTGACCTGCACAAGAAGGACGGATGGACCCTAAAATGGAAGGGGACTAATATACTGGCAGGGAGATTTCCTCGAGCTGCTCAGGAAAGTTTAAACTAGTAAGGTGGAGGGGGGGGAACCCAGGAAGATAGTGAGGAAAGAGATCAATCTGAGACTGATACAGTTGAGAACAGAAGCGAGTCAAACAGTTAAGGCAGGCAGGGAAAGGTAGGACGAATAAATGAAACTGCATTTATTTCAATGCGAGGCGCTTAACAGGAAAGGCAGATGAACTCAGTGCATGGTTAGGAACATGGGACTTGAATATCATAGCAATTACAGAAACATGACTCAGGGATGGGCAGGACTGGCAGCTTTATGTATCAGGATACAAATGCTACAGGAAGGATAGAAAGGGAGGCAAGAGAGGCGGGGGAGTGGCGGTTCTGATAAGGAATAGCATTACAGCTGCTCTGAGGAAGGATATTCCTGAAAGTACATCCAGGGAAGTTATTTGGGTGGAAGTGAGAAATTACAAAGGGATGATCACCTTATTGTGTTATAGACCCCCTAATAGTCAGCGAGTAATTCAGAAACAATTTTATAAGGAGACCTCAGCTCTTTGTTTGAATAATAGGGTGATTATGGTAGGGGATGTCAACATTCCAAACATAGACTGGGACTGCCATATTGTTAAGTGTTTAGTTGGAGAGGAATTACAAGAGATGGAGAGTGTGTACAAGACAATTTTCTAATTCAGAATGCACCTACTAAAGAAGGTGCAAAACTGGACCTACTCTTTTGAAATAATGCATGTCAGGGGACTGATTTGTCAGTGGGGGGGCACTTTGGGGCCAGCAACAATAATTCTATTAGATTTGATATAGTGACGTAAAATGTTAGACTGGATCTAAAAGTTTAAGCTCTAAATTGTACAAAGGCCAATTTTGACTGGAATAGGCACGAACTTTCAAAAGCTGACTGGGTGCAGATGTTCACAGGTAAAGGGACGGCTGGAAAATGGGGAGCCTTCAGAAATGAGATAACAAGATTCCAGAGAAAGTATGTTTCTGTTAGGGTGAAAGGAAACGCTAGTAGGTATTGGGAATGCTGGATAACTAAAGGAATTGAGGGTTTGCTTAAGAAAAACAATGAAGCAAATGTCAGGTATAGACAGGATAAACCGAGTGAATCCTGAGAAGAGTTTAACGACGGGAGGAGTACACTTAAGAGGGAAACCAGGAGGGCAAAAGGGGACATGAGATAGCTTTGGCAAATAGAATTACGGAGAATCCAAAGGGTTTTTACAAATGAATTAAGGACAAAAGGTTAACTAGGGAGAGAATGGGGCCTGTCAAAGATCAGAAAGGTGGCCTGTGTGGAGCCGCAGAAAATGGGGGAGTTACTGAAAAAGTATTTTGCATCTGTATTTACTTTGGAAAAGGATATGGAAGATAGAGAATGAAGGGAAATAGATGGCGACACCTGAAAAATGTCCATATTACAGAGGAGGAAGTGCTAGATGTCTTGAAACGCATAAAGGTGGATAAATCCCCAGGCCCTGACCAGATCCTATAATACTGCGGGAAGCAAGAGAAGTGATTGCTGGGCCTCTTGCTGAGATATGTGTATCATCGATAGACACAAGAAAGTGCCATAAGATTGGAGGTTGGCTAACGTGGTGCCTCTGTTTAAGGGTGGTAAGAACAAGGTAGGGAACTACAGACCAGTGAGCATGAAGTCTGTGGTCGGCAATTTGGTGAAGGGAGCCCTTAAGGCGATGATGTAAATGTATTTGGAAAGGCAAGGACTGATTAGGGATAGTCGAATGGCTTTGTTCGTGGGAAATCATGTCTCACAAACGTGATTGAGGTTTTTTTTGTAAAAGAGGATTGATGACGGCAGAGCAGTAGATGTGATTTATATGGACATCATAAGGCGTTCGACAAGTTTCCCCATGGGAGACTAATTACCAAGTTTAGATCTGATGGTATACAGGGAGAACTAGACATTTGGATGCAGAACTGGCTCAAAGGTGGAAGACAGAGGGTTGTGGTGGAGGGTTATTTTTCAGACGGAGGCATATGACCAGTGGAGTGCCACAAAGATCGATGCTGGGTCCTCTACTTTCTGTCATTTATAAAAATGATTAGGATGAGAGCATAAGAGGTACAGTTAGTAAGTTTGCAGATGACACCAAAATTGGAGGTGTAGTGGACAGCGAAGACAGTTATATCAGATTACAACAGGATCTTGATCAAATGGGCCAATGGACTGAGAGGTGGCAGATGGACGTTAATTCAGATAAAAACATGGTGCTGCATTTTTGGAAAGCAAATCTTAGCAAGACGCATACACTGCATGGTAAGGTCCTGGGGAGTGTTACTGAACAAACAAACCTTGGAGTGCAGGTTCGTAGCACCTTGAAAGTGGAGTCGCAGGTAGATAGGATAATGAAGAAGGTGTTTGGTGTGTTTTCCTTTATTGGTCAGATTGTTGAGTACAGGAGTTGGGAGATCATGTTGCTGCTGTAGACGACATTCGTCAGGACATTGTTGAAATACTGTGTGCAATTCTGTTCTCCTTCCTAACAGAAAAACGTTTTGAAATCTGAAAGGGTTAAAAAACATTTACAGGGATATTTCCAGGGTTGGAGGATTTGAGCTATAGGGAGTGCCGGAACAGGCTGGGGCTGTTTTTCCAGGAGAGTCGTAGCCGGAGGGGTGACCTTTTAGAGGTTTACAAAATCAGGAGGGATATGGATATGGTAAATAGACAAATTATTTTCCCTGGTTTCGATGGGTCCAGGACTAGAGGGCATAGGTTTAGGGTCAGAGGGGAAAGATATAAAAGAGATCTAAGTGGCAACTATTTCACACAGAGGGTGGTATGAGTATGGAATGAGCTTTCAGAGGAAGTGTAGACTGGTACAATTGCAACATTTAAAATGAAGTTAAATGGCTATATGAATAGGAATGGTTGGGAGGGATATGGGCCAGGTGCTGGCAGGTGGTTGTAGACTGGTTGTGATGTCTGGTCGGCATGGACAGGTAGGACTGAACGGTCTGTTTCCACGCTGGACATCTCTATGACTCTATGACCCTATCTCCAAACGTAAAATTGCGAATGTGTGATTTCTTAAGGACTTCCTGCTTCATTGAATGCTATTATACTTTTAAATCTTGTCTAGACGTCTCTCCACCTCTATTTAACCATTCTCAAAATTATGACCCATAGTCCAAATGGGTGGTCGTGGAATTCTGACTTCTTCCTTTCTCCTTTACCAGTTTTAACGGTCCTCCTACTTCATGCCTAAAAAAATAATTCAAATGGACCGAATTCGGTCGAATCATTCAGTGTGTCTATGATTGCGAAAATGTACAAACGGAACTCCCTTATCCAAATCTTCTGAATAAACTTGACTGTAAGCTCACAACATGGTCTTTAGTGTTTGATGCCATCTCTCCACCACTCCCTGTGATTGTGGATGGCATACAGTAGATTTGTCTTGCTTTATTCCAAAGTTGTTCATCAAAACATCAAATAGTTTGGCCATGAAGTTTGATCCTTGACTGACTAAATCTCTATTGGCAGTCTGTATCTAGCAAAACAATTGAGTAATTCGTCTACAACCCTTTTTGCTGTGATGCTGCACAATAGGATTGCCTCTCGAGATCTGGTTGACACATCCATTGTTATTAATAAATACGTATTCCCACTTTTTTGATTGAGTAGGGAACCTTTTTAATCATCAACTCGCTTGGGAAAGGTTCCTCAAATGCTGGAACAAGTATTAAAGGTGCAGGTTTTATTACTGCCCATGGTTTTCCGATGAGCTGACATGTGTGACACCGCTGGTAAAATTCAACTACACCTTTATGTAGTCTAGGCCAGTAACAAAATGACTTTGTACATTAGCCTATGTTTTCCTCATCCCTAAATGACTTCTAAGCAGTAGTAATAGCTCATGCGCCACTCACAGAACTTGCTTTCTTTACCCTACTGGCAAAACAATTTGATGACTCTCTGCCCATTTCTCATCTGCTTGAATGTATGATGTTTTCCATTTCCTCATTAAGACGTCATTAAGACATCATTAACACACAGGGATGCATTCACTGTTATTCTCTGTAAATGCCTTCAGATAAAACTGTTTTATTTCTCATCTTTCTGCTGTATTTTAATCAGCTCAACAGAGTTAAAAGCACTCATATGTTTACCTATTTTCTCCTCCTTTTCCTCGTTGTATTATCGAAGATTGTTTCTGATAAAGTTAAGCCAGCTTCCTTGATTGATCACTTTTTGTCTCATCATGATTTCCTTTTACTAGTAACATTTTCTGGCAATATTCCCTCAGCAGAACGTAACTCCGCAGCTCTCAACATTACCATTCAACACTGCTAACAATATCCTGTGCCCCTTGATATTGTAATCTCCTTATCTACTGCTCTTGGCATATGTGAATAAATTTTACACTTGCATATAAGCAGATCTGACATTTCTTCCTTTATCAACCTCTGAATATCTTGTACACTCTGAGGCAGTTGTCAAACTTCACTTATGTTTTTGTGTTACTGGACCAACAAACCGTCCTGGCTTGTCGGCGTTTCCACCAAGACTGTGATTTTGTGCAGTCCACTTTATTACAATGAAAACACTGGAGCTTTTTAACTTCTTGACCCCCTCAAGGGATTTTTTTTAACCTGTGGTAAGTTATCTTCACAATCTTCGCTGAGATAACCTTTCGATTTCTACATAGGATTTCTCTTTGCCCCAGTTTCTATCCCTCATGGACTGAAATTAATCCTGGAATCCAAACCGATATATGGACCAGCTCATAATCATTAGCCACTTGAGCTGCAAACCTTACTGCTTTAACTCTGTGCTCTTACGCATGAATTTGCACTACTTCAGGCAATGAATTTTGATTTCCTGCAAAATAACTACCTTTCAAAGGCATCATAGTTTTGTCCGAATTTTAAAGCTCTTATCAATCTATCGAAACGACTGTGTTTGATTCTTTCAATCTTAGTATAGGATTGACCAGTGTACCTTCTTAGATTCCTGAAAAGTTGTCTATACACTTCTGATACAAGCTCATATTATGCACTAAAAATGGCTTTTTCACCTCCCTCATACTCCCCAGGTACATCCTCCGGTCATGATGCAAATACCTCATCTGCCCTTCCTCCACGTTTCGTTTGGATTTAAAAGAACACATTGCCACTGGCCACTGCATTTAGCCACCTTTTCAAATGAGATGAAAAAAGGCTTCCACATCCTTCTCCTCAAATTTAAGCAAGACTTGAACATACTTAAAAAGTTTCTCACTAGGCTTCTAACTACCACGGCCTTGCTCATCCTCACTCTCTTTTTTCACTAAGTCTACCCTTAGCCTTTATCTTCAGCTTTTAAGTTGACTTTCTTTTTTAATTGTCAGTTTTTGAAGTTCAATATCATTATTTTTTTCCTTCTCTGCCTCTCTTTTTCCTTCTCTTCTGCTACTCTCTCTTTTGTCCCTTTCTTCTGCTGCTCTCTCTTTTTCCCTTCTCTGTGCTTTTTATCGTAACTCACACTGTTTCATTTTTGCTGACCTTTCCTTATGTCTCCCCTCTAACTCAAGCTGCTACATTTGCAATGGTATTCTTGTCACCGCGATAGATTCTGAATCGTTTCTCACTCTATATAAAATGCTGGGATTTTGCTGTAATTATCTTTTCCTTACTCACAGAATCAGGCAGTTCAAATTCAGGCTTCTCTCTAATTCCTGCAGTTTAATCGTATTCATCTTTTGCAAAACTTCCAAAGTCACCGCATTCACTTCCAGAAACCTTTTTGGCGATGGTAATAGCCATTACTTCCCAACCTTTGTCAACCCCACAAAGCCAACACACGAAATAAAGGCACTAGCAGCTATCAATCGCTGTTAAATCCTGTAAAGAGTCCTCAATCTGTTCTGGACTCTGCCAGACCACTCAAAATATTTTTAAGCAGTTAGCGCAGACCATAACTTTGTAATTTGTTCTGGTAAGTGCACTGCACAAATTACCCGGATAAAGTTAGCGAAGTTGACTGTTTTAAAACAGACATAAAATGTATTCATAAAATTACACAACGACATACGAAGAAAGGAATAAAGAACACTTACAGAATGCAGGCTCCCCGTATGAGAGTTACGTACGCTGTTTGAATATACACAAAAATCCTTACAAGCAAATCTCTTTTAAGACACAGAACAAAATGGGTCATATGCTTACCAGTTGAGGTTTGAAGGACAGAAGAGGGAATTTCAAGGCAGCTCACTATTGACGTCCCAACAAGTTCTGTACTGAACTAAACTGCTCTTCTAGAGAGCTGACCACTCCCCTTTCATTCTACAGGTCACTTCTAAAACATGACCACATAAGGCCTGAAGCCTCGTCTGTTTACATATCAACAAAAAGCCTCACAAAATCCTTCTCACCCCTGTACCAAACCAATCTGATCAGAGCCCAGCCTGGTTTATTACCTCCCTGAATAAAGCCAAGGACAGAGTATCCTTGAGTGGAGGAACAGGAGTATGAGGCGAGCAGAGTTCAGGCCAAATATTGTGTATTTGACCAAACTTCAAGCATATTTCGGTTTTAAAAATGAATCATTTCTCCACGTGATATATATTAAAAAACCCAAATATTATTGTATTAAATTAATTGAAGCATTCTGCTTCATGCAACTCGTTATCATGAACTTTTGGCAAGTAAAATGGATTCTGAAAGAACAATTTCATACTGCAATGGAAACACGTGTATGCTATATTGTTATTGTTTTATTCATTTTGGGTAAGTCACGACAAAGTACCTTTAATTCAAATACACAGTTAAACATCTCACAAGCAATCAGGTGTTTAAGCGATGATTTAATTGATATTGCATGCAGCAAATAAAATACACCCGACCCCCAAGTAAGAAGTTAACTCCCATCAGCGAAATTGACTACGACCCGAATAATGTTGGATATTGTCCAGCATTACACTAACATTATCCATCTCTGGAACTGTCCAAGCTTTGACTTTGTGCAGTGTTGTTTTTTGAAGTTCTGCAAGTGACTTTTACAGGTATTGGATTCTTATGCAATTTTCTGTCTTTCAGGTTTTGTAGTGTGACATTGCTGCTCATCAAATAGATTATTTCGTCACTACCATTGATGACATTTCCAGAGAAATTACGTTTGCAACTTGCTTTCTTATCATAAGTAGCTTCGATCATCTTTGCTGCTTTTGGTCATAACTGATTGTTTGAGGACACAAATTTCCTTTTATTGACACCTTAAATTCTGCAATAGGGTGATCTTTATTCTTAGTCACAATCATCGTTTTTTAATCAAACAGTTGTCAGACACATTTTGTCTATGTAAATTCAACTCACTCCGTTCAAAGATATGGCCAATTGTTTTCAATCCCTGTATAATTTTGCCCTTGCCTTAAATGGTTTATTCAAAACAGACTTGTTGCTGCCTATTCTGAAGTGTCACAGTTTATATTTCATTGATTCATCAATCCGGAAGCAGTTATTAAACTGTTGAAGTCTAACACACATTTGAATTAAGAAGTAAGTCCAAAAATGAAGGTCAGCTATCATGATTTCCATTCAACATTCTCAAAAAGTTGAAGCATATACATTGCTGGTCTCAGCAAATGTTAGACAAAAT
This sequence comes from Chiloscyllium punctatum, assembly GCF_047496795.1. Taxonomy (NCBI): domain Eukaryota; kingdom Metazoa; phylum Chordata; class Chondrichthyes; order Orectolobiformes; family Hemiscylliidae; genus Chiloscyllium; species Chiloscyllium punctatum. Next base: position 3,134,839 of record NC_092768.1, on the reverse strand, counting down.
ACACAGCATCCGTATAGTGTCAGCTAATATGGCATGAAGATACCTCTTCAGGTTTCGCTCAGTGACATAATTAAGCCATTTGTCATTAACTGCAAAGTCATGCTTTCAAAGACTTACTTAGCTCGCACAGAAATATTACTTAAAATTTTACACTTCAAGTAATTGATGGTTTATTCTCAACTTTTCTCTCGTCATATTCGAAGGCCCCAAAATAGCTGAACATGTAAAATTCTTGTAGTTATTTCATCTCCTTTACTAAATCTAGGATGATGAGCCATATTCAGGCAGAGTAATTGTCTTGCATAACCCTTCTTCTCTATCTTCATGAATAAGCTAAAACTGAAGGCGGCTTGCGAAATCTACCAACATCTGGCTCTCATGTTAATATTCTGTTCGAGGCTTGTTACGTTATTCTATTGCATCGCAAACAGAAGACGAACAAACAGGTGGACGAGTGTAAAGCGGTTGATATGGTGTATATGAATTTCAGTGAAGTGTTTGATACGGTTCCCGACGGTAGTCTGTTTCATAAAATAAGGAGGCGTTGGATTGAGAGTTATATAGCGGTTTGGATAAGAAATTGGTTAACTGAAGGAAGGCAGATGGTAATTGATGGGAAATTATCATTCCGGAGTTCAGTTATTAGTGGAGTAGTGCAACGATCTGTTCTGGGGCCACTGTCGCTTCTCATTTTTATAAATGAGAAGGAGGAGGCCTCAGAAAGATGGGTTAGTATATTTCTTCATGACACTAAATTAGGTGGAGCTGTGGAGACTGCACAAGGACATTGGAGATTACAAATGGACAAAGATAAGCTGCAGAGCTGGGGTGAGTGGTGGCAGATGCAGTTCAATGCTGAAAAGTGTGAGATGATTGACTATGGAAGGACTAACAGGAATCCAGAGTACTGGGCTCATTGTAAGATTCTTGGTATTGCGGATAAGCAGAGAGATCTCATTGTCCATGTGCATAGATATTGGAAAGATGTCACCAGGTTGATAGGATGGTTAAGAAGGCATACAGTGTACTAGATTTTATTGGTGGAGAAATTGCGTTTTGGAGCCATAAGGCCATGATGCAGCTGTACAAAACTCTGGTACAGTCTCTCTTGGAATATTGCATACACTTCTGTCGCAACAATAAGGGAAGGAAGTGAAAGCATTGGAAAGGATGCACAGGAGATTTACCAAGATGTTGCCCAGTATGGAGGGAATATAGTATTAGGAAATGGTTAAGTGGTGACTTAATAGAGACATACAAGACAGTTTGGATAGGGTGGACAAAGAGAGCCTTTTTTCATCGGATGGTGATGGCTAGAACAAGGGGACATGGTTTTAAACTGAGTAGTGACAGTTACAGGACAGACGTCAGAGGTAGTTTCATTGCACAGACAATATTAAGGCCGTAGAATTCTCTGCCCACAACAGTATTAGATTCGCAAATTTTAAGGGCATTTAAATGGTCATTGGATAAATATATGGATGATAATGGAATAGTGTAGGTTTGATGAGCTTGATTTTGGTGTCACAGGACGGTGCAACATCGAGGTCTGAAGGGCCTGTACTGCGCTTTCGTGTTATATCTTCTGAAACAAAATTAAGGAACAATTTCGAACGTTCTGCAGCTATTTAACAACCTTTGCAAGATATGTTGCACACAACAGCAGGAGACTCCATACATTGCTTCCATTTTACGTCGACTTTCTGTAGTGTCTTATGTCAATGAATTGCTGTTAGAATCGCTGTGGTCTTTTCTGCTAATAAAACCCAACATTATGTCTGAGCAGCTAATCATCATATCTCCACTGTTGCATTTACTATTTTTCGTTGAGCACAGATATGATTAGCTCGATTTGTTCTTCTTTGACTCTTTTACAAAAGAAGTTAAAACATCAATTTTTATCCTTCTGTTCTAAAGAATAGTCGCATATCACAAAAATGTTAATTTTTTTCTTTTTCTATTCATTCATAATGTACACAGAAGCTTTTGTTTTGTTTAAGCTATACAGAATCTGTACCGTTTTCCTTTCATTTTAATACTTCATGATTCAACTTTCAATTTTTCTTCTGCATTGTGAAGGCTTCTTGTTATTGTTCCAACAAATCACGCATAGCAGTATCGTTTTCGTTTACATATTAGTTGTGCAGGGTAGACAGGATGACATGGATCAGTCAATGCAACTGACTTTTTTGATTTCATAATTAAGATACTGAATGTTGAAGCTGTTTGAAATTGTTTCGGATCTGAGATTGATTTTATTTTGGTTAATCTGTGTTAGGGTTGATGACAGATTTACCTTCTCGGACTAGTAAGGCGTCATTTCTTGTTGCTAGATGATCATCATCCAAAAAATAAGTGGATGAACAATGCAAGCAAATGAATGTTTCAAAATACAAAATCCCGTGTTAACATGTAAGTTTTAAAGTTTATGTCGCAAAAGGTGTTGTAAGCAGAACGTTTTTTCATTCCATAAATATGCTGTTCTTGTCAGATGTGGAAGTTTCGATCGTGTTTATGGGTTACTGAGGACTATATCTGCAATAAATGTTGTTGATGGCGAATCCTGACAGATCAAATTGATCAGTTCAAGCGACAGTTACAGCAATGAGGAATTTACAAGAGATGGGTGTGTAATGGATGACAGTTATATGTAGGGAGTAAAGCCGCAATACATTCAGGTAGATGGGTTAACTCCAAAATAGGTAGTAGAGGCAGGTAGGTATTACAGGTGTCTTCTGTGGCCATCCTCATTTCAAACAATCATGCGGTTTTGGAAATGGTACGGAGTGACGGACTTTCAGGGGAAAGTAACACGAACAACCAAGTTTCTGGTATCAAAACAGGCTCTAATGTAATGAGAAGTACATCGGGTTCCAAACGTTGGCTTGTGTAAGGGGACTCTCTGAACGTTTCTGTGGCCAACAGCGAAAAATCAGAGAGGTGAGTTGTTCTCCTAGTGCCAGGATCAACGATGTCTCACAGGGGGTGCAGAATGATTTCAAAGGCAAGAAGGGCCAACAGGAGGTCATTGAGCATATTGGTACCAACGACATAGGAAGGGAAAAGGATGAGTTTCTGAAGGGAGAATGTAGAAAGTTAGGCAGGATTTCAAAAAGAGGTCCTCGAGGTTGGTAACATCTGGATTAATCCCAGTGCTACAAGCTCGTGCATGCAGGAATAGGAGAATAGAACAGATGATTACATGGCGGAGAAACTGACGTATGAGAGAAGGAATCGCATTTTTGGATCACTGGAATCTCTTCTGGGTGAGAGGTGACTTGCATAAGATGGATAGATTGTACCTGAATTGGAAGGGATCTAAAGTACTGGCTGGGAGATTTGCTAGAGTTGCACAGGAGGATATGAACTAGTAAGGTGGAGTGTGACACAGGGAGATAGTGAGCAAAAAAATCAATCTGCGTCTGGAATGGAGAATGTTGAAAAAGGAAGTGAGTCAAATATTGAGGGCAGGCAGGAATAAAGCAGAGAATAAGGTACGATAAATAATTAGATTAGATTACTTACAGTGTGGAAACAGGCCCTTCGGCACAACAAGTCCACACCGCCCCGCCGAAGCGCAACCAACCCATACCCCTACATTTACCCCTTACCTAACACTACGGGCAATTTAGCATGGCCAATTTACCTGACCTGCACATTTTTGGACTGTGGGAGGAAACCGGAGCACCCGGAGGAAACCCACGCAGACACGGGGAGAATGTGCAAACTCTACACAGTCAGTCGCCTGAGGCGGGAATTGAACCCAGGTTTCTGACGCTGTGAGGCAGCAGTGCTAACCACTGTGCCACCGTGCCGCCCACCTACATTTATTTCAATACAAAAGGACTAAGAGGGAAAGCAGATGAACTCATGTTTCGGAACATGGGACTGAGATATCATAACAAAATGACAGAAACGTGGCTTAGGGATGGACAGGAAAGGCAGCTGAATCTTCCAGGGTACAAATACTATAGAAATGAGAGTGAGGGAGGCAAGAGAGGAGGCAGAGTGGCGTTTTGGGTAAGGGTTGGCATTACAGTTGTACTTAGGAAGGATAGTCCTGGAAATACATCTGGAGAAGTTGTTAGGGTGGAACTGAGAAATGAGAAAATGGTGATCACCTTATTGGGATTGTATTTTAGACCCACTACTGCTAAGCGGGAAATTGAGATACAAATTTGTAAGGAGATTTCAGTTCTCTTTCAGAGTAATAAGGTGGTTATGGTAGGGGATTTTAACTTTCTAAATATAGACTGGGATTGTCATAGTGTTAATTGTTTAAATGGAGAAGAATTGGTAAGAGTGTGAAAGAATCAGTATGTGGATGTACCTACTAGTGAAGGTGCAAAATGTCACATATTCTTGGGAAATAAGGCAGGGAGATGACTGAGGTGTCATTGGGGAAGCACTTTGGGGCCAGCGACCATAACTCTATTCGTTTTAACATAATGATGGAAAAGGATAGACCATATTTAACAATTTAAGTTCTAAATTGGAGGAAATCTATTTTTGAGAGTATTGGGCAAGAACGTTCAAAAGCTGATTAGGGCAAAATGCTTGCAGTTAAATGGATGTCTGGAGAATTGGAAGCCTTCAGAAGTGAGACAACGAGAGTCCAGAGACAATATATTCGTATTAGGGTCAAAGGAAAGGTTAGTAGGTGCAGGGAATAACTAGAGAAATTAAGTGTTTGTTTGAGAAAATGAAGGAAGCATATGTTAGGGATAGACAGGAGAGATCAAGTGAATCCTTTGTAGGGATAAAAGGCAGTGGAAGTATACTTAAGAGGGAAACCAGGAGGGGAAAAAGAGGACATGAATTGGCTTTGGCAAATAGGGTTAAGGTGAATCCAAACAGTTTTTACAAATATATTAAGGGCAAAAGCGTAACTAAGGAGTGAATATGGCCCTCAAAAATCAGCAAGGCAGACTTTACGTGGAGCCAAATGAGATGTGGGAGATAGTAAATGAGTATTTTGCATCAGTGTTTACTGTAGAGAAGGACATAGAATGTGGGGAAGTAGATGATGACATCTTGAAAAATATCCATAATACAGAGGAGGAAGTGCTAGGTGTCCTGAAACGCAAAAACGAGGATAAATCCTGAGGACCTGATCAGGTGTATCCTAGAATTCTGTGGGAAGGTAGGGAAGTGTTTGATGGTCCTCTTGCTGAGATATTTATATCATCGATAGTCACAGGTGGGGTTCAGAAGACTGAAGGTTGGCTAATGTGGTACCATTGTAAGAAAGGTGGTAAGGACAGGCTGGGAACTATAGAACAGTGAGCTTGACGTTGGTGGTGAGCAACAGGATATACATGTATTTGGAAAAGCAAGGACTGATTATGGATAGTTATTTTCGTGCTGTCCTACCACAGTGACAATGATGTTCCCGGCGATTTCATAACTAAATATACCTTGGTTAATAATTATTTTCAGTTGCCATGTTACGATTAATTTCAGTATATTGTTGGTTCAGTATATGCGTGTCTGCACTTATTACAGATCCATGCACTCTAAAAGCGACATACCATCTGTTTTCCTGATTTGCAAAGGCAGCAGTATATTAGTTATGCATAGAAAACAAATCATATTTCGACTAATATCAGCATATTATTTTTCCCATTATTCAACGTAGTATCATTCACCTGTTTACATTTCATCGAAGTGATTAGTTTCAACTTTCAAATTATGATATTGAGTTTCATCTTTAATTTCACCTTATGTGCATGTTTAGTTATTGTCTCGATCATATGATCTCTGATCATAAATTGAACGATTTTTTTTGCTAACGTTTCTAAACTTGAATACGGCTCATTTTATTTTCCACTAGTTTCATTTAAAAATGCAATAATTCTTCTATCTGAAAATGTGAGCGCATTGCCATTAATTCAGCAAACGGTTTTAAGTGTGTACTGCCATATCATTTTAAAAGAAATGTTTATCACATATTCTGTGTCCCCATTTTTACCTTTTGCATTACATCACGGGAAACTTCAGTGCAGATTGGCCAAAATGCGTTTTTCTAAGAACAATTGACTGCCGAAGCATAAAACGTTTCAGTTTGAATTCCATGCTTATTGTGTGATAACCAAACCAAGGTTTATTGCAGCACGTGGATTTTTTTTTTATTATTCATTCATAGGCTGTGGAGGTCAATGGCTGGACCAGCATTAATTATCCATCCCGAATTGCCAAGAGGTAAAGTAAGAGTCAACCTCATTGGTGTGGTTCTGGAGTCACACGTCAGATAGATCAGGTGACGATGACGGGTTTCCTTCCCTGAAGGGCATTCGTGAATGAAAATGAGATTTTATAAAATCAGACTAACCACAATGGTTTCCTGGTTATCGGTAGACTCTTGGTTTCAGATTCTTTATTGAATTCAGACTCTTCCGATCGGCCAAGGCAAGATTTCCACACGAGTGCCCAGAACATTGGCTGAGTTTCTGGATAAACGTCCCAGTGATAATACTAACAGGTGAATGCCTCTCCTTAACTTTGATTAACAGACACGGTTTTTGTTTTGCATATTTCTTGACTTCAATTTACCTTAAAATTCTCTCCCATTTTCTATTATTCGTTCAGGCAGTGATCACTCCATAATCTATGCAGTTCTCGGTGAAAAAAATGCATCTGACATAATCTTTGATGTAAACGTTGGACTTCGGCTACAACGTCCACATCATAGCCCATTGTGACAACTGAGTCGTTCCAGCATAATATATATACACAAACAGAGTGCTAAATCTTGTTTAGGAATCAAAATTTCTCAGTAAGCGTTTTGAATTGTCATGGCGGTCCGACTTCATATTCATTACATCATTGTGGAGTTGGATATGTCAAATACTTAGTGTTTTTGATTATTTTGGAAAATTGGAATTGTATCCTGCGGTCTCAACTTTCTCATCTTTTGACTTAACTACCGAATAATTCAGAAGACTTGCTGTTGTATGCGTGAGCATGTAAATGTATTTGTATCAAACACATTTGTTTACAATTTAATTGCATAGAACCTTCCATCTAAGATCCATCATTTGCCACGCATATGATGAGAGAATTGCAGACTGGAAATGAGTTATCCTCGGACATCCTAATGCAGAGGTAACATATTAACCGTCATCCAGTTCATTTCTTGGGCAATTGTAACGCCCCAACAAGCATCAGTGAAGGAATCAATGATAATAATCATTCCACATCAATTTTGATGTTTAGATTCTGCCTTCAATTAGTTTGTCCACATTTAGATTATGTATGTCATGACATGAAAGTTACTTTGCAATTCTAACTCCAAGGAGAAAGTGAGGACTGCAGATGCTGGAGATCAGAGCTGAAAAATGTGTAGCTGGAAAAGAGCAGCAGGAATGGCAGCATCCAAGGAGCAGGAGAATCGACGTTTCGGGCATAATCCCGAAAGAAGGGCTTATGCCCGAAACGTCGATTATCCTGCTCAATTATAACTCCAAGTCTGGATACTGCCTCGGTATTCGTGCATACCCACAGGCACTGCTGTGTGTCTAAACTGTCCTAACAGACACTGAATATTGTGAACCCAAAATTGTTTCCAAATTCTGAATTTAAGGTACAGGGAAAGCCATTCGTAAATCAGCTGAAGATAAATGTGTCTCAGAAACTACTCTGACGAACACCTATGACTGTATGTAATATCCAATTTTTGACCTCTAGAAATTACGAAGTATCTTCCTCCATGAAGTATAATTTCAACCATAGAGACTCCTCTTATTTCCCCGCACCTAAAACGGCCGAAAACTTCTGTGGACTCAAACTTTGCTAGTGTTCCTTGTCACAATACTCAGTCAAATTCTGCTTTTATACCAAGGGAGGTCTCTCTTATTTCACTTATGGCGCTTGGTTACTATTGAATACCCTTCATGAGACAACCGACTCTTGTGGAACTCAAACTTAGCTTGTTTGAGCAGGAGAATCTTAGTATCACTGAGGATGGTAACGCTCGTGGTGTTGCTGATTATTGCAAGATAATTGATAAGGTATCAGTTGGACACCACTTTATGTGTCCTGCAGTTTACTAACATAAATTATCTTGTAATTGCCCACACGTTCAGGTCGATGTTAGTGTTGTTACGGCGTCATAGGAACTTGATGAGGTGTACAACTGAGTCACGGCTATGCCTGAACTTTTGTTAAGCCAATAGCCCGAACTATCTTCAAACGTTTCTTGATGTGTATTGGAAATATTTTTTTAAAATGAAGCCTGGCATCTGTGAAGCTAGTGCCCACATATGGTACCATCCCCGTGGTCAAGTTACGCGGCCCTTTGTTTTCTTCTTTATTCTAATGTTTTATGTCCTCTATTATTTAGAGGTGAGGCTCTTTGTGGATAAATTTGTTCTTCGTTGTCAGTTACCTATCAGTTGTTTAATTCCCAACTACAATTGAAAATGTGACTGGCAGATCTGCAATACTTAAACTTCACTGTTTTACTGTACAAACACTTGTCATCAATTATTGCACATCCCCCATTCCACTCCTCAAACAGAGGTTTAGATTGTAATGTGTCCTGTATTATCAGTTTCCTGTTTTGTAGCATCGTTTTGATGTTCCTAATTCTGAACTTAGAGTATTCTGTTACATTCATTATTGCATTATGCTTGATCTCCTGTTTTGATAACAACGGGCCAATTATAATATAAACTATAAGGAGAAAGTGAGGACTGCAGATGCTGGAGATCAGAGCTGAAAATGAGTTGCTGGAAAAGCGCAGCAGGACAGGCAGCATCCAAGGAGCAAGAGAATCGACGTTTCGGGCATGAGCCCTAAATTCCTGAAGAAGGGCTCATGCCCGAAACGTCGATTCTCCTGCTCCTTGGATGCTGCCTGGCCCGCTTTTCCAGCAACACATTTTCAGCTAGTATAGACTATAATTGAGTTCCGTTCCGCTGCTGCTTATACTGCATTACTTAAGACTGAGTATGTAACTTGAATTAGTAAATGCTTCAAAAGTGTAAAGTGCAGTTCCAAGAAATTAAATATTATAACATTTGTTTGTGTTAAGAAATTTCAGTCTAAAGTGCAAAGAAATAATATTATTGAAGAAATTAAATTAATTTTGGAATAAATGAATTCGATGAATCTCTTCCTGTGATAAATGCAATTACTTAAATGCCATAGTAATGGCATAAAAGCAACATTTATGGAAAGGTTAAAAGTTGAAAGAGATCTGCATTCTTTTAAATATTACCAGATTGGATTTGGCAAACTTTTAATGAAAAAAAATGTCAGTATTAAATTTGTAAATGCAACACAAAGTCAGGACAATGACAGGCATGTCAAAACCTATCCGAAAGATGGGTTCAGTATAAAACCAATAGAATTTAAATTGGAAAGACAATTTTGTGATCCAAAAACAACATAGTTTATGGCTTTAACTCTTGAGAAGCTCTTTCTAGGTATGCTTAATGTCACAGCTGCTGCTTAAATGTTGAATTTAAAATCATTGATGAAGATCAAGCAACGCAGATACCAAATCAGAATGGTTTTGTCTCTTCATAAGTCTTTTGAATGCAATTATACTGATGGAAGAAATGCAAAATGGCAACAGTAGAGAACATATTGTAAAGACCTATCTCTTTAGCAGGCATTCAAATTTCGTGCAGCAAACAATGTAATACAAAGGAAACCTCATAGATTAAACCAAAATGCCCTATTTAGATCTGTGATTGCTGGACTTTTAGTGTTGCTTTCATTATATGTTTTTGCTTGTTTGCAATCCATGTCAGACATGTTTTAGTATTGTAAAGCAGACTTGCTGACAATCTGCACAATACAATTTCACGGAGTGTTACATTTGAAGTTAGCAAATAGTTTTAGAGATCTGTTACTTGAGTAAGCTTGTCTTTCTCGCCAAGTGCTGCATCATGCTTAAGTGAAATCTTGGGAAATCAGCATATAGTATTATTTCCATGCTAAGCAAGTTAATGGGTGGACTGATATGTTTCTGCATTTATTGCAATTTTTTTGAAGAAAAAAGTGAAACGAGCACACATATTAATAGTAGTTATTTGATTTCTCTGACGTTTTTATTCAGAATTTGACAAAATACAAGCGTTCAAAATGGAATTCGGTGAGAAATTATTGCTTGTAAAGTATAATTCCCGATGTGTTCATAACTGCCATGAATATAGTAAAACATGTGTGAAGCAACCAAGTTGGAAGTGTGTTAATTCCAATAACATTTGATAAAAAAGAAAGACGTAACAACAAATGGAGGTTCAAAGGTTATGAGAGAATTCGTGAACATAAATAATAAAAGTCATGATAATCTCATGAGGTTATCACACATTCCGAACGTTGTCTAACAATTATTCTGGTAACAATTATTCTGGTAACCTCAGATTAAGGTTAAAGGAATCTGGATTCAGCATTTGGAATCCAAATCTCGAAAACAAATAGCTTTTTTCATCTTTTTGTAATTCTGCAAGAAACTTGGAAGCATGTAAATGTTGTCTAAAATGAACTTTTCCCACATTGAAAATCCTTGTTTAAGTATATTTCAGTTTGACACAGCTTTTCAGTTTAAAGTTGCATTGTAATTAACGTCAAACAGTTGGGAGCTGAGTAGAATTTCTGATTATGATTAACAAGCATGATATAACACTGAGGTGTATATAAATAATAGGAACTATATTTCCTTGAAAGTCTGGTCATTGTACAAAAAACTGCATGTCATCAGTACATCATTTATTGCTTACAGACAAAAGAAAGATTTCAAGTACAACGTAATATCATGATATAAATGCTAACATAGTATGAATTTTCTTAGCGTGACATTAGCATGCAGATTAATCTTGGCTTATCATTTTCTCTAATTTCTGAATGATTTCTTGCGGACACAACATTTGATGCTGCAAAGGATTTCTGGTACTTCCTTGCATTCCGTCTCAGTGGTAAAAATAGTTTTCCATCAACATATTTAAAACTTTTTCAGAGGAAAATCTGCGACAAAAAGATAAAGGTAAGATTTGTGCAGTTGAATGCATCTTCTTTCTGTGAGATTCTGCAAGCATATACACTATTTCCAAAGCAAATACATGCATATAGATTTCATCATCAAAAAGCAAATGCAAACATTTCAATTAATCATGTAAAGAAAGTTAGCGATATTTTGCCAGTGAAATTTTTTCAACTTTTTGAGTTATCTATATGCAATAGTTTTCTTACGGAAGAACAACGCAAATTAACTTTTCTTTATATAACAATGATTTCCAATTATGGCGATTTGAATTCAGAGTGAATGACTAAACGGAAATGAGTGACAAGTTTTCAAACTTTATATACATACAATATTAACATGAAGTATGTTGAACAATATGTCAATTCCATGTGTTAGATATTTAATATTTTAAACAACCGAACGTTAATATATATTTTTGTTATAATATGCCCGTACATAATGCTGCAAATGTCACTGTAAAGTGTATTTCTCAACGCAATTGTGGTGTTTGGAAGGAACAGTGTAAGACAATTGCCAGCTTGTATTCCGGATGCAAATTTCAAATAATTGAAATATAAATTTATGAGATGATTGAATGTCATTTCCTGACGTTGTCACAATAATCCTGAGCCTCATCTTTAGTGGCATGGCCCACTGAGGAAAATTGTTCAATGTTTTTGAAATGCGATAAGATATGCCGATTTTAGGAGAGAACGAATTCTCATCCACATTGGGTGTGGTAGCTAAAAGAGAAAACAATTTTTTCGTATTATTTTGCTAAAAGCAGTCCCCCACCTCCAATGTCTCTTTCTCTCTGTCTCCCCTTTCTATCTGTCTCCCCTTTCTATCTGTCTGTCTATCTATCTATCTGTCTATCTATCTGTCTGTCTATCTGTCTGTCTGTCTGTCTGTCTGTCTATCTATCTATCTATCTATCTATCTGTCTGTCTATCTGTCTGTCTGTCTGTCTGTCTATCTGTCTATCTGTCTGTCTGTCTGTCTGTCTGTCTGTCTGTCTGTCTATCTATCTATCTATCTATCTATCTGTCTGTCTATCTGTCTGTCTGTCTATCTATCCATCCAGCTATCCAGCTATCTCTCTCTCGACCGCATGTATGTATATACATTTATAATATATAGTGCAAAACGGCCGTTGACTGTTGCTCATTAACTAATGCTACTACTTCGCTGTGAAGGAGCTTATTTAAACGTTTTAATTGCATTAGACATTTTCTATCTTAGTAAGGAGTGATTATATTTTTCTGTTTATTTGGGAATAATACTCTGTGCTGATTTCCCAAGACGTTACTTAAGCATGATGCAGCATTTGGCGAGAAAGAAACGTTTACTCAAGTAACAGATCTCTAAAGCTATTTGATGACTTCAAATGTAACATTCCGTGAAATTGCATTGTGCAGATTGTCAGCAATCTGCTTTACAATATTAAAACATGTCTGACATGGATTGCAAACAAGCAAACATGTAGATCGAAAGCAACACCAAAAATCCAGCAAACACAGATCCAAATAGGGCATTTTGGTTAATTCTACAAAGTTTCCTTTGTTGATTCTGTATTACATTTTTTGCTGTACGAAATTTGAATGCCTACTAAAACGATAGGTCTTTGCAATATGTTCTCTACTGTTGCCATTTTGTATTTTTTCCATCAGTATAAAATCATTCAGACCTGACATTGACTGCACGCATAATTACAATTACTGAAAATAATTAGACAAATAGCAGAAAAATATCAATACTGGAATAACATAAATATGCAATATCAATAATGAGAATACGTAAACCAATCAGGTGATGACGGCAATCAGTCAGTCAGTTTTTTTTAATATGCATTATTCAAATTGGAAAAATGTAGTTGTTTCTTTGGACTATGTAACGGGCATTAGTTAAATATATGAATACATCTGTACCTGCCTCACATCTTTGAAATAGTTGTTTTCACATTCCTTCATTACATAACCAGATTGATAGGAATTTTTTGGAGCATTTTGCTGTCGCAAAATAGTTCCCTGTTGACGGCTATTGGGTATATATCTGTGGTGATCCAGTGATTCATAGCATATGTCAGAAAGAAATATGAAAAGGTTGAAATGCAGTATTGCTTTATGCTAACAAGGATTGTAATAATTGTTTCTAGAACAGTCCATCACGATTGCATCTCTGTATTGTTTCTGTTGCAAATTCAAGTTCATTTAACTTAACTATGTACTATTCAATACCAAAATAGAACTTGATGAACTTCGGACACAGAAAGGTAAGATTTAAAGAAAACATCACTAGCTTTTGTAATATTTTGTGTACTATTACTTTCCTTAATTCTGTTTCATAGAGTCAGAACGCTCAAATGATATCAATTATAATTTATTCTCACATAACATTTCGTGATAATGACCTCGACTATCAAACAACTTTTAAAATCATAAAATGATGCATGTTTCCATTCAGTCTTCACTTTGCAACTTCATTTTATAAATAATTTCCACTATGTATTTGGAATGTTAAACCGTGAATTAATCAGGTTTGTTTGACATTTGTCAATTAAATTGACGTTTCACATTCGCTCTTCAATGTTTGCACGTGAATGTGAAACCCTGTGGAACCCTGACAGAATTTAATCAACAAAACTGTTCAAAAAACTACCCGCTGCATGATTTAGAAGAATGTTTTAGTGTCATAATCTGGGGAAAGGACCCAAATGGAATTTTAAAATGAAAGAATGTGCAGTTGAACTCAAATGATGTTCTTTAATTAAACTGTGAAGGACAGCGAGGCAAGTGGTGGCGAATTTAGAACAAAATAGCATCAAATATATGGAGACATGAGCAGAGCGTGTGAGCGCATTTTCGTGCATGTGTATGTGTGCAAGATCCATACATACACGCAAACAGCAAATGCAGCTTCAAAATATTATTAAACTTGACATGCATCTCAGAACATGTTTTGCATAATTTACATTTCCATACTTATTTCATTCGAGCAGGTAACTAGCTACTCGTACCAAATTGAATTCTGTCGAATTGATTGTACATTTAACGCTGCTGTTGGCGTACAACTAATCAAATATCATTCTACCCTCTCCTAAGCCCACTGAAGTTTCAGCATCATGATATTACTTGAAAGCTATTCGGAGATAAAGAAATAAATAATTTGTGGATGACACCAAAATTGGTGTTATCGTACACAGCCAAGAGTATTGTCTAAGATTATAACGGGATCTTGATCATCTGGGCCACTGGAGTGAGGAACAGCAGATTGTAATTAATTTAGATAAATGTGAAGTGTTGAATTTTGGAAAGACAAATCCGGGCAGTAGTTCCACAAATAATGGTAGTGCTTTGGACTGTTTGGCAAACGGGGTGCCCTAGGTCTTTCAAAATGGCACTTTATAAAATGGATTTGTAAAAATTGGAAAGGTTCAGAAGACATTTACAAGGGATGTCACCGGGAATGAAATGTTTGAATTAAAGGGAGGAGCTGGTTATGCTGGGTCTCTTTTACCCTGTAGCGTAGGAGGTTGAGGGGTAAATCTGAGACGTCTACAAAGTAATGAGGGGTACGGAGAGGATAAGTGAGAAATGCTGTTTACCTACAGTGTGGAAACAGGCCCTTCCAGTTCACACTGATCCTCTGAAGTGTTAACCACCACAGAAAAATTTCCCTCCAACTAACCCAATGGGCAAGTTAGCATGGCCAATTAGACTAACCAACACATCTTTTGAACTGTGGGAGGAAAGCAGAGCACACCCGCGCAGATACAGAGAGAGTGTACAAACCCCACGGAGGCAGTTACCCTGAGATAGTGATTGAACCTGGGTCCATGGTACTGTGAGGCAGCAATACTAACCACTAAGCCACCAAGCCGCCCAGCAGCAATGCCTGAGTTCGTGGTATCAAAACTAGAGCATATAAGGTTATAGTGAGTGGAGAAAGATATTAAAGCGACTAAGGAGCAACTTATTTCACAGAGAGTGTGGTGGATGTTTGACTTGAACCTCCAAAGGATGTGACAGATGCAGGTACATTTGCAGCTTATAAAAGATATTTAGACAGGCACATGAAGAAGACAAATGTGGAAAGATATGGATCAAAATTGGGGTCGTTTAGATTGGGAAACCGGATTGGCATGAATGACTTGGTCTGAATGGTCTGCTTTCATAATGTATGGATCCATGACTCCAGAATTCCAACTTGCTAAATAGATGTTTCAATGATGAAGGATCATTTCAGATGCACGAAACTTTAATGTGGAAAATAACATTGGCATTCAGTAATTAAGTACATGGTGTTTAAGTGAAACATGCTATCACTTACAAACTTCTTGGGTGGGAAAATTAAATAACAATAACATAAGAATAAACAGCATTGACCGCCACTTTAGAAAACAACAAATACAAATGTAATGGAATTTGTACAGAAGCAAGGAAGCAAACGTTTAGCATTATATCAAAAATTGACTTCTCACAACTGAAACATTTTGTACAAAATGATTGATTTATATTATATAAGTCGTCATTCGTGAAAACCCGAAGAGTTTTTTTTTTAAAGTTGCCATCGGGTTTGGTAATTGTAGCTGTACATAGACTTGCAATGTTATCTTGCACTTCTGGCATTGTGTCTATCAAATATTCAAAGTATTTTCAGGATCACAGCATAGACAAATAGTGCAATCAAAGCAAATTAATAGGTTAATAAAATCAATATTTCACGACTTGAATGGAAAAACTAATTGTGGATGCTTATTCTGTACATTTTTAGAATATCAAACTTTGGAAGATTGTGGTAAAGAATCTTTGATTTTAAAAACAATGACTTATTACAATGACATGACACTGGGAATCTGGCTGCAAATCCAAAAAAAGCAAAAATAGCATTTCGGTTGAAAATAAGATGTTTATGAATTGGAAATGTTTTATTTATAACGAAGGGTGGAGCAGGCATGCCAGGAGTAGGACAAGGTGGACTTGAAGACGCAGACCAAAGCCAGTGAATTCATCAAACAGGAATACTTGCATGGCAAACAGCAGAAGCAGAAAAAGATAGAAGGAGCCACTCGATTTCATAGTTTATGGATCAGATCAAAGCTCTACAGTCCTGTTACATCCTGTTGCATCTCTGCAGTCTTGTTACAATAGTGGTGGACAAATAACCAACACTGTGGACTAGGAGGCTGCACAAGTATCCCCATCCGTAATGACGAGTGGACCATCACATCAGTACAAAAGATAAGGCTGAACCTTGAGAAGCAATCTTCATGCAGACATGCTTAGTGGATGAACTATTTAGCCCTCTTCTCGTGTTCCCTATCATTAGGGGTACTAGTCTTCAGTCAATTCTGTTCACTCCAGGTTATACTAAGAAACAGTTGCAGTTTCTGAAAACTACAACACTAATGGGCCATGACAATATTCCCGTAATAGTGCAGAAGACTTGAGCTTCAGAACTGTACACTTCCATAGCCAAGTCGAAAAGTGTGGTGCAGGAAAAGCGAAGCACGTCAGGTAGCATCTGAGGAGTAGGACAGTCGCCATTTCGAACATAAGCTCTTCATCAAGAATATGGGGTGGCTCAAGTGAACTGAGAGTTAAATGGGAGGGGGATAGGTCTGGGGGAAGGTAGCTGGGAATGTGACAGGTAACTGAAGGTGGGGATTCCTGGCGATAGGTCAGAGAAGAGGGTGGAGTGGATAAGTGGAAAGGAAGATGGATAGGTAGGACAGTTGATAAAGGCGTGGTGGAGATGAAAGTTTGGATCTGGGATTAGGTGTGTGGACGAGAAATGAGGAAATTGGTAAATATTTAAAACAATCTTCGAAAGCAAAACAATTCAAAAATTGTTGAAATACGCAAGTTTTCTAAATGCTCAGTTAGCATCTTAGTTTTTTTTGCCCTGATTTCGAAATGAATGCTTAATAAATGTTGAGAATAGGAAATTATGTGTGACAATGCTCACGATGTTATTGAAGGTAAATGGTGAGCATGAAGAAGTTTTTGCTTCTGCAAGGGCATCAATATTCAGTTGATACTAAGAACAGATATATTTCATTGAATTCTATTTTCGGGTTTATTTGTTTCTAACGTTAGACACTGAAATAATGTGTTTTATTCTTGCAAGAGAAAAAGTTACATGCTAAAACATTAGGTGAGTGATCGAAACAATATTTGGAAAATGTAAGTATGGTTACAGCTGAGAAATAACATAAAGGATTGAAAATGCGTATTTTATCAGTAACAGGTAGAAAGGAAACATTATTACAGTTGCAATTCCATCGCACAAATCAAGCTATGGATACCCATATTCGAAAGGACAACATCGGTCTAGGATTTTACCTGCTAATGAAACGAATTCACATGTACTTGTTTTGCGCAAGAAAAACAAAGTCACATTGATTGAAATTGTGAACTAAGAACTGAGCCCCGGTTCTTTCCTACCGAACCTTCCAAGTTCGTCAAACAGCATTTCTCCAATATGAAGAACCATGATGAATTTTCAGGAAGAAAATTATGCAAATTTGAATCGAACATAGGTTATGCAGGTGGATACATTTTCCAAAGGTGTGTCTGTGAGAAAATTGTTCTTGAACATCAAAATAAGTAACCCTTTTAAACTCAGCCTCGGTTTGATCACTTACAGCTGTATAAGTCTGCCAATGAAGTGAGTGGAGGAATCACATCGCCAATGTATTCTGATACAGTCACAAGAAATTAAACAAAATTGTTCTTTGCTAACACTAATATAGTTAGGTCATGCACTAATTGATATATAAAATGGTGGTCACGTTTTGTGTGCATCATCAACCTGGTGTATTCCGTCCAATATCCATTCAGGGTAGAAGGCATTGCATCGTTTTTCTTGCAATTTGTAGCACAGAAACAAAGACTCAGCTGAAGTTATTTCTACAAGCCTTTTCTTACTCGATTCACATTGCACCATAGTATGTTGCTGCTGCACATGACACGCATTTCGATTATCTTCATTGAATCATTTGAGATGTTCTGCTGCAAATGAACTGTGGTCATTTTGCTCAAAAACTCCATGTAGCGAGAAGTACTCCATTCTCAGCTCGATTTCACTGCCAAACAAATTTGTCTTTGCAAACGTGCATAGTTTCTTCAATTGTCCAGGTTGCATCTCTATTTCTTAACGAGACTGGAGTTGTTCTGTTACGTGACTAAGGAATCATAACATATTTCATTTTATTTTGAAGAGAAAATAACTCGGGCCAAGAAAATTATAAATCTAAAGTCAACAGTGAAATAATTATTGTTTTAAGATAACAGTGCAAAGACCTCAAATATGAAGGGTACTCATTTGGAATTAGAGGATGATGGAAATAGTAGCTCTTTTTCAAGAATCTCGTTTTGTACTCATCAGAACAGATGCACGAATACAGATCAGACCTATCGACACAAAATTGAAAATGGATGAGTCTTCTTAGTCATGGAGCTACATTTTACGTAGCAGTTCTGCCACACCACATCATGAATCCTGTTGGATAATTGCCCAAGTCAATCAAATTTACTGATTCTCGTTCATGACAGAGTCTAGCTCAAAAACATTGGCCTATTTGCAATAATGTTTACCAAAAGTACCATAGCGGTGATTATATTGTCCTCTTGGGAGATCCACAGCATCATGCATGCAAAACGTCAAGAATTAAAATTTGTGTGGTATTAATAACATGCAGAAGACTGTAGAATCTGCAAGTGAGTATTTACCTAAACAGGTTAAAGAAATAGCACTGAAGATATGCCCTAGTAAAATCGTCACTGCCCTGACCAGGATGTTCTGGGAGAGCTATGGCGCTGGAAAAGCACAGCAGGTAAGGCAGCATCCGAGGAGCAGGAGAATTAACGTTTCGGGCATAAGCCCTCCATAAACCTTCATAAGCCCTTCCTGATGAACGGCTTATTCCTGAAACATCGACTCTCCTGCTCCGTGGATGATGCCAGACCTGCTGTGCAATTCCAGCGCCACACTTTCGACTTTGACTCTCCTGTATCTGCTGTCTTAACTTTCTTCTATTCCAGTCGAGCTGCAGCTGAAAACTTGTAAGATAACCGCGTATTTCCTCTGTGCACAAGATAGGACAGCTCCACCTGGTCATCTAAAGACCCATAAGATTTTTCTCTGCCTTCAAAAATGTGTTTGAAAGCATCTTGTATAGTGCTATAAAGTGATAGGTTCTTGAAGTAAGCTGCACACAAATGTTCAGTTCATTTCTGCCGGAAGTCTTCAGCTGAACACTTTGTCACAGACGTTTTTGAAAGATGTGAAAACCAGCTGACATCTGAGTGGAACGTGAGACTTATTCCATTTATGTGAAAACTTCATTTAATAGAATGTACAATTCAGGTTTTCCAGGAGAACTAAAACAAAGGCAATGGAAGGGGCAAACTTTGATTGTTGGAGTTATATCCAGTGCAAATGATGATTGTTGCGATTTTTGGAGTTCAGTCATATTCTCTGTAAGGCATCTACTGAAGTCTTCATCAGCGTAATGGCCTGAACATAATTATTGTAACCAAGAATATCACTTTCATTTGGTCCAACAAAATTTCAGAATAAGGGCGTTTCGCTGGTGATTGTGAACTGTTCATCAGCATTTACGATTTGTCAGATAAAGAAGGAACCCACATCCAAACCAAACATTCATCAATGATATGGTGAGTATGGCTGGTAAGTGGGAATTAATATTCCCACCCTACAAGTAATTCCTGCAAACACCTATAAATTAAACTTCGCCCCTTCACATTCAAAGTCATCACAATTTTTGAATAGCCAATTATTAATACACTGAAGGATAAAATTAAACAGAAAAAAATGTATTAGCGAAATTGATAATGTAAACAAAAAAATCTTAGAACACATACTTCGCTGATAAGTAACACGACATGTGAACTCTTCAGAGCATATTAACATTATGCAAGGTTCACTAGGAAACGATGGTGGAATGTTTGGTATACACAGATGGGTTCAGTTGTAACATTATTCAAGAGATCATCACTACCAAGGGAAAAGAATCTGCATGATTTCAGTAAAATTCACAAGCATTCATTTCTTTCATCACTGAAGCGCAGTACTGGGCTATGCATCATCTAAAAGATGTTCGTCAGAAGTGCATCAAGTCTCGTTCCAGCTTCCAAACGAAAGGACTCTACCACCTCTATCACTGATGCAGTAGTGGTCTATGTATCATCTAAATGTTGTTCTTCAGACATATATCCAGTCTCTTCAGACCTTGCAAACAGAAGAAGCCTACCACTTTGGTTGCTTCGGGTAGTAGATACATGGGAAAAGCACTAGCAGCAAGTATTTCTCCATAATACTTTCCTTGCTGAGTGAGCAATGTATCTTTTTCTTTATGTCACTCTACTGAATTTATGGCACTTCTTTGCGAAATGCATCATCATCATAACGATACCAAACTGAACTCAGCATTGCCATATCAAAGTCCATCAATACTGGACAACATATGTTGCTGGAACCAACGAAGCGCATTATCCATAGAGGTAAAATTTGAAAAAGAATGACAATTATTAAATTAACGTGCAAATAATGTAATTAGAAGAAAGTTGTACTGATTTGTTGCCAGTACAAATTTGATGGTTCATGCAGATGGTCGTGCAGAAAACAACGACAAGCCAAACTTCGTAGACATTTACAACAATGCTGCACTTGTATCATTTTATTGCAGGAATTCAGTGCATTAAACATATGCGTGTTGCCTTGAAAAGAAGCGTCGATTAAATTTGAAACCATGGTTGTGTATGTTAAATTCGCTGTTCGTGGATCTGTAAACAAACCCAAGATTTTAGGGAAATGCTGTTCCAGTGAAGAAACTACTTTTTTTTTCTTTTGAAACATCTTCGGTACACAGTTATTTTTGTTACTCTGCCCACTTTTCATTTTCCTTACTCAATCATCATTCTGATGTAAGGCCTAATTGCCTAGAAGTGCAGCAGAATTTGATGGTGGTGATGGATAATCCTGCACAATACTGAATTCGGCAGAATATAATTTTAGATTTATGGACGCACTTTCCTTCTGAAAAATAACATTTGTGTCGCCATTGCATTGTCAACGTATGAAAAGAGTCTCTGAGTCCAACTGGCAAATGTTGTAGCATTGTTTATCTTTCTATGGTACAGTGTTGTAGTCATTAACGAAGGGGAAGGGGGCGGCATGACCTCGACGTGCTATTGCTGGACTCTTAATCCAGAGACCCAGGGGATCAGGATTCGAATCTCGCCACGGCAGATGGTGCACTTTGAGTTAAAAGTATCTGGAATGATGAGTTCACTGAGGACCATGAATCCATTATCGATTGTTGGAAAAACCCATCTGCTTCTCTCAGGTCCTTCAGGGAACAAAAAAACCATTGGTGTGACCGACATGGGAATGTAGACACAAAGCAATGCGATTGTCTCTCAACTACCACTGGGCAATTATGAATGGCAATGTATGCTTGCCTGGCCAGCAACGCCCTCATCCTGTGAACAAATGCACAAACGGCTGCATTTTCCAACTACCATGCTGACAGCTTTTCACAAATTTACATATTTGTCTAGTGGAAAGCAAGAAATGATTGAATTAAGCTTGTTCGTGAAACTGTAATCAACATATCGAAGGAATTTTGTAAATGCAGAGAAAAAAACTCAACAATTCTAAGCAACTAACATGCACATTCAGAAATGCATACTGATGACATTTCACGTTCGGGCGACACAGAACATGGATGAGATTTTCAAGAATTTTGTAAGATCGTGATCATTGTGGCATTGAATGGTAAAGTATTATAACTTTGAAACTTAAACATAGTGTAAAGCTGCCAAAAACAGAAATTATGAAGAGTGGGAGTTTTACAGAATACAACAATGAGATAGTCCTTATATCTAATAAGGAGTGCGAGTATAGAAGATTAATATAACTTAACATTTTCTCCGAGAATAATACTGTTTTACACTATAATTAGTGATCCAAGTGGTGAGGGTGAATGACGAGTTACAATAAATTAGAATTATTAGAGAAATCAATAACGCTAAAATTTTATAATTGACGAGACATGATGCAGCTTTTGAATGCCTTGTCAAATAGATTATCTATAAATTGATAATAATCTCCAAACATTCTATTGTTTCCTGTAAACTAATACGTGATGCATGTGAATTCGTCGAAAGCAACGGCATCTTGCTACCTATTCAGGGAGCGAGATAAAAAGCACAGATACATATGTATTCGAATTAGATAACAAATTGAAAAATGCTGAAGATTATGACAAGGGAGGGGATAAGTAGAAACTTTCCTAATAGGAAAATGCTTGGACAGAGTCAGTGAAGAATTGTAAGTTGAAAAGCGTGTCTCCAAACATTTTTTTAAATTTGAAGATATTACGAAAATAATTAAATGCAAAAGAGCCTGATAATAATTTGAACAAGCCTTTTGAATGGATACCAAGATGGCAGACGGAATGTAATGTGGAAAGATTCGACGCGTATTTTTGGCAGGAGAAACGGATCTGCAGATATTTGTTCTGAAGTATGAGGGGAAGGATGTGGAGATTTGCAAACGGATTGAGGAATTTAATGAATTTTCATGGAAGTTAAAATAAAGATGTGGCAATTCCTTCTGAAGGAGAATGGCTATTTGCATTTATTGCAAAAGCATTTGAATTCAGGAGAAGTGAAGTCATGTTTCAAATACATAGATGCTTCTTTTGACTCAATCTCGAACACGTCATACAACTTTGTTGTCCAGCTACCTGAAACAATATAATTACCATGCATGAAGTACAGCAAAAGATCAACAAGTTTGTTCTTGCAATGGAAAATACTAATGAAGAACAAAAAGAACAGTGCCTGAAGTCTGCTGTGATGAACAAGAGCTGGTCTTATTGAAATATACACAGTTCGAAACAGATAAATAACATCTTTGCTGATAATCAATGTTTGAATAAATAGTTAAGTAAAAGTCTAAAGCAAGGACAATTTAAAAGATGGGGTTGAACACATAGATGCAAAATTATATGTTTTTCTTAAGAAGGTTGAGAATTTTGGAAACTGTCAACGACAGGGGGCTGTAGAATTTCAGACTATGAGTTTCAGACTGAGGTATTGATGTTTCTTACGGCATGGGTGAGTTGGATCGAATGGTCTGCTTCCTTCCTGTCCATCTCTATGACTCTGTGACTCTAATTTCTGATCACCATTTATGACTACGTTTTGATGAGGGCATGAGGCATTTCCTTTGTTTATCAACCAGGATCTTCTTGACTGGCGGGGAACGGGGCAGACTATATGAGAACAATGTTTTATACCTGCTCCTAGATTCTTCTTGTTTATTTTGCTTGGAGTGTTTACATATGTGATAATGCAAATTCAGGTGGACACTGCAAATAGTGGCTTTTATATATTGCAAAGGCTAAATTTGCTTCCGCTTCACTTGAAGGGTGAGCAGTTTCAAAGGTATTCGTGTGCGAGCTTCAGGATAAATTATTTCATTCTCACACAGTTCAGGGTGGTGTTGGTGGTATAGAATTGGTAGCATGATTTTAATCAGAAAGAATCGATTAGTTTAAAGCGAATTTGCACGAGCAACATTAGGGTCAACATTATATTGAAAACTACCATAGGATGCACAATTTCAAGGGGAAAAATGTGATCCATTTGATGATTCACTTACAGAGACACAATGGGCTGACGCACCCATAACTGGGTTCTATGTTGCAACTGTTCTTTGATTCATTTGCTCTGTGCTTCTTTTATACTGTAGCTAGTTCAGAACGGCTAGATGTAGCATATTTAGATGGAAAGGAATCCACTCCCAAAGACAAAATCAATAAATCTATTATACCCCGGCTGCTTTTTGTGGTGTTAAAATCTAAATGACGGAGTTAGAGTTTGGTCATTGTTTCCACGTGGCAATGTACCAGCCAATTAAATACAAGGTTACAATCAATTAGAAGCAATCCTACTGCAGGAGGTAGGTTTCCCCTGATCAGGGCAAATGAAAATGATCAATAACAGGTCTGTTTTCAACAATATACAAATTTTGAACAATGGACCAAATTTTTAATTATTGATACATGAGACAATGCATCTTTACATATTTGATTTGCACTTCATCATACATATTGCTTTAAAATTCCAAATGCCTTCAATTTTATTTGCACTATAATTCTTGACAGAAATAATACACTTATTGTGCAACATTTCAAGTGTAGTATCGGCTTACAGCCGTGCAGTATACAGAAAAACGATTTTGAGACCAGAATTGATTTATATTATGTTCTTTTAGCATAATACAATATCAGGGATTTCTATACCTCATAGTTAAATCAGAATAACGATTGTTTGCAGCTATGATAAAACCAACTGTCGCCACATATATTTATTTTTATTATGCCCAGTAAGGTGACAAAGAAATTGGAACCTTTTTGTTCAATTAGATTTAAACAGATCTAATCGAATTATCAGTCTGAAATAGTTAAGTATATGCTAAATATTGCAGCCAGTCTATTTCTGTATAAAATTGTATGATTATCTGTGAGTTTTCATTAAATATAGCAGCAACGACTGAAACTGAGATTGTTCTAAACAAATTCAGCACGTGACCCTAATGTTGCCGCATGCATGTACACCTTTGGAGATTTTATACTTTTCCTCTCTCAAAAAGGCCATTAAAATGGCACATTCATTTTAAAACTAGGTTTTTGATGTCAAACGAATTAGAATCCAATTTAGAGATTTTGCCTTTGAATGGTATTATGATTGTGATTGGTTGCCAGATATTTGAATTCAAAATCAATTGGTGCAAATTAGATGTGAAGCATAAGTTTTATATATTTCCCAACACAATGATTATCTAATCAATTATGATGTCAAAAATTAGTTCATTTTTTCTTTTTAAAATAAACTTGATATAGAGCATAAATCTCTTAACAAATGTTTGAAATAAAATTGTTACAATCTTAACATTGAGTTCTAAATAGAGAGATCTGATTTCTCCTTCACATTAAAGAATTAGAAAACGTGAAACAAGATTTGAGAGAAAAAGGTAAGATACTGAACTTGTGAAAAGCTTGTAGCAAAACAAAATGACAAGGAAACGATGCCATATGTATGTCGTAAAGTCATAAAGTCCTACAGCACAGAAATGGTCCGTTCAGTGCACAGTGTACTATGACGATCAAAATGTTCATCCACGTTAACACCATTCCTCTGCACTTGGATTGGTTCCTACTCAACCTTTCCGATCTACTATTTTTCCAAATGCTCTTTTTTTTTAATGTACCCCCTTCAATCATATCTGCTGGTAACTCATTCCATATGTGTACCACACTCTGTGCAAAAATGTTACCTCTCAGACTCCTTTTCATACTTTCCTCTCTAACCTTAAACTAATGACCACATTCCTCAACTCTCCAACCGTGTTATACGATTGCCCTTCCTCAGTCTCCTATACTCCAAAGAAAATGGTCCTGGCTTGTTCAACTTCTCCCTAAAGCTCAGACTATTGTCTTGGAGCCTGGAAACATCCTTGTTAATTTCTTCTGCACTATTCCCAGTTTAGTAACATCCGTCCGTCGCAAGGAGATCAAAACTGAACACAATTCTTCAAGTACGGCCTCACTAACTCCACAAATTCTATACTTAATGCTCTGACTTATGAAGGTCAGTGTGCCAAAAACCTTCCTCACTGCCCTGTCTACCTGTGACTCCACCTTATCCGAACTGTGGACCTGAACTCCAAAGCCCTTCTGTTCCGTTGTACTCCTTAAAGCCCTATATTAACCGTGCAATACCGACCTTAATTTGTATTTCCAAAATGCAACACCTCACGATCATCTATATTAAAGTTCATTCGTCATGTTTCGCCCATTTCCCCAGTTGATCAAGTTCCTTCTGCAAATTTTAATAACCTTCCTCACTGTCCAATGTACAGCCATTTTAGAGTCATCTCGAAACTTACTAATTAAGTGCAATACGTTTTCATCCAAATCATTGATATAGATAGCAAGCAGAAATAGAACCAATACCGATCCCTGACGCACACCACTTGTCAATAGCCTCTAGTGTGACAAGAAAACTTCCATTATTACCCACTGATTCCTACCTTAGAGCCAATTGTTTTTTTCAATTTGCCAGCTGTCCCCTGATTCCCTGCCATCTCACCTTCCAGAGGAACCTACCACGTGGAACCTTATCAAAGTCCATTGTTAATTCCATAGTTTCTGATCACTTTATCAAGGAATTCCAAAAAAGAGAGGCATGACCTCCTACACACAAAGCCATGCTGACTACTCCTAATCAAACCCTGTCTTTCCACACGAATGTGAACCTTATCTCTCACAATCTTCTGAAGTAGATTAGCAGATGTTAGGCTTACGGGTGGGTAATTCCAAGTTCGCTTTGCATCTCTTCTTGATCAAGGACACAAGGTTCACAAACCTCTAGTCTTCAGGGACTTCACCCTTGTCCAACAATGATGCAAATGTGTCAGCTCCAATTACCACAATTTATGGATATATCTGGTCAGGACCAGGTGACTTATCAATCCTCGTACGTTCTAATACGTTCAATACGAACTCTATCCTGATATGGACTGTCCCGAACGTATCACCACTGATGTCCCTAAGTTCCCAAGTGTTCCCGTCTTTCTCCACGGTAAACAGGGAGGACAAACATTATTTGAGGAACCCGCCAATTCCTGTGGTTCAATGCATAGATGTCCACTTTGGTTTTTCAGTTGCCGAATGCCTGTCTAGTTATTATTTTCCTTCACATTATACTTAAAGAACCTCTTTGGATTCATTCTAATCTTCTCAGCCAAAGTAATCTCTTACCCTTCTTACTCCCTCTTGATTTCGTTCTTCAATATACTCCTGTATCCCCCCATAAAACTCAAGGTATTCCCTCGATCATAACTTCCTGTACCTGAGGTACGTGTCCTTCTATTCTGTCGATAATGCCTAAATATATCTTGTCATCCAGAGTTCCATATTTTTGCCAAAGTTGCCTTGCAAACTTACAGGATCATATAAACTTTGAACTCCAGCTGTCTCACTTTTAAACGCTTCCCACTTGCTTGAGGTTCCTTTGCCTGCAGAAAAAATACACTAATCAAACCCCGTAATCGATCAAAATTTGCCATGCCTCAATTTAGAACTTGCAGCTGTTTTGTCCCTCTTCATAACTATTTAGAAATTTGTAGAACTATGGTCACTGGCCCCAAACTCTCTCCCACTATCACCTCAGTCATCTACTCCGCCCTATTCCCCAAAAGTAGGTCGAATTCTGCTAGTTCCTGAATGCGACCCTCTATATACTGTTTGAGGAAACTTTTGTGAGCATTTCTAAGACGTTAACACTCTGGCAGTCCCAATCTATGTAACAATACTTGAAATCCCCTACTTTGTCAACCCAATTGCTCCTTCAATCTCGCCAATATGCCTGCATAATTGTTTCTACTATTCCCGTTTACTATTTGAGGGCTTGTAGTAAAACACCAACTAACATTCCCATCCACTTCTTTTATCTCAGCTCCACCCAAAATGTTTCCAGGGATGATCCTTCAAATTATTTTATATCTGCTTACTGCTGTTTATCTCGCTTTAATCAAAAATGCAACTTTCCATCCCATCATTCCATTAGCACTATCCTGCCGAAAGTACCTGTACCCTGTCACATTAAGCTGCCAATGCTGTCCCTCTTTTAGCCATGTTTCTGTAACGTCCATATTACACCACTCCCACGTACCTATGCACACACTAAGTTCATCAGACGTAACAGTCGTGCACCAAAACAGATGGAATTTCAGCCATCAGCCATTCCTCACTCCCTGTCATGTTCCACTCTCACATGTCTCTTCAACTTACTGTCTAATTACCGAGCCTCCTACCTGCCTCGCATTTTTCTCCCTGTCGTTGAGGATTACACCCCTCTCACTCACCGCCAATCTAGTTTAAAAATCCCTTTTGGCACTAGCAAACATGGCCGCCATGATATTTGTCCACTTCCAGCTAAGCTGCAACCTGTCCCTCTTGAACAGTTCACCTCTGCCCGAGAAAGGATATCAATGATCTAAAAACCTGAATCTCTTCCCTTTGCACTAATTCTTTAGCCACACATTCATCTGCCATATCATCATGTTTCTTTTTTGACCCTCACTAGCACATAGCCTCGGACTTAATCCGGAGATCATTACCGTCGAGTTCTGAGTTTTTAATTTTTTCCCAGCTTTCTCATATCAAAACAGAGAACATGATCTCTTTTCCTACATATGTCACTCGTGCCAACGTACAGAATGATTTCTGGCTGTTCAGAAATCTCTAACAGCATTTTGTGGTCACTCTGAGACATCCTTGACCCTTGCACCCACGAGGCAGCCCACTATCCTGGCTTCCCTTGTGCGGCTACAGAATCTCCTGCCTTACCCCTTGACTATTGATTCTCCTCTCACTCAGGTCCTGTCTACATTTACCCTTTCCCGATGTGCTCCATATGCAGTCGACGTGCCACAAACCTGGCCAGTGCTGCATTCCCCTGAATGATTATCCCACCCAACAGTATCCAAAATGTTCGAAATTGTTTTGGTTAATGGGACGTGGGCACAGTGGATTCCTGCACTCTCTGCCTACTGCATTTGCCTTTCCTGGCGAGGAACCACTTAACGAGATTTAATTTAGATAATAGAACTTTTTTGGAAAATTAAAATGGGTATTATTAGAATATAAATATCCAATATTTAACTCATGTATTGAATTGGAAAAAAAATCCATGCATCCATCCTTGACTGAAAGCGGTTGTTGGAATGATAAAGCGCATGAACTGTACATTGAGTAGGGTTTTATTTTTACAGTGATGAATTTAGTAATGTTTTGCACCTTCGTAAACAGTATAGCAGGGAGACACCACATACTCAAGCCCACATGCCCAAGCCGTTATTTTAATCTGATTCGCAGCTAAAGATTGTGATGTCCAAGAACGAAAATATTGAACTTTTTTTTCTCAGCAAACATAAAGACAAGATTGCTATGGCACTGTTCCCTTGCTGACCTGATGCTTATGCACTTCTCCTTGGTATGTCCTGTTCTGGCTCTGAAAGAAATTACCTTTCCAGTTCTTTTAATTATTCTGCCCTCCGCGCCTCCCCCTCCATCACCTCCCCCCCCCCTCCCCCACCCCGACACACACATACACAGCAGCTGAGTACAGGACAGTGAAGACAACACATCAGTTGCTGCAAAATCTAATTTTGAGTTGACACTTTGAACTATTATGTTTAGTTAGATGCGTGACAAATACATGGTTTATTAAGCTTGGACGTGTGCAAGTAAAAAGGTTATTATAAGGTGTAGATGAGTGAATTGCTAATGGGTTATGTAGATGAAATGTTACTTGGGATAGCGACTGTTTAGGTAGCTGGATAAGGTCAATATTGTACAAATTCGGGTTTGACCTGCTGGTTATTGCGCGTTTTGCTGGATGGCTACATGTCCAGATTGCATTATTTTCGAATTTAATCTGATCAGTTTGGTCCATCAAGAAGTATATAGTGCTCGGTTCTGCAAAAAGAGCTGGTGAGGTCGATTGAATAATCAGCGACTGCTCTGTATGTTCAGTGCGTATTGAAGATTTGGTTGGCTATTCAGAAGATTGCCAAATTGGACAGCTTCAAAGTTTGATTGGGGAAGAGAGTAACTCTTGTACATTTGGCCTTGTTATTTGGTTGTGTGCAGAGCTCTGGGGTCTGAATGTGGGTTGGTGTTAATAATGATGCAAGTACCTTTTAATATAGGGTAGGGTGGATTGGTAGTCGTTTTGAGTATGTTTGGTGTCGTTTATGTTTTGCAGTTGTGTAGTGTAGAATTGTTCACAAGTCAAAGTATGACAATGTCAGGGAGTAGGCAGGTTTTATTTCTATGGATTTCCAGACTCGTCGGGAGACATTTGACGCTATTTGTTTACCAGTGCTCAGAGTTCTTTTCCGGACTGAAGAAGTAAGATTTACCGTCTCATGGGATTTAAAGGTTGGGGAGGTCTGCTTTTAAGGATTACTTCCATTGGTTTGATACTGAATTGGTTAGCTGGCAAGATAGCCGATGTCTGAGTCAAGGGTCGAATTTGACTTCGTTTGTTGTCTGAATAATTTTCAAATTGTCTGACCAGGTTTAGCAAATACCTTGAAAATTAAAATGTCTGAACTAACAGGAAGTCAAAGGCATTTACAGGGAGACGTAGGCAACAGGGAACTTATTCATCACAAGTTCAATTCTCCTGCACAGTTCTGTCACAATCAGATTAAAATGGTCTTCGTCAGGCTCTCACAGCATATCTTCAGTTTGCGAAACTGAATATTTTCAATCAACGTTCCAAAGGGAAAACATATTCAATGTAACGTTGGAAATAAACTGATAATGCCTTAATATTCCTCAATATTCCTGCATCAGAGCAGGAACATTTTATATTTGCAAATTAATGTAAAGCAATAAATGGACCATTCTTTCGAACAAAAATTCTTATGAAACTTTAATCAGCACCAAAAGGCAGAGCAACTGATGCATTTAAGAGAAGATAATTTTCGGAAATATCGTATACATACTAACAGAATTAGATAGGTTTAGTTTGTCAACGTTCAATCAATTCAACACTGATGCTGATGGATCCCGATTCGTAAGCAGAACAGCAAAGCAACTTTTCAGATCTTCTCAACAGCACATTCTGAATCTAAACATTCACAATCTGATCGACAAAAGCAGAAGATGCATTGTAAAATCATTAACTAAAACACAAGTAGTGCCTTCAAACTGTGTCACTGATCCTTCATCATCCTTCTCGCGAATTCCTGGAAGATGTTTCTAAAAGCACTGTCGGCATAAATACCCATGGGCAGAAAGTCGTCAAGAAGGGTGTGGGCGGCACAGTGGCACAGTGGTTAGCACTGCTGCCTCACAGCGCCTGAGACCCGGGTTCAATTCCCGCCTCAGGCGACTGACTGTGTGGAGTTTGCACGTTCTCCCCGTGTCTGCGTGGGTTTCCTCCGGGTGCTCCGGTTTCCTTCCACAGTCCAAAGATGTGCAGGCCAGGTGAATTGGCCATGCTAAATTGCCCATAGTGTTAGGTAAGGGGTAAATGTAGATGTAGGGGTATGGGTGGGTTACGCTTCGGCGGGGCGGTGTGGACGTATTGGGCCGAAGGGCCTGTTTCCACACTGTAAGTAATCTAATCT
Source organism: Chiloscyllium punctatum (assembly GCF_047496795.1). Taxonomy (NCBI): domain Eukaryota; kingdom Metazoa; phylum Chordata; class Chondrichthyes; order Orectolobiformes; family Hemiscylliidae; genus Chiloscyllium; species Chiloscyllium punctatum. The sequence continues at coordinate 3,103,623 of NC_092768.1, read as the reverse complement.
AAAAGGTAGACCACTAATCTCTGAATTGCAATTAGATTGTGGCGGATTTACACTTGTGGAGTCACGGACGACAAAGTCCTGTGAAAACAACGTGCTTTTTATATCAATATGGCAGATGTAGAAATATATTAATATAGAATGCAATCAATCCTATTGTTACAGATTTTGGGATTCATAGAAATTGTAGCTGAAGCAAGTTATAAATCATTTGTGTGCTGTGAAGTTTTTTTTAATGGCAGTTGTATTGGTAAATAGTGCATAATAATGTCATTCATCGAGTTCATCTGACAGTAATAATTAGTTACGGAGATTTGGAAATATTTTAATTTAGAAAATTACATTCTATTCAGCAGTGGCAGTTTGTCCATTGTACAATGCCAAAGATACCATTGATTGTTAAACCCCGGTTCAGAAGTAGAACGAGAAGTTCATACTTAATAAAACACTTGCATTATTTTCAACAGTAGATGAACTGAAACGCAGAGATGTAGGTGCGTAATATTGTTGTCATTGTATTTAATATGTTTTAAATAATTTATGCAATATTACGTGGTTCTGTGATTTGCCATTATGCTGGAAATAGTATCGGTTTACATTAGACAACATTTTATTTGCTAAAACAAAGATTATTATAATTTCAGAACTAAAACAGCACCTACAGACTGATGGTGAGTGACAAAGCAACAAATGAGACAAAACACATCCAGTCGTTCCGAAAACATGGCAAATATTAAATGCTATTGATTGCTGCAAATCTCACTATTGAGAATGGCAGAATATATTCTTGTGTTAATAAAGATAAATTGTTTTTCCAATTAGAACTCAAACATTAGGTAGGTGAACTCGCAGCGTGGGTTGGTACCTGGGACTTCGATGTTGTGGCTATTACGGAGACGTGGCTAGATCAGGGACAGGATTGGCTGTTGCAGGTTCCAGGGTTTAAAGGTTTTAGTAGGGTCAGAGGTGGGGGTAAAAGAGGGGGGGGTGTGGCTTTGCTTGTCAAAGATAGTATTACAGCGGTGGAAAGGAAGATGGACGAAGATTTGTCATCTGAGGTAGTTTGGGTTGAGGTTAGAAATAGGAGAGGTGAGGTCACCCTGTTAGGAGTCTTTTACAGGCCTCCTAATAGTCCTAGAATCGTTGAAGAAAGGATTGCGAAGATGATTCAGGAGAAGAGTGACAGTAATAGGGTGATTGTTATGGGAGACTTTAACTTTCCTGATATTGATTGGGAAAGCTATAGCTCAAGTTCGTTAGATGGGTCAGTGTTTGTGCAATGTGTGCAGGAGAGTTTCCTGACACAATATGTAGATAAGCCAACAAGAGGTGAGGCCATACTGGATTTGGTTCTGGGTAACGAACCAGGCCAGGTATTAGAACTAGAGGTAGGTGAGCACTTTGGAGACAGTGACCACAATTCGGTGATTTTTACTCTAGTGATGGAGAGGGATAAGTGTGTACTACAGGGCAAGAGTTATAGCTGGGGGCAGGGAAATTATGATGCGTTGAGGCATGATTTAGGATGTGTGGATTGGAAAAGTAGATTCCAAGGCAAGAGCGTAATTGATATGTGGAACTTGTTCAAGGAGCAACTATTGAGTGTCCTTGATAAGTACGTACCTATCAGGCAGGGAGGAAAGGGTCGTGTGAGGGAGCCGTGGTTTAATAAGGAGTTGGAATCCCTTGTTAAATGGAAGAGGGCGGCCTTTGTAAAGATGAGGCGTGAAGGTTCAATAGGGGCGATTGAGAGTTATAAGGTAGCCCGGAAGGACCTGAAGAGAGAGCTAAGAGCAGCAAGGAGGGGACATGAAAGGTCCTTAGTGGGTAGGATTAGGGAAAACCCTAAGGCTTTCTATAGGTATGTTAGGAATAAAAGAATGACTAGGGAAGGAATAGGTCCAATCAAGGATAGTAATGGGAAGTTGCGTGTGGAGGCTGAAGAGATTGGGGAGGCGCTGAATGAATACTTTTCGTCAGTATTCACTCAGGAACAGGACATTGTTGTCGATATGAATACTGGGGCACGAATAAGTAGAATAGATGGCTTTGAGATATGTAGAGAAGAGGTGTTGGAAATTCTGGCAAGGGTGAAAATAGATAAGTCCCCTGGGCCTGATGGCATTTATCCTAGGCTACTCTGGGAAGCAAGGGAGGAGATTGCAGAGCCATTGGCCTTGATTTTTGTGTCCTCTTTGTCGACAGGAGTAGTGCCAGAGGACTGGAGGCTAGCAAACGTGGTTCCCTTGTTCAAGAAGGGGAGTAGGGATAATCCTAGTAACTATAGGCCAGTGAGTCTCACTTCTGTTGTGTGCAAAGTCTTAGAGAGAATTGTAAGGGATAGGATTTATGAACATTTGGATAGGAATAATGTGATCAAGGATAGTCAGCATGGTTTTGTGAAGGGCAGGTCGTGCCTCACAAACCTTATTGAATTCTTTGAGAAGGTGACTAAGGAGGTAGATGAGGGGAAAGCGGTAGATGTGGTATATATGGATTTTAGTAAGGCGTTTGATAAGGTCCCCCATGGTAGGCTACTGCAGAAAATACAGAGATATGGCATTGAGGGTGAGTTGGAGGTTTGGATTAGGAATTGGCTCTCTGGAAGAAGACAGAGGGTAGTAGTTGATGGCAAAGGTTCATCGTGGAGTGCCGTCACTAGCGGTGTTCCGCAACGATCTGTTTTGGGACCATTGCTGTTCATCATTTTTATAAATGACCTGGAGGAAGGGTTAGAAGGTTGGGTGAGCAAGTTTGCGAATGATACGAAAGTCGGTGGAGTTGTTGACAGTGAGGAAGGATATGGCAGGTTACAGCGGGATATAGAGAAGCTGCAGAGCTGGGCAGAAAGGTGGCAAATGGAGTTCAATTTGAGTAAGTGTGAGGCGATTCACTTTGGTAAGAGTAATAAAAAGATGGATTACTGGGCTAATGGTAGACTACTTCGTAGTGTGGAAGAGCAGAGGGATCTTGGTGTCCATGTACACAGATCTCTGAAAGTTGCCACCCAGGTAAATAGTGCAGTGAAGAAGGCATATGGCGTACTGGCTTTTATTGGTAGAGGAATTGAGTTCCGGAGTCCTGAGGTCATGCTGCAGTTGTATAAGACTCTGGTGCGGCCGCATCTGGAATATTGTGTGCAGTTTTGGTCGCCATACTGTAGGAAGGATGTGGAGGCACTGGAACGGGTGCAGAGGAAGTTTACCAGGATGTTGCCTGGTATGGTAGGAAGATCCTATGAGGAAAGGCTGAGGCACTTGGGGTTGTTTTCATTGGAGAAAAGAAGGTTTAGGGGTGATTTGATAGAGGTGTACAAGATGATTAGGAGGTTAGATAGGGTTGACAGTGAGAACCTTTTTCCACGTATGGAGTCAGCTATGACAAGGGGGCATAGCTTTAAATTAAGGGGGAGTAGATATAGGACTGATGTTCGGGGTAGGTTCTTCACTCAGCGAGTCGTAAGTTCATGGAATGCCCTGCCAGTAGCAGTAGTGGACTCTCCCTCTTTATGGGTATTTAAGCGGGCATTGGATAGGTATATGGAGGATAGTGGGTTAGTGTAGGTTAGGTGGGCTTTGATCGGCGCAACATCGAGGGCCGAAGGGCCTGTACTGCGCTGTATTCTTCTATGTTCTATGTTCTATGTTCTATTACAATAGTGATTGGAGCCAGTATGGCTGGCAATCAATGTGAGATAGGTAAATGTGGAAATTCGACATTAAACTACAATGAAGTTAAATTTCGATTTGTTAATGTATAAGTCCAAGTGGATCTTGTAGTCATTTGCTGATAAATTTCAGTGAAAAATTATGTGATCAAGAGAAAAGACAATCAAATGATATGTTTTATCAGGGTGGTCGTAGTTGAATTGGAAAAATACGGGTGATGTGATTCCATTTTGGAGCATGTGCATATTTGAGAAAAGGAATCAACAAATGACAAGTTAATGTTTTGAGGATTATCTTCTTTCAACATTCTGTAATTTCAGAAGATAAGATGCGTAAATGGAAAACAGGTACATTGAGATATCATCAGGAAATACTATGTTGTATTTTTCACATATATATTTGACTTACGAAAATGAGTCGATGTGGCAAAAGCTGAACACGACATAGCATTATTATAAAACAAAGAAGTGTTAATGGTTTTCAAAAATCGTCAACTTTCAGCAGAGCGATCCTTCAGATCTTCAATGGACTTCCTTCAGCTTGCTGTTTTCAAACAACAAGAACATACGATAGGAATAGATGGAGGCCATCTCGTCTCTCCCTCATTCACCAATATCATGGTTAAATTTGATAAGTCCAGATTACACATTTGTTCTTTTCCCTTGTTACTATTTTAAAAACTATCCCTTTTTTCAATATGTGTAACAACATACCCTCAGCAGCTCATTGCAGTGAGTAATTCCCCAGATTTTCGATTCTCTGACAAAATAAACTCCTCCTCATGACTGTCATAAATGGGTGAAAAATATTTTAAAAGTATGCAATTTAATCTTCCATAATGCAAAATAAACTTACAACAAACAACCTGGAAAGCCCCACATTCCACTATATGTGCCAGCCAATCTTCTAAATTCTTCCAAACAGTGCAGGCCTTTCTACTCAACCCCTCCTCATTATAAATTTGACACTCAATATCAGCCTAGTCAAAGTTCTGTGGATTCGCCTCAATGCAAAATATGCCTTTCCTCAAATAAGATGACCAAACGTTTTCATACTTCAAAGTGAGGTCTAATGAGCAGCTTGCATAGTTTTCATATTATGGCTCTTTTTAGATAATCCTTTCCATTTAAAATACAGTTTAGTATTATTTGTGGCCTGCCTACAAGCTTTTGAGATTGTTTGCTCATCTTCTCTGGTTCATGCAAAAATGCTTCAATTTATTTTTATGTGAAACATTCTGCAGCCTTCATCCATGTAAATAATATTAATGGTACTATTTTTGCCAATGTACAGAACCTTACAGTTGAACACATTATATTTCGACTCTGAAGATTTGCACATTAAATTGACCTGTTTACATTCTTCGGTAGATTTTTTTGTCTGATCCTAACCATCCGTAATCCCAACACTTTTTTTGTGTCAAGTGCACATCTGGCAATTGCACGTTCAGTTCTGTATTTTTACTCTCTTAGGTAAGTGTTTCCTTGACTTGATTTTCTTTGACTTGAGCACCAATACTCAATTTAATCTCACACTAAAAGGACCGGAGCCAACTTAAAAATATATCAAATAATGTTCTATCTAACAGCAACATTAACATCTCGCCCATATACCACCCATATAACAACACACCTGAAACATCTATTTTTAACCTGCCTGGCAAGCTACCGCATTTTAAATCAATTACTATCACAGCAGTGAAACCTGACGACATCATACACCTGACACTCAATGGACCCATTCATATTGTCCTATTTTCGAGCAGCACCCTACAGTTTCCCACCTACGCCCGACCGAGCTGGCAACAGAACACTTGATCAAAAACTTGGAATTCTGTTCCCATTTCCCAATGGTGCAGTCATTCCTCGCTTTTGCTTAGCCTTGCTTACCCATCATTCTGCTTTCTTATAAAAATGGTACCCAAGCGATGACCCGGCAGCCTTCTACAAACTTGCTTGCTTCCAATGCCACTATCTTAAGCACTTTCCACCTTAGTCCACTCAGTTAACTTACGCACTTTTCTCCTGTCACTTTCTGCCCAGGAGGTTTTTTTTTTCTTTTTAATCACTAATCTACAATTAGCACAGTGCTGCTGAAGGAGACCTGATCTCTGCTGATTCATTACGTTGATATATAGTGCCTTCCATTATTTGAAATTTTTAACAAATGTTTGGAGTGAAGTGACCTGAATCCCAAGCAGGTATACTGACCAAAATCGGATGGTCTAGAAAAAAGTAATCGTCAGGAATTTGAGTAAAATTTCTTTTCTCTCAGTTTCACTCTGGATGATGGAATGTTAATGATGACTGCTGATTTCAAAACTCTTGATTTCACTGTCTGAATGAATTTTACTCGTAATGTTGGTATTCTGCAAATGATTTGAAGTGACAATTTCCGATGTTGTATTCAATTATGGCCACTGTTACTTAAGCAACTCTTTGACAATCAGGAATGTTCTTAATTTTATGGATTTTGTTCAGGCTTGTCAAAATTATTGCACCTCACACAATAGGACTCACGAGCCAGCAGATAATTGACACCAAGTACAATAGTATGCCTAATTATTTCCCTCTATTATAAATGATATTAGGCAAAGATTTTGGATTGGAAATTGGAAATTCATTAGCAACAGCTCAGAAGTTTGATTTATTTTGCTCCTGACGGCAATTAATAGAAATTTCAAAATAATGCAAAACCACCTCTCAAAACGTGGATTAAAATTAACAAATCTCGAAGCTTAACGTTGAGCTACTTGTAAAATGTCAATGCACTATAAACAACATATTTGCAACACATTTACAAATACTATATGTGTTTTATTTCTTAGAACATGCCACTTTAGAAGCCATTCGTCAAGACCTTGGTAAGCATATTGATGGTGATATTAAATGCAGTTCCCAATGTAATAATTTAATGATACATATCTGATATTCTGGGATAGAATGCAATCTAAACATGGATGGAAGCAGAATTATGTTTACTCCGTGCACTTTTGTTTAAGAAGGCTTTACATTTATATGCAAAAAGAAAAGAAAGGCAAATGTTTAATTATAAATTGTGTGATGCAGCAATATCAGAATTTTTCATTCAGATTATATATTCATAGTTTTGGAATATTCCAACTACATTCATTATTTTCTTCTGAGCCGATTTAGATTTGGAATATGGATAATTTATACCAAATATTCATTTTTTTTGTCATTCCCAACATTAATAGAGAGATATAAGATAATCAGAGTGTTAGATAGGGTGGACAGGGGGAGCCTTTTTCCAAGAATGGTGACGGTGAGCACGAGGGGGCATAGCTTTAAATTGAGAGGTGATAGATATTGGACAAATGTCAGAGGTATAGAATGCTTTGACTGCAACGGTAGTAGATTCGCCTACTTTAAGTACATTTAAGTCGTCATTGGACAAGCACTTAGACGTACATGGAATAGTGTAGGTTAGATGGGCTTCAGATTGGTATGACAGGTCGGCGCAACATCGAGGGCCGAAGGGCCTGTACTGCGCTGTAATGTTATATGTTCTATGTTCTATTAGCTGTCTGCACCTCCACCAAATGCATGCCATTTTACTTATCTGAAGGATCTGTGCTCAGCATGATCCACGAATTGTCGACCAAAAACAATGATTGTGGATTATTGCAACCTTGATTAACATTTATCATTAAGTACAATCGTCTTTCCCACTTAACATGCTGTAACAAATTCGTCTTTTGTTTTGCTGCTTTTGACTGGTTTTAATGCAATATTTTCTTCCTGCGATTCTTCAAAGCGCAGACCCTTCTTGAAAAAAATCAGTTGACGTGCTCCTCTGTCGTGTTCCCCTGTTATAGCCTTTAATATAGCTAATTGTATCCATTAATATCGATCTCTTGGCCTGTACTACTGTACAGAGTTAAGTATTCAATCGAAATCCAAATGTGCACGAAATACACACATTTGGCATTGCTTTCTGTCTGAATGTTGAAGAAAACTGAAAGGTAAATGGCATTACATTGCAAATTACTGCTCCATAATATGAATACCCCGCAATTTCCTACAAAATATTCTTGTGTATTTCTGAAAACAACATTTTGAATGTTGTTTTCATATTCATGTCACTATTAAAGCAAACTCGATGGAATTGCATGCATATATTTTCATTTGCTCAATTGATCCTGCCTTTGTTCCGATTCACTCTCTTCTTACAGATCAAGAACATCAGCTTATAAATTATTAATTTCATTCCAGTTACTTCATGCTCTTCCCCATCGTAATAATTATACAGGCCACCATTCCTGACACAGCGACAGAATAAACTGCTTGTTCAACAATTTAAAAGGTATATTCTGTTTGCTGTTTCAATGCTTAACTTGACAAACTGCACTTTCCTTTAAAAATAAAACATACATTTGCTGCAACCAAGGCAATAATATTAATTAATTGACTGTCTTTCAATAAAAGAGGCATCCTTGTCCACGTTAATAAGAATACAACTTTATTTCTTCCACAACGTTTCTCTCTCCTAAAAGTAATCTGTTTACACATTAACGTTTGGAGCATATAACTAGGTGAGAAACTGTATACAATCACTAATGCATTAAATTTGATTAATTATTTGAAAGCCTACTTTAGAAACTTGTCACAGATGATGTTTCAATTTCACTGGACTTTAATCCGTGAAACAAGTATTGCGTTCTTTGGAAATGGTTTTGGGTCCCACCATGGCATTTCTGAAAATTGTATTAAACTTAAATCTCGAACAGCAAAAATAAAATCCAATAGGCAAGATGTTACAATTTATTTTGATGTAAAACTCTATCTTCTCACTTAAATTTGACACCAACACCATAGCACTGTGACTGATTCGTAAAACCACCATGGGCAATTCAACGTAGTCGATAAATTCTGGTTCAGACAATGGCACTCACTTCGCATGACAAAATGATCTTAATTTCTAAACGGAACCAGAAACGAAAAGAAAATGCAAATAACGGTACACATGCATAGCCAGGCAAAATGGGTCAATGTTAAACATACACTGCCACGGTGTCCTAAACATATTCCTGTACTTGCGAAAATTTTAGTTTTGGAGGTGCAGTAATGGTATGTGCTATATTTATGCACTATTTTGGATTTGCTTCCGATCAAGAGAGTTTTTTTTATTCATTTCAGGTTTACAGAGATAATTGCTGTGGTGGTTTCACAAATCTACCTAAAATGTTCTCAGTTCTTCTGGAAGAAATTACAAACACCGTTTTGCAGATTTCCATCTGACATTGATCATCTTTTAAACATATTCTGGACTTCCTTATATTCAGACAATTTCATTTTGTTTTGCTCCATGTTCCAAGTCGAACGGAATATGCTTCTCTGGACCGTTGATCATGCAGGTGTTGACCACAGCATCACATTTTCTATTGTCTTGACTTACATGAATGTTACACTCAGTTTGATGCTCAGACGGAACAAACAAGTACAAGTTTAATTAGTATTGATATATCCTTTGAGGAAAACCAGCCTATATTTTGATATGAGCAAGTCATCCACGACAGGAAGATGTCAAAGTCACTTAACTGTACTTTGCCTATAGAATCACTTGTAACAAGTCTTATCTTATGTCTATTATCACCAACATTTTTTTTTCAAATACATGAACAATCAAAACTGGAACCGTCATAAATGATGTGGTCATTTGTATATGCTCACCATTCAATTTGGTCAGACCAGATTGCATTTCTATTTTCATATTCTATTCGTCAATTGATAACCTCTGACATATGACTGCATTGATATTGAATAATCAATGTATCTCTACCAGCTTGGATGTAGAGATTTTCAAAATCGCAAAAGCCTTTGAAAAAATCCAAATGTTCTGGCTTTCGCACTCAGAGGGGCTATACCTATCTTAAGCAATGCCAAACAGTTCCTACATGAAGTTTAAGAGGTAATAGTGTTTCCATTTCCACATTTTCAAAACCATTCATATCAATTAGAATTGAACCAACCACTTAATACTCCAAACTTTGATGAAAATAAGCCCTGCACGTCCAACGTAAACTCAAAAAAGAACTCTTTTAATTCCAATTATCAATCTATCTACTTTTGGTAGTGCCAGCCATAAATTTCGTGCAGCTGCAGTGTTAGATTCCAATTTCAGAATAGTTTTGCAAGAAAATTCATGATAATGTGTTGGTTTAGATTGCTTTCTCTTAGACATGATGGACTTTAGCATCCTGCTGCAATGACGTAAATGTTTTCTTCTATTGATGACATGCTCCTTTGTTGTTTAGCATCTAAGCAGTTAAATAATAACTGTGGACAATTTGAACGATAGACTTCAGACATAAGACATGACCTGAAGCTTTATGACAATCCAACATAGTATTGAACGTTTCTTGCTCAAACACGATGTGTCTTTGTTGGATTACACCCAAAGTCACTAATTTATAATAGACTAGTTTATGGTTTCTATCATTTGAGAATTTAAACAGTCCTATATCTGGACCAGTTGATGATGCACCTACAGCTTATATGCATGGTGAGTCTTCGTGAATTTATATGCCTGGTGTCGATAGGAACATTCTTAACGTTGAAGTCAACACTTCCTTTTATCTTCATGCAGCAATCTGTAAAAAGAAGTAAAATCGCTATCTTCCTAATGTATCCGTGGTGTTAGGAGATGGTGGGGGGGGGGGGGGCAGGTAATTATGATTCTTCTGAACGAGCCGTTATATTTGCTCACACTCTCCAAATTCTCCACCTCATAAATCTATGTTATTTCTTTTTATTGTGGAACACTTGTTATCTACATTGCAATACAATTTACATATATTTCCCATTTTGTAACAGTGGCATATGGGTATTCAATATCTGTGAATGGAATTAGTGACCCTAGTACTTGTGCAGCAATGCCAAATAATGGAAACGTGTATTAGGTGAGGAATACCTGCACTGAAGGTTCACAGAAATGACGACCAGATTCTAAAAAGCAGTTGAAGACATAACTGACCAAACCACTGTATGATGTCAGAAACAGTGTGCTGTTTAATGTGTAAGTATTTTAAAGGCATTTTGTTGTCATTACAGACATTAGCGTTTACAACGTTTCCAAAAACCATTAGTTTTGTGTCGTATGTGATACTTCCGTTTCTTCTCTCTTAATTTCTTTGCTGCAACAAACTGTTTTTCTAATAGTAAAGTATAATCAACTGCAATGCAACTTTTTGCTTCATTAGCAGTGTGCTCCAGCAATGCATTCATGTAGACTTTGAATTTACTGTATTTCAGAAGGTTTTGTGGACATCTTATTAAGATAACGTTTATGTCAAATCTTTGTGTAGAGAATCGTCGTTTTCTATTAATGTTTACTGCTCAGGCATTTGAAAATGGACTCAAATGTTACTAAGAATTATCTGGATGTTGATGATGTAATAGAATTCGCTTCCACATCTTTGACTCAATGTAAAGTAATGTTATTGGCAAAAACAAATTAAAACCGAATTAAAAAAAGAAGCTGTCCTGCACATGAGATGCTTTCATGAGGGGAATGAAAACCTGAGGTTGGGAAGTAACAGCTGAAATAGGAATAGTTTCCATTTACAAAGGAAGAGGTCCAAGTAAGAAGAAATGAAGAATTTAAACAAATGAAAATTGACAAAAGAGAGCACCATAGTGCGTCAGAATGCAGGCAAAATGGCATGCAGAAGATTAAGATGCTCAAGGAAACAATGGTTCCGATAAATGTCGAAGATACTAATAATTGACAATTCAGGAGGACATGTGAATGTGTGAAGATGCACATGGTATTAGGAGGAATGAGAATTCCGTGAATGTAAAAGGTACACTGTGCTGACAATACAGGTAAGAATGGAAATGTAATGCACATGAAAGTCTACGAAAACAACGTTAATATACCTCTTTTTTTGGAATACCTGGATATAACAAAGTAAATTTCTGCATTTCAAACAGAAATTCAATTGAAGTAATAAGGATGTTCAAAGACTCTCTATAAAGCATTGTATCAGGAATGTGTGCAGACATTAGAAATGAGACAGCATTTCACCAGAACATGGGACCTTAAAATAAAATATGAAGGAGATATCGCTCAGGACATTCAAGATAAAATAGGATTTTTTTTTCAGTTGTACATATTTTGGCCAAAAGGTGATAAATACAATTTTGTTTGAAATCGAGAATGAAAACAACACGTAAATTTTGTCATACTGAAGCAAATCTCTGAACACTGCAGGTTTATGTTCGCATTTCTCTCCAGATGGATTGGTAAAAGCGTAAATTTGAATTTAGTTTATACACGGAGGTTACGAAATATTCCCATTATACAGTAAGCGACAAGAGAATGAGTTGAAACAATGACAACTTGCATGTGGAGTCACGAAGCAAGTTCATGCTATTTTGGAAAATTACCTGGTAGTCTCAAGAACAGTGTGCTCGTCAATCATACGATGTGTACAGAGCTGAAATGCTGTAGGACGACCATCCTGTAATGTTTCTTGGCTATCTTATGAATAGTGATCAGAGACATGCGATTTATCAGGAAGAAAAGGACTCTGTTAAATGGAAAACATTTCAACTATTCGTGGAATTTTTGAAAATGTATCTGAATACGGTAAATGTAAAGAAAATTATACTGTTATGTTTCATCCATCTTCTTTAATCGACATAGAACGGGCAAATACAGAAATCAACAAGTCATGACACAGTCAATGAAGAGATTGCAGCAGAAGCATTTTTTTAGTGTTATTAATTTCAAGAGAATGATTTAATGAAAAAATGGAATACACCTAACATACCAGTAAATGAGTGGAGATCCATTATGTTCCATCTGTGTGTTGGAATGAAATTTCATCTAAGTTCCACAAAATTCAAAAGCAGTTGCCTGAATCATGAAGAAGCCATAGGCTAAAATATTAAATCACTGTCATTGACCAAGCTTGCATCAAGAACTGGTCAACTTTTTCTATATGCTTAGAGTTTCTTAGGTAGTGGGAAACTTCCAACGCTCAATTAAAAAGGTACTCTTATTAATTTACAAGACCAACTTTCGATGTGAAATTAAATATAGGATTCAGAAAATTTTAACAATTATAGTTTCTTTCCGGGCAAGTTTTCCTGAAAAAGCACCTGGAGAGAGGAAATCAGTGCCTTTCAATTGATTTTTTAGTGTGGTTTGTTGCTATTGGTGTTTATAACTTTCACTTCAAAATCATAAAATGTTGATTGATCAGCTCAGATAGTTTTTTAAAAGATTCTAACAGCATGTCAACGAAAACGTTTGAAGTTTTAAGGAGAAGCATTGAGACTAATTTTATCTGGAGACAACTGCCAAAAGTACATCACGAGCAATGAAGAAGATATACTTCTTCAGATATTAAGTGAATATGTTTCAAATCATGTGTGGAAATGTACTTCTCTTTGATTCAGTAGAGATCAATTCACAAAACCTAGAGTTTTTAAATGGTGATGGTACCTGGAAACGCTGGTGGTAGATGGGATGCTCTGCATGAAGGACATTGCATGCTCCATCACACATGGAACAATGCGAAATATTGTGCTCTGTGACTCAGGGGTTTATTTGTTTTATTTTTGGATTTTGATATACTGACCTACGGATAGAATTTTATGTTTGAGCGGGCTAAATGCTGAACTCTTTACTATTCTGGATGAATTATACTTCACTGAAAAGAAATACGGGGCACGAAGTTACGCAAGGCCTGTTGGTTAGTCATCGTTTATCAGCATAGGGTCAAACACATAATGCATTTCATTTTTATAAGGCTCTGGTAGTTTTGTTCGGCAATAGATTGTAGCAGTTTTAAGGCTTTTCTTTGTCAAACCATTTGCTGAAGATGGATGTGCTAAACAGTTTCATTGAAACGACAGGGTCGTATTTTCGTGACGGTCTTTTAATGAAATATTCTATCTAAGTATCTTATTTTCTGTTTGGAGTTAACACCTAAACTGATTAATTAAATGCAAGGAATGGGTACGCCAAATGGTGGCAGGCTAAATTTAGTTGTACATAGACTTAAAGAAAAATTCTCAAAAATTAACAATTGAAGCCACAGCTCTTTGAAACCTGTGCACAATTCTGAAGGAGCATTGCCTTTGACATTTGGATTCTGCAATGGTACTACTGGGATTTTAGTTGAAGTGTTCTGAAATATTTACACATATGTAATGGCACGTAAACTCTTTTTTTTTATCTTCATCTCTTTTGAGTAATAAATATCAGCCTTACTGTACCAAACAAATTTGCAGCATTGCTTTCTTGCATTGCTGTAAAAGTCAAATCTAATTAAGAAAAAAATATCAAAGCATCATCTAGTAAATCTAATTTCAGTCTAAAATCTAATTTGTTTCGTAACAGCATTATTTGGTTCGAAGCAAATCACTCGCTATGTTAAAAAAAAGCTTTCAGATTCCTGAACTATATTTTCATTGATACTGATATGTCAATATCAGCTATAGATTCAGCTTTAATTAAAGGCTTTCTGGTCTCTAGAGGCGAAAGCTAGGTTGCTGCAGGCCGTGTTAATCTTTCGGTATTGTAAGTCCATAAACATATTAATAAACCCTCATAATATGAATACTTTGAAGCAAATTTTGTATCAATATCTATTAATATCAGTACGATTCTCAATTTCCTTGAACCGTGCAATTTCTGGCAGAAACGTTGGTTTCTTCTCATTGAATTTTCAATTACTTGGACATTACTTCACTTTAAAAGTTTTGTCATTTTCTTTTGAACTGTCTTTCATTGTTTCAACAAGAAGTGTTAACATGCCATTTCTTTTTTGCTGCAATTAATCACGTAAAAGTTGATGGAATAATCAAATGAATTTGTTCCCTGCCATATTGAAAATGCTGCTTAATGAGCTATACCATATGCTCTTTGCATCATTCCCTGCCTTAGTGCAGGTCTGCTTTCACGCTGTGTTCCTTATGCTTTACTGCATCAATCGGCTAATCTCACAAAGTCTTATACTTTAATACGAATATAAACCTCACTTCGGTATTGTCAACTCAGCATGTCATATGACATAAACAGCATTAATGATCGATGTTTTTCTCTTCGCTGTACGATAAGTAAAAATGTTGATTCAGTTACTGTGACTACAGTTCAATGCCAATTTCTATAACTTTTCCCAGTCGGTATTCAATCATCGTCTATCTAGGAACGTCATGTCTAAGCAATGAATATTTTCACGTTTCTTAAAACTCGCCCTTTCTTCAGGCATATGAATTCAGAGAATGAAAAAAAACATAAATAATTTCTGAAAATGACATGGCTTATTTGTTAGATATCTCCTTCACCAAACTTGTCTGCATGAAATATTGAGTACTACATTGACACATGAAGTCGCATGACGTGATTTTGTTTGTTGCCTGTATTTCTAAAGGGTTCCTTTTCCTGGCAAGCTATCGCTTTCTTTTCAAACACTTTTAAACTTAGATCTAAACTGGAAGTGCTTGAAATGAAAATGATGACTTACCTGGTAATAGAACACATCTCATGAGTCTCCTTTAATGATCGATTCAGTTGCATTTCTTATTTATTTTATACCACTCTCTTTTCGCTCAATATTAAGCTCTGATTGCTTCTTTCAACGATTTATGTTCTCTTTCTGTTGCAGATTGTGCATGTAAAATCTGCCTTTGGTACTTTAACTGTTGCGATTTCTGTTGCATCTGTTCGTTCTCTTACTGTTAACATATTGCACCATAAATATGGCTCTTAGAAGACGCTAGGCCTTTTTGTGTCAAGATTGTAGAGACTCATAATTATAGGATGCAAAACCTTCCCCTTAAATACTGATTCTGATTTTTATTGTTGTTTTCTTCTAAAAAATTTGCTGTGAATTATCTTACTCCAGAATTATTTGTGGAAGATTTTTTTTGGAATTCACCTGACTTATTTATATTTCCAAATGACTTATGCAGTAAAGCGTGTACCCTTTGTTCCAGAGCTCCACAGACAAACTAAAATACAGTAACTGATCTTTGAAGTTGTCATTAATTTTTCAAATTTTAATGATCCCATGGTAAAGGCTAAATTTTTTAAAAATTGCAACTCTTAATTTTGAACGTTTTTTTCTCTCTCTCTCTTAAAGAACATTTGCTACGTTTAAAAGATGCAGGTAACACATTTACATCATAACTGTATAAATTACTTTTGGCAATACTGAAGTCAAAATTATATTAAAATTTTGCGTAGCCGTTTAGTGTTTTCAAATAAAGTAAATGTAGAAACACAGAAACATAGAACATCACAGCAGCAATAGAGACTTTAGCCCATCCAGAGTGTTCCACCTTTTAACATCTCCAAGGATGATTGTCCACCTCTGAACTGTTCGGATTCTTGTGGATGTTGTTTTTATTTTCTTACTTAAACTGCTGAACTGTGAAGTAAAGATAAACTTTGAGCTGTAAATTGCAGCTTGTTTCTAATTTACGAAGGAGGGGCACAAACGAACGGATATTTACAACGAGGTTCAGACCTTGAAGTTGCTGATTTTCCTTTGATGAACATTACAGTTAATTTGGTTCTTTCAAATGATGCTCAGAAGATGGCATATGTTTAAACGATAAAATTGGCCATTCGAGAAAGACCTGTCTTATATATTATAAGTATCAGACTGTGGAAAAAAAGAAGAAAATCGAAAAAAATCCCCAAAGATGATCTGGTTTACACTGTGTTTTTTAGTAAATGTTGAAAGACTTGTGGCTGTCAAAGCTAAAGGCAAGAGATATGATTGCTGTCTGGTTTATAGTGCCACTGTCAATTCGGGCAAAGTTTGTGAATTCGAATCTAATTATAAGCATCAAATGAACATTCGTCAAAGCCTATGTAATGATGCTTACAATTAGCAATGTCTTTAGACATCTAGCAATGTATAACTTTATGATCTTGTGATATTCCAGGTCATGGAACCTGCAAAAATTTCATTTGTCATTATTTTACTTTCCCTTATCCTTCACTTCTTTGGCAGTGCAGTGGGACTAGAATCAAACAAGCGTAGACTAAAATAATTGAAATTAGCTAGCTTACATTTTCGCTTAAATTTCCTCTGTTAAATCTAATATATCAATCATGAATTGCCATTCGGATGAAACTGTTCATTTGAGTTTCAGTATATTTTTTTTCATTTATTGAAAACACTTGTTAGTAATTATTGAGACAATTATGAGGATAATTGAATAATTTGATTTCACTTCGCTTCAGTGATATGGAAGCTGCTGTGATTTGGCTGCCTGTTTTTATCGTAACAGGATTATCTTCCTTCTTACTCTCCATGCACTTTGAGCCTGTTGGCGTGAACAAAGATACCTAACAGTATGTTGAGAATATTTAATCCATTGGCCGTATAAAATTTAAGTGGCAAGAAAGCCAAAGGATTATCACTCCCTGGGTGAAGTATTTCCTCCCATCTCAGTTCTGCAATGGTCGGTTCCATTTTCTTAAACCATGACAACTGTATTTCCCAGATATCAGTCTCTAGGAATCAATGTGTATGGAGAGCAAGCAGAAACAATATATTGAGTTGGCGACTAAGACGTAGTCATATTAAATAGTTGGGTTCAGTCAAACTGGCAAATAATATTCTGTTCGTGATTTATTTGCTTCTTTGTAATATCCTTCCTGCATTTACTATTTCCGTTGACATGCTATAGATCCCGATCATATTCTAAACTCCAGTGAATACACAATGCAAAAACAAATTGATCAGCTTTTTTTCAATAAGCGAGTAAGAGATGAATTATAAAAAAGTAGAATTCAAAAATTAACAGTTTCACGGTCCGTATCATAGTAACTGAAGAAGCAAACACCAATAAATAATAAACAACAAAATCAGATGTGAGCATGATTTTAGCAAATGAACATGACAGTATCTTGAATATTTGTAGAGCTGAATCGGAAAACTATTGGAGTAATCTATTGAAGCAGAATTTTATAACATTTAAAAAATTTAGATTGAGGTTAAGTGGATACCAATAAATTTTTCATTTGAAAGAAATTGTGTGCATGCATCACATCAGCATCAGATTCTGTCATAAATTTTTGTTTACAAAGCATTATGAGAGACCACAGGGAGGATGAACTTTTTATATCCATTAATTAGTTTGTATATGTTCTTGGTGTCTTTAGTTGTCCTACGGAGACATTTGAACAAATATGTTTACTCCAAAGTAGTCAAGTAGGCCTGCCTAATTGCATTTGAAGGGACAACTACTGGTATTCACTGATCATTGCAAAAACATGATTTCATAATGATGCGTCACAATAACAGGAAAATTGCATTATGACAAAGACAAAGACAGGCTTTATGTTTTCCTTTACCAGTGCCGTTGTATATAATATAATCATAACATTGACTTTGTGTAAATCACATCAACTGTGATTAAATATATGGAGAATGGTGAATCACGTTTCCATTTAAGAATAAAAATAAATGATACATGTCATATTTTAATCAAAGAAACATCATCAAATAAATAATCACGAATAATTCTGATGCAGTTAATAGTTTATGCAACAGGAT
Organism: Chiloscyllium punctatum; assembly: GCF_047496795.1. Taxonomy (NCBI): domain Eukaryota; kingdom Metazoa; phylum Chordata; class Chondrichthyes; order Orectolobiformes; family Hemiscylliidae; genus Chiloscyllium; species Chiloscyllium punctatum. The sequence goes on along the minus strand of NC_092768.1, from coordinate 3,085,410 downwards.
AAACTGGGTTCGTCTGGGGCAAAAAGGATACTTCCAGAAAACGTTCCTCAGATCTTTGCTCACCTGACAAATGACATTCTAACTTGCAAATCATAATTGGTAGAAAGAAAACAAGTACCAAATCTTTTCAGCGTTCAGGACCTTATGTGGCGAAGCAGGCATAAACATTTTTTTTCAAGATTATACCTACGATGATTTCAGATTGCTAACAATGAAGCATTTGCTCCAAATAATTTTCTGGACTCACATGATTATCATCATTAATTTGTTCATAGTTGAGCATATTAAATGGGCTTTTGTGAATAATTATTTTAAACACTCATTTGGTCCAGAGAATGAGGAACTTCGTAAGCTGAGCAGTAAGTACCTTGCTCATTTTACAACATGCTGTTTTTTTTTAAAGCCATGGAAAATTAGATTAGATTAGATTAGATTTACAGTGTGGAAACAGGCCCTTCGGCCCAACAAGTCCACACCGACCCGCCGAAGCGCAGCCCACCCATTCCCTTACATTAACCCCTTACCTAACACTATGGGCAATTTAGCCTGGCCAATTCACCTGACCCTGCACATCTTTGGACTGTGGGAGGAAACCGGAGCACCCGGAGGAAACCCACGCAGACACAGGGAGAATGTGCAAACCCCACACAGTCAGTCGCCTGAGGCGGGAACTGAACCCGGGTCTCTGACACTGTGAGGCAGCAGTGCTAACCACTGTGCCACCGTGCCGCCCTTAAATTGCCATAAGTACTTTAGAAAATCTGCAAGTATATCTGAACAAAATTACATGATTGTTTTCAAAACAAATTTATAGTTCATTGTTAGTTGTTGGTAATATCCAGAACGCTGTTTGAAACGTTCCAGAGACTTGGGTTCAAAAATGTTTTCCTCTTCAATCGTGAATGTTATTAATTCTTCCCTTTTTGATAGTTATGAAAATTAAATAAATTTAACAAAAGTTGAATCACTTTCCTAAGAAAATGTAATCTGTCAGCAAACAATGGCCACTCTAAATATATTAAAACGTGTCGGTGATATATTTATTTTCATTGCCAACAACAAACTATAATATTTAGAGAGAAATTTTGCAAGCTCCAGGGAAAATACAATCTTGAAGTCCTTAGTTTCCATTTATTTCTTGGTTCACAGTTTTGTAACAGCTGGCCCTATAGTGTACATTTGTCTAGAATATAGATAACAGGGTAAAGTCAGTGAGTAAGTTTGATTTATTACTCTCGTCACAGAACTGAATTGTATAACGATGTCTCCAATCCAATTCGCGTATTATTTTTGACTAGTAATTTTTGCAGACTGTATAGACTTGGTTTTCTGTCATTTTGCTTTTGGAAACACGTAACTTTGAATCAAGCTGAATTATTTTAAAAGACTTGCTCAGATTAAAGAAAGCAAAAAGGAAACGTTGCAAATGGGAAAGCAAAAACACACTTTAACGCCTTTTCTTCCCAAAGGTAAAGCAACATCTTTACAAATTCTAATTGTGTTCACAAGAAGAAAAAGTTTAGAAGAATACATTCTGCCCTAAGTAGCTGCATAAAGTACACAATATTAGTTTAAAATTGTGTGAATTGAATTTAAAAAAAGATTTATTCACTCGTCTAATTAATTCTATGCTGTCAGCAAGAAACGAAAAATATAAGAACTGTATGAGTTGTACCAATGACAAATATTTTGATTTACCGAGCAGTCAGATCAGCAGACTTGATATTATAATTAACAACAAAGTCGTTTCTCACTTTGAGTGTTTTCAAAGTGAAATTCCTCCGCATTTTATATCAGACCAGAATCTCTGATCCTCAAAGAAACAGCAGCATCCATACAACTGAATTTGATGGGTAAGACTTCACAAACTTATGCAGGTTTTAGATCCTATTTCATATTTGTATACAATAATCATAAAATGTCGTTTTAACATATCACATTCGAACCAGAAAGATAAAATCAAATGTCTATAAATGCAATTTTTTTAACTTGTTCCTTGCAGATTCGAATGAGCTGAAAGAAAAGCTTCAAGATGCTGGTACAGGGAGCGATTTTCCTTCTTTGTCTAGTATTTCATGCGATGTGGGCGGTGTTTTATGAGCAGTACTTATTGGTAAATCATCTGGAACTGAAACTTGGATAGACAGAAAAAAGATCACACAACACTGTTTTCCATTTGTTTCAATTAAACTCAGAGTGCTGTTAACAAGCATATCCCGGATGTTGAGCAGAAGACATGGGCAAAAGTGCAGTAAAATCGGAATGCAGTGACATATTTAAAAATTCGCTAAAACTATCATACTGAACACGAATTTATTAATTTCAACAATTTCAACAAATGATTAATTTATATCACAACTAATTTAGATTAATAAAATATGTAGGTATTACATTCAATGTCAGCCAAGGAATTTCATGCTTACAAATCTTGTTTTTGCCTGTGCGGAATAAAAGAAAGAATGAAAGTGTGAACTTCAAAATTCGATATTTTAAATTCCAATTATTATTCTCGTTATGCCTGTACCTGTGGGGGGGGGGGGGGGGGGGGGATTTTGGGACCAAAGTGCTCAGCTCTGATTTATACATCTTCCTACTTTAATTGTGTGAAATCAAACTGAATGAAATATCTTCTCTGAGAGTCTGTGTTACCGTATTGTCATGAGCGGCATCACTATATATAAATGTATTTCGTTGAACAGAAAATAAGCTTCTCATGAAAGATACAGGTAAATACTATTTGTGATAGTTATCGAGTGGTTGGTGCAGTTTAGTCACAAATGAAACTACAGATAATTTTACTCAATAATGTTCCTGATGAACTTTCACCCATCTTTGCATATCTCAGAAATAGCATTTTTTAAGAAAATGCACACACCCTAAGTGAATCAAAATACAGTTTGTTTTATGAATATGTCCTGAAGTTCAAATCAAGCACGAGTGAATTGCCATCGTGAATTCTATTTCTTTAATATTTATTAATTATCCCTTCAAAGCAAAGGAAAATAAGATTACATTGTGTGCAGGGAACAAACTAACTAGTTATAATTCCTTTAAGACTCAACGTTGTTGAGAAGAAACGCTCCAAAACCTTAAATACTCTTCATATTCTCAATAGATTTTCATAGCCAATGAAAGAATGAAAATAAAACTAAATATTAGATATTCTGCATCCAATAAATGTAGAACATAGAACATAGAAAATGACAGCGCATAACAGGCCCTCAGGCCCATGATGCTGTGCCGAGGTTTAATCCTAATGTAAAATATAATAACTTAACCGACGCACCCCTCAACTCACTGCTCTCCACGTGCCTATCCAGCAGTCACTGAAATGTCCCTAATGACTCGACTTCCACCACCACTACTGGCAACGTATTCCATGCATTCACAACTGTCTGCCTAAAGAACCTACCTCGGACATCTCCTCTATACCTTTCCCCTAATATCTTAAAACCCCTCGTACCCGTCAATACTGTCCTGGGGAAGAGTCTCTGGCTATTGACTCCACTTATTCCTCTCATTATTTTGTATACCTCCATCAGTTCTCCCCTCCTCCTCCTTCTCTCCAGAGAGAAAAGTCCGAGCCTATTCAACCTTTCTTCATAAAACAAACCCTCCAGTCCAGGCAGCATCCTGGTAAACCTCCTTTGCACCCTCTCAAAAGCCTCAGTATCTTTCCTATAATAGGGCGACTGGAACCGGATGCAATGTTTTATGTGTGGTCTCACCAGGGACTTGTAGAGCTGTAGCAAAACCTCACGGTAGTTAAACTCGATCCCCCTGTTATTGAAAGCCAAAACACCGTATACTTTCTTAATCACTTTATCCACTTGGGTGGCAACTTTGAGGGATCTATGTACTTGCATATCGAGGTTCCTCTGTTCCTCCACACTACCAAGGTTCTGTCTTTAATCATGTATTCAGCATTCGAGCTCGACTTTCCAAAATTCATCACTTCGCATTTATCCAGGTTGAACTCCATCTGCTATTTCTCAGCCCAGCTCTGCATCCAGTCTATATCTCGCTGAAGCCTGCAATAGCCCTCAATACTATTGACGACACCTACAACCTTTGTGCCATCTGCAAATTTGCTAACCTACCCCTCAACCCCCTCGTCAAAGTCATTTATAAAAACTATGAAGAGCAGAGGCCCAAGGACAGAGCCCTGCGGGACCACACTCAACACTAACCTTCAAGCACAATACTTGCCATCTACAACCACTTTCTGCCTTCTGTCAGACAACCAAGTCTGAATCCAGGTAGCTAAATACTTCCTGACTTTATGAATGAGACTACCATGGGGAACCTTATCAAATGCCTTGCTGAAGTCCGTATCCACCACATCCACATCGACCTGTCTTGTTTCCTCCTTGAAAATTTAATAAGACATGTGAGGCGTGACCTGTCCCTCACAAAGCCATGCTGACAGTTTTTAATCACGTTATGCTTTGCCAAATAGTCATCTACCCTATCCCTCAGAATTCTTTCTAAAGCTTTGCTGACCACAGACATAAGATGCAATATGATGAACGTGCGTTTGTTAATATGTGAATGTTTTATCAGAAGCCCTGGACTAACAGTTTTTAGCAATTTTCGTTTCTGCAACTGACTCGCTTCGGATTGATGCAGATGTGTTAATTACAGCAGAGGATTTCTCTAAATCCATCTCTGGTCGAGGGTACAATGTTCATTAATTGCCTCAATACAACATTTGTTGTGCTTACAAAAGGTGTTCTTCTGAAGACCCCTTTTTGGCAACAGCTTCAATGTCCAAGTTTCCTCAACCTTCCAGGGCCTCACCACCTGCTGGCCATTTCAGATTCTATTTTTACCTTGCTGTGTGTGGAAATATATATTTTCCGCTGAATTTGCAGTTCTAGAAATGTTTAATCGTAATGGTGATGGTCCTGAGACCACAGACCTTCCGAACGGACAGACTAATGTTTAGCTATCTGGATGTGTATTTGCCACCCAGAAAAATGCAGATATTCGACAGGTAATAATTATTTGCAGCATCAAAATAATGCCACTGTACATCCCAATAAGACATCTCTCACTATGTCCCATTCATCTGCTACCCCCCCCCAACCCCCCCCACCCCACCCCCGCCGCCCACCAACGGTAACCAACTGACACATTAGTGCTGCTCTCGAGATCGTCTTGAGCATTCGCTGCGAGGGAATCCATGCCGTCCTTTGGAAATGCAATTACGAGTGTCTGGCAGCTCATCGGGCAGCTGGAGTCCTAGAAATGCAATCCTTTGAATTATCACAATTTATCCTTTGCAAAACATTGAACACTTTGAAAAACTGTTTCTATGTCTTTGCGAGACCTTGAAGGTAAGGCTATTTTCAAGCAGTAAGCAGAAGCGATCTTCAAAATATCAATGTGTTCCTCTTATTATTTTGACGCCATGTTATTTAAATTTTGCCTTATTTTCATTACTGTCATTCATCCCACCCACCATTTCCACTCATTGAATAAACTTATTAGTAAGCTACAACAACAGGAAGCGAGAAAAGAGAGAGACAGATTGCTCGAGATAGACAGACAGAAATAACGAGAAATTCTCCAGCAAAGCTCACTTTTGAAATCCATCATGTCTGTAGTTCCTCAACAAGTATTCTTAAGCTCCGACACAAAGAAGTATGCATTCCTCCAAAACTATGAATATCAAAATGGAAACAAGATTCCTGCTGTACCTGTGCAAAAGAACTTAAGTCGAACACTTGACTGACCGAAGCAACAGACAAGTCATTCATGAAGATAAATAGCTCAAACATGAAGAATATGTACTGATTAACATAGCAAATAAAATGTTGAATTACATATACAAAAAGTGCAGAGAGCCACAATAGGGAAGCAGTGAAAAATGCGTTCAATCTGATGTTGCATCGTAGTTTAATCCTATCGAGACATTTCGTCCCATACAGTATGATCAAGTTAATTGGCAGGCGTGCTGTTTCTTGAAAATAATTTTTGATGCTTCAAAAATACACATGAATAAACAATATCAAAATATATTGTTCTCAGTCCCACTTAGCCCCAAAATATGCCATTGCCAGCAGATATCTCCTGTCTCAGATTTTATTTGCTGCATAGAATCCCAAAAATATAATGAATTACACTCAGCTGGTACTTCACGACATTGGAACTTTCATGATCTCCAATTGCTTACCCAAGATTTCACAGAAATTCTGAAGGCTGGTGAAATGGTGACGACTTATTTAAGAACTGATAGCAATGTCAAAAGTGGAGGAGGTTCTTCCTCCAAACTTGTATTCTATGAACGTGACAAATGTGATAATCAACCACCTCATATGTCCATTCACCCCTGTATTATCTGTAGCAGGTACGCTTTAATTATTATCTTGTATACTGCTCAAATGCTGACTTATTTTTTGAATGAATGCTGTCTTAGATTTAATGGTAAAATCCTGGCGAATGTTGCTGAATAAAGAGACCTTTGAGTACAAGTTCATAGTTCATAGAAAGTAGAGGTAAAGGTAGATAGGGTAGTGAAGATGTGCTTACCTTTATTGGTCAGACCATTGAATATACGAGTGGCGACGTCATGTTGAGGCAGTTTCAGACATTGGTGCAATTTTGGTCTGCCTCCTATCAGAAGAATGTTGAGAAAATTACAACAGTTAAGAAAAGATGTACAAGGACATTGCCAGGGTTGAAGTATTTCATCTGTAGAGTGAGGCTGAATAGGCTGCGACTATTTTCCCTTGAGTATCAGTGGCTGAGAGGTGACCATTTAAAGGTTCATAAGATCATCAGGAGCATGGATACAATAAATAGAAAAGTTTTTTTTTCCTTGAGATGAGGGAATGCAGAAATAGAGGAAACTGGTTCAGGGTGAGAGGGGAAATACATAAAATGGAACTAAAGGCCAAAGTTTTCATACAGATGGTGGTAAGTTTATGATATGTGCAGTCAGAGGAATTGGTGAAAGCTGGTACAATTTGAAAGGCATTTGGAAGGGTATATGAATAAGAAAGGTTTAGAAGTATATGGGTCAAGTGCTCACAAACGGAACTAGAGTATGTTAGTATATCTGGTCGGCATCATATGTTGGACAAAAGGTCTGTTTCTGTGCAGTGCATCTCTAAAACTCTATGACTACCTGGAACATCAGGTCTGACCAAAGATCCCCATTACGGTTCAGGTCCAATTCAGACAAAGGTAGCTTCTGGAAGTTCAATGACCATTGTTTGTGTGGGTGAGTGGAACAGTTCAGTCTGTTTTTGAGACTGCTGTTAAATGGCTGCGGATCATGACAGAAGTATTTATTTCGGATGCAAATGCAGTTCATTGAAAACGATAGCCTCGTGACCTATGACTGCAACTAAAAACAGTACTGTGATTGCATGACACAGGCAGAGCATAAAATGTCTGCGTTGATTTTTTTTCATTCAACTTGTGCATTGATGTTCATTTTGCTTCTGATCTATTGTTTTATGATCAACCTTCTCGTCAATTTGCAACATTGCGTTCAGAGACTGTGCACATACCTGTTCGTATATAGCCTTTCACGTTGAATTGTCATCGTCATTTTTGATGTCAACGATTATTTACTTTGACATCACTCTTTCATATAATTGATTCCAAATGTCATTTGACAGATCATAACTACTCCTTGATAATTTTCATGCATGTTTATACAGTATTTGCATTTTTTTTCTTTGAAAATAAAAGAAATAGAAACACTGCGGAAACGTGTAAAAGACACAGGTAAGAAAAGTGATGCCATGGTCTCCAACCGAATATAAAGTATAATTGTTAAGTCTTCAGTTGCCAAGCTCTGACTTACGTTAAAATTATAACAAAGGTTACAGTCTTAAGCATTCTGAAAAGTATAAAACATGTTTTATTGCTTAGATATCTGTTTCAAAGAAATTCCCAGTAACAATCTCGCAATCTGGAGGAACAGTGAGATTCTACTTCCACAGTTACCAAATTTCAGATACCGCTGTCACGATGCTTTTTTCACAAGGTTATGCTGTCCTTGGCTTTTTTATCCACTTGACATCTGCTTAAAACAAATTGCAAAGTTAGAGTCTGACTGATTATCTTGAAATTATTTGCGGGGGTCTGACCAATCCATAATACTGTAGATACGTGCACTTGGAATATGTGATGGGTCTGAAGACTGCAGTCAAATAAGTCACGAATGGAAGAACAACCATTTCTTAGAAGAGGTAGAGTCAATAGACGTAGAGCAACAGAAGCCCAGTAAGTCTGACAACGTTGGAGAAGCATGAAATTTGACACTTCAGGCCGAGACCTTTCATCGGAACTGGGAAAGTAGAAGGAACAGGGAACTAAATTGGTGAGGTGGGATTGCCTTTGGTGGATGCAGGTGGTGGCAATTCCGACTGGACTGGCGTGGAGAAATTAGGTGATTTGGAAGGTGGACACGTGGGTCTGCGCGTGGAGGCGGGGAGGAGAGGGAGAACTAGGCATGGTTTGATTCTAGTAGTGGAGCGATTTTGAAACAGGTGAATTGTATGTTGAGGCCGTTGGACTTTAAGCTCCCGAAGCGAAATTTAAGGTATTGTTTCTCCATTTTGGCGTTTGCGTTTATTTTGACTGTGGAGGAGGTGCAGGATGGACATGTCACCAAGGGCCTGGGAGGGGCAGTAGAAATGGATGGTGTCCAGAAGTTCGTGTTGACTGATTTCGGGAAGAGGGCAGGTGCACCGAAAACCAATCTCATCGTCTGTGACTGGTGTCACTGGGATAGAGAAGACCACTTCAGCAGAACGTATGCATTAGACAAGTTTGAAGAAGTGCAGACAAATCTCTGTCGGACGAGGAAGGATTGTTTTGGGATTTGGTGGACATAAATCACGAGGTATGTGTGTAAGTTTTGCACCTCTCCTCGTTGCAGGGAAAAGTACCAGATGCAAGGAAAAGATTATTGTGAAGTGTAGCTTTGACAGGAATGTCGCAGAGTTAACAATCGTTACAGAAAGCAGATAGGGATAGGGAATTAAATATCTTTTTATGATTGATTCTGATTGCATACGGCCAAAGTAGAGGAGGATGATGCATTCTATTTGGAGGTTGGTGGCGTGGTTTTTGAGGACCTTATTGTTGGGCAGAGTCCAGTTGAGGGCAGAATTAGATGAAATGAGGGACATGTGGTTGAGGGTATCATTGATCATTGAGGAAGGCAAATTACTGTCTTTAAATTAGAGGATACCTAGGGTGTCCTGGTGTAGACAATCTCAACCTATGGGCAGATTTGGTGGAGGAATTGGAATTATGCGATCGTATTATTGCAGGAGAGCAAGTGAGGCGAGGTGTAGAGGAGGCAGCTGTGGGAGTTGCTGCGTTTGAAATGGATGTTGATGGTGAGACAGTTTCCCAAAATAGAACCGAAGAGGTACCAGAAAGGGGAAGGAGATGTCAGAGATACTCCACGTGAGTTTCAGGTCGAGATGGAAGGCATTAACAAAGTTGATTAATTGATCGAACTCCTCCCGGGTCATTAACTTCACAACTCCTTTGGAAATTGTACAACTCGCACCAATTCCTTGTATACACCTGGCACCTCTCCCTGCAACCGCAAGAGGTGCAAAGTCTGCACTAACACCTTGCCTCTCATCTCCACCAAAAGCTCCAAAGAGTCCTTCCAGTTCCAGCAGAGATTAATCATCACGTCTTCCAAACTGGCTTATTGGATCCATTCTTCCCATTGTAGTCCAATATGGTATCGTTTATATCAGGTAGACCAAACACAGTCTCGGAGACTGGTTCACAGAGCACGTGGGCTCTGCACACAATAATCAACAAGAACTTCCAGTTGCCATCCATTTCTACTCCACCTTCTACTCCCCTGATGACATAACCATCCTGGTCTTCCTCCATTGTAAATGTGAATCCAAACACAAACTAGAGGAACAACATCTTTGCATCTTGAGTTAGACTTCGCTAAATTCAAAATATCTCCATCCCAACATCATCCCATGTCGAGCCCTCCTCGCCTCCCCACCTCCCTGACCAACTTATTTGTCCAGCTATCCGCTCTGCCCCTCTCCATGAACCAATCATGATTATATGCTACCTACAACTACCTAACCACACCTATCTTTCTTACAGCCCTACCTACCTCCGTCGATTTATTTCTGTGTTCTCCTCACCCTCTCCAGTCCTGGTGAAAGGTCTCGGTACAAACCATTGAATGTCCTGCTCCTTCAATGCTGTCTGACCTGCTGTGCTTCTCGAAGTTCATGCCTATTGGCTCTGCTTCCAGCATCTGTATGCCTACTGTCTCCAAGATTCCCAAAATGTTCTTCAAATGTTCTTGCCTTTCGGTTAAATTGCTACATTACATAGATATTGTTATGAAGCTGAGGTTGTTTACTGCACCTCTAAGAGAGAGTGGAAGTTGTTTTGCACTGAGAGCTTGCAGGCACTTCTGATGTGACTATCAGCTTCAGGGTGTTCTGTAAATGAGAAAATGTTTAATAATTGGCTGCTTTCACAGCAGTTCGAATTTAGTCAATCAGTTTAAATTAGACCCCATAACACTAAAACCCAGTCACGTGTCATTTTTTTGTTCCTGTCACCCGTGAACTAAAGAGACGATCTGAAGTTTGGGGGGTGCATATTTGCAGACATTTTGACGAGTTAGATAGATAGAGCGACCAACTGCCATCGTCGGAGTAACTGCCAGCAAAGCACACTCTATCAAAGGTACCTTTTTCTAATGAAACATCTTTGCAGCAGAAGACCAAAGGCAACGCATGGCGATTCTCAACCGTGGAAGACAGACACCAGAGACGACAGCATTTGTCTGGTTTTGAAAATTAAGTTGATATAATTTGATTTTTTTAGTGAAACAGTCTATTGTTGTCGAATGAAATGTAGATAATAAATATTTAAGAGAAAGAATGTTTATATTTGTGAATTGCTTTTGTTTAATGTTCACTTCTTGAGTTAAAGTCAAATGATTTATTTTTCTTTAAATACTGGAAGTTGGGCTTTCTCTGTCACTCATATTTTAACAGTTTATGAGACTTGGTGAGCTTTTCTGAATATTTTATTTAATTAGCAGAAGGGTTCACTGCGGTGTTGTAACAGTTTGGAGGCTGAGGTTCATGATTTGGACAGGTTTAGACAGATCTTGTCTGTGATTTGGAGAAATGTGAAGATGGTTGGGGCACGAAAAATCCCAGGATATTTAAACACTTGTTGGTTAGTTGCTCAGATCTTTCAATAAATCTTAGGTGAGACAATTTCTAAATTATGGTTGCTTCTTGTTCGTTAAATTAAAAGTGACGGAAATGACTCTGAAAACTGCAAAAGAGGTTCAGAAGCTTGAAGATGAACCCCAAATTTGCTAAGAAATCTCAGGACAGAAAAAGATCGTGCTTTTAGATTTAGCAAAGAGGTTAGGATTGGGTGTAAGAAAGGATCATAATAAAGGTGAGTTTGTATTAGTTAATAAAGCACTTAGGTGTGTCAGAGACAGAGAAAAGTGCAGTGGAGTGCAAAATCAACTTAAATTATAATTGAAGAAAAGATAAACAACGAGAGGGAGAGGAAAAAGAAATTTAGAGAGAAAGAGAAAGAGAGAGAGAGATAAAACCGAGAGAGAGAGAGAGAGAGAGAGAGAGAGAGATAAAACAGAGAGACGGAGGAAAAAGAAGGGGAGAGAAAGAAAAAGAGAGTGAAGAAGAGAGGGACAGAGAAAAAAACACAAAGACAGAGAGTGAAAAGGAAATGGAGAGAAGTTTCTTAGCTGAGCAAGGAGAGAGGGAGGAAAGAAGGATAAAGGAAGAGAGAAGGAAAGAAGATAGGAAAATGCGACTTTGTCAAGAAAGTGAAGTTGACATATTAGAGATGAAGAGAAAAGGTATTGATCCATACAAATATCGTAAAACAATGCTATGTTTGATGAGAAAAATGCCGAAGCCTTCTTTACTTTATTTGAAAAATTGGCTCAGCAGATGACTCGTCAGAGGACTTGTCCGTCGTGATAATTCAAACTAAGCAGGTAGGCAGAGCTAGTGAGGTATATGCAGTGTTGTCAGATGAGGGGTCAAGATATTATGAAGTTGGCAAACAAGCTATTTTAAGTGCGTCTGAGTTCGTACCAGAAGCGTGTAGACAGCGGTTCAGAAACGTAAACAAGGAACCAGGTCAGAATTCTCTTCAGTTCGAATGAATTAAACATAGTAATTTGAAAGACGGGTGCGGGCCTTAAAATTAGATAAGGCCTATGAGACTCTAAGTTAGATTATCCTGCTGGAGGAGTTGAAAAACGCACTTCCAAAGAGGATGATAGTTCATGTGGATGAACACAAAGTTCATGAATTAAGAAGAGCAGCAGAAATAGCTAATGAATGCATTGGTGCTTAAGGCAACATTTAGCTTCCAGCAAGATTTTCATCCTGAGAGGGATAGAAATTGGTGGAAAGGGGTATGCTACTCGACAAAATAAAGAAAATACCACAGTGTCTGGTAACTGCTTAACACAGATTCGAAACGAAGCCCAAGAGGGTGAAAAGGAACACGTGTTCCACTGTGGGAAAGTAGGAACGTAAAGTCGCAGTTCTGGTCGTTAAAAAAAATGTGTTGTTGGAAAAGATGTGTTAAAAGAGGCTACGGCAGTGGCATTAGTGTAAATAGTAAAGAACGCCACAAGAAAAGACCAGGAGCTGTGGGAGAGTACACAACCGCAGCAAGACCTGGTTATGGAATTAGAGCTTGCGATCTATGAGCAATTCACCTCTGTTGATAAAGATTACACAGAAGGAACGCGGGAGAAGGGACACAAGTTAAAACTTTTAGAGATTCGGATTCTAAACAATCTCTAATATTAAGAGATGTGTGTATTAGCACTCGTTCGGCTCTATTACTTAAGGGTGTGATAATTTGTGGCATAGCTTGAGAGAGATTTGGCGTATCCCTATGTAACATCAGGTTGGAGTGCCAACTCAAGACAGGGAGAGTACAATGGGGTTGATTGGCAGTGTCTCATTTCCAGGAATACCGTTTGTTATTTGTAACTATTTAGGAGGATCCAAGGTGAAAGTGACCCCTGGAGGCTGAGAGGTAACCTTATAGATGTTTACAAAATTATGAGGGGTATGGGTAGGGTAAATTGGCAAAGCCTTTTCCTTGGTGTCTGGGAGTCCAGAACTAGAGGGCATAGGTTTAGGGTGAGAGGGGAAAGATATAAAAATTACCTATGGGTCAACTTTTTCACACAGACGATGGTACGTGTGTGGAATGAGCTGCCAGAGGAAGTGGTGGAGGCTGGTAAATTGCAACATTTAAGAGGCATTTGGATGGGTATATGCATAGGAAGGCTTGGGAGGGATATGGGCCGGGTGCTGGCAGGTGTGAGTAGATTAGGGTTGGGATATCTAGTCGGCATGGACAGGTTGGATCGAAGGATCTGTTTCCGTGCTGCCATCTCTATGACTATGACTCTATAACACCAACTATCCACCGAAAGACATGACCCACTGTCGCTAGTATGCTTAGATACAGAAGAGGAAGGACACCACTTCGACTGGGGCAACACATCCATCCTAGTATATCCTAAACAGAGAATTCCTAGAGGAAATTCCGAGATGTCTGGCATTTAAAGCAGAACTCCATCAATAAGCATATCGATTTGGACTCCATTTACCAACCTCTGTGAGAAAGAAAATAACATGATATCACCCACCTTAAGAGACCAGGGCACATGAATAGAAAGCGGGACATAATACCATCGCTTCAATGGAGGCTCACTGATAATTATACCTCGCATGCTGATGCAATGTCTGAAAAAAAACATTCCAGCTCAGCGATCAAACTTACAACCTGAACATCAAATGATTATTTTCAACGTTTTGCTTATTCAAGTCTTATTTGTCAAAACAAAGGATTCATACAAATCCTTATTGCAGAAAACCCATTTTCTATCTCTGTATCCACTATGTACAGCTGGTAATCTCAGCTGACCTTATACTTATCATTGAAAACAAGGTCGTTTTTGAGGGAAATACGAACAAAAAATGTTCCATCTTATGACCCCCAACGTCACGTTATTAGGCATTCCAGTTGACATACAAATAAGACAACACGTGAAAAATACGTAGAGGTTTTACATGTCGTGCATCCAGCCGACTTTGTAATTCAGCATCTTTATGGATGACCCTACACCACAGCTGAAATTCCACCCAGCTACAAGTAACCCTGAATTCTCTAATTCATGTGTGGTTTGTCTTAAACTGCATTCAATAATGAAACATTAGATCAATGATTGCAAAATGAAAGATAACGCAAGTACATTTTTCATGTGCTATCAGCCTGCTAAAACAGATTATTGCACATCTCTGAACTAGCTATTACCTGACACCGAATCTCCCGACTCACGGGTTGGGACAATTTCATCGTGCTACAGGAGCCCTAGCTTGTAAAGTAATCTCTATCTTAAAGGAAGGCATTCTACTGCTGAGAGAGTGTCTCCATGTTCCAGTCGTGTTATGGACCAGGCCAAAGTACCTCAAAATATTCAAGAAAGGTAGCCTAGACGCAGATTTATTTTTGTTATTTTAAAGGTAGATTTGAAGTGGATATTCCGGATTTGATGCAGCTGGTCAAACCATTTGGCTTTAAATAAAAGAGAACTAATTTAATGACTGAAGTTGAAACATGACTAAAGAAAGTGGAATTCAGAATAATGTAACTATTTAAAAATTTGGCAGACATGATACAGTAACTGTTACTCATTAACAATTCCAATACAGTAACGTTGCCCAAATACAGCCCTTGGCAAAACAGTCAATTCAAATATAGATTCTTGCAAGCAGTCGGGGACCACATCTGAAGATATTTTAAAAGAAGGTCAGAGCGGACCTTCACAGAAGATTGCAAACCCCCTGGACTAACAAGTCTTGAGACTGTTACAATTAAAAACAATATAGGAATAAAATCTTAATTAAGAGAACGAGACACTGCCTTTCCATTGTGAAATCAGTACTTTGTAGACTTTCTGGCACCTCTTCCTTTATGACCTCTTTTGAAAACAACCAAGACAAAAAAAAGACCTTTTTCGTGTGACAGTATCGTTACACACCGTAAGCTGTTTAATTACAATGAGTGATACTCTGACACATTTCTAAGTCTGCAATAGTTTAAAATCTAAAATGAAGACAATGAAAAGCCAGCTGTGCATGAAACAGGCATGCAATACAGTCCGGTGTAACAGCTTGATCCTCAGTTTGGCACAACATATCTAGAACCAGTAGTCCATTCTTTCCTCAGTCATTTCAACACAAAATGCAAAAAAAGCAACATATATTTTTCTCCTGTCTCCATCCATTGGATGTATGATTGTTTCCAGGTGGAGCTAATAATTTTAATGATTTTATTGGTCTAGTAAAGCCTCGGTGTTTTACAGTTGGTGTTTTATAGTTACTAATAATACTGGTTGTAATACATTAATAAATTCAGACACAAATGTTCAAATAAAATATTTTTCTGCTTCAGGTTTGCACAGAACTAATATCAAATATTAAGGGTCACGTTGCATTTTGTGTTGATTTTGCTTGGCACATGGAAAGATATTTGCACGTTGCAGTTGACGATCGTTTATTGCCGAAAACAAGTATTCTGGCAGCTTCGCAATACATCAGATTGTTTTATTTTATTTTCATAAAGGTTGATTTTGCAGCCACTCTGGATCTGTGATACACAGAAATATGCAAAATAATAAACTACTGCTGCGAGCCATAACAGGGCCTTCCTCGTGAAAGTTTGTAATTCAGCGGTTTGCCTGCTTTGTGATACTTCATTTCAAGCTCATTCTTGGCTCCAAGGAACAGCATCCAGATAAAGATGTATCAATGCCCTGCGTTTATAGTACCCGAAATTATCTTTACGACGTTTATCAAAATTAAGCTAGCCAAGCAATTATGTTACAAAGATAATATTTCCTCCCCCACCCAACTTCCGCTTGATTCAATGCCATCCAAGTAGGATCGTTAGCCAATCAGCAGTAAGTTCGGTCAGGCAGGATTTTTAAAACAGTAGCATTGAAGGAGCTGTTTAAATCACTAAATGAGAAAAAAGTTAGATATTTGCATGAAATAAGCTTAAAAATGTTTTGCTGGAACAGCGCAGCAGGTCCGGCAGAATCAAAGGATCAAGAGAATCTACGTTTCGGGCATAAGCCTTTCTTCAGGAATGAGGAGGGTGTGCCAATCAGGCTAAGATAAAAGGTAGTGAGGAGGGACTTGGAGGAGGGGCGTTGGGAATACATAGGTGGAAGGAGGTTAAGGTGAGGTGATAGGTCGGAGAGGGGGGTGGGGGCGGAGAGGTCGGGAAGAAGATTGCAAGCTTCTTCGCGACCTCTACCCCCCCAACCCCTCTCCAGCCTATCACCTCACCTTAACCTCTTTCCACCTATCGTATTCCCAACACCCCTCCCCCAAGTCCCTCCTCCCTACCTTTTATCTTAGCCTGCTTGGCATACCCTCCTCATTCCTGAAGAAAGGCTTATGCCCGAAACGTCGATTCTCATTTTCCTTTGATGCTGCCTGACCTGCTGCGCTGTTCCAGCAAAACATTTTTAAGCTCTGATCTCCAGCGTCTGCATTCCTCACTCTCTCCTATTTGTATGATATAAGTCTTGCTACAAAACTTTGTAAGATTATCAAAGAAAGATTACATAATTGGATGCATCATATTCGGCTAACTAGATTAACTAATTCGCTGAAGGAGTACATTTTAGCTCATTTGGAGAATGCCTTTATATATTTGTTATTGACAATAAAATGCATTTTCTGCAAAGAATTGACATTATAAACAAAATTTCTATGACAAAATGCTTGCCAACCGATTCGTTAAAAGCTGGTCCGAGTTATAAAATCACTATGTCAAAAAGCTGAATTGCTTAGATGCCTTTCCAGATTTAACACAGTCCATAATGGCATGACGAATAATCCTGGAGTTTAAAGAAAAAGGATAATTATGATACGTGTTTGCGTGGTAATAATTAATTTCTGGTGTTTGTTCGAAAAGGCTAATATTTCAAATGTGACAATGTTCTGTTACAGAAACAGACTTGAATGAAAAAAATGCACGTAAGATATTCTGGATTGTTTATATTCCTGTGTTTTTGTAGGACCAAATTATTAAATTAAAGACAAAATTCACCAAAAATCTAGTAACCGTTCTCAAAATGTAAACCTTTTGATATCCTAACAATGAACAAAACATTCGATATAAATACTACACCCTCAGTTTTAATGTTACACAAAATAACCTGTCGACCGAAACTCGCATATTGAGCATTATGACTTTGAAATTCTTTAAGTTGGAGTGTTTTATTCATGAGAAAGCTTATATATCGATTAATATCAAAATGTTTTTCGAGTTATTGTGCTATCTAGGTCACTCTCTTGTTCGATGAGCGTGCCATAATGCAGGCTTTCTCAGACTACACCACCCCAATACTTGCCACTCTTTCTTTATGCCTCATGTCGCACATATTTTAAATAAGGCAATGAAACGAATACTGCATTCCTTTGTAGCATGATAAGCTAATAATAAATCAGCAGGCTATCTTCCATTCACCTTTCTTCCATTTATTGAAGTAAAGTTATCAATCAAATTAGGATTATTATTTCATCGCAATTATCCCTAAATATGTGGTTTTGTATAACACATTCGAAGCATCAATCAATACATTTGACAGGACGTCGTCATCAGTAGACATTCACTTATATTGTTCAACTTAAACAGTATCCATTTCATACATCAGTAATAACAAAAAAACAAACATTTCGTTGCAAAGATTTATGATTCAGAACTCTGCACAGCGAATAGCACAGGTGGAAAATTTTCACAAGTTGCAATCCACATTTAAAAGTTTATGGAACTGCATATCAGAAAAATAATTTGCACCTAACTGTTCATGCCCAACAGTGAGAAAGGTTTTGCTTGGCTAACGTCTAATGAATATGCATTTTAGTCCCAAACAAAAACAAAAAATTATTATATACTCACCAGAAAACTAACTTGCACTTAACTGTTCATGCCCAACAGTGAAAAGGGTTTTGCTTGGCTAACATCTAATGAGAATGCAATTGTATCAAAAACAAACATTGATGGTATACTCATTTGCTCTGCCAGCATCTTTGAGAAGAAATCAGTGTTATTGATGATGTGATGATGATTAAAAAGGGAAATGGTTGTGGGAGGGTCCAGAGTAGAATTAACCCAAGAAAGGTTTTACGTACCCTACATAGGCACAGGTATACCTGAGAGTAATGCGAATACCTGGGTAAAAGAAGTCCTTTAACCCGATGAAAGTGAGATATCTTAAAGTGCAGCTGGTTAAAAGTGATAGCGAACTCTATCAGGCAGAAAAATGGGTCTGGGTGTGTTAATTTTCGGAGGGTCAGTGTGTTCTGGTTGGGCCAAAGGGCCCGTTTACACACTGTAGGGAATCCAATCTAATCTAAAAGAGAGTGATGGTGGATGGAAATCGTTGAGGTCTTCTTTCGAGGAAGAATGAGAGCATGCTGAAAACATCACAATGCGAAATAAGCTTGTGAATAAATTATACGTCCAAAGTACAGGCAAGGTAGCTTCTGATCATGAGCTGGAAGTTATGAAATTGACTAAAGCATTAGAAGAATCATGGATGTCGCTGAGAAGGGACTGGACAGGGGAAGAAGAAAATAGAGCTGAGTTAGAAAGTAGTAACTTCAGTGGGAGAGGAACAGGCAGCAACATTTAGTCAGCCTGTGCAGTCGTGTTTGTGGATTTTGAAGGCAAAGTAGAAGCGGGCTCGAGGCGAGTGAGGCACTGTGAGCTCGCACACCATTGCAAACAAATTCACACATGAGATAAGGTTGATGACAATCTTGGACACAATTACCTGTTCCTCAATGGTCAGGTCATGTTCCGGGGAGATGAAAGGTGGTGCGCAATTTAGATATTGGCACTCCATAATGTAGATGTCAGTATGCTAGAAGCAGCAGTACAATCCTTTTGCACAGGATTGATGAAAAAGTCAAGATAGAATTTCAGAACACGGAGTGCAGTCTGTTCAGAGGGTGATAGGTTCTGATGTTAGAGGGAGTGGGGTGCAGAGAAATTATGGCGAACAGTGACGCGTGGACACATCTCAATGAACAATTCGAGTGCCGGAAAATAGGAAACAGAGAGGCGGAGTCAACAGAAGAAGAGTTCAATGTTGTACCTATCCTGAAATTCATTAAGTTGGGAAATCAAAAGAATAAAACGTTGTATGGAATGTTCAGCAGTAGTGAACGGAATTTCAGAAAGGATGGTAACTAGTGTACAATTGGCACGATCAGGAAGTTGATGTAATTAGAGGAAAAAGAAGTAGACGAACGGTCCTGAGACACGTGGATATCTCTGAGCTTTTGCAGCTTGCGTTTGTTAATGCCTGACAGAGAGTCAAATGATTTATTATTTGAATATCGAACGAGCTAGAGAATTATGTGAAAATGGTGAACATTAAAAAAAATAAAAATAAAAAGATGGATTACTGGGCTAATGGTAGACTACTTGGTAGTGTGGAAGAGCAGAGGGATCTTGGTGTCCATGTACACAGATCTCTGAAAGTTGCCACCCAGGTAAATAGTGCAGTGAAGAAGGCATATGGCGTACTGGCTTTTATTGGTAGAGGAATTGAGTTCCGGAGTCCTGAGGTTATGCTGCAGTTGTATAAGACTCTGGTGCGGCCGCATCTGGAATATTGTGTGCAGTTTTGGTCGCCATACTATAGGAAGGATGTGGAGGCACTGGAACGGGTGCAGAGGAAGTTTACCAGGATGTTGCCTGGTATGGTAGGAAAATCCTATGAGCAAAGGCTGAGGCACTTGGGGTTGTTTTCATTGGAGAAAAGAAGGTTTAGGGGTGATTTGATAGAGGTGTACAAGATGATTAGGGGGTTAGATCGGGTTGACAGTGAGAACCTTTTTCCACGTATGGAGTCAGCTATTACAAGGGGGCATAGCTTTAAATTAAGGGGGGGTAGATATAGGACTGATGTTAGGGGTAGGTTCTTCACTCAGCGAGTCGTAAGTTCATGGAATGCCCTGCCAGTAGCAGTAGTGGACTCTCCCTCTTTATGGGTATTTAAGCGGGCATTGGATAGGTATATGGAGGATAGTGGGTTAGTGTAGGTTAGGTGGGCTTTGATCGGCGCAACATCGAGGGCTGAAGGGCCTGTACTGCGCTTTATTCTTCTATGTTCTATGTTCTATGTTCTATTGAGAGCTCTGAAACAGCGTGAAGCATGTTGATACAGAGACAGGTCGAGGGCTTGCATATTGTAAAGCATTATTTCAAGAATGCATTTCGGGATGCAATCAGAATAGTTGTCGGAATACTTCATAGAGTTACCTATATCCCGGTTGATTCGAAACACAAAGGATGCCATTTCAGTCAAAAATTGTTTTGGCAAAGACCTTGTTAAGTACATGAGAAGAAGAAAAAATAACAATAGAGAACATGGAAATAATGGTTAGAATAGAAATCCTGTCCAAGGCAGGACCAAAAAGTCTTTAACGACTGTCTATCTTAATTAGCATTAAGTGAAACAACAATATAAAGTTAAGTGCAGCAGCTGGTGAATATTGTGAATCATTAAAAAAAACAAATTGCTAGTGAAACTCAGCAGCTCTTGCAGCATTTCTGGGATGAGATCAGAGGCGATGTTTCATTAGAACGTTTATCAGAAGGGAAATATAATACTTGCACTGACACCGATGGGGAGAGAGGACCAGAGTCCAATGATTTGTAGGTTAGGTGTACAGGCCATGTAAAATTGCCCAAAATGTCTGTTTCTTGTCAGGATGAGGTGGATTCGCCTTTGGAAAATCTACATTAGAGGAATGTGCTAGGGAGACTGTAGGCCTTCAGAAGGTCAGAATGCACCCAATCTGTCGAAAGGGAAGCTACCACACTGCAGCTATCACATGATTTGATAATTCCATGATAGGTGTTGATGAAACTGAGAGAGTGAGAAAGACGTGAAATGGTTTGGCAAATAATTATATATTTGTATGCACTTTTGCACTTGCATTTTTATAATCTTCTTTAGATTCCCCTTAAAATATGGCGAGACAAAGGTAAAGCAAATAATTTTCCAAGAAAGCTGCAGGTGACACGCAGCATGACAAAACAGCAAGAAACTTTAGTATGTTGAAGGTTCCTAAATAAGAAAAAATCTTCCTTTGCAGAAATTGAAACTCTGATCAAACGTCTTGATGCAAAAGGTTAGCACAGTGTTAAATTACAGTTAAAATTATTTGCACAATTTTAAGACACATTTACTTTCAGCTGGAACAAAACAAAACAGCATTAACTTATTTTTACAGATTCTGGAATTTAAACTGTATCTAAGGAGATTAAAGAAAATATGCTGTGCTTTGAAGCTAATAAAATATCAGTTCATAGGGCCGCTTAAAAATGTATATCTGTTTTGTTTTCAGTTACGTTCTAGCTGAATTGTATTGCACAATGATCTTTTTTCACGTTCTTACAGCTAAAACTTGGTTTAAACAATAAGTATAGTTCCCTAGACAGAAAAATAAAATAATTTCAGTTTGACACAGTAGTACTTAATGATATTTCTCTCTTTACAGATGAAAACTTGTTCGATGGAAACTTAGGTAATTATGAACGGTTTTGAACGCTTGAATACACTATTTACGTGAGATGCTTTTTCATGAACAAAGCATACTATCTCCTTAGCGATGATATTCGTAGTCTTGCTTAATTCCCAGTATTTGCATAATGACTTTTACGCTGGTGTTCGGGGTTGTGTTGGGGGGGGGGGGGGGGAGGGGAAGTGGTGGGGGGGATTTCCAAGGTTTTAGATTGAGCAAATTTTGAAGAACTGCAAACTGTGAGGCGGATAGAATCAAATTCCAAAAGGGCATTATCATGCTGGCACGTTAGGTAGACAGCAGAAGATTTTCAAGAATTAGAAGTACGACATTGAGCTATTTGGTGGCAAGAACGGCAAACAAAGCAAAAATTAGTCACCGAATTCTAGAGGGCGTGGGGAAACAGACGGACCTGTGTGCATATGTTCACAAATCAATGAAGGTGGTGCACAAGGAGAGAGAACAGTAAATAATTCTCACTTTTTAAATCTTAATCACTAATGTCATAGAATATGCGAACAGGATGGTTGGCTGACTGCAGATGTTGCAAGTGTTTTTCCTGAGAGAAGACAGCTGAAATGAGAGCTCATTGAGATTTTCACAATCATGAGCCAGAATAATAGAGCAGATTAGCTGGAAGTTTTCCCATTTGTGAACCTAACTAGAACGTAAGTACTGTGTTAGTTATGAAAATATATCCTCGTTGTAAGTATAAAACTAGAGAAAGGGGAATTTCTAACTTATTAGGCAGGAACTGGCAAAAAAAGTTGCAAGACATGTTTAAATGTAAATCCAGACCTGACAATTGGGTGTATTTTAACAGCCAGTTGACGTGACTGTTCAGAAATGGCACGTTCCTGTCAGGATAAAAGATAAGGATGAAAACTTGCTGGAAGCATGGATGATGAAAGCCTTTGTCTGTGTTGTGAAAAAATAAGTGATATGGACTGCCCAGTTTTGAACTGGGGTGAACAAAGTTAAAAAGCATACAATCTTAGGTTATATAACCAGTTGCATTGCAGTCGCATGCTTTTTTTTGTTCAAAGGGCACATAATCTGCTGGTAGTCAATGCAGAAAAACAAGACATAAAACGTTTTATAAATTCCTACTTTGGAAGTAGAACCACTTTGAATCAAAATTTCGATACAGACAGACTGTGTCATCACACATTTTTTACATTGCCTGAGCAGTGATGTCACTATTTTAAAAATAAAACCTGAAGTTATCTCCAGAATGTGACTTAAAGTAAGATCTGGGTTTTCCACACTAATGAACTGAAACCTGAAACTCATTCTAAAAGGTGAAAGATTAAAAAGCATATAGGATTTTTTTCAAAATATCATTTTATTCACATGACACTGTGGTCGTTTCTAATAAATTTTCTGTCTTACGACCCTATCCCAGTAGTTACCTGAAAAAGGAGCATCTCTTGGAAAACTAGTAAATCGGAATAAACCTGTTAAAAAGAATTTGGAAGTAAACGGACAAATTAGGTAACAGATGCAAACACGTCCCTTGACGAGTATGAAACAAGCAGAAAACAGCCTTAAGAAGTAATTTGTTTAGCTTGAAAGGACAGTGAATTACAAGTAGGATTAAGGGAAATTCCAAGTTTTTTTAACATGTTCGTTAGGAAGAGTACAGATACAAGGAAAAGCATGGATTCAGTCACGGAGAAATGAAGAAATTGATGCGTGGAATAAAAGGGACTGAGCTCTTTAATGAATGTTTCATTTCGATATTCACCAAAGAAACTGAAAGTAGCTTTAGAGGATGATTTTTTGATACTGTAACATCTGTCGACATTCAAAAGGAGGAAGCGTTCGTTTTCTTAAAAAGAAGGGAGATGAGTCCACAGGGTGCACTGGTATCTAACACAGGATATTATGGGAGGGAAAAGAACAAATTACTGGGGCCTTGGCAGAGCTCTTTGCAACTTCTTTCGCCACAGGCAAGGTCTCAGAAAACTGGAAGATAGGCAACGCTGCTCATTTATTCAGGAAGAGTAACAGGGATGATTCTGGAAATTATAGGCTAGTGAAATTTACTTAAGTGTCAGGAAAATTATTCCAAAGCGTTTTAAGAACAAGATTCAGGTCAATTGGAAGCAAAGTTGACTTATTGGGAATACGTAGCTTGGATTTACGACATAGAGGTTTTGTTTCACAAGCTCGATTGAGGTCTCTGAGGCAAGCATGAAGATAACTCTTGTGGGCACTGCTCTGGATGTTATTCAGATGGACTTATGTTAAAGTATCTGACGCAGTCCCTCAAGGCAGACTGGTCCAGAAGATTATTTCGCATGAAACGCATAGTGAAATGGGCAGAGAGTACAGGGGGCATTGGCGAGGAATGTAGTGACTGGAGTTGTTCAGTTGTCCACCATCTTTTACGACTGGATGTGGCAGACTGCAGAGCTTATATCTGATTTATTGGTGGTTTGGATCGCTCAGTTAGATCGCTTGCTGCATATGTTGTTTGGCATGTAAATAATCTTGTTTCGTGGCGCCCTCAGGTACGTCTGGTACAGTTTCTGGCATGCACTTTCCATTGAGCGAGGATTGATACCTGCCTTGATACAATGATTAAATGGGGGTTTACCAGTTAATTAATTTCCAGATTGTGATAGAGTAAGATCCTGTGACTGTTCATGGCCCACAAGAACTCAGAGATGCCCAGGCATGAGTTGCTAGATCTGGTCGAGCTATGCCCCATTTAGCATGATGATCGTAACATAAAGCAAGGCGGAGGTTATTCTCAGTGTGAAGGGAAATGCTTGTATCCATAAGGGCTGTGTGTCGTTCCCTCCTCCTGATACTGTCATGGATAGACTCATCTGCAGCTTTCAACGTGTTTTTGTCATTTGTGGGCTCTCTCATGAATTGCTTCAGGCTGACTCTAGTGGTTATGTCCTTTGGGGTTCAGTTACAAGTATTTCTGCCGAGCCACTGATTGGATCTCACACATTCAGAGTGCATTAAGAGCCCTTACTATCCTTAGTGTTTTCTCGAATTTTTGGTCAGCATAATGGAATAATGATTTATCGGATAATGCAGGATGATACATGCCAAGACTTTGCCTTACCTGTGGGTAAACTGTATCCACGAGACTTCATGAGACCTGGAGTCAATGGTGAAAACTCCCAGGTCAGCGCCTGCCGGACTGCACTCACTGTGCCACCACCTCTTTGTCTTTAGTGTGCCGATGAGACAGGGGTTAATCTAGCAAAAATAATGGTTACAGTGGAAATCTGGGGGACTGTAAGTTATGATTTCATGTGAATGACGCTGCCAGTCTGTTGTATGAGTCGTCTGTATGATAGTCTTTCAATTTTGGCACTATCCCTCGGCTGTAAGAAACGTTGGCTTTTCATGTTTGACAGAGGTCTTTATACTGTTATCTTTTTTGTTGCCTCGGTCAATGCCAGATGATCCATCTGAAATCATTTCTTTGAGACATTGTAGCGATTGATACACCTGAATAGCTTGTGTGGGCATTTCAGAAAGCAGTTAAGAGTAATCCCCATTTCTGTAGATCTGCAGTCACATGTAAGCCATATCAGATGAGGATTGTATATTTCCTTCCCATTCGTGAACGAGTTGGGTTTTCAGGCAAACGGCAATGATTTTACCTGAATTTCATCTTCTAGCAAAATGTATTCAAAATCTTTGAAGATTTCAACTCGTGTTCCCAAGAATATCACTGTATTTTTCGATAAAACGAAAAGCATAGTCATGGAAAAGCACAGCAGGTCAGGCAATATCCGAGGACCAAGAGAATCTTGCATAAGACCTTCATCAGGCACATTTCCAGAAAGAAGGACTTATGCCCGAAACATCGATTATCCTGGTCCTCGGTTGCTGCCTTATCTGCTGTGCTTTTCAAGCACCACGTATTTCGAGTCTGAACTCTGCATCTGCGGTTTCTCACTTTCTTCTTTTTAGAGTAAACATCAAGTAATCATAACACAAATCTATCGCCTCACTTTGTGTTTGTCGATGAGACAAGAATAGCTGCAATTGTGAATAGTGAGGAATGATAACAAAGGATGTCGCAGACACAGAACAGCTGTATATTTGGTTGGTGAAATGGCAGCTAGAGTGTTATCTGGGCAAGTTTGAGTTCAAAAGTAAGAGGAAATCATACAGTAAATGGTAGAGCCCGTATGCACTTTGAAGTACAAAGGATTGTTGGGGCACAAGTCCATAGCTCTCTGAAATGGCGCCCGATGTGGATAATGTGGTAAAGAATGCACATGCAATGCTTTCCTTCATTGGTCATAGCACTGTCCATAAATTTTAGCGAGTCATGCAGCAACTGAGTGAGACTTTTCTCAGGCCATATTGGCAGTTATGTGTGCAGTTCTTTAGGCCAAACTATGGAAGAGGTGTGAGGGGGCTGGAGCGGGTGCAGAAGGTTTTTTTCACCATGGACTGCAGCGTACTACCTATAAGCAGTACTTATCACTATATTATCTAAAGCTGAGGGGAGATCTGATAGAAGCATACAATCGTATGAAAGATATTGATAGGATCGATAGTCAGGTTGCTTTGTGAGAGTGAAAATGTAAACTATTGGAGCCATACAGTTAAGGTGAGAGATGAACGTTCAAAGTAAATGTGCATGAAATGTCTTTTAGTCAGAGGCTACTTGTTGCTTAGAAGACGCTGCCAGGATAGGAAGCCGATGTGAATACAAACTTTAGACATATACAAGAAGGGAGAGAATAGAGAGTTATGAACCATGTGCAGGGCGATGGGATTAATTTAGTATTGCATTATGCCGGGCATAGACATATTGTGGTGAAGGGCCTGTCCCTATGCTGAATTGTTCTCTCTTATATGATAGGATGCATGTTTAAGATGATGTGGAAATGACATAAGGCTGATGTCAGAAATATGTCTTTTGGTAAAATAAGTTGTTAGGGCTTGCAATATAGTGCTTGTCAATAGGATAGAGGAACTGTCATTTGAGGCATTGAAGAGGTCATTGGGTGCTTATTTGGATAATAACTGTGCAGAGAGTTACAAAACAGGTAGACGTTTGACACTAGAAAATAGAGTCTGTAGAGACATGATGCATTGAACGGCTTCCTTCCACACCATGAGAACTTTATGATTGTCTGACTCTCTGTGACTAATTACGTTTCCCCAACTGTATCAAACTAAGTGCGCAGGTAAGGGATTGTTGGGTAAAATTATGGTTCTGTGCAAAATACACTGAGATGTTCTATGATTAATTTCAGTAGCATGGAGTGAGATGAAAAGCGATACTGAGTTAATATTTGAATAAAATAAGTCATAACACAACACATTTCCTTCTGTGAAAGATGCTGCATAGAATTAAATATATTTAGTAACAGAGGACTTTCCTTAAAAAAACATTAATCCACATTTTCTGTTATTATTTTATTTCAGCTGCTGTCAGATTAATAAATTCAAATGTGCATTTAGAAGCAACACCCATTGTTGCTTTAAGCACACAAAAAATGACAATACAGATCAGAAAGAGTCTCTGGCTCACGAAAACTGCGTCAATTTCTAAACTCGAAATCCATTGCATCTACATTGACCGAGTTCCTCTATTGCCCAACAATTCACGTATCTAAGAAAATGCATCTTTAACTTTGCTCGTATATCTCCATCCACACCGCCATTTGGCAGAATATTCCAAGCAATTAGAAACCTCTGTGTTAAAGAAAACTACATTGTACATCTCATTTATTTACCTTAACCCTGTGTCTTCAAGTAATTGCCATTTCTACCCTCAGAGAGACTCTGACTACCTATAATATTCATGCATTTCCTAATTTTGTAAATATATATCAAATAGGCCATCATCCTTCGAAGATCAAGTGTAAACAAAGCAAGTTTGTCACATCAGTTCTCATTGCAAACACGCTTCAAACAAGACAATATCCTGTTAAATGGTTTCTACACCTTTGCCAAAGACTCCACATCCTTCTGATAGTGGAGAATTAACATAATATTTCATTTGCGGCATAATTATCATTTTATGCAGCTGCAACATGAATTCACAATTTTTATACTGCATGCCCAAACAAATAAAGGCAAGATGCTGTCTGACTTTTTGACCACGTTGTTCACAATTGTTCTCACTTTCAGGTAACTGTGGACCAGTACACCAAGATGCCACTGTTTGTTGATGTTACTAAGTGTACTGTCATTTACTGTAAACATCTCTCCTGCTTCAGATCTCCTAAAATGTATCAGCTCAGATTTAGCCAGATTAAACTCGATCTGTCATTTCTCCACCAAATTCTCTAGCCTATCTATACCCTTCTGTATCCTCTGGCAATCGTCCGCACTATTGTCAGCTACCATAATCTGTCATTCACAAATGTACTAATCAGGTCACACGCAATCTTCTCCTGAAATCATATATGATTGATTCCTGTGGAACACTTCCTGTCACAGACATCTTTTCTGAAAGAAAAACACTATTCACCGTTATTCTCTGCCATCTATCACTAAGCAAGGTCTGTAACCATTTTGCCAGCTCACTGTGGATTACCTGTGATTTTACTTCATGCGTCAGGATCCCCTGAGGTACATTGTGGCAATCCATGCTTATGTCCATGTAGACAGTGCCTACGCTCATCACTTTGTCAAAAAGGAACTCAACCAAGTTTATGAGACACATTTTTAACCATACAGAGTTGTGCTGCCTATCACTAATATTTCATTTTCCCCCCAAGTGCAATGATAGCCTAACCATAATAATCTTTTCCATTAATATCCTTAACACTAATGTCAGCCTTACCAACGTATAATTTCCTGATTTAGCCTTACTGTCCTTCTTAAACAAATGAGAAACGTTGGCTATTCTCCAGTTTTCTGTGAGCTTTCCTGTAATTAAAGGGTATAAAAAAAATTCTCGTACAAGGCCTCAGCAATTTACTCACCTGCTTTCTTTAGCATTCTGGTATTGATTCCATCAGGTCGCGCGGACTTATCTACCTTAATGTTTTCCAAGATATCCTATACCTTTTTTCAATGTTTACTTGCCAGTCACTAAACCTTCCTTTGTGACTACTGTTGCAAACGTTTCATTAAAGTGCTTCCCAATTGCCTCCGTTTCACTGCATGAATTACTTCCTATTCCTTGAATACAACTACCCTTTCCTTAGCTACCCTTTCACGCCTCTTATCCCCATGTCTAAAACCCTTTGCGATTTTCCTTAATCGTGTGCCAAAAACATCTGATGACTCATGTTAGACTTAGTCATTTCTTGTTTGAGTGTTTTCCTGATATCTTCCTATTCTTCGAGTGGTCTCTCAGCATTCAGTTTCGTAAACCTATGTCTGCCTTTTTACCTTTTAGACAGCTCTTAATTTCTCGGAACATTGGAGTTTTCCGAATCTTGTCAGCATTTTGTTCCATTTTCATAGAAACATGCTGGCCCAGAGGTCTAATCAACTGGCCTTTAAATGATATCCACATGCTAGGTGGGGTTTTATCCTCAAGCAGGGACTCCTAGTCTACACTCCTTAGTTTCTGACTGATATGGTGCAAGTAAAATTTCCCTCGATATTCGTCAGTGGTCTACTCATATCCATATACATAAGTAAAGTAAACTTACAAAATAGTGGTGAGTAATCCCAGACTGTTCCCCCAATGAAACTTTAATCACGGGGCGGGGCTAATTCCTCAATTGCAGATTTAACATCGATTCGCCATAAACACACCAAACAACTTCCTTGCCCCAACCCTCACCCAAGTATCTGATGCTAAGCGAATCCAAGTCAAAGTAGCTTAGGTTAACATCACACACGGCAACTATGCAGCTCCTACTACATTTTTCCATAATATGTCCAAGTATTTCTTCCACTATCATCCACTGGCTATTGGGAGGCCAATAAAGTGATAGCACTGTGCCTACTCATGAGTTCTACCAACATAGAGTGGGTATAGGAGCCCTGCAACATGTCGTCCCTTAACAAAATTGTGATACTCATCTTTCTTAGTAAAATGCCACCCCCACCTCTTCTGTATTCCTCTATATTTTCCCAGAAAGACATAAATCTGGGATGGTTAATCTGCAAGTCTTGTTTCTCTGAATCAACTTAATCAAGTATCTGTAATAATAACAAAGAATCCTGCCATGTTTAGTAACATCTCCCAACCTATTCTTCCTCTCAACCTACCCGTGATTATAGAGACACAACTGAAGCAGAATGAGACAGGAAAATTATGTTGCCACGAATGCTGCATTAATTAATATATTATAATGAACCTTAAAATTATGACATTCATAAATCTATATTTTGTTTCTGAATGTTCATCATTAGATGCTCTTCACCAAATAAAAGGAGGTGGTAAGTAATTATGGGCAAAATGCAGAACGGAATGATATTTGCATAGATTTGAAATTGCGTAAGTGCAAAACTGCGACTGGGATAAAATGACATTCAAGAGCAGAGAGACACAAGTAGCTACCGGAAATATCTGAGCCATTAGAAGTAGAAATCCAATTTTTCAAAATATTTTAAGCGCTTCACATTATCCTCAAAATTGAAAAAAACACTTAATATAATAGATTTTTATCAATTAGGCACACATTTATAAAGGTGGCATGAAAACGTAGGAAAATCTGAAACAATTTCGAAACTGTTCAATGAACTACTTATGTTTACTGTAAAGTTTGACACTGCTCTTTTCCCAAAAAATCGTCTTCTGGATGTAACAAACAAATGCAGCTTTTTTTAACCCTTTTCAATTACCACACTAACCTTCAGGACGAGGACGCGGACGTTGAAGTATTTTGTAATGATCTTCAACTCAATAACACACAATTTCCAATTTCAACTGACAGTAAAAGTAATTAAAGTGGACTACCTGTACGATATTCTGAAATTCTAATGATCATTTTGCACCATTCTGCAAAAATGTTGTCATTGTAAGAACTTTGGTATTATGATTCAGAAACAACAAGCATGGAATATCAAAATCTGATCATTTTCAACAGCCTTATGTGATCAAAGCGATGTTGGATCTATATCACGTTTGCTCACTTATTGTGCATATAAAAATGGAAGGCATCCCTCTACCTCTCTTTTACGTTAGAAAGTCACGTTCATAGTATCACTTTTTTTTAATTCTGAAATTTTCATTTCTTGTCTCACTGTTGACTATCAGGTACAAAATAAAATATTGAATACTGGATGGAATGCCATGGAAAACTATGACGTCAAATTATACTACCCGAAATATCAATTCAAGACATGGAATTTTACTTCAATTCTTATAAAAACTTCTCTAAAATTGGTTACTGAATTCATTAATTTTCCCATCATGAAAATGAAAACACAGTGAAAATTTCACGGACTGGAAATGCACCCCAGTGTTAGATGTCTGCCAAGGTCAAGATTGTATTCAATGAATCATTGCATTAAAACCGGGGCAGATAATCACTGTAGATGGTCATCACAGAGTCCATCATAATGTCTGGATGATAGGTGACCGCACATGCAAAGATATGTGCTAACTGATCTGTGTACAACAAGGACGTTGAGGTAGAAAAACACAAACATCAGGAATGAAAAATAAACGACTACATACTATTTATGATCACTAAATTCAATTGAAAAATATGCAAAAATATTTGCCAAACATACGTCAACAAAAGACAATAGAAACACTGTACGATTCAGGCAACTGAAATTAGACAAGACCCTTAAGCAGTATAAAGGAAACAGGAAAGACCTTAAAAAAGGAAATTGGAGGGTTAAAAGACACCATTGAAGCACATTTCATAAGTAGGATTACAAAATAAGCAACCCAATGCAATTGCATTTTTAGAGCAAGAGGTTAGCCAGGGAAATGGCAGGCACACTCAATCGAACGAAGGGAATCTATTGCTGAAACAAGGAGAGAAGGTGATTTTTTTTAAAATTTACATCGGTATCTGGTGAGGGGGAGACCACATCTGATGGTAAGATTGTGCATGAGTATTTTTGAATCCCATGACCTGTCGATATTACGAAGGAGGAGGTACTGGGAGTCTTAAACATATTAAGAACGTGGTTGTATCTTTACGTGGATACTGAAAGAGGCAGAGGAGAACAAGTGGGAGACGTTGACAGATATTTTTCTATCGTGTTCAGCTACGGGCAAGGACCAGAATATTCAAAAAGGACATCAAGGATAATCCAGGAAATAATAGACCATTGAGACTTGGGGACAGGATTTACTTGCATTTCAAAGTTGAGACTTCCTGAGC
Source organism: Chiloscyllium punctatum (assembly GCF_047496795.1). Lineage (NCBI taxonomy): Eukaryota > Metazoa > Chordata > Chondrichthyes > Orectolobiformes > Hemiscylliidae > Chiloscyllium > Chiloscyllium punctatum. The sequence goes on along the minus strand of NC_092768.1, from coordinate 3,053,501 downwards.
ATTGTCAACGTGGCATTGTGTGGAAGGGCTTTATTTGCACCAAGTTCAATAATTTTCCTTTGAGGAAACGATGGAGATGATTGATGAGGGTAGAAGTGTGCATATTGTCTACAGCGGCCTGATTAAAGAGGTCCTGGGAATATAGAATATGATGCTATTATTTCGCTACTGCAAACGCGGGTAGCATTCTCGAAACTACGAAAACTATACTCATACTCCACTAATTCGTAATTTACAGGGCATTCTTCACACTGAAACATAGCTACTTCGATCTAAATTCAAACAGAACATTTCTAGTTAATGTAGTGACATACAGATATAAATTCCGAAAACAAAATAGCCTGACTGTATTCAGGATCGATATTGTATTCCATGAATAGTCATTGCATCACAGCAAATATAAGCAAGGAGACGTCCTTCTGATCAGCACATGTACTATCAGTTGTAATCAGTACTCCATGTTTAGCTTAAAGTGAAGTATGGAAGCTGTGAAACATGCAGAGGGAACTGTAGGGATGACGTCATATCCCTCGCACAGATGAGTCCAGCAGCATCATGACTGACTGTTTACGATGGGTATTGCTTCCACAATGGGGCTGTGATATATGTTACGTCACGTCAGTGAACCCCTCTGTTAATTCAACTAAACACTCAAAAAAAGCTCACCTCACTTCACAATCTGTCAAAATATATAATAACGCAGAACTCGTAAATTCAACGATTTAACGAAAATAACTACAATTTATTGTTTAAATCGAAAAGTGAACATGAAATGACAACTGTTCACAACTTTAACCGCACTCCACCCCCTGCTATTCTTTAATTATTTATTACCTGACTCCAACTCTGAAACAATATGCTGTTCCATTAAACACTCGTGAAAACTACATCAAATTAATTTCAAAACTATACAATGGTTGTCACCTCCGAAAACTTTCTTCTTTTTGCTGACGATCTCCCTGGGTAATCTACTTTCTTTGCAATGAAAACGTTTCATATGAAAAGGTACCTTTTACAGAGAGTGCTTCAGATGGCAGTTACTCTGTCTAACTTTCAAAATGCCTGCTTCTATTTATACCACCAATGTCCAATTAACTTATGAATTCAATGTTGGCAAAGACAATTAATTCTAAACTCGACTGGTATTTAGTATGTTGGGGCATAATTTCAACTGATTAGTTAAATTCAAATTGTTGTCAAAAGAGCATCCAATGGAGGCATCAATTTCACAACCAATGTTACATTTCGCAATTTGCCAGTACATGCTGAGACTGCTAGTTAGTCATATCACAGGTGCTTCTAATCACTCAGTGCAACGCAGCATGCTCTCTCTCTCTTAAAGGTACAGTACACGTCTTCAACTTTCTAACACATCCACTTAAAAAAGAAAGGCCATAATGAAAAGATGGCTTCATTTATTTTTTCTTTTTCTTAATCCAATTGAAATAAAATACATAGATCATTCATCTAAGTTCATGTTAATTTCTGCATACACACACACACACACACACACACACACACACACACACACACACACACACACACACACACACAAACAAACATATGACATTGGTATCTGCTCAATCTTATCTCTGCAATCTTATCCACAATATCATCATCATCTTCCTGTCGCAGTATACATCCAACTTCTACATAGCTAGCATCGATTGCAACTTTGAAAGGTTTCAAAATATCTGACGTAGCTAAAACTCTTGTGGCGTTTAAAGCAGCTTTTAAATTCTCAAAAGTAAATCTGTTAGCGGTGCAACCACGCTTCTGATGTTTGAAACAGACGTCAGGTGAAATCTGCTCAAACACAAAACTTGAAGAAAATTTTTTTTCAAGGTTGGTCATGGAAATTTCACGATTGTCTTCGTCTTGACATTCCCTGTTGCCAAATATCCAAGACCCAATGATATGTCACAAAAAAGACACCTCTGCATCGAAAATTCCGATTTATATAGATTTGTTACTAGATTTGCTTCTCTTAATCGTTCAAAGAGCACTGCCAACTGTCACATGTGATCCTTCCATGTCTCACGAAAAGTCACAACAACACCCAGATAAACGGGACAATTTATTAAGGCAGCCATAACTCTGTTTGTGTGTCTGTGGAATGTGGGTGGTGCGTTCTTCATTGTAAAATGCATCGTTATGAATTGATATAACGCATTTGGCGTTACAAAAGTAGAAACATTGTCCACTTGCTCAGATAAAGGTATCAGTTAGTTGCCATGCAATAAGTCAAACTTTATGATGTTCGTCGCTTGTCCAACTTTCGCTGTACAATCCTGTCATCTTGATATTGGATATGATTCTGAATTGTTACATCGTTGACCTTCTGATCCTCCACACAAAATCATTGAGTTCCATCAGATTTGGCAACTAACACGATCTGCACACTCAACTCACTCTGACTCGGTTCGATGGTATTTTCTTTGAGCATCACATCCAATTCCCTCTGGGCATGTGTGACTTTGAACGGATTAAGCCAATAGAGATGTTGTTTTATCAATTCAGCATTCCCTTCTGCTAGCTCTTGCCGAATAGTATTGGTACTCGCCATTTTATTCCTGCATATGTGGGCGGCACGGTGGCGCGTGGGCGGCACGGTGGCACAGTGGTTAGCACTGCTGCCTCGCAGCGCCGGAGACCCGGGTTCAATTCCCGCCTCAGGCGACTGACTGTGTGGAGTTTGCACGTTCTCCCCGTGTCTGCGTGGGTTTCCTCCGGGTGCTCCGGTTTCCTCCCACAGTCCAAAGATGTGCAGGTCAGGTGAATTGGCCATGCTAAATTGCCCGTAGTGTTAGGTAAGGGGTAGATGTAGATGTAGATGTAGGGGTATGGGTGGGTTACGCTTCGGCGGGGCGGTGTGGACTTGTTGGGCCGAAGGGCCTGTTTCCACATTGTAAGTAATCTAATCTAATCTATGTCCTCATACTGCCGCAACAAACCTTACAACTGCATTCTTTCCTCCTGAGAGAGATAGTTCATTCACCTATCCCAGTCCTTATGAATTCCGCATTTTTAATGCACTTTGAGGCACACCAAACTCCACTACAACTGGACTTGTTTTCTCACGCTGCAGGACAGTAACAAGCACCTATTTCTCCAGTTTCTTCACTTTAGTGTAATGAGGTTTCAATGTAATCACATGACATACTCGATTTTTTTTATCTATCCCGCATCTCTCCCAGAGAGTTTACTTCACTTCACGTTTTCTGAATTTGATGAGGACAACTAAACCTGGCTTTGAAGTGATCTCCTATGAAGGTAACAATACTAGTATGTCATCACCACAGGACCACGTCCAATTTTGAAGTTGTTATCTGCCAAATGCTTCATTCTATGCAATGCCCTCTTCAGGTGTGCTCTCACCTACCTGATTTAATCTGTCCCTCACCTCTGAAACAAAATCCAAGTGTGAGGTCTCCGATTTTAATCCATCGTGTTTTTAAATAATATCAAAGGCCCACTCACTTCATGCACGAATATTAACTCAAAGGGAGTAAATTGAGTAGATTGATTTGGGGCATCCCTAATGGCAAACATTATAAACTGGATGCATTTACCATAATCATTCCTGTAATCCTTGCAGTACGCTCTAAGCATGGTCTTCAGGATTTGATGGCACTTTTCGAAAGCTTCCTTGGATTCTGAATGGAACGTAATTGATTTAAAATGGTGTATGCCAAAGCTATGCATGACTTCATTCAACAGCCCCACAGTAAAATTAAACGTTTAATCTAATTGAATCCCTCTGGGTAGCTCATAAAGTTTGAAAAGCACTTCTAACTCCTGTACCACGCTTTTATTTACTGAAATACTCTGTAATGGAATTACGGAGAGTGTCGTAATGTGGAATTGAAATGTCCATCAGCCATGATTGAATGGTGGAGTCGACTCGATAGGCCAAATGGCCTGGCTTCCATCCCTATGTATTATGGTATTATGTAATTCCCCCAGATATCTGGCAGACACATGCGTTATGTGTAATAATTAGAGGTTCCCACTTTTTTTGGGGGGGGGACTTCCACTATCAATCGTAACCTGCATGATAGGTTTTTCAAATGCGGGAATTGCCAATACAGGTGCTTGTTTTGTTACTGTACGTTGCTTAACTACCATTTGACATGTGTGACATATAGGACAAAATGAAACCACATCCTAGTGCAGAACAGTCCAATAGCAATGCTCCTGTACCGTAGCCTGATTGTTCTTTACACTTAGGTGAACTTCTACTGGTAGTTCAAAGCGCTACCCGTAACAGCTCCTGTCTATATGCTTCTGACAACACAACCTGTTGAACTTCTGCCCATTTCTTTTCTGCACTAACCAGCGGTTGTCTCCATTTTCATCTTAGAGTTCTATCTTTAATATAATGACCCTTGGGAATACATTGTGATCACTTTCGCAAGTATGCATCTATGTCGATATTATTGTAATGTCTTTCAGACAAGAATATTAATTGTAAAGGGATAGGTCGATCAAACAAACGTATAAGTTACTGGTTAACAAAAAACGAAAATTAAATTAAAGGGGAAGGAAATGTACTTGGTGGGAAAAAAAGGTTTCTTAAATATGGCAAGAACGACTGTGAAAAAAAATGTTCATGCTGAACAAGCGGATCACATATATATGAAAAAAGAAAGGGGAGATCAGAGAAGTAAATAAGTGGAGATAAATCCAATATGTCAAAGAAAATCTGTTGGGCAGACAAAGGAATGGATAAAGATCAACATCAGGGAATCAATAATCTCAAGAGGGGATTATAAGTATCTGACAACGAAGTATGCGCCATAGCAGCCCATGTGAAGTCAAGGGTTGGTGCATGCGGGTTAGAGTAATTAGAAGGGAGAAGATGCTCAGAACTTAAAAATTATTTAATTCGATATTCAATTCTTCAAGCTACAGAGCCCCTTAACAAAAATTTAGTTGGTGTAATTCCAAGTCGTGCTGACCTTTTCTAGAGTATTGCAGCAAACCTGAGACAGAGAGGTTGTGCAGGGAAAAGGCTGACGTATTAGAAATGGGTCTGAAATGGCTGACGACACTGTCAACTATCGTTTTGGAGAATTATCTAACGAGGATGAATGTGAACACTAATGAGGCCCTTGTAGATGTTGCGAACGTCACAATAGGTGTGATGGAAATGGATGAACTGGGAGAATTGAATACAGTTTTTCGATGAAGCAAAGTGTGATGATGCATTGGCAAAGTAACTGTAGGTTTGATGGTTCTGTAGTAGATACTAATAGGCAGCACATCACCTGAAATGGAAGCAGAGATGTTGATAAGTGAAGGGAAGGAGTCAAGGATGGACAAGGTGAATGTGAGGCAGAGGCTGGAAGTCAAAAGAAAATTTCATAAACCTTTTCATTTCCGGACGATAGTGGGAAATGCTCACAAGAAATCATTTATTGTACTTTTTTGGAATTCAGAAATTCAAGATACAACAAAGTAGAATACTCACACTATTCTAGAAAATTCCTTCTTTCTTCTTCTCTACGACACTAAAACCTCTCTTAACATAATCTGTTGTCAAGTATTTAAATCACTTTTCAAATTCTGCTTTCTGATTATGAACGTTCTGTCTTCAGAAAAGTCTTTGTTTTATTTCCCTGTACGCCCACCTCAATGAACATGGAATAAAAATATAGGAGATAGAAGCTGAACGAGACCATTCGGCCCTCGATCGTGCTCAAACAATTCATTGCGATCACAGCTGTTCATCCAACCCAGTCGCCTAATCCTGCCTTCTCTCCGCAACGTCGGTCCCATTTGCTCTAAGTGGTATATTTGTCCACTTCCTGGGACGACAAGGTAGTGAAAATTTCTTCCCTCCCCTATAGCTCAGTGCCTATATCTTTATATAAGCCTTCACACAGACACCTTCACCCACCTCAGCCACACTGTCTTCATCTTGAATTCTCCCTCTAGCCTTTTTCTGAGTTCGACCTGATCATTGTGAACTGATGATGTGTCCTTACTCGCCTCAATTTCTCTGCCATTAGAAGTTAACTCCCCCTAAACTGACTGCACTCCATTCGCTCATGTCCAAGCTAGATTTCTAGCCAAGCCTGCCAACAAAGATGGTGCGGCCATTGTCTGGCACACTGACCTCTACGTTTTAGAGCGTGAGCACCAGGTCTCGGGAGAATCCTCGAATTTTCCACTTAGCATGATCACAATTTTGAACACAAAACTATTGTGCCCACAATGGTTAATAACTCCATTTCATCTTGTGATCTCTTCTATCCCCAACTCGCTAAAAATCATAGCATTGGAATCTAGCTCAGCTGATTCGACTTTGTTCCCAAAACGTATAAACAACACTTGCCGCACAGACGTCTTCTTTCAGCATACTCCTGATCCGTAAAACTCCTTTATTCTTAAACTGATATGTTCTCCCTTTGCCCGTTCACTTCCCACTTAAATCCAAACTGCTGCTGCCACTTACATTAGTTTCGCAAATTACATTAAACGGATTTAATTGAGCTAATCTTCAGCGTCAACATGTACCCCCTTACCATTCTCCTGAGTCACGATAGTCTCAGGACTCCCTGTCTTATTCGTGAAAATGTACCTGACCCATCCACAACGTCTACCACCTTGCTCCACCTGGCTCAGCTTTTCATCACTTTGAAGCAGTGGTCCTTTAATTCCTTTCACTTTGTTCAGAACAAAAATATCGCCATGAATACCCAAATGGGTCCCAGTTATGCCCTTCTCTTTACAAGTTATCAGAATCATTCCGTGATTATGTTCGACTCAGGGCCCGCGAACAACCCTTTTCCCGTGCATCGATTACTGCATTGTTGCTCCTTCCATCTTTTTAACAAAATTGGATGAATTTTTCAATTGCTTATGCAAATTTCACTCTCACTTCACCTCCACCTGAGCCATTTTTTCGTCCTTCAATCTTCGACATCCATGTTTTTGTTTTGGGGTAGAATGGACAGCAATATTCACTACAAACGTGCTGATGCAAGAAGTCATTCGGCTATATGTCTTTGCACATGACCTCCTGTATCGACTCTGTTTCAATTTCCCAGTTTTGCAATCGGGCTTCTTCCAATTATGGCAGCTGCTATTTGGAACCATCGAAAAGACTACATTCTTCCCCAGCTGATGATTTGTACCATCATGGTTGACAAGTCCCTCAGTAATTTCAGACCCATTTGCCACACTTTGTCCCTCAGTTCTTTTCTTCCTTCCCACAATGGTGGCATATTTTCAGCCTTCACTTATTACCTACCATCACCTTCTTACCGATGATCATCAGCTGACAATTCTGCTTCCTCTGTGGAAATTCAACCGATAGACAAATATTCTCCTCCCCTTCCTTCCCATATTCTACAGGAATCATTCCTTATAGGACATCTTGATCTACTCCTCCACCACACCCAGCAAATCCTGACAACAACCGGGGAACTGCTCATGCACTCTCACAGTGTGCAACGCCTGCTCATTTACTTCCACCCCCTTCACCACTCAAAACACTTGACATGACTTTCAGTTCAAGCAATAATTTACCGGCACTGCATTCAATTACATAAACTGTATTCACTGATTGCAATGAGATCTGCCCAAAATTGATGAGACGAAATGCAAACTGGATTGTAACTTTGAAGAAGACCAAATTTTTTTTTTGGAAAAAGAATGAGCCTGAGCTTCATGCTTTCTGAAAATGGAAGCATGCACAGTGTTCTTGGGCACATTTCTGCTTCAGGCTTGATACATTGCTAAATCGCAGTGCAAGCTTGGAGAATAGCACACTAGTTTTGCATGAGAATGTGCAACCTTCGGGGGTCCTTTACGAATTGATTTATTTTGTGAGTTTATCATCACCTGCCTTCCAAGTAAGCCAACACTCACACACCGGGCCTTCTCATGACATTGTATGTTGCCATGAACAACATGCATTGTCAAGCGTTAATGAACCCTATTGTTATCTATTCATTCTGCCAAGTTGAACTTTACACATTCTTTTGTCTGTCCAAGTTGCTTCTCTCTCTCTCTCTCTCTCTCTATTTTGAGTTCCATTTCGACGTCCTTCCCGCGCCCACATTCCATCTTCAGCATAGAGAAATGTCTGTTCTGAGTCTGTTCTGAGAAGGGTCACTGAATTTCAAACAGTAACTCTACTTTCCCTCTGAAGATGCTGCCAAACCTGCGGAGCAAGAGCGCATTCAATTCCTATTGTTTTATTTTGTTTCTGATTCCAGCAGCCGCCTTTCTTCACAGCCTATATTTGCATTTGATCCACGCCTATCGATCGAATGACCGAAATCTAGATATATTGAGGAAAGAGAGATTGAAGATTGTTGATAGAGGCAAAATTATTTGCCGAAGGATTTTGATGGAGATGAATCGACACTCTCTGTGCTATTACTTGTTCTGGAATCTTTAAGAATCTCTACTAAGCCGGCACTTGCCCCCATCTTGTACTTTCTCCATAATTTTCCATAAAACTGCAACAAACTCCTATCCGTCTATATAAATAATGTGTAGGTGGACACTACCTGTCTACCTCATCGACAAAAGCAGCTCATTGACACTTTGTCAACAGCAAATCGGGCAAGTGATAAACGCTGGCCAGCTGGAGACACCCACTTCCTAACAAAATAATGAATAAATAAGAAACGTTATCTACAGTCCCCGTTATGTGATTCATCGGAAGATTCGTTCCTAAATGATTCTGTGTCGTCGAAACACATCCTTCCATCCCTTGTAAAACAGTTCATGTCTCATGAATTCCAAACAAATGCAGACATTGCCGTTAAACCTCAACTGCTCTGGCAGTGGCAAAATCGGGTGCTCCAACCGCAGGTCCTCTGCTGAGCCATTCCTTTTTTATTAGCTCATTTTCTTCTCTTTTTTGAATTTTACTTTTCAAAATTTTCGCTCCCTGAACTTACATGGAGTGAAATGGCGGATGCGAATCCAGGTCTGAGGCCTTCGAAGGCAAGTTCGAGACCTGGCTGGCGCTGGGGACGTGTCACAGAGACAAGTCTCAGATTGGAGGCTGATGCGGGAAGTCATTACCAGCCTGGAGGCCAGAGTGGAAAGGCGAGGCTGTTATGGACTGGAGGAAAGGTCTCCAGTTTTGAAACCCGACACGATGTGGAGACTAGATCCTGGTTAGACTTGGTGAAAAGGACTGTAATTTGAGTGCTTGTTTTCACTTTTTTTTATTCTTATGCTAGACTTTTATTTATAATTCGTTCAATTATGTTGCAAGTACTTTAGTATCTGGACACAGCTATCTTGCAACTAAGATGTTGCCAAAAACAGCAACATTACATTTTTTTCACCGCGTTCATTTGAGTGTTTATGACAATAAAGATAATTCAGCACAAGTAGAGAGATATCAGAAATAACATTTCGGGTCCAGTCACGTTTCTTCAGAACACACAATCCCAGTTGTAATCCCAAATTGATTTTTTATTCTGCTCTTTGATTTAACTCCGAACTGCGCGTTCTCACTCAGGACAATTCTTTACATATTTCTTTGATACCAATTTGGATACTAATAATTGGAAGTTTACTCACATTCCAACTTCCTCTGCAGGCTAGATGAGACAGCTGGAAGCCAGGCACAATGGAACATGTCCCCTGACTATCCCTGATTGCAAATACATTTCTCTTTTTTCATCCCAACTTGAATGACTCTGATCAATTTGCTCATCCTGTCTACAGCCACCTCCGTTACCCACACAAAGAAAAATAATATAAAGCCAGTCAAATAAACTCAAGGACTGAAGCTCCTTCAGCGCTATCTCCAGGATTCGCCTGACACATAGTCACACCCTCCTTCTCCCAACAAATGAGCGAAAATGAGGCAGTGACATCTCATATGCCAGCTCATTAAATTCGAGCTTACAGTTCCTCAAGCAATCAACATTTACTATAGATGTGGTCACTGAAAACCAAATACAATCTAGCAACTACTCCACCATGCAATTTAAATACATCATCTAGCCTTACAATCTGTTTTCACTACTTGGTTCCTAATCTGATTTTTAAATGCATATGGTTCTGGTCTTCTCCTTTGTAAATTGCAAATATTTCACCTTGACTTTCAATCAGTCATTAATCTATAAGTAACAGTCAAATTAGTAGTTAACATCAACTGATAAATTTTAACATGTCCATGTAATTTGAGACCTTTGTGGTAGGCCTTGATACTGCCTATAATATATTATTTTTCAAAATAAAATTTACAATCTTTGAGCCAAAAATGCAAAAAGCATAACATCTCCTCCCTTGTGCATCGAAATCCTTCACTGCTTCTAGATTCCCAGAGCTCAAACTCGGGTCAACTCCTGAAATGATCTCTGCTTTCTGATGAAACTTTTTTGTCACATACGTGAGGTAAACTGAGTGACTTACAGGAGTTAAGCTGCAATAGTAATGAACACCTAATGAGCCCGTCCTCAGGTTGCAGGTGATGGAAAGATCAATTTAGTATGCACATTGTTTACATGCAGTATTATATAGCTTTCCTCACACGTCCTTCATGTGGCACCAAGTCAAATGCCTTTTGAAAATTCGTGTATATCAAATCGAAACTTTAATCTCATCGAGACTTTCTCTGTAATTTCAGAAAAGGAACAATTAGAATTAATTTGGAAAGATATTGGTAAGCCATTTGTACAACACAAGAAGTGGTGTATCATTAATCATTGAAACATACTTTATAAAGTGAGTATAATTTGTTAATCAGTAAAAATACAAATGATAAGAATTAAGGGAGAGACGCAATTATTGAACAACAAACCGAATACTGCTATTCCTGCTTTGGCTTGCATGGTGACACAGTAGTGAACGTTGCTGCCTGCCAGCACCAGGAACTCAGGCTCTGTTCTATCCTAGATATACCATCTGTGTGGTGTTTAAACGCTTTTCCTGTTGCAATGCAGCTTTCCGTGGAGTGCCCTGGTTCGCTCTCACTGTCCAAAGATGTGCAGGTTTAGAAGCTTCGCTGTGAAATTTACTATAGAATGTGTTGTTTACATAGATTACCAATACTGAAAGTGTGCTTCTGGAAATAGCGTCGTAACCAGAAAATGGCTGGATAGGCCAAATGGACTCTTTACGCAATATAGGGATTCTATCATTAAATGGAAAATGACAGCAATGATACAAAGAATTAGCGAGGAATAAAGGTTTACAAAATGGAAGAAAACTTGGCAGATGGACTATAACGTTGAGAATGTAAAATTATACATTTTGATAGAGAGAATAAGGAAGCAAAGTAATATTCAAATGAAGACAGACTGCAGAAAGTTATATAAGGAAAGGGTTTGGTAATCCTCGTCCAATAATCATAAAAGGGTTTATTTCGAATTCACTGGAATTAAGTATAAAAGTTAAACTATTTTGTTCGAAACGTCACTGGTTTGAGTACTACTGGAATATTGTGAACTGTTTTAATGCGCTTACCTAACGAAAATATTTTAGCATTGAAAGCAGTCGAAAGAATGTTGACAAGACTAGTATCACGTTAAGAGAAACTGTGTTATGAGGAAAGGTTGAGTGAACTGGACCTGTAATCATTGGCGTATACCAGATTGAGAGCCAATTTTATTGTAATCCAGGGGAATGTTAGACGAGTTGACAGAGTAATTGCAAAAAAAAAGTTTATTTCCCTCTGCGAGAGAAAGTAGGGTCAGAACTGCATGACAGTTCATACATATACGATACAAATAATAAGAAATTTCTTCTCAGATATGTTAGTGAATCTTTTGTGGAATTTGTTACTAGAGAACGTTGTTGTACATAGCTCATTAACTGTTCACAAGGCTAAGATATACAGATTTTTCAACAGCATTGCAATCTATGGTTATGTGGTAAATTCAAGAAAGCCGAGCTGAAGCTTGCCAGATCTCCATTATCTCACTGAATGGTTGTGTAGACGTAATGTCCCTAATGATCTATGTCTGCTTCTATGTCTTAAAAAACTTATGGTCAAAAATGACACTACTGATTAAAGGAAGTAATCACACAAGTATTGCACAAGATAAATAAGATAAATTAAAAATGTGATTATAGTGAATAGTGATGAAAAGATCCTTTACTGCTACTCTTTTAATGTTGTCATGATATTAGATTTTTTACGCTTGTGTCAATTGTGAAAATGAAATAATACATTTCGGATTGAAACGACTCGATTCAAACAAAGAAGTAGATAACAGCTATGATTGAGTCCAAAGAGGCGTAATGTCCCAGGGTAATTTCCTGTTTCAAAAGAAAGTTAACACTGCGAGTTGAAAGTTCAATGTGTTAGCATAATTGTCTTTTGTACATTTGTTCTTTTTTGTCTCAAATAAGGGAGTTTCATAATGTTTTGGTTACTCATCAGCACTATCATATTTCTTATAAGGAAAGAAAAAATATTATTCGTTGCCAATTTTCATCGAGGAGTCTGCAAGTAAAAGAAAAATGAGCTTAATTTCCCGTCAATAATGCAACACTTTCTTTATCATAGAGCTGTGCAACCAATGCAATTGTCATCTGTGAATTGAAAATGTATCAAATAACTTAAAATCTTAGAAGTTTTTATGGAGAAACATGACCTTCTTTACATGGTTATACTCACATTCCAGTGTTGAATGTGATCAAATAGAGGTAATGATTCAGAATTTTCATAGCATGATGGGATATCCAAATAATACGTGAAACTTACCTGCATTATAATGCTGTGGAAACTGTTTTAGGTTAAAAAAAAAGTATCGTGAATATATAAGAATAAGATAGCATTTTAGTGCCAAACTGTGCTATAATGACAATAGGTGTAGGAGTAGGCCATTCTGACCTTCGAGCCTGCACCACCATTCAATATGATCATGGCTGATCATCCTTAATCAGTATCCTGTTCCTGTCTTATCTCCATAACCCTTGATTCCACAATCCTTGAGAGCTCTATGCAACTCTTTCTTATATGAATCCAGAGATTGGGCCTCCACTGCCCTCTGGGGCAGAGCATTCCACACAACCACCAATCGCTGGGTGAGGAAGTTTCTCCTTATCTCTGTCCTAAATGGTCCACCACGTATTTTTAAGCTGTGTCCTCTGGTTCGGGACTCACCCATCAGCGGAAACATATTTGCTGCCTCCAGACTGTCCGATCCTTTAATAATCTTATATGTCTCAATTAGATCTCCTCTCAGTCTTCTAAACTCAAGAGTATACAAGCCCAGTCGCTCCAGTCTTTCAGCAAAAGGCAGGCCCGCCATTCCAGGAATTGACCTCGTGAACCTACACTGCACTCCCTCAATAGCCAGAATGTGTTTCCTCAAATTTGGAGACCAGAACTGCACACAATACTCCAGGTGTGGTCTCACCAGGGCCCTGTATGGCTGCAGAAGAACATCTTTGCTTCTATACTCAATTCCTCTTGTTATGAAGGCCAGCATGCTATTAGCATGCTATGACTGTACTGGTATATCAACTCCACTCTCTATTTGATCTGCAGAAAGGCTGCTTCGTTTAAAGGATGACGGTAAAATATTTTCTTCTTTCCTTTTTGCTATTTGGTGACTTAGTAAAACAAAAAGAGCATCAAAGAGTAATTGCTTTAATTAAAGTGTCACAGTTGCCAGCTGTATAAATAAAGTAATAAACAGATCTTCGATCGCACGTGTATGAAAAATAGTAGGCAATTTCCATTCTAAAATAATTCAGTGGTCATGACATTAATCATTATGTTTGAAGGATTCAAATTCAATTAAATAAATTTGTAAGAATTAAAATTACTAAAGAAGAATCAGAGGTTTATACAAAGCTGTCATACATAAATGTGAAGTACTAAATTCTTATAAATAAGACGTGTTTATTTTTATGTTCCCAAGAAGAACAAAATCGTTTCAAGCGATGTGTAGATTTTTACTAGGTGTTCAGGATAGTGGAGAGAATACGTTTATTTAATGCACTCAACAGGGCAAGTGAAAAAAATGGTAAATTCTGTCGAAAATCAATGATTATACCGCAGTTATAAAGTATTGGTTACCAAGTAAAGAGTCATTGGTCAATCTTTTGCCTTGGATGTCCTTTCTTTCTCATAAATTTGTTCAGATGCACGTGGCAGGTGTTCAGTTAGCTCTTTAGTTATATTGCCCATTCCTCATTTCCAGGCAGTATTAAGAATAAACTACATCACTGTATGTCTGGGGCTGCATCCATGCCATGTCAGTTTAAAATGGCATGTTTCGTTCAATAAATGATATTATGCTGCTAAATGGGAATTTACTACACGTGACACTGGCACCAGATCACATATAGTCTACAATTTTCCTGATACTTTTATTCACATGACATGTTGATATCTGCAACGAGGATAATAAAATGCATATATGTGGAAGACCAAACACACCGCCGCCTCCAAATTTAACTACAATGATCATTGATATTTTAAACAATAAAGCAATTTAACTCTGATTAGTTCGGGCATTTAGTTGAGAAATGAGCCAGTGAATACGAGGCTGTTATTACATTGATTTCAAAGAAATCAGAAAAAAAATCAAAGCAGTGAACAAAACTCATAACACTACTTTAAAAAATTGTGTTTCAGTCCTTGAACACCACCTGCCGGCGAGTCCCAAGCGAGTGAATTGAATACTGTCAGCCAGTTTAAATTTATCGGTTACTGGCGTATGTTGCAGTTGAGTGAATTGATCTCGGCATACATTAATGAAGGCTCTGTTCCGTGTACATAGATGGGACATGTACACATACTGCGTGTGTTCCAATTCAACAAAGTATTTGACAGGTTTTGTATTGTTCATTTCTTAGGGCCATTCACAAATCAATTAATTAATGAGCTCGGTTTAACAGTTAAAACTGATTGGCTGGACAGAGTCAATCAAAATAAACGGAAGCATTCTCCAATGCAACGCTTGTCCCAATCAGTTCCTATCTGCCAAATAATTTATACTAGGTAAAAACAATGACTGCAGATGCTGGAAACAAGATTCTGGATTAGTGGTGCTGCAAGAGCACAGCAGTTCAGGCAGCATGCAAGGAGAAGTAAAATCGACATTTCGGGCAAAAGCCCTTCATCAGGCTTTTGCCCAAAACATCCATTTTAGTGCTCCTCGGATGCTACCTGAACTGCTGTGCTCTTCCAGCACCACTAATCGGGAAAATAATTCATACTGCCTTCTCATGCAGAGAACTTGTTTTCAATATGAGTTTTCTTCTTTTTTTACATTGTGCTCATGTGGAAGACGAATAGATTAGATCAATAGTATGTGTGATCAGGAATATTCTGGAAGTTTTCTTATTTCCTCTAGTAGAAAGTTGGTTCAGATTTGCCCAAAATTTTCACCACCTTCTATCATATTGTCCATTCACTTATCTTATGTATGGAATTCTGCAATTTCTCTGCTCACCTCACACATCTGATTTTTTTAAAAAATTGAATCGATATTATTTTTCAAAGCGCAGAGGCTTTAACACGAATCTTTCATTACTCTTCTTCTTTCTTATCTAGCAACATTGAAATTTTCTTGACTGCACACAATTTTTGTTGCAAATACATCTGTCATCACAAACTGGGGAAAATGTTACTGCTCATTACAAATTAATTGAACGATTACTGGAATACAGTGACGGAATTGGACCTAGTAATCACTGAGTGACCAAAGGGCGATCATGATTGATAAATCTGGAATTTTTCAAGACCTGTAACTGATCGAGTTGATAAAGGGGAGCAAGTGGAATTTCTAAAGGTCTTTGATAGGATTCGAAATAACAGCATGCCATATAAAATATAAGGGCATGGACTTAGGAGAGGTGGACAAAATTGATAGAGAACTGGTAAGCAGACAGGAAAAAAAAAAAGAGAAGTAATAAAAGGTGCTTAGTTTTGAAAGGGAGGCAATGCCCAGTGGTGAAGTACAAGAATGACTGTTTGCCCACAGTTATTCACAACATATATTCAAAATTCATTTGAGGGAAATATTCAACGTTTGCAGAAGACACAAACATAAATCGAAGAATAAATCATCAGGGATATTGTTATGAAGATGGCGAGGTCCTGTACAATTAAGTGAGTTCAAAAGTTAGCAAGGCGTGCCTGACACTGAACAAAGTGTTCTGAACAATGTAACATTTGTTCGAAATAGCTAATAGTAGCTGGGTTTTCAAAAGAGAAAAGCAGATTTAAATTCGGCCAATCAGTTTAATTTATGCCCCCAAAACCAAACTCCAATCAAGTTTGAATTTAGTATTTTGATCATATTAAATCCAGAGAACCAATCCGATGTGGTGGTGTATTATACTGGACATTTTTGAAAAGTTGGGAGAGAACTGCAAAAAGACCAATGCATGGAGGCTGCTGGCTCAGGAGCTTTCTAACAACTACTTATCTGTGGGGAGTCTGTGCTGCAGAACATCGAAACTGACCCAGCAAGCAACTACAGAGGAAAATCTACAGTGGAACCTGGGCGAATCTGACTGGTTTTAGAATTTGATTTTTTAAAAATATATTTTTATCGAGATGTTTTATCGGTTTAATATGGTAGAGTGGGAAGTGCAAGACAGGTTTAACATGAAGGCGTTGTAGATAGCTGTTAGTTTTAATATTGTCTGTTGGACTTAAAGACCAAAATTGTTTTGTTTTATTTTAAATATTTACGTCTCGAATAGTTCTTTGCCTCTCAAGTTTTAACACATTACAGCATGGTGGGAATCTTTTCTGTGCTACTGGTTTAACCGAGCAGAAGGGTGTACCCTGCATTATCACAGTTTGAGGGTTTCTTCCGTGATTTGAAACGTTTAGATAAATCCAGTCTGAGATTTTGACTGACTTGAACAGATTCGGGTTACGAGAAAGGCCAGTAGATTTAAGCAATTGCAATTTAGTGATCTAGATCACAATATGAAACGGAGGTGATACAAGTAATTTAATTTCCTTGACTTGTGGTTGGTTAAATTGGAAGTGAGGGAAATGGCTCTTAAAGTTGCTAAAGAGGTTCAGAGAATTGAAGATGAATCTCAAATTTGCCAAGGAAAATTAGAAGGAAAGAAAAATGCCACACTTCGATAATTAGCAAAGAAAACATGTTTGGATTTCACCAAGGACAAAGGTAAAGCTGAAATTGTAAGGGAGTTACTCAAACACATGGTGTGCCAGAGAACCGGGCAAGTGCAGTGGAAGTAGAAAACCTTAAATTACAATTAAGGAAAAAGAAGTTAAATGATAAATAAAGAGAGACAGGGGGAGGGAAAAGGGAAACAGAGCAGGTTCTTAGCTGAGCAAAGAGAGAGAGAGAGGAAGGGAGAGTTGAAGAGAGAGGGAAGAGACAGAAAGAGAGAGAATTTGAACATGAGAAGTTGTGACTTACTCAGGAAAGTCAATTTAGCAAGAGATTAAAAGAGAAGGTTGTGATATATAGAGTAATGACAAAACTGTGCCACATCTTGATGAGGAAGTATTGAAAACTTCTTTATTTGAAAAATTGGCTGGGGAGATGAAGTGGCCCGAGGGTTTATGGGTAATGCTAATTCAGCCTAAACTGGTATGTATAGCGAGTGAGGTATTTGCACGCTGTCAGATGAGGACTCAAGTGATTATGATGAGGTCAAACACGCTATTTTAAATGCTTATAAATTGTAACCAGAAGCATATAGACAGCGGTTCAGAAGCATATTTAATTATCTAGGTCAGAGTTATGTTGAGTTCAAAAGAATTAAACATAGTCATTTTGATATATGGGTGTGTGATTTAAAGATAGATAGATAAAAGAGAGTATTCTGCTGGATGAGTTTAAAAATACACTCCTAGTGATAGTAAGAATTCATGTGGAGGAACAGAAAGCTCAGTGAGAAGGGCAGCAGAATTAGCGGATGAATACATGTTGGTGCATAAGACAAGCTTCCATCCAGAATTTTCTCCTGTGAGGCATAGACGTTAGGAGGAGAGATCGCAACCGACAAAAAAAAAGAGTAGAGAACGCTGGTATGAGTTTAGGACAGGTTAAAAGAAAGAAGACCAAGTGAGCGAAAATGAGGTGAAAGTCCTCAGGTATTTCCACTGTGGTAAAGTGGAACATGTAAAGTCATAATGCTGCTGATGAAAGAAAGGTAACGTCGGAAAAGAAGCTCAGCCAGTGGCATGAGTGGAGGTAAAAAAGGAAACATCGAGAAGAGCTGAGGAGTTACAGTAAAGTCCAGGCCCAAGGCAGGAGCTGGGTCTGGAGTTACGACCTGTTCTCCAGAAAGCATTCGCCTCTGAGCATAAAATTAGCTCAGAAAGAACAGGGGGAGAAGGGCAAGAATTCATAATTTTGAGACATACAGGATCTAACCTAGTAAGAGATTAGCGAACTTGCTCTCTTTCTGATAAGTTTGCTGGGAGTGTGGTAATCTGTGGGATAGCTGGACAGAGATTTGGCGTTCCCCTGCGTAAGATCAGATTGGAGTGCCAACTCACATTGGGAAGTAACAGTGGGAGTGATTGACAGAGTGTCAGTTCCGGAATTCAGATTGCTTTGAGGAATGGTTTGGCGGGGTCCAAGGTGAGAGAGACACCACTTGTTGTGGAGAATTCCAAGGAGATGGAAAAACTGAGAAGTTAAAACAGAAATATCCTGGTATTCTCCAAGATGGTGTAATAACCAGATCCGACTATCATATGTCACAGCATGAAGCAAAAACTAAAGGGAAAGATGAAGGAGTTGAGGTTCAGTTAGGAGACACCCTGTGTGATGTAATGGTGCCGGAAAATCCTGAACAAGTGGTGTTAAACAGAAGTGTATAGTTCTGGAAAATGCATCAGAATGCTAAGGGACATGCATCAGAAAGACAAGACAATATCTGTGGATGTGCACTCAGAAAACGGACGCATAGGATATTTCTGAGGGTGATAATCTAAAAGATAGAATCCTAAGATGGAAATGGAGACAACGGCAGGTTAGAGCAGAGGTGAAATGGGCCGAAGTGCATCAGATTTTGATGCTGATAGCATACAGAAAGGAATTGTTATGGATAACAAATTAACTACCTGTAGGAAGTCACCTATGGTTCGAAAGATCCAGGCAAAGATACAGCAACTTTTGTTTTGGCCTGGAATGCACACGGATGTGGTTAACTTTTGTCACTTGTATCAAAAAATGCCAAATGGTAGCGGAGGCACAGGTGTAATAAAACCAGCAGCTTTGTTGACAATTCCCACATTTGAAGAACCTTTACACTCTTGTTATAGTTGATACTGTAGGCCCTGTCCCGAAAACGAAAAGTGGGAACTAGTACGGCTTACCCCATATGTATGTGCATCCCAGATTTCCAGAGGTCATTCCAGTCCGGTGCATGAAGGCAAAATGGGTAGTCGAGGAGTTAGTAGATTTTTTCACACGTTATGGGCTAACCAGAGACATTCAGTTTGACCGAAGGGTCAACTTTCAAGTCTAAGCTATTTAAGGAGGTTATGGATGGCTTAGGTATACAGCATAGAGTCATAGAGATGTACAGCATCGAAACATACCCTTCGGTCCAAACCATCCATGCCGACCAAATATCCCAACCCAATCTAGTCCAACCTGCCAGCACCCGGCCCATATCCATCCAAACCCTTCTTATTCATTTACCCATCCAAATGCCTCTTAAATATTGAAATTGTAATAGCCTCCAGCACATCCTCTGGTAGCTCATTTGATACACGTACCACCCTCTGCATGAAAAGGTTGCCCCTTAGGTTTCTTTTATATCTTTCCCCTCTCACCCTAAACATATGCCCTCTAGTTCTGGACTCCCGACCCCAGGGAAAAGGCTTTGTCTATTTATGCTATCTATGCCACTCATAATTTTGTAAACTTCTATAAGGTCACCCCTCAGCCTCTGACGCTTCAGGGAAAATAGTCCCAGCCTGTTCAGCCTCTCCTTGTACCTCAGATTCTCCAACCCTGGCAAAATCTTTGTAAATCTTTTCTGAACTCTTTCAAGTTTCACAACATCTTTCCGATAGGAAGGAGACCAGAATTGCACGCAATATTCCAACAGTGGTCTAACCAATGCCCTGTACAGCCGCAACATGACCTCCCAACTCTTGTACTCAACACTCTAACCAATAAGGAAAGCATACCAAATGCCTTCTTCACTATCCTATATACCTGCAACTCTACTGTCAAGGAGCTACGAACCTGCACTCAAAGGTCTCTTTGTTCAGCAACACTGTCTAGGATAGTACCATTAAGTGTATAAGTCCTGCTAAGATTTGCTTTCCCAAACTGCAGCACCTCGCATTTATCTGAAATAAACTCCATCTGCCACTTCTCAGCCCATTGACACATTTGGTCCAGATCCTGTTGTAATCTGAGGTAACCCTCTTCGCTGTCCACTGCACCTCCAGTTTTGGTGTCATCTGCAAACTTACTAACTGTTCCTCTTATGCTCGCATCCAAATCATTTATGTAAATGACAAAAGGTAGAGGGCTCAGCACCGATCCTTGTGGCACTCCACTGGTCCCAGTCATCCAGACCGAAAAACAACCCACCACCACCACCACCCTCTGTCTTCTACCTTTGAGCCTGTTCTGTATCCAATTTGCCAGTTGTCCCTGTATTCCATGAGATCTAACCTTGCTAATCAGTCTTCCATGAGGAACCTTGCCGAACGCCTTGCTGAAGACCATATAGATCACATCTACTGCTCTGCCCTCATCAATCATCTTAGTTACTTATTCAAAAAACTCAATCAAGTTTGTGAGACATGATTTCCCACGCACAAAGCCATGTTGACTATCCTTAATCAGCCCCTTGCCTTTCCAAATACATGTACATCCTGTCCCTCAGGATTCCCTCCAACAAATTGCCCACCAGCGAGGTCAGGCTCGCCGGTCTATAGTTCCATAGCTTGTCTTTAACACCATTCTTAAACAGTGGCACCACGTTTGCCAACGTCCAGTCTTCCGGCATCTCACCTGTGACTATGTATGATGCAAATATCTTAGCAAGAGGCCTAGCAATCACTTCTCTTGCTTTCCAAAGAGTTCTCGGGTACACCTGAAATTATCCTGGGGAATTATCAACCTTTAACCGTTTCAAGGCATCCAACACTTCCTCCTCTTATCAGCACTTTAAATCCAGTTTGTATCATCCTGAATCCAAAGGAGCTTCAGAAAGGAGGAATCATACCTTAAAGAAGATGTTAAGAGCATACTTTCAGAAATACCCGAATAACTGAGATAAAGATATCACATTCGTATTGTTTGCCATTAGAGGTGTCCCAAACGAATCTACTCAGTTCACCCCCTTCAAGTTAATATTGGAGCATGAAGTAAGAGGTCCTTTAAAAGTAATTAAAGACAATTTGACAGGAATGAAGACGTAGATCTCCCACTTAGATTATGTATTGCTGGCGAGGGAGAGATTAAATGGATCAGGTGAATTTGCTCAATAGCACTTAAAGAGGGCACAGCATAGAATGAAATAGGTGGCAGATAAAAGCTTTCAGACTCTGATGCTCTCTCGAGGGGATGACGTGTTCGTATTGTTACCAGTGTTAAGGGATGCCTTCAGTGCCAGGTTTAGCGGTCCCTATCAAATTGAGAAAAAGTTGACTCAGGGAAACTATTTAGTAAAGATGACAGATAAGAAAAAATGGTATCGGGTATGTGTTGTGACCATTTCAAAACAATATTATAAAGGTGTTATTTACTGCCCCGCAGAGTGTGGAATCAATTCCAGATGGTGTGGATTTTGATGTGTCTCAAAATAGATTTTAAAATGAATAAGTCCTTGAGGACTGGAATAAGTTAATATACCATCTGTCTCAGGAGAATAGACGCAGTTTAAAGATTTGTCACTGCAATATAAAGACATATGTAAGAATAAGATGTAGAGGACTATTTTACATGAAGTAGATTAGCAAATACTGCTTCGAATAAACAACACCCTTGTCAACTTAATCATTTCAAAGACAGACAGATCCGGAAGGAGGTGGAGGCCATGCTTGACGAGGATAAAATGAAACCAATCCAGAGAGAGTGGAGTTTGCCAAGTGTCTTATTTCCCAAACCAGAGAGGACTCAATGATTCTGTGTGGATTATAGGAACGTCAATGCCGTTACAAAATCGACTTAAAACCATTACTGAGGTTTGACGAGTGCATTGAGAATGTCAGACAAGCCAGTTACAATCACAAATTTGGACTTACTGCGTCGTCACTGACAGGTACCTTTATTACAGACGGCCAAAGAAATTTCTGTGTTTGTAACCCCACATGGACTATGTCAATTTAATGTGAAGCCCTTTGGAATGAAGAATGCATCCGCCACATTACAAAAACTAATGAACAGAGATTTGGCAGGGCTAACAAACTCTGCAGCCTATTTGGACGATGTAGTGGTCTTTAGTATGTCCTGGAAAGATCGCATTGCATAGTTGGTACAGCACCTTGAACGCCTAAGAGAAGCAAAACTGATGAGCAACATAAACAAAACAAAGCAAACGTGACATTCTTGGGACATAACAATGGACATGGAAGGTTGATCCTCTGGAAAGCAAATATGATGGCCACTGAGGCATTTCCACGACCAACCTCGAAGAAAGAGGTGGTTCGATCCTTAAGACTAAGCAGGTTCTGTCAGACGTTTGTTCCAAATTCCCGCACCGTTTACCGATTTGCTGAAGAAGAATACAGGTTTTTGGAGGACAGAGCAATGCCAGGAGATATATTCGACCATTTGAAAGAAATATTAACCACCGTACTAGTTTTAGCTACACCAAACTTTGCAAACGTTTTAAAGATGCAATCAATGCTAGGGACATAGGCGTTGGAAATGTACTACGACAGAAATATGAAGACGAGATTGAACTGCCAGTCGGACACTTTTCGAAGATAATTAACATCCACCAGAGGACATACTCCACAATGGAAAAATAACTATTGAGTATGATCCTGGTCTTGGAACATTTTAATGTGCATGTCATGAACAATGTGTCGGAGATAGTCGTGTACATGGATCACAATCCTCTTATATTCTTGCAACGCATTCAAGACAAGAATATGCTTCCATTTCGTTGAAGTAATATGTTATTTTATTTACGTAATGTACATGTTGCTGGTTGTAAGAGTGCAATCGCAGGTCCGTTATTGCAGATTTCTCTGATAAAGTCCAGACAATTCTGTCCCAAGATACCAAGCTTGAAGCAAGCTTGCATTAAGTATTTTGATAATATAAATCTAATAAAACGATCCGATATTTTGGGGTATCAAAATGTATAGTTTTGAATAGTTGTGAGATAACTGCCAAAAGAACAACACATGTAGGTTGTTAGCTCAAAGAGCTTTCTGAGTGGTACTTTTCTGTGGGGAATCTGTGCTGCAGGATATCTGAACGGAACTGGAGAGAATCTACAGAGGAAAATCTACAGAGGAAAATCTAAAGAGGAAACTCAGCAAATCTGAGTGAATTTCAAACGTGGCATTCTTTTGTGAATCTTAATCGGGATTTTTTAAATCAGTATGTAATTGTAGACTGGTAGGTAAAAGATAGGTGTAAGCGAAAGGATTTGTGAATAGTTGTTACTTTTAATGCTCTCCGTTGAACTTAAAAAATAAAGTTGTCAATTTTTACTTTAAGTGTTTACCTCTGGGATAGTTCTTTGCCTCTCGAGTTTTAACAGATTACACCACGGGTGAATATTTTCTCTGCTGCGAGTTTAAATTAGCACAGGGGTTACCCCGTGGTGTAACAATGTGCAGAGATCTTTCAGTATGATTTGGACAAGTTCAACAAATGGGGTCATGTATGACAGATGAAGAAGGAAAAGGGTAATCCAGGCAAATAGAAAGAAAATGGGAAGTCGAATCGTATAACAATATATTTGGAGATTTGGAGATGAAGCAAGACGAGGAAAACCATGCTGAAAGTAACCATGCAAGTGCAGTGATTGGTGAAGGCAAATTCGATGTTGGCCTTCAAAGTGAGACGATTTGAGACCATTTGAGACCATTCCGTTTTGCTTTGCGGATATATTAAAAAAAATGTTCTTGTTTTACAAGGTGTACAACAAAGAAGTACGAGATTGAATCCTGTAATGGCTGGACTGATATTTTCAGTCGATATTAGATCATTAGGGAATGATTCTCTGGCGTTTAGATGAATGAGGATGAATCTCAGAAGTATATGTAATTCTGATGAGACGACACATATTGGGTTCAGGAATGTTGCTCTCAATGGCGTTTAAGTACAAAACAAGGGTGACATTTCAAACATATTTCACAGGTTATTATTACGGAATTGTGAAAAACATTTTCTCACCGACAAAGTGACTGTCCTTTGGAAGTGTCTGTAACAGAAGCTATTTGAAATCAACAAATTTAATATTTTTAAAGAAAGATGTCCATATCGGCATTACGTCCAAAAGATTCAGAAGATATGTCGAGTAAATGGAAATAGGCTTAATTTAGGTGGTCAGCTCTGATCATGTTAAGTGGCGCAGCAGTCTTAATGGCCAAAATGGCCTACGATTGCTTTCAGTTTTTATGTTTACATTTTTCTTCCAAAGCATGTATATGCATTGTCTTCAATGACACGTACCATTACATTGCATTTTACTAATGAATTTTAACCAGAATAATTAGTTCGTCCTTTTTTTTCTTATTAATTTATCTAGGCTATAATCACATCCTTAGATCAATCAAACAATGTTGTAATTATACATTTACACTATTTTTTAAAAATCATTTTGCCGAGTATTATGTTGACTGAGTGCTGAAAATTCCTTCATAATATGCAATGTTTCAAGTTTATTGGTGTTGCATTTACTGGCCCATAGATTATCATGTCCAGTTCTCCCCATATGTTCTACAGGTTAAGTTTTCTCAGCACAAATCCACGAGTACTCTGTCAGTGTACAGTAAATTTTGAAAATGACAATTATTACTTTCAGGATCTATCCAGCTAAACTTCTTAGAATTGCACGATGAATCGAGTCGTTACAAATACAGTTGATTTTACTATAAGCAACAATAAATTACGTCAACAAAGTTAGAGTTTATGTTAATCAGGACAAGGCTATCTGATGGCTGGAAATTACATCGGACCAGAAATGTAGTTGTGGTTGTTGGAAGAAATTGTCTCTGCCCCATGACATTTCTGTATAGGTTCTTTTGGTTACCATGGGCCAAACTATGCTCCCTAATGACAAAATTATTTTCCATTAAATATGAAGGCAGAAATGGAAATGCTCCTGAATTTCAAACCCAGTCTGAAAGAAAGCACAAACCATACCTCTGTACTAACAATCACCTGTACTTAATATAAATAATTCAGCTTTATCCATAGCTAAACAATTATCAAATAATGGTAAATTAATAGTTTATATTATTAAGTAAAAATCTAATCGCCTTAAGAACTCCATCTTACGCAGAAAGCATGTTAGAATGGTTACCAGAAGAGGAGAAAACAAAGGCAAAGGCGGCACAGTGGCTCAGTGGTAAGCACTGCTGGCTCACAGCGCCAGGGACCTGGGTGTGATTCGAGCGTCGTGTGACTCTGCATTGAGTTTGCACATTCCCACTGTCTCTGCGTAGGTTTCCCCTAGTGCTCTGATTACGTCTCACAGTCAGAAATGTGCAGATTAGGTGGATTGACCGACAGAAATTGCCCACAGTGTCCAGTGATATTTAGGTTAGCTCGATTTACCATGCAACATGCAGGACTATGGGGCTAGAGTAGGAAGGTACGCCTGGGTGAGATGCTGTCTGGAGTTTAGATGGAGAGTCGATGGGCTGAATGGCCTGTTTCCATACTACAGGGATTCTATCATGTTTGTGCCAAGAAACTATGGTTGAATCCTACTTAAGACTCTTTTCCTGACACAACCTTTGCTTCAATCTTTATTCCATGGTTGTTTACACGGTTTGGCAATAAACAGAAAGTGCCTTGTTCCCTTGTAGAATATCTCGGGCATTTCATTGAAAAATCAGATCTTATAGCAACATCGTGAAATAAAACATTATCTTCTTCAGTGTACCATAAGATTTTAGTTCTATGGAATACAAAGTCTGATCCTAAGCCACTTACCTCTATCTAGCTGTAACCTCTCCGTCAAATTATTTTTGCTGGCATATCTGAAGCTAAACACCGCTTGAGCTCCAAACTGCTTGTAACACATTGTTTATTCCTGTTCGATCTAAACGGTCTTAACCAAATGGAAAACTTTAATTTCATTTGAAGTTGAAATCATTCTTCCAAACGCTATTTACTTCCATGGCTGTTTTGCACTACGGTTTCCAGTTTTCAAATTAACAATTTTTGGGGGTCTTTGTTTAATTGAAAAATCTACAACATCCTAACTTGATACCCAGAAACTATAGAGCTGTGCCATCGCCCTATTATGACTTGCAAACACAAGATCCTCAACATTTCATTAGTTGATCCCAACGAGAAGCAAATGCTCCTTCCAACTTGAACTGTCTCCAGTGCGTTAGGAATAAACCAAACGCAGCATCCATTCTCTGAGCCTCATATTTCCGCGAATTCACAAAATTGTTTATGTCCCACCAAAATTCAAATCTGCAGATTTGTATTTTAATTTTTACTCAATTTCTTCACGTTCTGTCAACAGCACAACAATCTTTATTATACTTATACACTTCCACATGGAACATTAGGACCATCTTTCCTCTCTCTGCATTCTTCGAGAGCACAGGTTGAATATCCTTAATTCTGACTGTTGGGATGAAACAAAATAGTTAGAAAGATCTTTTTTCACTTCGAACATGATGAAAAATATATTGCCCTGTCATTATCCATTTAATATCATTATGTCTGAATATTATTCATGATCCTAGTGCTTGAATACTGCAATTTGCAGTCTTGAGTAGAAATGGGTAAATACTCAAATGTTGATCCTGCCGAGTGTTATCATTTGACACGGGCAGAGTAATTAAATGTTGCAAAAAACAAGCAAAATCTAATAGATTTTCACTCTCCTGTTACGTCTTTGTATACAAATGCATTAATCTGATTTATTGATTCAATCATTATGTCTACCATTTTCAGAACTCGAAAGGCTTCATGAAAAAATTAGTAAGTAGGAATATAGAAAGCACTATACATTTCGCAACAATTATGGTATGTTGATTCCTTTGTTAACACCACTTTGGATCGATCTTCAATGGTTCAACCATATAGTTCAGAATCGTTTTGTCGATAATTAGTGCACGATTAATGAATGATGTTCACACCTATATTTGGCTGAAGTATCAAAGAAGATTGTAAGGGCAGGAGGAGCTGTCTATCTTTGACGGAAATCAAACTGCGTAGGTGAGAAGTGTACAGCTATGAAATTGTTAAAACAGATGACTAAATATTCCAACGATTTGCTCATGAATTACAACAGTTCTTATTGTGTGTGCATCAATGTAGAGGACAACACTTCCTCGTAGGTGAATATCTTTTTTCTAGCTTACTTTGCATTTACAATCTTCTGGATATCGCCTGTAATAAGTCCAAGCTCGTGAATATCATATCTCCGTAATGCTGCACATGTCATGCTGAGTTATAGAGCCCTGCAACATGAAAGCAGACACTTCAGTCCAACTCGTCCATACCATCGTGATAGCCTAAGTTAATTTGGGTCTAATTTGCCACATTTTCGCATCAACATCATCTATGTAAATGAAAAATTCAATTGCAACCAGCTCTAATCTTTATGGCACACCACTTCTGAAAGGCCTTCAAACCAAAAGGCAACCATCCATCTCCCTCTGTCTCAACCTTCAAGACAATCTTGTATCTCAATGGCTCGCTCTCCGGGGACTCCATTTGATCTAACCTTGCTAATCATCCTTACATGAGGAACATTGCTGAATGTCTTGCTGAAGTTCATACAGAAATATCTGCTGTTCTGCATTTATCAATCTTCTTTGTCACTAACTCAAAAAAAACTCAATCAAGTTCTTAAGACATGACTTCTCATGCACAACGTGATGTTAACTATTTCTAATTAGTAATTGTCTTTTTAAATGCATATAAAGCATACCGATGCATCAGCACTGCTTGTTGATGATGGCATGAACCACAGCTTAGTCAAAGAGTCATAGAATCATACAGCAAAGATTCAGACCAGTTCGTCCAAATCACCTGCACCATTCAGACATCGTAACCTGGCCTAGTCCCATTTGCCAACATTTGGACCATATCCCCAAAATGCCTCCTGTTCATATACTCACCTAGATGCCTGTAAAACATTGTATTTTACCAGCCTACATCACTTCGTCATGCAGCTTATTCCATACACCCACTATTGTCTGCCTGAAAATGCTACTCCTCAAGCCATTTTTAATTCTTTCCCCTTTCAAGATAAATCTATGTCCTTCAGTTATGAACTTCGTCACCTCGGAGCTATGGGATAGCTGCTGGCCCTATCCATACCCCTCGCAATTTTATAAAATTCTGTAAGTGCATGCTTCAGTCTCCGAAGCTCAAGGAGAAAAAGCCACAATCAATTTACCTCCTCTCTCTGGCTAAAACACGGCAGTCCCAGAAACCTCCTTGTAAATCGTTTCAACAACTTTTCACGTTTAACATCTTTCCTATTACCAGATCTGTAAGCATTGTTTCATAACTAGCCTCACCAATGCCCTGTACAACAACAACATAGCATCCCACTAACAACCAAACATGATTCACTTTCTTTTGGCATAAGACCACCAGAAAAAAGATAGAATTAGTCCTTTGACACGACATGTTCTCTCTGCAATTTGATCATGCCTGATGTTTTTCACGTTCGCATTCTCCTGTCATCTCCCTCTGTTCATTGAACCCATAGGAACCCAAAACTTTTCTCTCTATCTTAAATGCACTCAACAATTTGCGTTTTACTGCCATCTGTGACAATGAGTTCCACAGATGCACCATCCTCTTACTGAAGACAATTCTCGTCATCTCAGTTCTAAATATTTACGTATTTAGTTTGAGTCTGTGACGTCATGTATTTGTCTTTCCTCATAGTGGAAACATCTTCTCCAAATCCTTTCTATCCATGCCTTTCAGTATTCTGAGAGATTAAATCAGACATGGCCTCTCCTCCTTTTAAATCCAATTGAGTACAAGATCAGAGTCGCCAATTGTTCCTCATATGACAACAGGCCCCGGGGCCATTCTTGAAGACCTCTTCTTGACTCGCTTCAATGCCAGTTCATCTTTACATAATTAAGAGATCCAAAAGTGCTTACAAAATTACAAATGTGGTCTCAATAGAGTCTTATACGGCCTCAGAAGAGCTCACTTGAACTTGAAATGAATGCTAAACTGCACTTCCTATCATTGATCTGAACTTAGCCTGCATGTTGCTGCTAAAAGAACCGTAAATGACGATTCCTAAGTGCTTGTGTGCTGCAGATTTTCAAGATTCCTCCATTTACAGAATAAGTTTAGTCTTTATCTTTTGTCCAAAAGTGCGTAATATCATTTATTTTCCACATTGTATTCTATCTGTAAGCTGTTTGACCAGTCTTCTAGATTGTCCAAGTTCAGCATCCTCAACGCTTCCGCAGCACCACCTGCCCATCCACATATCTTTGCATCATCTGCAAACTTAGTGACAATGGCGTCAGTGACTCCATGAGCATTATAAAACTAAAACGTGAATATTTGTGATTTCAACACAGACCACACAGACCACACAGTCCCCAGTATGTTACTCCATGAGTCACTGGCTGGCATGATGGAAAATGTACTTTTTTCTCCACGCTAACTGCCTTCTGTCAGTCTGCCAATACTCTATCCATGCAAGTCCATTGCCCGACTACCATGGGCTCTGAAATTATGAGACATTCTCCCGTATACCACATCGGCAGGGCCTGCTGGAAATCCAAGCAGACACAAAGATGCAGATTGCGGAAGTGGTGTAAAGTGTGATCAATTCAGCACAGTGCAAAAATAGAGGATGTAATTAACGTGGCATCTAAACTGAGTTGTCCAAAAATGCAAACAATAAGTACTTCTGAAAGCCCTAATGTAATTGAGCCAAATTTATAATCCAAATGTAGAAGTGGTTTTTATTCTCACTATATGATGTTATGGCTACTCTGCTCCAATATCATGCCACACCATTCAAATTAGCTGACCAGGCCAACAGAAGATAGAACATAGAAAAGTACAGCACAGAACAGGCCCTTTGGCCCACAATGTTGTGCCGAGGATTATTCCTGACCTAAAATAAAATAACCTAACCTACGCACACCTCAATTCACTGCCATCCATGTGCATGTGCAGCAGTCGCTTAAATGCCCATAACAACTCTGCCTCCACCACCACCGCTGACAAAGCATACCATGCATTCCATGCATTTCACAACTCTCTGGATAAAGAATCTACGTCCGACGTCTCATCTATAATATCTGAAAACTATGCCAGCCAATCCTGCCCTGGAGAAAAGTCTCCGGCTATCGACTCGATCCAAGCCTCTAATTTCCTTGTATAGGTCGATCAGGTCACCTTTCCACCTCCTTCTCTCCAGAGGTATAAGTCCAAGCTTAGTCAACATCTCTTGGTAAGACAAGTCCTCCAGTCGACGCACCTTGTTTTTGCACCCACTCCAAAGCCTCCGTCTTTCCTAAAATAGGGTTACTAGAACTGGACATAATATTCCAAGTGTGGTCTCACCAGGGTCTTGCAGAGCTGCAGCAAAACCTCGCAGCTCTTAAACTCGATCCCCCTGTTAATGAAAGCCAAAATACCATTTGCTTTCTTAACAAAACTATCCACTTGGGTGGCAACTTTGAGGGATCTATGTACTTGAACAGCAAGATCCGTCTGTTCCTCCACACTGCCTAGAATCCTATCTGTAATCCTCTATTTAGCATTCAAGTTCGGACTTCCAAAATGCAGGTTGAACTCCATCTGCCATTTCGCAGCACATCTCTGCATTCTGTTTATGTTCTGCTATCAACGGCACCTCTAAACTTTGTGCCATCGGTAAATTTAGTAACCCACCCCTCAAACTCCTCATCAAGTCATTTATAAAAACTTTCAACAGAACTCCAAGAGCAGATCCCGGCTGGGCATCACTCACCACTTACCTCTCGGCAGAATACTTTCTATCTACAATCATTCTCTGCCTTCTGCCAGCCAAACAATTCTGAATCCAGATAGCCATATCGCCCTGTATCCCATACGTCCTGAATTTATGAATGATCCTACCATTCTGAAGCGTTTCTGAAGCCCATATACACCACATCCATTGCTCGACTTTCGTCGACCCTGTCTCGTAACCTCGTCAAAGAACTCAATAGATTTGTGAGGCATGACCTCACGCTCACAGATCCATGTTGACTGACTTTAATCACGCTTTTCTTTTCTAATTAATCATAAATTCTATCCCTCAAAATACTTTCCAAAAGTTTGCTACCACGAACTTAAGACTGACTGATCTGCAATTACGAGGGATTTCCCTATTCCCTTCGTGAAAAGAGGGACAATATTCGCCTCCCTCCAATCCTCCGGTGGAGAGTGAGGAAGCAAAGCTCTTTTCCAGCGGAGTAGCAATCTCCTTTCTTGCTTCCCAGAGCAACCTAGGATAAATCTGGTCTGGGCCTGGGGACTTATCAATCTTAATGTTGTTAAAATGTCCGCAAATCAACTTCATCAATCTTGAACTGCTCAAGCCTGTTTCCCAGCTCCTCAAAGTTCTCGTTCACTTAGTGAAAACCGAAGCAAAATAAAACTCATTTAGGGCTTCCCATATCTGCTCAGACTCCAACACAAGCTCTACGCTATTCCTGACTGGCCCTACATCATCTCTGATCATTCTCTTATTCCTCATGTATGAGTAAAATGCCTCTGTTCTCCCTAATCCTGCCTGCCAAGCCCTTTTTGTGCCCCTCCTGGCACTTCTCCGTCGATTTCTGAGCTCCTTTCTGGTAAGCTTGTAATAATCTAAAGTTGTGCTAGGTCCTTGCTTCCTCCACATTATAAAATTGCCTTCTTCCTTTTGACAAGAAGCTTTTCTGTTATCGTCATCCAAGGCTCCTTAATCTTACCACTTTTTACCTGCCTCAGAGGAACTAACTTGTGCATCACTATATTGTGCCGTTTCTGTGCGAAATTGCTCCCAATCTGTACTTTCCAACTCCTGTCTGATAGCGCCATAGTTTCCTTTTCCATAATTAAATATCTTCCCTTGGTAACTGCTCCTTTTCCTCTCCAAGGCGATAGTAAACGTGAGGCAGTTGTTGTAACAGTCACCAAAGTATTCTCCTACCACGAGATCTGACGCATGTCCTGACTCATTTCCGAGCACCAAATCCAAAATGGCTACTCCCCTCGTCGGCCTGTCTACATACTGCGTAAGGGAACCCTTCTGAACATACTTGACAAAAACGGTTCCGTCCAAACCTTCTGCGCTGAGAAGGTTCCAGTCAATATTGGGAAAGTGAAGCCACTGATAAGAGCAACTCTGCTCAATCTATAAAGAAAATCGTGCTGGTAATACAACGATATTAAAGAAAGTATCTGTTTGGAAGAAAGAAAGCACAAAACGTGGTAAAGATTAATGGTAAGCTCGTGACTGGGGAATGTTTAAAAGAAGCCTGATCAAAACAAAAACAAAGATAGCATGTGCTGGTAAACTTGAAAGTATCGAGAATGAAGGTGCCCAGAGCTTATTCAAAGACATTATTAAAAAAGAGATTCTAACAGAATATAGGCGCCTCAGAGAACCCTTCCTCACCTGAAGAATTCACTCATAGCATATCAGCAATGCTAAACAGATACGAGGGAAAGAATTGGAGAGGGAAATAATTTAATCCTATCAATGGAGAGAATGTACTGAGGAAAGTAAAGGCACGAAAATCAACAATTTCAGTTCGAGCAAAGGACATAAAAAGAAAGAGCTATAGATATAGAGAATTTACTGAAAGCCAACCCCCGAGAAACTTTAGCTTCTTATTTTCAAAATCGCAGAGGATTGTAAACAAATATTGTAGCATATTTTCTCACAAAATGAAAGAGGCCAAAAAAAAGGAAAGAAGCCAAAAAAAGTCAGTTAATTATGAGTCATGTTACTTAACCGTTCTCATTTGGAAGCTGGCAGATTCTACTATAAAAATCATCAAGCACAGCATTTGAAAATCGAAACTTATATAATGAAACCAAGCAAATTTAACATGTTCAAGTGAAGGAAAAATCGGGATTGATGAATTTTCAAGAATTAAAAGGTTTGTTGAGAAGTAGTAAAGATAAAGTCAAACCTGGAGTGTAACACATTTGCACATCCATAAGACGTTTGATGAGCTGCTATATTGTAACAGTCTATTTTGTACGATAACAATCTGTGAAATGGGGTAAAGGGGAATTTCTAAGGTGTCAAACTGTAGCCAGTAAGTTGTAATATGGTTGTAATATGGATTGAAAACATAATTATTCACTTGTGTTAAAATTATTTCGATGACAGTAGGATACAGTAAATTTAAGAAAAAAATATAAATTGTTAGAGAAACACAACAGTTCTGGCAGCATCTGTGAAGAAAGTTAAGTTCTGAACAAGAGTTACTGGATTTGAAAACATAGCTCTGTTTTCTGTGCACGGATGCATCTCAACACAGGATCTTCCAATGTGCATTTTAACCAGAAAATGTGGTTTTGGATGTGTAGTGAAATAGATACAACAAAGTATGGACATACCTGTGCACAAAAATAAAGCCAAAACGTAAATGATCGGAATCACTCTTCATTGTACCTGTGACCATTTGGGTATTTACAAGTCTGCAAAGCATTGGGGAGAGTTTGTGAATGTGATAAAATAAAAGTGGCGAGAATGGTCATGTCGAGTCTTATGCATTGGACATGCCTTTTCAGAAATTTCCATGGCAGATTTCTCCATTTAATTTCAATCAAGAGTAGAGAAATGCCAAACCAGGTCACTATGGCAGTGGGGATGACGTGGGGTGGGGTAAGGGCTGGAGAAGTTGTGAAGGATCAGGTTCAGTTTACGTCAGCTGGCTGAGCGACCAGTTATTAATTTCAATACCTTAAGATCAAGTCCTGTGCTGCCTGCGATTGCAATGAAGGATTCCCCATTAATTCTTTATTTCAGACGTCGTGATCCTGAGATTAGCCATCGCCAGCCATCTCTTTCCCTCTCATGTGTGCGCAGCCCTATGGTCTGATAAGGTTGTGGTGCCTTTAAATTTATAAAGCTGGTCTCATCAATCGTGACCCTGATAAGAATAATCAGTTATGACAAAGTATACTTGTTTTACTTAATTCCAAATTAAAGAATAAAATTATCATTTTCCCCCCGTTTGTAGGAGAAATTAATTCAGATAGGCAATAAGATCATTTAGTCTTAGGCTCGAGAGTAAACAGGAAAACTGTTCATTGCAAGGACATCTGACAGAATGTTGTTATGTCTGCGAACTGACAAGAAGTGTAGTGGTCCATGAGTAATTTGGTCATCCTCTCCCCAATGATGGGGACAGTGTCCTATTGTATATCTCTCGTTCATGACTGACACGAGTGTTATGTAAATGCTGGAGGAAAGTCGATTGAGAGTTCACATTGATACGTTGTTAACAATGAATGTCAACATGGAAAATGAACAAAAACGATGTGTTTGTTACATTGGGGTTTTTCAGCCTCATATTTTTATTTATCAAAGTATATCAACTCTTTGGTCAAAAAATTATTAATATTCATACTTGCGATTATCAGACTCTGAAGAATAACGTTGATATAATATGCAACGAAATATGTCCTAGAGAATGTTTGCTTATATTTCCCTTACTCAAAAAAAGATTCAAATAATGATTTACGTCTAAACCAACTACATAGCAATTCTGAAGTAAATGGACTTCATCACTGTTATGTAACATCACTAGGATGATGGGAAACAATTGAGATGTTGAGGAGCTATCTTACCATTCGTAGATCTCCCCTAAAATAGTGCCATAAGCCCAAACATCTTTAATTATAACATTGATCCCCGTGCATCCAACATAAGGTCAGAGGTGAAGATTTTCAGCGTAGGCACCCACATACAAAATATAAATATAATGCTGAAGCAGAAAGATTTTTTTAATGATCTGCACTGGATTTTTAATTAGGATTTCAATATGATCAAACGTATACAGTAGAATTAATTCACAGCATCATTGGAAGCTCAATGAATTCTGCACTTTTGTATCCACAGAACATCGGGAACAAAATGCGGTAAATTATCATCTTTGAGCATAGTTAGTTCTAAATGTCTTCACGAAAACAAGAATTATTCTTCT
The DNA here is from genome assembly GCF_047496795.1 of Chiloscyllium punctatum. NCBI lineage: Eukaryota > Metazoa > Chordata > Chondrichthyes > Orectolobiformes > Hemiscylliidae > Chiloscyllium > Chiloscyllium punctatum. Next base: position 3,018,265 of record NC_092768.1, on the reverse strand, counting down.
TTTCTGTCTGTTCCTACGTTGAGTCAGCAATGCCTATCTGGAATAATTCGTTTTCTAAGCATTCACTACATTCTAGTTTGAGTTCAGTTTTGAATGTCAAGGAATTTTGTTTTTCATTCTATTCTATTTATTACTAAAAACACCTTTAAGGGTTACGTTGGGAAAGGCACAACATTAAAATCTGCTCTATACGGAAGTTTATAGGAAGTGGAACACACAAACTGTTCAGAAAATAAAGTACAAGCACCAGTTCGAAATGTGTATTTATATGTAAACAATTTATTAGCAGTGTGTCAAATTTCTATAAAATAAGTACAATGATAAAAAATATTGAACATAAGCATTGGATAATCGAAACAAAACCCATGTCCTAAGAAAATTATGCTGTTGACAATAGACTGTTGAATACTATTATTTTCTTCATACCAGGAAAAAAAAGAACAGCTGCCTTAATTCTAAGGTCAAATAAAAAAAGGATTTTGCAAAGTGAAGGAAAATGATTTTTTCATAAACCAAAGGGTCCACGTAGGATACAATGAATTGCACGAAAAATAATAAAGCCTCTAAGCCATTAACAATAGTTATTTCTCTCTACATTGATGAAAGTAATGATGATTATATTCTGGTTCCAAAACACTTTTCTGAACAGAATTGCATCAATGTTCCTAGCACATTCCATTCTTAGTGAAAGGCGTTTAATTCGATAAAAATCAAAATTGCTACAAAAGCTCAGCAGGTCGGCAGCATCCATGGAAGCTAATCAAAGATAATGTTTCCGGTCGAATGATCCTTCCTCAGAATATTTAATATGACATTGGTCATTGACGCACAATGAGTAGTTTAGGAAATATCAAAGTGTGTTCTGTTTGCTTCTATGTTTGTCTACCCTTTAAAAGCACTAACGCAAACTATTTCCAACACAGGAGCAAGAGGAGATAGGTCAGTACCTTCCCTGTAATATATGACAAAATAATAAGATAACAGATATTTTTATGACCCCAGCTCCATTTCCATGCTGCTCCCTCACAACGCCGTTCATCTCTTGCAGGCAAAATATTTGTCGACACAAGTCTTCATTGCATTTAATAATGCAAGCTGCATGACTATCTGGGAATCATAAATCCAAAATAACGAATGTCGAAGAGAAATAACTTAACCTCATTTCTCTCTTTTATTGGAAATCCAGTTTGTGTCTTTTTCGTTTTACCTGTCACACGAACTTAATTTCAACCACGCTGATAACGTTTTCTTATCAATAATCAAACACAGAACATATTTTACATTTATTTCCATGCGTGGCTGCAACAATACCATCTGCAGCTACAAAAAAATCTTCCACAATTCACTTATTTCAATTTGCAATTAAGTTGCAACATTTCATTTAGGTCGACAAGTGATTTTTAAGTTGTAACATTTCATTTAGGTCGACAAGTGATTTTTATGATTCCATGCTGTCATTCTTTTTTAATTCATATCAAAGGACGCATTGGTGTTTTTTATACTGCAGAGTAATTCACTCTTACTCCATTTATATATTGTCCTTCTGTCACACTTCCAAACAAAGTAAAGACGTTTGCAATTCAATTTTATTTTCTTTACCATCTGGATATCGCAACTCTGTCTACAGATTGTTTAGCAATCCAGGAAAAAAAAACGTATCTCGTTGTTCCCTGGGTTTGCGAAATTTCACCTGCAGTTACATCAGGCGATTCAGAACGTATAAGATAGGTTGCCTTCTATTGAAATGGATTTTTATTTTCTCAAGAGGAGAGAACATTTACTGACATTCTGCAGATCACTGGTAAGATTGCATCAGTGGTGTTGACATGCATATCTCAACAAAACTTTGCAATTCATAAACAGCCAAGAGCAAATGTTCATGGCCTAACTCGTGTAATTAGGGAATCTCCGCTGGCAGGCAATAGATAAAATTGAGGCTGTATTTTCTCTAGAAACATTGCCAATAAAAATGATTCGAACCGGAAGTCATAGTGCCATGAAGATGCACAACATCGAAACAGACGTTTTGGTTGAATTCGTCCACGCTGATGAGAGATAAGAAATTAATCTATTCCCGTTTTCCAGCATTTGGCCCATAGGCCTCTGAATCCCTTCTCTTCAAATACTCATACAGATGCGTTTCAAGTTTTGTAGTTGTTTCAATCTCCATAACTTCTGGCTGCTCATTCTATAAACACAGCACCCTCTGCATAGAAACATTGCTACTTTGGTGCCATTTTAATTTTCCCATCTGACCTTAAACATGTGTTTTCTAGTTTTGGACTCCAGCACCCTGGGGAAAAGCCATTGTCTACTTACCATATTCATGCCTGTCATGATTTTAAACATTTCTATAAGGTCACCTTTCAACTACTGAGGTTCCAGAGAAAATATCCCCAGCCTATTCAGCCTCTTCTTATAGCTCCAGCCCTCCAAATCTGGCAATAACCTTGTAAATCTGAACCCTTTCAAATTTTACACCATCCTTCCTATAACAAGGAGGCCAGAACTACATACAATATTCCAAAACTGGTCCCAACAATGTCATGTATAGATGTAACAGGGTCTCCCAGCCTCTATACTCAATGCAATGTTCAATAAAGGTAAGCATACAAATTAAACCTTCTTTGCTATAATATCTACCTGTTTCTCTACTTTCAAGGAGCTATGAATCTGCACTCCAAGGTCTATTTTTTCAACAGCAGTCCCACGATCTGAACATTAAAATGCATTTCCAAAATGCAGTACGTCACATTTAATAAATCAAACTCTATCTGTCACTTCTCGGCCTATTGACCTATCTGATCAAGACCCGTTGTATTTTGAGTAACCTTCCTCGCTCTCCACTACACCTCCAAATTTGTTGCCATTTGCAAAATTACTAACCATACTTCCTATGTTCACACCTGAAGCAATTTTATAAATGACGAAAAGCAGTGGGCCCAGCACCGATCCTCGAGGCACAATGATGCTTACAGGCCCTCAATCTGAAAAGCAGAACTGAGCCAATATCCTCCGTCTTCTGAATTTGAGACAGTCTGTATCCAGATGGCTAGTTGTCCCAGTGTTTCATGTGACCTAATCTTGCAAACCAGTCTACCACGAGGAATCTTGTCGAACGCCTTACTGAAGGCCATATAGATCATGTCTACTCCTCTGCCGTCACCAATCTTCTTCATTACTTCTTCAAATCATTCAACTAAGTCAGTGAGACCGTTTCCAATGCACAAAAAATGTGTTGACTATTCCTAATCAGTTCTTGCCTTTGCAAATATATGTACATCCTGCTCCACAGGTTGCTCGCCACCGACATCAGGCTCTCCCGTTGACAGTTCACTGTTTCTTCTTTCCTTACAACTGTCTCAATTCGCAGCAACACGTCAGCCAACCTCTCGACCCTCTGGCACCTCACCTGTGGTTGTTAACGATACAAATATAACTGCAAGCGGCCCAGAAACCAATTCCCTGGCTCTTTATAAAGATGTCAGGTAGACCTTATCATATACCGGGGAGTTAGACACATTTGTGCGTTTAAGGCCGTCCTGCACCTCCTCCTCTGTAACTTGGGCATTTCTCAAAATATCGTTATTTATTTCTCCACGTTCAATATCCTCCATGTCCTGGTCCACATGATACTAAAGCAAAATATTATTTCCCCATCTCATGCCACTCTACACAAAGGAGGCCTTGCTTATTATGAAGGGACTGTATTCTATCCTTGTTGTTTTCCTACTGTACTGTGTTGTCCTAAATCAATTTATTGTCTTCAAGCCATTCATTCGATCTTGCTCTTTCTACCTGACGTATGCTTCCTTCTTTTTCTTGACCAAAAGCTCGATTTCTCTCATCATCCAGCATTCTCTATACATGCCAGCCATTCCCTTCATCCGAACAGGAACAGACCATCTCTGGACTCTGGTTATCTCGTGTTTGAAGGCTTCCCATTTCTCAGCCGTCAGGTACCCTGCAAATATATGCCTCCAATCAACTTTAGAAAGTTCTAACCTAACACTGGCTAAATTGGCCTTCCTCCAATTTAGAAGTTGAACTTTTAGATTCAGTCAATTAGTTTCCATCGCTATTTTAAAATTAAAAGGATTACAGTCACTGTCCCCAAAGTGCTCCTCCACTGACACGCCAGTCACTTGCCTTGTATTATTTTCCAAGAATCGCTCAATTGTTGATGTTCTGTAGTGGGCATAGCAACAAAATGAATCAGAAAGTTTTCTTGTACTCATTTGACACATTTCTCTTCATCCAAGTTCTTAAAACTATGACAGTCCCAATCTATGCATGGATATTGAAAATCGCCTAACATAACCACGTTTTCTCTTTCACAGAAAACTGAGATCTCCTTACAAATTATTTTTCAGTCTCCCACTGAGTACTGTTGGCTTCTATATTTCAATCCCAGTAAGGTGATAATATTTTTATTATTTCTCATTATTTACCCAAATGACTTCCTCGACTTATTATAAGTATAGCTATGATGTTGTCCCTAACCTAAAATGCAACTCTCCCTCCTTTCTGTCTTATTCGCATCATTCATATAACATTCATTTCCATACCCATAAGCTTCCAAAAGGAAAAACACATTGCTCGAGTGAAGGCCATCTTTGAGCCACGTCTCTGCAATTCTTGTGATAACTCAGTACTGTGATCTAACCCATGCTATGGGTTCATCTGCTTTACCTGTTTGGCCTCTTGCATTGAAATTAATACGTTTTAATTTATCAGTCTGAACTTGGTCTCTACTTTGTTCCTGTCTGTCTTAATTGTTTGACTAGCTCGTTTTCCCAATATTACCAATGTCAGACTGACCTCTTTCCTCACCATCTCCCTCTGTCCTATTGCCCAACTTTACTAATTTTAATGCCTGTGAAACTAAAGCTAATCTCCCCAACAGTAGGTTAGTCACCGTCCAGTTCACGTGCAATTCGTCCTTTTTACACAGGTCACTGCTCCCCTAGACGAGATTTCAATGACCCAGAAATGAGAAACCTTCTCCCCTGTGCCAGCTCCTGAGCACGCATTCATCGCCTCCATCTCCTACTCTTACCCTCAGTAGCTCATTGCACTGGCAATAAGTGGGATATTATTACCATTGATGACGTCCTTTTTAACTTCTTGACAAAGTTCCCATATTCTGTCCTCAGAATCTCGGACTATTCTCGTCCTATGTCGTGTACAACGATTTCCTTTCCACTGTGAGAGCATTCTGCACCCTGTCGAAGATATTCTTAATCCTCCAGAGAGGCAGCATAACATTCTGATGTCTCACTGTTGGACATATAAACATTTGTCAGTGCATCTGATGGAAGACTCCCCTATCGCAATTGATAGCTTGGAAACTTGCTTACACCTCATTACAGTGGACACGGTTTTTGTACGAGAGACATGGCTACCAATATTACATTCCCCTACGACTCCACCACCTTCTACAATGATTAAAACAGCAAATTTATTTGATATGTGCATAAACACCAAAGACCCCAGGAGTTAACCCATCTATCTGACAACATTTTGATGTTAGGAATATCTCCCTTGCTGGAACTGCCATCTATCACACTATCAAGCTCCTATAAATCCCTCATTGTCTCTCATTGCCACACCAACTGATATCATAAGATTCACAATCAAACACACTTCTTGCAGATACAATCATAAGTAATATGGAAGCTCTCCGTAATCTTCCAGATCCGACAGGAAGAGCACATCACTATACTGATGGCCTTCTTTGCAGCGTAACGATCTGCAGATCCAGAAAATAGCAGTCTTATTTATCTAAAAAAAACACTGCTCAAGGTTAATTTTACATCTAGGTTTTTTTAAAGAATTTAATCAGGAGACAATTCTCAATAAAACATCTAATCAAAACAGACCCCAACCTACTCATTATCGTAAATTTCCACGAAAAAAACGGTAAAGTTACACGTTGAACTGTCATTTATCTGCTCCCCCTCTGTGAGCTGTCCCCCACAGGTTTCTCCAAGGTCCGCGACGAATGTCACTGTTGGCTTTTTTTTTCTTTGACGAAATCCGATATCCAGAGATGCTTTAAATGAAACAGAAGAACAGTCACTGGGGCAGATTAACCGCTGGGTCAGAAAGCAGCGCAGGATTAATACTCTGTTTGATTTACTTCCAACATGATCATTGCCTTTGTCTACCTTCAAACTTTCTCAAGTGCCAGTGTTTTGTTTTTTTAACCCCAAACTTCCAGAGCAATTCAGCACCTTTAGAAACAGTAAATACTGCTCCTAGTATACCAGGAAATCAGCCCCCTTACTTGAAATAACGAAAAAAAAGGAGTTCACCTAGCAACAATTTAATTTCCTGTCCTCCATCTTGTCTTATCAAGAATGCGTGAAAAGTTTTAATTTTATGCCTCGTAGTTTGGAGGTGGCGTAGGAGTTTGAGTAGCATTCATAGAATGAACCTAAGTCAATATGCAAATATCTCAGACGTGAATACTGCTTTGTAAAATGTCTGTGAAAAATATACGTGGTTGCCCTTTGATAAGTGAATAAACAGATAGATTAATAGATAGGTAGATAGGCAGATAGCTAGATAGATAGCTAGATAGATAGATAGATAGATAGATAGATAGATAGATAGATAGATAGATAGATAGATAGATAGATAGATAGATAGATAGATAGATAGGTAGATAGGTAGATAGATAGATAGATAGATAGATAGATAGATAGATAGATAGATAGATAGATAGATAGATAGATAGATAGATAGATAGATAGATAGATAGATAGATAGATAGATAGATAGATAGATAGATAGATAGATAGATAGATAGATAGATAGATAGATAGATAGATAGATAGATAGATAGATAGATAGATAGATAGGTAGATAGGTAGACAGACGGACAGACAGACGGACAGAAAGATAGATGGGCAGACATAGGTAGATTGATAGGCAGACAGACACATAAACAGACAAACAATCAAAAGACTAAATGAATAAGTATGTAAATTAATAGAGTGATAAATAGCTACATAAATACATAAGTAGACAAAAGATATTGTTTCCTAAGTACTTTCCATCACACTGTAATCCTTACGAATAACTAAACCCCTCATTTGCCATGACCAAGTGTTCTGCGATTTAAAAGAAGTAGCTCTTTAGAAATCCAACAAATTTCCAAATATTGACAGGGCAGATTGAAAAAAAAATGTTTTCACTGTTGGCGGTCTCAAAACTGGGAGGAAAATATTGCAACGTTTGCACTGAAAACGTTCTGGCTACAGTTAATTCTGCACCAATAATTCAATGGTCTCTGATATTAAATGTCTTTAAGTCAGGAGTCCATTTATTTACGGACTTTAGGGAGATCAGTAGACCTGTTGTGAGCATGGGAGAATGATTTGTGTGTGTGAATAATCGCCATTTCTTCAGGCAGAAAGTGCTTAAAGGGCAGAATAATTCACTCATGCCTTTTTGTAAACCTTATGTAACTATGAGGAATGAACGTTTGTTTTCCAATTTCTGAATCTGAAATAAAGAAATTATCACACTGATCGTCAGAAAAATAGTGAAGTAACATAAGTAACAAGTCAAACAATACACAATTTCTGATCTTTAATGACTGTGATTAGTGCTGAGTCAAGAAATGTGCACGTTGTTGGCTCGACACATCAGGAATTCCCCTTGGGATTTTGAAACAATTTATCTGAACTCCTGCATAGACTTGATTCAAAACGTCCATCATCGCATTAAAATGTAATATTGGTTTGACAGGTTTCACGAACGAAGGAAAACATTTTTAAGTTGAATAAAGCCGTTCATCTTGTGTGTATTTGTGCATGACGTAGGTGAATTGTGAAAAACGTAAACAGAATCCTAAATCGACGATAATTGAAATGTGACAAACTAACTGCAAGTAACTCTTATCTGCGCATGCTAATGATCCACTATTTTTACTCACTGATCAGTGATGTCTTCCTGCGACAAACATGGGCAACTGATGAAGTAATTAAAACTAATAGGCTGACTGTTTCCAGAAACAAAAACACAACGGACATCATTCCCAATCCAAAGCTCGCTTCCTCTGCCAAAATTTGCCATCATGTTAAAGTCAAAATAAGCACCTTTATCCTCATTGTGCAGTTATCTCATTCAACAAGTTTGAAAGCTAGGTGCTGAAAAAATAAAAAGAATCAAGCTGTTCAGCGCAATTGATGTTCCTATGTCGTTCAGATGGATTTCAGTAAGTTTTTCAACTGATTATTGTATAATAATAGAGACAACTCTAAGTGGTCGACGATTTAACACCTGTTTTTAGAACTACTGCAAAAATGGCAATCTATTTAAACCATATAAGAACAGTCTGATATTGATTTTGGTTTTGCATGCAGTTACCAAATAATTTATATTTAAATTAGATCTGAAATATGTATCAGTGCACATATACAAATATATACGCTTATTTCTTTTTGCTTAATTACAGCCAAGAAGTGATTCACCTCCTGCAGTCGAAAACAAAAGCTAGATGTAGAGTGCACTTTTTAAAAGTTCCTATTGTTATTGGAATGCGTCAATACTGTTTTATAATCGCACAATAATCGTTAATGCACATAAGCTTCGGACATTGTTGGAGCAAATCTATGATGATCGCGAAGAAGATGCCGCCAATTGTCTTTGCTTAAAAGAAGGGACATATTCAGGGCAATTACATTGTATGGAAAACCGAAAATATGTCGTAAAATACAAATCTAATTGTTAATCCTGCGAATGGTTAACATGAAGTGTCTCAGAACAATCGATTCTTCTGCATGATAACACGAAAGATTGCAATATACATTTTTGCTTTCACTATAATAGGATAGAACAGATCAAGGGCCCGAAGTTTCTAGTTAGAAAAGATAAAACTGGTATCACATATCTGGACTTGTCAGACATAATTTCCTGAAGACATATGATGGCGAGGAAAATATGTTACCAACTTAACATCATAATGCTATTAACGTAGTTGCGGAGCTCATGCCTAAGCCAGAATGCAGTAATACAGAACCACAGCTGTGTGGTGTGTTCCTCATATTGTTCACATAAAATGGAAGTTGCGACTTTCCAAAACAAAACAAAAAAACACATTGTTTTGTTACACTTTTCATTTTCTTAAAGATTTTGTTCTCAAATGTTTGAAATGGTAACATGACGACTTAAAAAGCTGCCTGAATGCATTGTGAAAACATGTATAAAAATTAGAAAAACACAGGAGAAATGCAAGGTTTAGAATTAATGTTATACTGGAGTATGAGAGCATGATATAGGAAGGCGCCAAGCAATCACTTGAGATTTCTTTTTGTGCTGAAGTTAGACTACTGCATTGTAAACAACCAAAACATGCATGATTGCCATTTCGGGTAATGCACACTCTAGGTTTGTGCCATAAGCTGTAACATCTTTCACCTTAGTTTAAATACATTCATGGCGAGGAAAATATGGAACTTCATGGAAATTCAAATTCTCAAAACCATTGCTCCAATAATTCCAGCTAATTTTCCCACAGTGAGTTTCAGTTCACTGTATAGAATATACCTGCAGTTAGACACATCGCAACCTTTTAAGTCTAAACATCCAACATTATTGTCTCTAGGGAAGGTTTGTGCCTCTCCAAAGTGCATACAAACAACTTACGCAACAGAGTTTAATGAAGTGCTAGCTTTCAATTCTTGCTCTCAATCTTTTGTGTAATCTTCCTATTTAAAGTGTTTGGCTCGTATGTTATTGCATGATTTTTCCGAAATTAATCAATGCATATTGCACGAACTTCAAATGTTAAGCTTGATTTTACCAGCAACTAATCCGTAAATGTTAAATTACTATGATGCAAATAAGTCAATACATAACCTGATTTAGCCAATTTTATTCTTTGTGCTAATTATATGTATACTGAATGCTGAAGTTTGAAAGTTGCTATTTGTATTAACAACGTAAATAAATGCTAGCTACTGCACAAGTTGTCTGATTGTTTTTTTTTCATGTTCAAGTTATTGATATCATTGTGTAATAGATGATGCAGAAAACAAAAATGCATCATTCACCAAATATCAGCAACATGCAGTGATCCGATGTTAACACTGACATCTTGCTACTCCATTTAAATTATTTTGATGAGGGTTCAGTAGCTTCACAATAGTACTTACGTGATATCTATCGTAGTAACATTAGTTTAGTAATGATTGTACTGACATCTCTATAAAACGTCAGGCTACACACTCCCTGCACTTTCTCGTACAACATGTTTTATCCGATTGTCCTTAATGTTGGTTCGCATCATTTTTAATGCATTCCAGTGTTACAATTATCTTAATATATCTCCAAATAAATTGCACTCTAATATGATTCATTTCACTCGATTGCATTTAACTCAGCTAACATTTTCCAAAAAAATGCTCTAACAGTGATGGAAAATGAATGTCACACAAAAGATTCAAAATAGTTTCATATGCTAATTATTCTCTGCTGGAACAGGTGTCAAAAGAAAAGAAAAACATGTTAATTTGGAAATATACGCTAAAGTGAATGCATGCAGGAAAATATAATTATGGCACTTGATTGGTTGCAAAACATCTTTTAAGCAATACATATATACAATCAAAAAATCATTGAGTCATACAACACAGAAACAGACGCTTAAGTCCAACCAGTCCATGGTGAGCACAAATTTAGCAATCCCACTGACCTTCTCCTAGATCATATGCCTCCAAAACTTTCCTGTTCATGTACTTATCCAAATGTCTTTCAAACGTTGTAATTGTACACGCAACCACCAATTCATCAGGAATTTCATTCCACACACGAACATCTGTATGAAAAAGATGCCCCTCTCGTCTTTCTGTTAAATATTTCTCTTCTCACTTTAAAACTGTGGTCCCTAACCTCGAAATCCTCCTTAATAGGGACAAGAATCAGCTACCATTAACTCTATCCGTACCCTTCATCATTCTATAAACGTCTATATGGTCGCCTCAAAACTTCCTACGTTCCAAAGTTAAAAGGCCCATCCTACACCATCCTTCTTATTAACCCAAACCGTCCATAGAAGACAGCATCTTGGTAAACCCCTTCTCAACTAGCTTAAAAATCTCTGTCCTATACCTGGGCAACAGGAACTAGATAAATTATTCCAGAAGAGGCCTCACCAATATCCTATGCAACCTCAACTGGACTTCCCAGCTCCAATACTGAAAGTACTGAGCAATGATTGAAAGTTGCCAAACACCATTCTAACCATCCCGACTGTCTGTGACACAAACCTCCAAGGTGTGAACGTACATGTCGAGGTCTGTCTACCAAGGACCTGCCATTAATTGCATATGTCACATCCGTGTTTGTTGCACCAAAGTACGATATCTCAAACCGCCATAAGTATTCTCTTGTGACAGTTCAAAGGGGAGGGCTGCAATAATGTCTACCATGCCATCAAAAAATCAAAACAACGTTGAAAGATGCGAGGATTAACACCATTGCAATCGTCAACTTGAAAAGAGCATTTATTGTTTAAAACATGTGTGTCTATTCTCAAGACAACTCTATGTCCAAAACGCTAAACCTTAATTTTGAACTGCTTTATGAAATTTCAACTGTGAATAAAATAATTAGGAGGAATGAAAACTAAGCCTTGTAAAATGGAGTAACCAACGGCTACGCTCACCCAGAAACTGTTTTGAAAATGTACAACAATGGCTTTCGAAATTAATCAGTGAACAGCTACCAATTGGCGCAATATGAGAAAGCAAAAGTTCAACTGTTTACTATTAGTGGCCTCCAGTTCAAAGTTAAAGAAATCTGCATAGTTTTACATGATAAGTAGTTGGCATTTGATGGCTCTCCACTCTCTGCTGAGTTTGTAAACTTTTCCAATTTTATTAACACATCACAAAGAAAGAATGGCATTTTCTGAAATGTTGACAAAGCCGGACTCAAATGAACCAATACTCATACGCATTCTCATTTTAAACATCGAATGCACGTGGAAGGGGATACTGGCAAATGTGTTGGGAATTCCCCAACACTGACTATCAGAATTTCTCAATCTGGCTGCATGGAGAAACACGTACAACTTGGTAACAATTATCATAATTAACCGGTCTTCACACTATGGCAAAGCACAATTCGAAAACAAAGATATCTACAATGCAACTACAGTTCTGGGCTAGAATAGTCATCATCACCATGCAAAAGTTAAATATAGATTGTGCATAAACAGTACAGTCGAGAACTGACGAAATTCCATGAACTTTTTATCTTCTGCATCCTCCAGAGTCAATTGGATCAGCAACAAATAAGTGTTAGTTTTCCAATACGAGGTCTATTCAATCGAAAGTCCGACTAACATATCTTAATTACAGTATCAAAATGTCTGGCTGGCCCAACACCATTTCAACAACCATATCCAAAGAGTTGCAAAAGAACAAACTTCAAATACACTGTGCAATATTCATCGAAGTGCAACAGCATTAAGTTTAATGATTAGGAGAAGCTATCACCGTTGATGGCAACGGTCCGATGTTCAACAACGTGGTGGGTGTCCCAATGGCATAAAAGTAAGCATTGCCCTGCAAAACAAAGATTTTTTACTATTATTTTATAAGGGCCATAAAGGCCTTCTGCTTCGAGTACATAAAAAACACATTCAATATTAATGGAGTGCTTCTTTTTTAATCCAAAAACTAAATATTGGCATCGGTATTTTGGTTTGTTTAGCATTATCCTTTGATCGCAACAGAGAAAGGAGATGGTACCAAACAAAGAAAATGCTGGATGCTGCATGTCATTTTCTTTTTAATTTAGCAGAACAGCAGACCAAATACAAGAAACGAGTCGACAAGGAAAGAACATTTATAAGAAAATGTGCCTTGTAAATACTTAAGTTGGGTAGCATTGCTATTTTTTTCATAACTTATTGATGTAATTCATTAGATAAGAATATCTGCAGAGCAAGTGGGAGTCACACCTGGTGTTTCAGTTTCCGAGGAAATCAGCGGGAAATTACAGTTTCCACTGGGCAATAATGTTGTGTCAGGATCCCTCTGAAATGAACTAATTTGATAGGATGATTTGCCTTTTTCTTCTACAATCAAGTAAAGAGGTTGGCCGGAATCATTAAACAACTGAGTCTTTCTCCTGACGAACTATTAAACTAACTTTTCAAACTAGCACACAAAAATGCGCAATTAAAAATCAGAAAAACATTTAACTCTCCTTCCCGGCTCTGCTTCAGGCACCAAACTCTCCTCTCCAACCAGAATTCATTCAGTGTATGTGGGCTCTGCTATTTGTACAAACAATTGTTATTCATCTACAATTAATGTAAGAGCAGGTCGGTGTCAGCTGAGTTCGTCCAACGTGGCAGTCAGTTTTGGTACCACTAGATCAAGAATGAGTTACAATATTTTGACAAGTGACAGTGAAGAGCGACAATATATTTTCAAAGCGGATTGCTTCGAGGGGAAAATACATATATTGATGTCTTCAAGTTACTGCCACAATTTACTTTCCAGGTTGTTGATGATGTGGATTTGGAAGGCATTATGGAAACAATTTTATAAATTTCCGCTGTATACCTATTCAATTTTACACATTGTCACTAATATCAGTGCTATACGAACTACTCACTCTAGGTGTGATGTGAATCAGAGAGGCAGTTTCATAACGGACTCTGTCAAGTTATGTATTCGGAGCTGCATTGATACAGACAAACAAGAATTTCTACAAAACTATACTAAATTTAATAAATTGGCATTAATAAACATCAGTACTGTCAGCTTTCCTGAGACTACATTTCCTCTTTCTGCGTAGAAGCTTCTTTCAGGGCTTGTCAGGATAAACTCAGAGAGGATAATTCCTCTTATGCGTGAATCTAAGAGCAGAGGGGATACAATCAGAATGAAGGGACGCCAAATTAAGACTGAGCTAAAGGGAAATTTCTTCTTTCAGTGCTCTGTGAGTTCTTTGAACTTCTCCCCAGAGATGGCTGCAGATGAATAATAAACCAATGATAGATGGTTCCTGATCAATACGAGAATTAGTGGTCACGACAAATGTGCAGGAAAGTGGACTTGAGGAATGCTGTAACAGCCGTGACCCTAGTCAAAGGCGAGTCAGCCTCAAGGGCCCGTAAGGCCTCTTACTGGCCCTATTCTTATGGTCTAATCATCATGACCTATCAATTTTAGTGCACTTCACTTGTAATAAAAATCTCAATGTTCAGAACAGAAGGAATTGAAATCTTTTGGAAATAATCAAAAGTTGTCTTCAAACTTTGCTTCAAATCCACAGGGCTGTTGTATACTGAGTTATCATCTTATCAAACGTTGTCAAACAGTCTAAGAACTGAAGGGCAAAAATGGAGCACCCAGTAACAGTCGTTCAAAATGCTGGAGACAGCTAAAAATACAAGACTACCTGAAACCATCCCAGATTCGGAAGAATATACATCTTAAAAACTGACACTTAAAATATATATTGCATTTAGATATATGTCCAGGAAGCCACAGTAAATCATCTGCACAGATGCTGCAAGATTGCAATTTCAATAAAGACCAATGATTCGATATGAAGTTCTACGTCTGCAGAACTGAACTCAAAATGGTAGGCTAGCCACTACAAACGGGTCTAGCACCTGAAGGGCAGTAAAGCACAATGAATGGCAGGGATAATCTACTGAACAATTATAATCCACAGTGTGACAGCTAATATAAATCAAATTAGTGATTCGATTAGATTCTCTACAGTGTTGAAATAGGCCCTTTGGCCCAAACAGTTCACACTGTGGGAGGAAACCGGAGCACCCGGTGGAAACCCACGCAGACACAGGGAGAACGTGCAAACTCCATACAGACAGTCACCCGAGGCTGAAATCGAACCTGGGACCCGGGTGCTGTGAGGCCCCAATGTATAATTATATACAGGCACTGTGCTGCCCGACTGTATATGTATATTACTTCGTTCATGACCCGGGAGCTAGGTAAGAAATTAGCAATCAGAAATAAGGTTTATAACATATTTTGACAGATCGGGTTCAGGCAGGGAGGCTTGCAAACGTGATTGGCATATTGAATGCTTTGAAGGTCGCATGGAAAATTCAACAGTGAAAAAGAACTGACTGGAGGAAGGACAGGATGCTGTTTTACGTATTTATTACAAAAATAATGAAGGGCTGGAAAAATATGCAGCTAAAAAAAACTGGAGGGCCCTGATGTGACAGTTGAGTTTTTGAAGCAGTGATTCAACTTCCCGTCAGCTCCCCTGTTCGACGGCCCTTCAATTCCTGCTAAAAAAAAGGAAGGCCCCAACGCTCAAGGTTTTTTTTTTAAATAGGTGATGCGCCTTGTCATCAGCCTCCCGGTCGTTGTTCCCTCTCTTCCCGCTGCTGAACAAACATTGGAGATCCCGACGCTCAAGGCGAGTTTTTAAATCAGTCATTCACCTTCCCAGCAGTCTTCTCATTATCTCTCCTTCTGTTCTTGTTGCTAAACAAAAACACGAGGGTTCAGAAACACAAGGTAATTTTTTAAATCAATGATTCACCTTTCCGGCAGCCTGCTGTCGATCGCTTCCTCTCTTTCTGCTGCTAAACACAAAAAGTTTGGAAATGTTAACCAGGCCTTCTTGAAAGAGGGTGAACATCAGAATCTAAATGGTTTTTACATCGACTAGATGTATTCAAATGGGTGTATTTTTTTTGTCCAAGTTGCAAAGGCTTCGGCATTGTTTGAACTTCGAAGATATCAAAACACTGTCAGAGTTAGGAAGACTATGTAATTCTTTCTTTAACACAAACATGCTTTTCATCAAGATCAAAAAAAAAATCATGTCTTTTGAACTTGTAAGGGAAAGCTGAGAAACTGCAGATGTTCATGTACCATTACTTTGGGCAGTAAGAAGTCTTGATTTGACACCCTTTTCTGGTAGACAATATATGCGAGAATGGAGAGATATTAATTAATGGAAGGCAGACTACTTTGACGTCGAATTTGTCAGAATATGTTCGACCAAAACGCTTATTCTTGCACTATAGTGTTGCATGTTCTCTGTTCTGGAGATGGAAGTGGCAAAATGATACAAAAGCAATGTGCACAAAGTGGGTACATCTGCAGAGGTCTTGAAAGTCTTAAGAGATGTGAAAACCCGTCATAAAATACGTATTCTAAGTATATATCAACACGGGCATAGATTATAAAAGCAACCAGCCTTTGTTGAATAATAATAATACATCAACGTTGACCACTACTTATCTTATGTCAACTTCTTGTCAAATGACATGAGGAACGATGTGTGGTATTGATAAGACTGGCAAAGTGGTTGAAGTAATTAATTTCAGGAATGAACAAATGCTTCATGATGACAACTTGGAGAAATCGGATTTTTTTTCCTACAGCAAAGCTGATATGTTATATTACAGCTTAAAAATGTGTTGCTGGAAAAGCGCAGCAGGTCAGGCAGCATCAAAGGACTTTCTTCAGGAAAGTCTGAAGAAGGACTTATGCCCGAATCGTCGATTCTCCTGCACCTTCGATGCTGCCTGACCTGCTGCGCTTTTCCAGCAACACATTTTAAAGCTCTGATCTCCAGCATCTGCAGTCCTCACTTCCTCCATGTTATATTATAGCACTACTAAAATTCAAAGTTTTATAAACCAGACCAAACACCATCAAAAATGTATTAAGAAGACAGCCTGAATATTAATCTTTTCTTATTCTAAAGAAAAGTGTAAACGTTATGTTCCGAATACAAATCGATTGCTCAACCTTCTGGAATAAGACAACACTTACTTTATTCATACACAATCGTTCAATTACAGACAAAATTGAAACAATTTAAAAGTGTTGGCACAAAGTAACAGGAACACCCCCATAAAGAAAAACACAGCTTGGCAAAGGCAGATTCAGTAAAATACATTGTTTCCCATGCTCGGGGAGAGAATCTTAGCTTTTAAGTGTCTAAAAGACAGGAATAACCGATTCCCTGCTCATTTTGAAAGACTCGAGCAATATTTATTTACATATGTAAATGTTTTGAACAGTTCCAGCATTTTCTTCTTAACAAACCCCTCATCTGGTTTTACATTCTTTTACCACTTTTAAGCTTCCACTGTGCTTTCTTTTACCACTTCAACAAAATTCACTGACTCCCCAGTTTTCTTCCAGACATCTACACAATGTATTGTTTTGTAAACTACGAGCATTGCGAATCAATGTGGGCTGCTTTATTACATTGAACACACCTGAGCTTTCTTCTACTTGCCTTTCAACCTCATGGTTTTTCGTTTTAACCTGGGATGAAGTCTGTTTCCTATTTTCAGTACGATCGTTTTTTCACTTAACACTGAGGATTTCTCATTTCCCCAACTTGTATCCATCACAGATTAAAGTTGATGCGGTTATCTAACCTATGGTATACGAAGCAATTCCTAAGCATCTGCCTTTCCCACAGCCAATCTTACAGTCTTAACTGCCCGGTCTTTCACTCGAGTTCTCAGTACTTCAGGAAGTGAGGTTTTGAACATTTACAGGGTAATCATCTCGAACAGCGTCATAGTTTTGATCCTTTCTTCAATGTCTTTTAGCGAACTATCAAAATTACTTAGTTTCAACCTTTCAAGTTCTATGCAAGTTTGACTAGGTTCCATCTTTAGATCTCTAAAACGTGGTCTGCAACCTTCTAATCCGAGCTCATATGCACTTTAGATATTTTTTACCTTATGGGATATTTCAACCCACGTCTCTTAGTCCCCTGCTGTTGAAAGAAAATTATTCAGGTGTATCATTACTTCCAGTAAAAAAAGAATTGTTAACAATGTTTCCTCGTATACTCGCATTTTAATATAACAATTAGTGGTGACTTGTTTATTTTAATTTGAACAATACCCTGAGTTGTTCATTTGTGCCTTTACGATAAAGACCTACAGACCAGTTAGAGTTGTATTAGCTAAACTTTCAGAAAACTTTTCCTTATCCAGAATGAATTTGTTTCTATTTGAAAGTGGTGTTCACTTAGCTGTCTAGATTATTACTAGCATTTTTTAGTAACAGCAGTCAAGAGCTGTGCTACTACGGGGCTATTATTCATTCATATTTATTGGCAATATTTAAACGTCATTCATTGCAGTACATAATGAATATGTCACCAAAGGACGTCACCATAGGACGTCACCAAGATTACCTAATTAAGAGTAATGTGCAGACACTTCGACTTTGAAAATGTTATTAGTGTGCATGTACAATTTGCTTCACTATTTACAGGCAGGGAAGGAAATATGCCAAGCACAGAATAGCAGCAATATTGGCAAAGTGTGGAAAGAGGCAGTGTTAGAAAGCTTTCAACTATCAAGGGAAATATGTTCTAACTGGTACTTCATAGCATGAATTTATTTGCGAGAATCATGTAAGAGGACATGACTTTGACTTAAAGAGAAGAAATTATCTTTGAAATAAAAAAAAGCAAACAGTTGTCGTTGTTTTTTGTTCCAAGCACCAAACACACAAGTCGATCGACTTGCTTCTGGAAGAGCATAAATGATATTTCAAGAATATATATAGGCATCTTAAATGTAAAACAAAGAAATCAAATAGCAGAATTTGCACAATATAACACGTGTTGTTTATTTTTACTGCTAATTTGATTTGTTTTTCTTCACAATTGGGGTGAGTATTTGCACTTACAGACATATTATTTAATGAAGGTCTGAATATTTAGAACTGCATAACGTTCACTGGAGGTCATAGGCATCGGTAATACCTTTCTGATCCAGACTGAGTGGTAGTAAAATAACTGGCCCTTTTTTTAGTTTGTCGATGGGATTGTGCACAACCACTGTTTTTGTCATTTCACTCCCTCTAGGTGCAACCTTTTCCTCAATAATTTAGGACATTTACTACGGCAAATTCGTCAGTAAGTTAATCTGTAAGCTTGTTTGTTTTTTGTCAATAGGCACGGAATTCGCAGGTTAGATAATTGTGCTCATCGGTATACGAAAACAAGTGCATCTTTCTGAAAAAAGAGCTGCACTAAGGTCGAAAACAACTTTTAAAAAATTGATCTTTGTTGATTCAAAAAGTTTTATTTTTGACATTTTTAAATTCGAAAACAGTTAGTTAAACACAGATCAAAAACATGTTTGCAATAGATATCATCTCTACTGTGCATTCTGCAAATGCTCGACATGATAACATCTTCAGTGTATCTGAACAGTATACATCATGAAACGTTAAGCAGAGGTACAAAGTAACAAAACACTAAAACAATGTTAAGCACTAATGCCCTTCCTATATTCCACAAGGCCACTGCACCATCTCAGAAATAAGTAATTAAATGTATTTTTAGCGTGTTAAGTGCAAAAGCAGAGTGAGAAACTGTTGATTTCAACGCCCATAATGTCGCTCTTACATACTCATTGGCCTCACAATGCACAGGAAGGGAATTGTTTTTTTTTTCAATATCCAAGCAGAAATTGCAACTGAATAACTGTCTATGAAAATCCAATTTTCCAATACATGGTAGGGTAAGGTGCCAATTGGCATTTTTGCAATGTTTCAAAGCCTGTAATTACATGAGATAATGAGACGTGTAAGGATTTTTTACCAATAAACAATGTCATTGTCAATAATTTCACAACAAGGAGATAGAGGCGGGCTCTAATTAAATAATTCAAAGAAACAACGGATTTTTCCCCAAATGGAGCAGTGTAAGTTGAAGCCAGAAGTAAATTTGAATTTGAAGCTGGTGAAATTACTGCTTTATTTTATTTTTTAAAAGTGCGTGTATGACATTAAACTTAATTGCCCAAGTCAAGCGGCAGTAAATGATCATTTGCCAGTTGTTGCTTCCTGTGGTAGCAACAAATGAGCGTTGTGAACAGTACAATAAAAAATTCAGCATCTAATTGAGTGTAATCTATTACACTTACAATTATTTATAAAAAAGTTGGAGAATGGAAAGCATTAAAAAGTTTGAAGTGTAATATATAACTTTTGGATATTAAATTCCTTGAAATCAATGTAAAACCATTTAATGAAATTTAATAGCAGATTTTTGACAGAATATGTCACACGTTGTGAAATTGTGTCATTTGTAATAAAATTGAGGACATCATGAATACTATCGTTTGCAAGTGGATACAATCAACAACGTCCTTCCTGTTGTGAAAAGAAATGTTAACAGTAAATGTTGGAAAACTTGATGCACCATGAATTCATAAGAGATGATTCATTCGAATTGAATGCATTTTTCTTTTGCTTTCTTCAGAATCAAAGTTATTGAAGTACAGATTGCTTACAACATTATCCACGCTTTATTTCAAAAAGGTAGGCATGTTAATTTAAAGTGTTGTTCTGCAAGGCTTCATTTATATCCAAACACTAAACGTTTGCAATCACATCATGTTTATAATGTCACGTGAATTATCTTTTTCCTTAAATATTAATAGATTTAGGAGAGGCTTTTTAAAATTCCAATGAGGAAAACCTTTCCTTACCAGACGCTCTATGCTCTAATGTCTTGCATATCACAACATTCTGCTCGAAATCATTTTCCAATGTCATGCTGTATTTGTAAAATGGTGTATGTCTGTGTACTTGTTTAAACATCTATTAGAATTTCTGATTCTATTTGAAAACAATAACCTGTCGAAGGTGTCCGCATATGTGTCTGTGTATGAACATGCATGTATGTGCACATATGTGTGCACATTATTTCATAAAAGCACAATTTTTAGTTTTACTTTGAATGTTAATAACCTCGTTCTAAAATAAAGCTAGATTTTGTCATCTATGCGAGTAAAAAGAATGATAAATTCGAAACAAAAAACAGGATTTACACTGATAATAACTTAAGAAATGCTTTAAAGTTAGAACAAGTAATGGAAACGAAATCTTCACACACAAAAAAAAATTGCTTTTGATTTCCTATAAATTACACAACAGATCACGTTAAAATAAAATACAGCAATGTCTCATCGATTAGGACTAGTTCAATGTTGTTTTTAAATCTTCTTAAATTTGGTGTGAAAATACATTCGTGATCTTGTATTGAAAGGAAATCTTTTTTTCACCTCAACTTTAAGTTCATGAAATGCAAGTGGAAAAATATACAGCAGGTAGTGTGTCAATGAAGATCCATTGAATTCTCTCAAATCACAGTGGATCAGAAAATAGTTGCCTTATATACTCCATAGAGCTCTTTTCCACATTCTTGTGAATAAATTCGACTCACTGTTGAGGCATGTTTAGTAATATCCAAGTAGCCATTATTCAATTCCTTGATTTGATCTTTTTCTTTCCCCAGTGGAACATTAAAATGAAAACGTTTCCTGGGGGTAGTGACACCAAGGGAGTAGTTGATTTTACATGGAATTTATTTTGGAGCAAATTCACAGCCTTAATAATATTCAATGGATAAATAAATTAAAAAATGATCAACTGTATTGTGTGTATGTGCACGTGTGTCTGTGAGTATTTGTTTTGACTTTATGTGATGTATTATATTCACATGTGTCGAGATATAGAGAAAAGTATTGTTTTATGTGCCAACATGTCAAATCATTTCTTATGTAAATACATCAGAGACATAGAAAAGAATGCAGAATATACCCTTACAGTTCCAAAGAAGGGGAGGAGAAAGATTAACTTTAATATACATCACGTCAGTTCATAAGCCAAATACCAGCGGGGGAGAAGTTGTTCTTGAATATTATCCAAGTGGTATTTATATAAGGTTGAAAATCAACTTCAGGGAAGAGCGAATTGCTGAAAGGCTGATTGGTGTATATTCAGCTTGAATATGTATTGGCTGGAAAATAGCCATTATCTCTCCTCCAACCAAACTGCGAGCTATGTCAAAAGCTGTAATTTAATTGATCACTTTTGTTCAATGATTGATGACTTATTGATATTGTTCGGATAATTAGTGTGAATGCTATACAGTGTAATGCATTGTTATGTGACCCACTGTGGAAAGAAAACAAATAAGTGTTATGCGTCAAATTTTCCTGCGTAGTTAGTCGACAATAGACAATTAGTGCAGGAGTAGGCCATTCTGACCTTCAGGCCTGCACCACCATTCAATATGATCATGGCTGATCATCCTTAATCAGTATCCTGTTCCTGCCTTATCTCCATAACCATTGATTCCACAATCCTTGAGAGCTCTATCCAACTCTTTCTTCAATGAATCCAGAGACTGAGCCTCCACTGCCTTCTGGGGCAGAGCATTCCACACAGCCACCACTCTCTAGGTGAAGACATTTCCCCTCATCTCTGTCCTAAATGGTCTACCCCGTATTTTTTAAGATGTGTCCTCTGGTTCGAGACTCACCCATCAGCGGAAACATGTTTCCTGCCTCCAGAGTGTCCAATCCTTTAATAATCTTATATGTCTCAATCATATCCCCTCTCAGTCTTCTAAACTCAAGGGTATACAAGCCCAGTCGCTCCAGTCTTTCAGTGTAAGATAATCCCGCCATTCCAGGAATTGACCTCGTTGTAATACCACCACTTCAGGAATTGACCTCTTGCAAATATAGCTCAGTTCCAACTTTGCAAGAATTTATTTGCATGTGAAAAGCTGAAACTACAAATGCTATCACGTTACGTTTTTCCAAAGGTCTACAATGTCTAGCATATTTCATTTTTTTTTCAATTTGGTATCGTTATCTTGCCTTAAACTAACGATGTAAATGTATTTTAGGAATCTTACGTAACAAAACATAAAATGTGCGGCAGACTTTCAACACGTCTGGTAGCAAATGTGAATACGGAAACGCAGTTAATGTTTCCAGTGCAGTATGACTGAGTTTCGAACGAAAGTTATATCTGATTCAAAATATTAACTCTCTAAGCATTCGTGAAATCATGCAGCAGAGAGTGAATATTCAACCCATTCAAATCACTACAACAGAAACAAAGTCTCAATATACTTCAATCCTCCTTCCCGCTATTGGACCATATGCTGTCAAATGATGTGATATTTCAACTGCTCATCCAAGGGTCTTTTTTAAATGTTAGAGAATTCCCACCTCAACTGTCCTCTGATGCCATTCGTTTTCTTGTACCTTTCTCTTCGTGTTTGTCCCAAAATGCACATCTGCCATATGACAAATCACTCCCCATCCTTCTCTAATCTAAGATCTTCATTCTAATTATCAAGCACCAGGCCAATTTTCATATATCTCACACACTCCACCCCACTTATATTTCATATTATTTGTATTAAAGACGAATCATAGAAAATGAAGACTGATCCCGTCATTGGACAGTGACCTTGAGTCATCCAAGCAATTTTCTTTCACCACTGTCTCCCATCACTCAGTGATTTCTTTTTTGGGTCCAAATATCAACTTACCACTTAGCCTGATGTCACCTGTTTCATTGGCAAACACTGCTGAAAACCATATGAACTACATCAGCCTAAAAAATATCGTCTAACGAACTGATCACCTCGAAAAAAGGTTCCAACAAATAAGTTCAGCATGACTCCCACGTATTCTCTTCGCAGGTAATGCCTCAAGTGTTGGGTTCCTGCTGTGATTCTAGTATTTAATTTAGCTTGCTATTATCCAGACTACTCAAGAAAATTTAAGTAGGCAGCTCAGACCAGAACGTTGCAATTTTTTTCAGTAAATGTACAGTGAAAAATACCCAGATTAAGTTAGTCATGTTGAGTACTGTTTTTGAAACAAACATGTATTCAGAAAACTGCACAATGAAACAGAAGAACAGAATAAAGAACCCCGACAGAACTCCGTCTATCCAATTAGTTTTAATTATGCTGTTCTGAATATACACAACAGCCCGAAAGAGCAAACTCCATTTAAAAACTAGTATAAATGAAACACATGTTTACAGGTTGAAGTTGAAGGGCAGAAAGAGAGAGAGAAAGAGAGAGAGAGAGAGAAAGAGGGGTGGTGTTTCCACACAGATCCTTGTTGAACGCCTTACAAAATCAAGACTAAACTAAAACTGTTCACCTGGAGAGCTGACCACTCCCATTTCATTATACAGGTCACTTCTAAGACATGACCAATTTGGCCTCATGTCTCATCGCTTACACATAAACAAAAAGGGGTCTCAAGATCTTTTTCTCATCTCTGTATCAAACCAGACCGATCAGAGCCCAGCCCGGTATAATGCCCGTCTGAAGAATGTCATGGGCAGAGCCTCCTTGAGCCCAGGAACAGCTTTTTACAAACAGGGATTAGCTTTGTGATAATCCTCATATTAATACTTAAAATAAAGCAATTGATATTATGTCAAAACGATTTCCCATAAGTACATTAGGGCTTCCGAGTCTTTGACAATCCATTGCTATTGTCGAACATTTTCTGATGTTCAAAAAGAAGATCACACCGAAAAAAAATTGTGATTAGCTGACATTTCTTATCGTATTTCTCAATATATTTTTTCCACTGTTTATGAAGCATGGACGTGTTTTTACAAAGTGCTGATATAATTATCAGAAAAAGAATGCATGAAAGCAATGTATCGTTTTTCGTTGTTAATATTTCCTAAGTTGATGCTTAATGGAATTTATTCGGAATTACTTGCAGTCGGGAAGGATGCATTGGCGTTCTAAATATATTAATTATATATATATATATATATGATAAAATCGATGCATGACTTAATGTGAATTTCGGCAATTTGTCTGGACTTCTTCTTACTAATTCAGCCAATTATAAAATAGAAACAGTGCTATCTATCACATGCATGTATATGACATTTTAAAAGGAAAACACTTGAATTTAAATTGATCAGCTGATGGATTGTGAAAAGGGATCATAAAATCTCCGAGACACAGAATCTGTGGATGCACACTGGTTTATTTGTTTCCAGGTATTTCCGGTATTTACAACAATAGATTCTAGCAATGAAACAATGGAGTCATAGATCATGCAGTCATACAATATAAATATAGACCTTTTTGTCAAACTAATCCATTCCAATGAAGTTTCCTACGATACACTAGCCCCATTGAGTTGGACCACATCCTTCTAAACCATTCCTATTCATGTGCCTGTCAAAATAGATGTTAAATGGCGGACCTATAACTGCATATGTTTTACACTCAGAAATGCGATGCAATTCTGGCTTAACAGTTCTTGGTTCTGCTGAACATTCTCATCCAACTAGTGGCTCCTGATTGAGTGCTCGATCGAGGTTGAGCACGGAATGATGTTGCATTCTTGACAGTGCACTAGGGACTGTAAGGTTCCCCCGACTCAATGCAGCCTCGTGACACTAGGTCTGCGTAGATGTTAGTTGGGGTGTGTTTTTCTGCTTCTTTTAGTGCTTCAAAGTTGCACCTTTTGCGGGTGTCTCCACTGCAGTTGGTATATTTTTCTACTGGTCTTGGCTTGGTCTCTCCACCAGGTATTATCTCTTGTCGTGGCTCGGGTGATTTTAAAGTTTTTTCTGATCACAAGTTCTTACGATCGTGATGAAGCAGGGTTGCTGCCACATTGTCGTGCTTTTATATCTTCCTGAGATCAGTATATTGTTGATGAGGAGATTGCGTTCTCAGCATCTGGTCAGGAAAAGGATGCCCTTAGAGTTTTCCTTTCGCAATTACATTGCCCCAAACGTTTGTACTTCTGCAAATTCCGGCATTGAAATCCCTCAGAAAGATTAATCTGTTCACTGCAGGGAACCGTGAGAGAGAGACTGGGGACGAATTTCTCTTTGCTGCTGTTTGACTCATCAAGCTTTGTTACATATGTAGTGAATACTCTGGCAACTGGTTCCAACCAGGGGTGAATCATGTCAGGACCACTTATTTATTCCAGAGGGGAGTCTTTCAGTTGATTCACTAGATCGTTTTCGATGCCAAAGCCCACACTTCAGCGTTGCCTTTACAGAAAAAAATGCGTTGTCATCACTTTTCTCTCTGCACTGCCCGTCGGCTTTTATTCAACGTGACAATGACAAAATGAGTGTGCCTGAGGTTCCGAGCAACAATGGCAGTGCAACATTCCAGTTTGTCACTGGCAGGACTGTCCATGAGAGTTCTGACATTCGAGATCTCAAGCTTCGTCCTTCAAGTGTGGCAGTTACCTGTGCTAGAGTTCATTTAAAGTAGGGAACCCATTTGATAGTGGCTACCATGCATGCTTAGTAGAGCAAGTTCCTGGTCTCATGATGACAGGGATCCAAGTTGACTGGTAACCAGGCACATTTGTTTTGTCAGGATTGCTTGAGGTGCAGTGCAGAGAAATATTTTAGCGCTGGGCAGCATCTCCTAATAGGTAGTGTCAGGTACGAGGTGTGAAGAGAGTGAGAGGAAGAATCCAGAGCAAGAATGACAGCGCGATTGCTGCCATTGGTAAATTCATTCTCATTTTGTGATTGTGAAATCACTGGACTGGAGGTCGAAGTTTGTAAGATTATGGGGTGTTCACAGAAAAATAATTGGATGGGTTGGGAAAGTTTATCTAAGATTATTAAACTGGAGTGGGGGGTTTTATAAATCACTGAACTGGTGGATGTGTAATTTATAAAATTACTGAGCTTCTGGACTTTATATAAATCACTAGGCTGCGAAATTGTTATCAAATTCCTGCGCTGGGGTCGCTTACGAAATAACTGAAACTGAATACAGTTGTTTTAAAAACCAATGGGTTATAATGTGCTGCTAATAAGAAAAAAACACACTGGGCTTGAAGGATCTTATAAAATTGTAGGCTTATTGTCATAAAAGTACTGGGCTGGCAGCATACTATATAAACTCTGGCTTCGGGGAGTGTTTTGAGATTACAAGGCTGAAGATGTTTATGAAAACACTGAAGCTGCGCGATCATATTTTATGAAGCAGTGGGCTGTCGTGTGTTGTATTAATTAAAGAAAAACAAAAATGGCTGAGCATGGCGGATCTTATAAAATTGATGGTCTGTTGTTGTTATAAAGTTACTGGGAGTTATATAAACATTCGACTGGAGGGTCATAAAATTATTGGAGGTTCTAAACATACTGGATTGGTGGATTATATAAGCATTGGGTTGGAGGGACTGTTATAATATTACTGAGCTTGTGAGTTACTAAGAAATGGTTGTGTTGGATAATCGCTGGCCTGGAGGGATTATACAAACATAGGCCGGGGGTGTTGTTATAACATTATTAGATTTTATAAAATGTTTAGGAAATTGTTTTAAACTTATTGAAGGTTAAAAAGGGTTATGATTAGAGTTAGGCTTGGACTAAGTGAGTGTTACAAATGTATCACGATAGTGTCAGCTGCAACGAGACTGTATCAAGGCTGACCAGCCACTGCTAGTCACTATTCCGATTGGCAGAAGACCCAGTTCGGAGGTGAACAGGAGGTGCAGTGCATGCAATTTTGTTCATAGAGCAGTGTGAGCAGGCAAAGTCGAGCGAAGTATGAGATTTAATGTGAGCTACATTGTTCCCGGAATTGCCAGGATGCGATTGTTAAAAGTGTTAATTAAGCAAAGGTGCACATAATTTGGTGATGTGTGGAATGCAGCACCCGCGGCAAGTGACTGTGACGGTGGTTTGGTACATGTATTTGATATTCTTCAACAGCATAATAATTAAATATGTTCACTGGAAGAAGGAATTCACCCGAAAACTGAGTATGGACTCTGTGCTCACACAGCCAAGATAAAAACATAAAGCATCTGACTTCACAATGAAATGCGATGTGATTTTACTCTGTTGAAGGCTGTTAATGGTCAAAGAGCCTGGAGAGTGAGCCAGTGTATGTAAATTATGACCATTTCTCAACTGATATCTCAGTATCTGATTGTAAGGAGCGTCATGAATGTATAGGGCCTGTTTGTAGAACTTGGACTTAGTCTTTTTTCAGTGAGGGCAAGTTCTGATGAGGTTGGTGAAAACTCTGCAGGGCTGAGAGCTAGTACCTGATGTATGTGTGGAGCTTGTTGTGGTGGCGGAGCCTCTAACTGGAGTGGGGGTGGTGTTGGGGGAAATCGGGGTGGTGTTCTCTTAAGGGCTCGGGGGGCGGGGGTTGGTGACAGTGGGATCTGTGGGGAGCGTGTCGGCAGAATGCAGGTGTGTGGCGTTGGTAGGGGCGGAAGTAGTGGTGAACACGGCAGCAGAGGGGGCGCAAGTCGCTGAACGTGTGACGTCATCGACGTAGCGGTGGAAGTGATGTCACAACTGATGCATGAGGAATCGTGAGGGTCGGAAGTGGCTGTGAAAGTGGCCATGATGGGTGATGCCATCGATCACCGTGGGGATGGTAGCTGCATCAGCCACTTCGCTAATGGCTTCCAAGCAGTGCCAGACGCCGGGGGAATCTTCTAGATTGTTTGAGGAGTGCTGGTTATGGACGTGAGGCGTATAAAAGTTTGTTCTGCTTACAGTTTTTTGATGTTTGGGATGGTGTTGAAATACTGTTTTTTGAGAGTATGAATTCTTCTTCGAATATATTACCAGATGAGTCGTGATTCTGACCTCAAATACAAACATGAATTAAAGAGAATATTGTAGCAAAATATGGTGATAAACATCACTCAGACCCACTTCGAGATTTATTCCACCAAATACAGTACGACTCATGAAATATTCCATTGTGAAGGTTCTTTATGAGCTCTCACTGGAGAATGCATACGAATTGGAAAGACTCCTTGCATTTTAGTGTGGAATTTTACGATTTGGGAGGATTTTTAAAGTGATCAGAGTTTACTGAACACAGGTACAGATCAAATAAACATTTCTTGTGAAAGAGTAAAGAAAACAAGTTAATTCCATTAATTTCCCAGAAGTATAATATCTTAGAGGATTTATAAAAAGCATATGTAAGGAGACGACTTGAACTAAAACAGTAAACTCCCAAGTTAAAATTGGGCAAACTGCAGTTATATTGATTTATGACAGTTTTTTAAAGGATCACAGCAATTTTAATAACATGCGTACAGGTATTATGGATATTCTGATACTTGAAACACTGTGGACCTACCAAATTCTAGTTTGTGGACAATACATACGAATTTGTGTCATTTCAATCAGGAGACATGAGTCTAACCAAAAATTATAAAATCGCACTGAATTGCACAGAGATGAAAATATGACGTTTATCAGGTGCATAAATGTCTTCTCAGGGTCAATAACTCATTCATTTTCTTTCATGGTTCCCCATGCGTTTCCATATAAACTTTGCTGCAAATTCGGGTTTCATCTTCCTGTTGAATGAAGATTTCTGTTATTTTGAAGATACACTATTTTGCTTATATGCGAGAATAATGGGTTTTTTTTGTCTTCAACAACATTTTAAAAGTCGAAATCTGTGCTTGAATCTATCTTGATGATTTGTTTTGATATTTGTTTCTATATAACCAAACTGCACGCAACATTGTATGATTTGCCTATAAATACGCCTGATGAAGGTCAAAATGGAATACTTGTGATTAAAAATTTCTCTAAATGCTACAGACACAAATGATACAACTGCATATAGTTACAATGGACAGAACAAAAATTTATACTCGCAAGTGTCTTGCAAATGAATTTTATCTTCTGTCGTAACATGGGACTGTATCTTTTCAAATTTTATTGTATCTGTTCTACTAATCTCCCTTTTCTGCTGAACTATACTGCAATGAAAATAAGATCTTAAGGTATACAATTTGCCAATCCCAATGACTTAGGCCATTCCTATTCTTTGCAGTCAATTAAGTTTACAGTTATGACTACAAAGCAACTCGTACACCTCTTCCACGTGAGAATTTCCAGATCTGGAAAATATAACATTTAAACTTTGAAGTATCCGAAGCATATGACAACTTAACAACAGAATTATTGTAATAAAACGAAATAGTTATTCGGATGTAGTGAAGACAGGAAATAATCAAATTACCAAAAATATTTAATTAAAGGCATGCAAGCATTGAAGACAAAGACCGACATTTTAAAAATGCTATATGAACACTAAGCAAACCAGCAGTAAAAGTGCAATCAATCAAATGGGGACACTCAATGTGAGACTTCCTCAAAGGGCAAAACGCGTGGGCGAGGTATTGATTGAAAGCATCTTGTCTTTGTTACAGATATGTAAAAACAAACCATACTATTCTGCCAGTTTTAAAAAGTTTTCTAAAGTAATGTCACGTGCAAAAATTAGATTAGATTACTTACAGTGTGGAAACAGGCCCTTCGGCCCAACAAGTCCACACCGCCCCTCCGAAGCGCAACCCACCCATACCCCTAACCTAACGCTACGGACAATTTAGCATGGTCAATTCACCTGCCCTGCACATCTTTGGACTGTGGGAGGAAACCGGAGCACCCGGAGGAAACCCACGCAGACACAGGGAGAATGTGCAAACTCCACACAGTCAGTCGCCTGAGGCGGGAATTGAACCCGGGTCTCTGGCGCTGTGAGGCAGCAGTGCTAACCACTGTGCCACTGTGCCGCCCCCAAAAATATTGGCGATGTTCGAAAAAGAAATTGTTCCAAT
This sequence comes from Chiloscyllium punctatum, assembly GCF_047496795.1. Classification (NCBI taxonomy): domain Eukaryota; kingdom Metazoa; phylum Chordata; class Chondrichthyes; order Orectolobiformes; family Hemiscylliidae; genus Chiloscyllium; species Chiloscyllium punctatum. Next base: position 2,987,811 of record NC_092768.1, on the reverse strand, counting down.
AAACATTCCAGTCCGGACATGACAGAGGCAAGTGGTTAGACCAATATAAAGTACTTCTTATGACTTGATGCTTGCAATTGTCACAAGATGAGAACATTTTTCAACGTTTCTTTGGAACAGTGTGACGACTATAGTCAGGGTGAACAGTATGAACTGGAATGGGAAGACATTGAAATAGAGGAACTAAACTATACGTGCAGTATATTGAGAGGGTAGATTTTTTTTACCTTGGAGGAAAGAGAGAGTCCAGACACTTGTTCAGTATTCAGGACGAGGAGACATGTAGGCCTCAGAGAAATGTAGATTCAGAAGAGGACGATTCAGACTGCATGGTTCTTGTAAGTGGAACAATTTATTTAAGAACAGGAAATTGTGTCTACCTGGTCAACTTGAAATGCGAGGAACCACGTCAGGAAGTATGAAAACATTTGAAAAATTACCTGAGCCATTTCTAAATGGAACTAAGTCAATACAGGGGAATTATTGCATAATCAAACATTGGAACAAATGAAATTCGTCAAGTTTCATGGCATCCTCTCGCAATACTGGGGAGAACATAGGAGTGAAATGTTGTGATGCGCCATGCCAAAACGATGCAGAGAACAATTTCGGAATCAGAGACAAAATTACGAAATTAGACGTGACTTTAAGTGAAACAATAGTTGCAAAGAATCAAAGAGCAGTGACTGGGCACGAGAAAAATCTTTCATAAGGAAAGATAAGTAGAACGTGACAGATAGGAACAGAAGCAAATACAATCATAAGTATAAATCATCGGATCAGTCATATAGTTGCAAATATATCCACCTTGATGCACACAGAATCTAAATAATATGTGACCTGGTAATGCAAGCATGAACAAACAACTATGCTGTGATTATAAACACAGAGTCATGGCTCCAAGATGACTTTATTTATATCGGGTTATAGAGAGGTGCATGGCAGTGAGAAATAAAGGTAGATGTTGGATGTGTAAAATGAATAATTACTGATGCTGTTATCTCAACAGATATTAAGGTCCAAGTTTCAGTGTGTGATAATATTGAAGAGGTTACAATAGAAATGAGAAAGGTTAAAAGCAATAATTTCATCGTGTGAATGATTCAAATGTCCCGTATGAAATAGCAAGAAAAAATGAGGAGCAATGGATAGCCGAATTGTTGCAAAATTGTTTGGGCATTAATCATTTTTGGTTTAATTTATTTGGAGACTGGAAACTTCGGATGGAGAATAATTGCCTCAGTGAGGATTACTATTTTTGTCATAGTTACTTACAATATTTTGTTAATAGTCAAACATGAAACAGGTTAACTCAGAAAGAAAGAAAATGGATGAAGAATTGTGGATGAGGGAAACTTGAAACAAAAAAAAGGAAATGGCTGTAAAGATCCACTACATCTGGTATCATCGCTGGACAAACCACAGAGTCAGTGTTTCACGACTAGTTATGTCAAGTGCTTGTGTATTAATGAACTTTCGAAGAAATAATTTTGCTTTTATTTGAATAAAACAAAACACCTCAAGGCGAGAGTCAATATGCACGCAGTTATGTTCTTCTTCATGTTTGGGGAATATATAGAATCACGCAAAATATTTAAAAATAAGGGGAATTCCACGTGGGACAAAGATTTGATGTTAACATTTTTATTTAGAGGATGGTGCAATTTTAGATTTCCTTTATGCAGAGGGTGGTGAAAGTTCGTTCTTTGAGCGCGTGTAAAACAAAGCCAGATAGATGATCTTGCCAGTGATGATCAGCATTATTGTATTGAACTGAGTAAAAGACATTGAAGTGTTTGCTCATCCATGTTCATTGGGAATAATGCAGCTGTGTTGATGGGTTAAATGAAGCACATACATTCTTTTGTAACCCATCGGCCAAGCTTTCAAATTTTCCTAGTCCATGCCTTTATTTGTAACTGCTGCATATGTTAAATTGTTCTATGCTAAAAACCTTTCATTATATCAGAAGACGAGGCTAAAATAGTAGTGACGACATTCTTGCCAACATGTGTTTGTTTGAAAATTGATCAACTGAAGATTTAATAAAGAAAAACGTGATTTAAAATGTGCAAACAAATTCCTGAATGGTGGGAAAGGCAAGTGTTGCTTAATATCATTGATTTCAGGCAGGGAGAATTGTTGACAATGTGGACATGAATTCTGTAAATGCAGTTCCTAAGTGTCAGCATGTACTGAAATTTCTAGGGCACTGCATATAGGAAGTGAATAGTAATCTATTTGTCTACTGTAATTACAATTTCTTTTGTAATTATGGTTTAATTAATGCTTATCTTGTTCATTCACATGCCATATTTGCTCCACATTTCGATTTTTAACATACCGAACAATTTTTCTTCACGAAAGATTTTGATAAATGAAATACAATCACACACACTATTATAGGTCCAGTTTTGTACAAGCAAAATTTGCTGCTGGGAGACTGAATTATGGAATTTAATTATTAATTATGAGTAATGTATAATTTGCTTTTGAAGAAATAAAGCTCTAGTGGAAACACCAACAAAAGGACGCTAGTTCAGTGTTATGATGTAGGATTATTCGTGGATATATTGGAATGTCTTCATAAAACATCTGCACAGCTATATCATAACGGTCTGCATGCTGAATTACACGAGGTAGTCTATTTGGGGACTTCTGAATTCTCTACACGTTATTCAGAGAAAAAATTGTAGTATGGTAAATGAGATGAAAGATTTAAGTTGTGTAAGGAAGAGGGAAGAGATGCAGTTTTCCTTTAGAGCAGAGAAGGTTGTGCTGAGACATGGTAAGTATGTCCAGTCACCATTTTTAAATCTAATCTTTGAGGAAAGCGTTTTGATTGAGCAAAAAGAGGCTTCAATCTAAAAATGTATCTTTATATTTGATCTTTATCTGCAAATTTTACCTGAGAATATTTATCAGTTCCAGCGATAATGTTGTGATTTTGCAGGCAGCATTAAAATTACCCCAGATAACGTGTCAACAAATAAATAATTTTCATCAATCTAACTTGAAACTAAGACAACTGAGACAAAGTATCGTGGTGGCAGTGTGCAGAAAGATAGCCCAAATCCATCCACCAATATTCTGTGCATATAACTTTGAGAAAAACAGACCAAAACAATGAAAAAAAAATACAGTGGAATTAAAGGATAGAGTTATGGTGATAACAAAATCAAAGTCCTTTGGCCGAAAAGAAAACTAATTGACCAAGGGAAAGCCATCTATGGAAGGAAATTTGTCACTGCTTCTGAATGGCGTTATGTCTCCATACTCACTGCAGTATCATTGTTTCTTAAATGATAACTGAAAAGCTATAACAAAAAAGTTTAGTCGTTTCAAAAGAATGCACAGTTCGAGGAAATGATTCAAATTGCAAGGTACACTTCACATTGACGTTGACCCTAGAATTGGAAAACTGTATGAAAGTTTTCTGGGCAAAATTTGAAGGCGTGTGCATCTATTGCGAGAAGTTTGTGACTGCTAATCATGCAACATTTAACACGAATAATCATGGAATAGTAACGTTTCGATGATATCCCAGATACTGCCAACAGCAATTTTGTGTATGCCGTCAATTGCATACAGGACAGGAATGCATCAGAGATTAGTTGGCCTTTGCCGCATCAAATTTGCAACAGTACCCTACTCATTCTCATGTCATCACGTGAAACATGGACGAAGAAATCTGGCAGAAATGGACAGCATCGCTACACAACCCACTCCCAGTTGCTGTTCCATGCTGTAAATGCAGATGAGATTCAGGTACGGTTTGTATGACATTAGTGTGAGAGGCCCTTGCCTTCACCAGTCTTCCTACTGCAACGTTTCAATCCAAGATGGGCTCAGTGGAAGCAACAATTACATCGCCCTGATCAACACTAATGACTGTTTTAGCATTGAGGATACCCCTCTGTACTACTGTGTTTCAGTGTCCTAAACAGAAATTGGATATGTTGGATAGATGTCATACATGGCAGGTAATGGAAAAAAAACGTGAGGTAGTGATGAAGCCAGCACCTTGGACACGAATTTCAATATTTGATGAACTTGTTATAGGAAACTTAATTGATTGCATATATCCTCTGCCTAAAACAAACAGTAGGAATACATATTTGCTGACAAAATTGGATGTTAATGCTAAATTTTTGGAAGCCATTCCATTACGCAATGTCACGGTGTAAAGAAGTGTAGAAGAGTGACTCAAACATTTTTATAAAACACGAACAATCCACAAGTATGCAATAAGACCAAGCATTAAATTTTACATCAAAATTATTCGAAAGAATTAAGGCTAGCCTGGAAATATAACAATTGGAATCAAGTGCCGCTAAACCAGCTAAATTCAATCCATTTGGATCAGTTGTTGGACCTGTGATGAGAGTACCACTGACATGAATTAACCAGAAATTGGTAGACAGAGTTCAGAGACAACGTATTTAGCTTATGCGTCACATTTTAGAGAAAGATTAAATAGTGTTTGTGGCTTGGCTACAGAGCATTTGAAAGTAGTGCAGCATATGATGAAATAGGAAGCAGCCAAAAGTTTGGTTTCTCCATAAGAGAAAAAATGTTATTATTGCTAGCAGGGGCAGGTGAACATATAGAAGCAATGTTCCCTGGACATTATCAAATTGAAAGGAAATTGGGTGAGGTCAAACATTTGATAAGAATGTTAAGAAGAAGAAAAACTCAAAGTTTATCATGTGAATGTGCTCCAGAGATTGTTCGATAAAGAAGCAAAACAAAAGGAGAATGTGGCACTGATTAAAACTCGGATTGAACAAACAAATTTAGAATAAATTGATTTTTTTTATTACTCAAATTTAATATATAGTGAAAATGTTTTCAGAAATTAAAATAAAATACGGAGTTATTTTGCAGAGGAAAACTGAGATGATCTGAAAGAGTTATTACAATCACAAGGAAAGATTATGCAGGAATAAGCTAAGAATGGCTGATATGTCCATGCATGATGTAGATATCGCAAATGCTGTTCCATTTAAGAAACATCTGCAACCTTCCAAATCTGGTAGAGATTCAAAAAGAGATTCAGACACTACAAAAAATATCATATCAACCAACTGAGCTGCGGTGAATGGAACTCATCCATAGAGATAGTGGAAAATATAAACAGCACACAACATTTATGTGTTGATTTCTGCAAATTATATGCAGTTACAGAATCTAGTACACATCCCACTTCACAGTTGAAGAACTGTCTTGACAAGTTGGAACATGCAAGTAACATTTCGAATTTGGACTGAATAGAAATTGACAGGTAGATTTCTCTGAAAGAACAAAGGATATTCTGGCATTCATTAAGCCGAAAATGGTACCGGTTTAAAGTAATGTTATTTGGTATGAACAAAAGTACCAGGTAAATTTCAAACAGTAAGAAATGAAGTCATTTAGAGATTATATGATTCTGTGGTATGCATAGACTATCTGTACATTCACTCTCACACGGAAGAGACATTTACAGAATCCATGGAATTGTTCAATCGACTTCACAAGCTGGTGATAAATCTTAGTAAGAGTGAGTTCACAAAAGCGACAGTCACAATCCTTGAGCACAAAAAGAGATGGTCCCACGGGATGTGAAAACAAAAGTTATTGAGGAGTTTTCATCGGGAGAGTTATCATGTCATTGATGAAAGGCGAAGCACTAAGATTTCGGAACAGGGAATTTTTCGTACTAAATTTTAGACGCCAGTTTGTCCAATGACTGAACTATGGAAGAAGTACAGAAAATTTCAGTGAACAGCGGAATGTCAGAAGACATTTGATACGCTGAAATCTTTATCAGCCACGGATCCAGTATTAGCAACAACTAAATAACCAAATGCATTCAAGGTGGCTACCAATGCAAATTATGTGGGTTTGGCACTCATCTCTTGCAAGAAGACAAAGAGAATGGAGAAAGACGCGTTAGATATGTTTCAAAAAAGTTGATTATTCATGAACAAAAGCATTCCACAGTTGAGATGGTAGCCTTGAACTTATTGTTGGCATTGCAATATTTAATTTTTTTGTGGCGAACAATGTGTCTAAGGCATTTTTGGAGAAAAAATTCAAGATCAAACTACCAAACTGGTCAGATGGAATTTAATGTTACGCCTTTAATATGTAAATTTCACACATGGCAGGGTGAGAGAATGTAATTGCGGATGCATTGACATGACTTTGGTGAAAGAAAACGTAAGTGTTCAATCGTGGAAGAAACGGATTGAATTGGACTGTAGTCTTGAATGTTTGTATTCTTAATATCAATGTAATATATCTGTATTGTATTAATTAATACCAGAAGACTAAAAAGTTTTATTTACTGATGGTGAAAAATGTCTGTTTTGTTTAGAACTAGTATGTCCAGTCCAACTACATCTGGTGATGTTGAGATGCTGTGGCTTTAAGAGGTGTATCATGTCCTGCTTTTTACTTTTTTGAAGAGAGATTTTAAGCCATAGGTGTCAAGTTGTCTCCTCCATGCTAATCGTCTGAACAGGTTGTGAGGCCTTTCATTTTAAGTTGGGACAAAAGAGAAAACATGACTGGGTGGAGTCAGATCATCACAGGTTTTTAGTTTAGCTTTCAGACATTCTCTGATGGTTTGAATCTGGCTGTGGAACCTATCCATCTCTCTAATCCTCTCTGTAAGAGCAAAACATCTGGAGTGTTTTTTTCTGCTACCAGATTTGGATGTGAGACAATCTGTTTCACTGAATTTACGTTTGCCAAAGGTGCGTTTATAGGATGTTACTATATTGTAACAGCTGTTGTAAAGTGATTTTAAAAGTATTATTTTGGTTATTTTCAGATTGTTTAAAGGTATACAATTTTGTCTTTCTTTGGAATTATTTTACAGGTGGGTCAGAAAAAAGTCTGTTTTGTTTAGAACTAGTACGTCTAGTCCAACTACATCTTGAACACACTATTTAGTACTTAGCTTTCCATGGGACAAACGTTAGGCTCTCAGCTACCTCCTCGATATATTTGCAAGTGGGTTTTCCTGGTCCATAGAAGTAAGCAGATAAGAGAAGGAATGGCTTGCAAAGATTATCTTCTTTCTCAATGAAATATGAACCCACCACATCATTCCAAAAGTAGAGGGCGAAATATTTCCTTCCACCTTCAGTCAGAGGTGTCGAGTGAAGGATTAATCATGATATACACTCATCGTCCTTCCTTCACACATGCAAATCATCAATCAATTCCGTTTCCTATCATGATATCGTGAAAGGCTGAAGATACTAGCCGTTGCAACTATCAACCATTCTCAGAATATACTGCGAACTGTGCTGGAGAACCAGCCCAGTCAGATTAATCCAAAAGAATTATCTACCTTCTGCTTTCTGTGAAAACAAAGTAGTACAAATGCAAAACAGCCAGTCTCCATATATCTGTTCAAACGAACGTCGCCATCATTATCGCATAGGATTTGCAAAAGTCTAAGATGCTGAAGAGAAATGTGTATGTTTTTGGAATCGTTCATACCACGATTTGTCCAGCATGATTTCCTGATGTAAAATGAGAATAACTGCATTTATAATTTATATGACACTTGACAGGGAATAATGTCGAAAAACCTGAGCCAAGTTGGAATAAGTGTGAAAATTCACTATCAGTTGAGAAGGAATGAGCAGACAGTAAAATATTTCTGGCTGCTGGAGGTGAATTACTTACGTTCAGGATGTCACCATAAACTTACGGCAGGAGAATGCCACAGGTCTGAACATCTTCAGTTTTAATCATTACACAATATAGTGAGAAATGAGGGCATTCACTGATGAACAAAAATTGAACAGTTGTCAATGTTTGCTGTTCAAAACATCTGGAATACTGTAATACTGTGTGTCAGTATTCAGCAACATCTGAATAGTATCCAACCCTCTGAGGGGTCAGAGGAGTCCCTCACACACTCTGGAGAGAACATCAGCACCAAGAATCAGAAACCTTGGGAGCAGGAAGAACAGCCTGATCTTCAGTTTGACCCACTATAATCGGGGTAGTACAAACCTCTCTGTCACCGTCTGAAAATGCAATCTTGCACAAACAAAAGATGCCTTTTGTTTGTTTGTTGATTAGAGTAAAACTCCAATGTTTATTCATAAAAGCAAATTACTGCGTATGCTGGAATCTGAAACCAAAAGAGAAAATGTTGGAAAATCTCAGCTGGTCTGGCAGCATCTGGAAGGAGAGAAAAGAGCTGATATTTCGAGTCTAACTGACCATTTGTCAAAGCTAAAAAAAAAGGGAGAAGTAGGATGGTATTTATACTAGGCTGAGAGAAGGTATTTATACTCAGCTGGAAGTAAGCAAGTAAATCAGAGACATATAAAAATGATATTTACATTTGAATCACGGGCCTGTTTCTTTAACACCAGAGGGTGTTGAATGTGCATCCAGAAAAGGTGGTGCTCTTAGTTTAATGTCACATCCAAACAACGTTGAGAAATATTTCCTTGTATCTGGAATCCTTAATCTTAACCGTGAGGTCACCTGAAGGAATTGATTTGCATGGTGGAACACAGAGGGTGGGAGATTGCAAAACGGTCGTTTCACAAAAGAAGATTTGTTCAATTTGTAGGGATTAGGAAAAAGTGATGGCAAAATATCTTTCAAGTCTCACCAGCAAAGCTTAAAAATTGCTTTTATTCGCGTTCACCTTACATTGTCTAAACAGTGTTTGATAACAGAGTGCTTCAGGTGTCTGAGAGATTTCGGGGGCTTTGTTTTGGTGAAAGAGGAGTCAGTGTGAAGGGGGAGGGGAGTTTCCTTTTTCGAAACAAATGCAAATTAGTGCAGCTTCTCAGGGCGCCCAGTGAGTGTAGTATTCAGTGAAACATGAGCTTTTCCGGGTGTTCTTTGATCCAGGTGAGAAATTTCGCTGTTGTGCAGACAGGGAACCTCAGGCAGGTGAATTTTCGATTTCTGACAATGCAGTTAGTGTGAGTGTAAGAGCCATGGGCTGTTGTTGGGTTTGAGCGAGTGCGAGTATTAAGCATACTTACCTGGCAGGGGAGATATCATGATCACCAAGGTGGTTTGCCCAGGACGTTCCAGCGGCTGATGTACTGACCTTCCTGGGCAGGTACGTCCAAGTCGAGGGAGAAGCCACTGATGTGATCGACCCCTTTGGCATCTGGACCAGTAAGAGGCAGGTCAAGGTAACTCTGAGCGCCGATGACCGTGGGAACATCCTCCACCCATCCTCGAGCTTCGCAATCGGAGGGAGCAGAGGCTACCTGACATATGCAGGGCAGCCCAAAGTGTGCCAAACCTGCGGGAAGTCGGGACACGTGGCGGTGGATTGCAAAGAGACCATCTGCAGGAACTGTAAACAGGAGGGTCACTTGACTAAGGACTGTCGGGAGGAAAAGAGCTGCAACCTGTGCGGGGAGGCGGGCCACATGTACAAGGCCTGCCCAAGACGAGGAGCCGCCACCTACGCACAGATGGCCGGAGGTGGCAACACGAGCCGCGGACCGACAAAGTCCAACGAGGTACCGCGAATCAGCAAAGGAACGGTGCCTGGAGGCACCCAGAAGGAAGGGAAAGTTGTAGGGGAGCAGGCGGCAGACAGCGGGGAGATACAGCAGCCGACCCAAGCTCCTGCAAGACAGACGGAGGAAATGGAAGAGGAGGGATCAAAGGAGGCAGAGCAGTGGATTATCGTTAAAAACAGGAAAAGGAAACCTCTCGAGGGCCCCAAAGCCACCAAGCGAAGGGGGAAGAGACACCTCCAAGAGGAGGATACAGGCAGCTCCTCCGAGGGTGAGGACGGGCGCAAGAAGGGTCGCCTCCGGAGGAAGAGGCAGAGCGCCGTGGGGAGAAAGGAGGGCAGCACCGCCCAAGAAGGGAAAGACGATCCCTCTGAGGGGGTGGGTGAAGGCCTCCCCCTACCCGGTGAGAACCAAGGGGTACCCACCGGCCCACAGCTCCAGGGAACTGGGAGCAGCGTCCCAGTGACAGCCCTGCTGTCAGATGGAGAACGGGGCGATGCGGACCCTGGGTCTGACACGATGACACCAGAGCGGGGAAATGACTCCAGCGTGGAGCCGGACAACTACCTCAGCCCCGGGAAGGTCCAGCAGTTTGCTGTCACCACGGGGATGCACGCAGCTACCCCACTGGAGCAAGACCAGAAGAAAATGGACACTGGTAACCCCGTAAACTGTTAAAATGGGGTTTAAAATTGCCAGCATAAATGTGCGTAGCATTAAAGCGGCTACGCGATGTGTTTCAATGCTGGCCTTCCTGGCCAACGTCAAAGCCGATATCCTGTTTCTGCAGGAGTGTGGGATACCGCACCTCAGCAGTTACAGGAGATGGTCGAGCTTGTGGGCCCACGGGCCGTCAGTGTGGTCGGGGGGCAACGATAGCCGCGCCTCCAGCCTGGGTATCCTGTTGCGGGGAGGCAACTTCACCATCTCCGAGGTTAAGGAGGTGGTGGGCGGGCGCCTCCTCGTCGTGGACGTCAAATACAGAAACGCTCCCGTGAGACTAATCAACGTGTACGCCCCAGTGGGTAAGAGTGAACGGTTGGCCGTCCTGCAACAGCTTCCACTGCTGCTGGCTACGTCCAGGCCGGTCATTCTGGCCGGAGACTTCAACTGCATCATTGATGCTGATGGACGATCCGGCGGGGGGGACAGTAAACCGGACGCTACGTCCAGGGCCCTGATGGAAACGGTCAAAGATGCCAAGCTGCACGACGTCTTCAGCGCCCCTGCAGATGGAGCGCAGCGTAGATACACCTGGTCACGGGCAGACGGGTCTATCCGCTCAAGGATAGATTACCTGTTTGTGTCCCGAACGCTCTCGGTCAGATCCACCGACGTCAAGCCGGTGTTCTTCTCTGACCACTGCCTCCTGCTGGCCGACTGTCACCTACAGGACGAACAGCGGGCGGGCAAGGGAACGTGGAAACTGAACACTAAGCTGTTGACCCCGGGAAACATCGAAGAGCTCAAGAGGGATTACGCAGGTTGGAGAACCGTGAAGCCCCTCTTTGAGTCTCCAGCGGACTGGTGGGAAACGGTAAAAGGGAACATCAAGAGGTTCTTTATCCTCAAAGGTGTCCAGGAGGCGAGAGAGAGGCGGGGAAAACTGTCCCAGCTCCAGGAAAGTATGCAGAACCTGCTCCTGCTGCAGACGATGGGGGTCGATGTCACGGAGGACCTCAAGGAGGTGAAGGGCCAGCAAGCCTCGCTCTTTGCCTCGGAGGCCTCCAGGATAATCTTCCGGTCCAGGGTCTGCTCGGTGGAGCAGGACGAGACGTGCTCACGTTTCTTCTTCCAGAAGGTGCACAAAGAGAGCTCCGTGCTCAGCAGCCTGAAGAAAGAAGATGGCTCGGTAATGTCATCTCAGGCTGACGTCATGAGGATCAGCAAATCCTTCTACGCCAGCCTGTATGACTCGAAGCCGACCGACAGCACGGCCTCCCAGTCGTTCCTGTCCTCTATCACGGAGGTCCTAGATGACGGAACACGAGAGAGGCTGGACCAGCCGCTATCTCTGGATGAACTGACCAAGGCCCTCGAGTCCTTCGAAAAGAATAAAACTCCCCGAAGCGACGGCTTACCGGTCGAGGTTTATTCCGCTCTTTGGGACTTGATCGGCCAGGACCTGCTGGAGGTGTATGTCAGTATGCTTCGGGCAGGTACCATGAGTGAATCCATGAGGAAAGGCATCATCACCCTCGTCTACAAGCAGAAGGGGGAGAGGGAGGAAATTAGAAATTGGAGACCGATCTCACTGTTAAATGCAGACTACAAAATCTTGTCAAAGGTCATCGCCAACCGGGTCAGGTCTGCTCTGGGATCGGTGATCCACCCGGACCAACCCTGTGCTGTACCGGGCAGGAAGATCTCTGAGAGTCTCGCACTCCTCAGGGATACGATCGCCTACGTGCAGGACAGGGGGGTGGACACCTGCCTCATCAGCCTGGACCAGGAGAAAGCCTTTGACAGGATATCGCATACATATATGAGAGATGTCCTCTCCAAAATGGGCTTTGGGGAGGGAATCGGAAATTGGATCAGACTGCTCTACACCAACATTGTCAGTGCAGTCTCAATCAATGGGTGGGAATCAGATAGCTTCCCTGTAAGATCTGGAGTCAGGCAGGGATGCCCCCTCTCACCCGCCTTGTTTGTGTGTTGCATAGAGCCATTTGCCGAATCCATCAGGAAGGATGCGAGCCTGAGAGGGGTGACTATTCCTGGCAGCGGGGGCCTGCAGGTTAAGGCCTCCCTGTACATGGATGACGTCGCTGTTTTCTGCTCGGATCCGCTGTCCGTGCACAGACTCGTGTGCATCTGTGACCAGTTCGAACGGGCCTCGGGGGCCAAGGTAAACCGAGGCAAGAGCGAGGCCATGCTCTTCGGGAACTGGGCCGACCAATCCTCTATCCCCTTCACCGTCAGGACTGACCACCTGAAGGTGCTGGGTATTTTGTTCGGGGGGGCTCGGGCGTGCGCCAAGACCTGGGAGGAGCGGATCAGGAAGATGAGACAGAAACTAGGCAGATGGGGGCAACGGTCGCTCTCCATCGCGGGAAAAAACCTGGTCATCAGGTGTGAGGTACTCTCAGTATTGCTATATGTGGCACAGGTCTGGCCTATCCCCAGGACCTGTGCCGCCGCAGTCACCCGGGCCATCTTCCAATTCATTTGGAGATCAAAGATGGACCTGGTCCGAAGAGACTCTATGTACAAAGACCGGTGCAATGGGGGAAAAAACACGCCCAATGCCACCCTCACCCTGATGGCCACCTTTGTGTGTGGCTGCATCAAGCTGTGCGTGGATCCCCGGTACGCAAACACCAAGTGTCACTACATACTGAGGTTCTACCTGTCCCCGGTGTTGCGAAGGATGGGCCTGGCCTCGCTGCCGCGGAACGCTCCGAGTAGTTGGACCGTTCCGTATCACCTGTCCTTCGTGGAGAAATTTATGAGGAAAAACACCTTTGACCACAAGTCCATCAGGAAGTGGTCAGCACGTAGCGTCCTTGAGACCCTTCGGGAAAAGGAGAGGGAGGATCCTGTCGAGCGGTTCCCTGAGCAGACTGTCAAAGCCATTTGGCAGAATGCCTCATCGCCAGAACTTTCCAACAAGCACCAAGACGTGGCTTGGCTGGTGGTGAGAAGGGCTCTGCCCGTGAGATCCTTTACGCACGCCCGGACTCTCTGCCGCACCACACGCTGCCCTCGAAGTGGCTGCGGGGGGGACGAGACTGTCACACACCTCATTCTGGAATGTGCCTATGCAGAGGAAGTCTGGAGAGGAATGCAGTGGTGCTTGTCGAGGTTCGTCCCGAGCAGCGCCGTGACGCGGTACTCCGTGCTCTACGGCCTGTTCCCTGGGACTCACACCGAGACGAAAGTTAACTGCGCCTGGAGGATCATCAACTCGGTGAAGGACGCTCTCTGGGCGGTCCGAAACCTGTTGATCTTCCAGCTGAAGGAGTTGACCCCGACCGAGTGTTGCAGACTGGAACATTCCAAGGTCCAAGACTACGTGTTGAGGGACGCGCTGAAGCTTGGGGCAGCTGCCACCAAGGCGCGGTGGGGAAAGACCACCGTGTAAGATTGGCCTGCCGAAAGAAGAACAGGGGGCCCATGCGGACGGTTTTTTTGGGCTCTGCTGATGCCTCAGCCAAATATATGTATATGTACAAGATTGAAAAATGCACAGGATTGTAAATGTGAATGACAAGGATAAAGTCGAATCTGTGTTTGTAAATATGGACATATGTATGGCATGATCAAATGTACAGACCATCAAATCAATCTATGAATAAAGTATATTTTTGAAATAAAAAAACAAAAAAAGTGGTTTGCCCAGGACGAGGCTATCCCATTGCACTTTGGGTATGCTGACGCCTGCAATGTCCCCAAATGCGGGATACTCGACTGCAAAATTTGTGGTAGTGGGGGACTGCGTTCGCGCTCTCCCCTGATTTACAAACAAAAAATAGAACATTCAGCCGAGGGCGCTCATCTCTGTGATTCATCCGGCTTCCCATGTACTGCGCATCATTATGGTCAGATATGTATGGCCTGACCAAATGTACAGACCATCAAATCATTTTATGAATGAAGTATATTTTTGAAATAAAATAAAGACGTGTACTGCCTGCAGGATTTCCCTGGGGCAGGCTACTTTGATGTGACCTTCAGAAGCGTGAAGCAGTGCGAACAGCTCCTGAAGGTCTTCAAGGAGAAGGAAGGGGAGCCGCTGTTTTCCATCTTGTCGGCGACCCAATTGTGTGTGCTTCCTGCACAGAGGAATTGGGTTGTTACAATCCATATGTACAACCCCTATGCTCCAGCGGCTGATGTCCTGACCTTCCTGGGAAGGTACGTCCAAGTTCAGGGAGAAGCCACTGATGTGATCGACCGCTTTGGGATCTGGGCCAGTAAGCAGCAGGTCAGGGTAACTCTGAGGGCCGATGATAGTGGGAACATCCTCCACCCACCCTCGAGCTTCGCAATCGGAGGGAGCAGAGGCTACCTGACATATGCAGGACAGCCGAAAGTGTGCCGAACCTGCGGAAAGTCGGGACACGTGGCGGCGGATTGCAAAGTGACCATCTGCAGGAACTGCAAACAGGAGGGTCACTTGACTAAGGGCTGTCAGGAAGAAAAGAGCTGCAACCTGTGCGGAGAGGCGGGCCATATGTATAAGACCTGCCCAAAACGGGGGGGGGGGGGGGGGGGTGCCCACTTACGCACAGATGGCTGGAGGTGGCAATGTGAGCCGTGGACCCCCAAAGACCAGTAAGGCCCACCTGGATAGCAGGGAAACGGAGTCTGGTGGCACCCAGAAAGAAGAACAGGCTGGAGTGGAGATGGCGGCAGCCAGCGGAGAGACACAGCAGCTGATCCTAGCTCGAGCCGGGCAGATGGAAGAAATGGAGGAGGAGGTAATCAAGCAGGCAGAGGAGTGGATACCTGTTAACAACAGGAAGAGGAAATCTTGCCAGGCTCCCAAAGCCTCCCAGCAAAAGGGGAAAAGACAGCTGCACGAGGGAGGGACGGCCAGCTCTTCGGAGGGGGAAGATGGACACAAAAAGGCCATCACCACCAGAAGAAGAGACAGAGCGCCGTCGGTAAAGAGGAGGGCATTTCCTCCGAACCAGGAAACAACGGACCCCCCGAAGTCCACCCTCCACCCAGTGAGAACCAGGAGGTACCCACTGCCCCACAACTACAGGCAACCGAGATTTGTGATCCTCTGACAGTCCCATTGTCAGACACAGAACTGGACAGTGAGGACCCTTGCCTTGGCTCAATCACACCAGGGCAGGTAAATGACCCCAGTGAGGAGCTGGATAGCTACCTCAGCCCAACGAAGGTCCAGCAGTTCGTGCTTACCTTGGGGATGTAGACAGCCACCCCAGAGACAGGACAGTCAAATGGACAATGGTAACTCCATAAACTGGGGGTTAATGAAGTGTCATTTGCTTTCATATAACAGGGGACCCACTCTTTAGGTGGGTTCCGCTGAAGCCACAGCCAAATTCTCAAGGATACCCAGAGGTGTCAGACAACAAAAAGAGCAAACAAGATAGAACATAGCCACCTGATCCGGATATTAACTGGCATTCGAATCAGTGATTCCATTATCAGGAACTTCCTGGAAGCATGGGTGGCCATAAGCAGAATTGGCCCACGAATTGCACTTTAAGACAGCATGTCTTAAGCCATCAATTCTCTAGCAAGTGTACAAATCCTCGCCCCAATTCCTGTACACCATCCACAATGCATAATGAGGAGTTTCAAAGAATACACCCTATTTTCCAAGACAGGTTCAATTTCAATACCAAAGAGAGTTTGGCACTGTCCAGATCACAAAAGCTCACTTGATAGGCATTTTCATCTGATTAAGTTCTTCCTTGCTGATAAGTACTAATTTACAGAATGATGTACCATGCAAAAGACTCGTTCATATGAACTTCCAGCACTTTTATAATGACACCTTCGAAATGCACAAAATTTGCTATTTAGCAAAGAAAAGCGGCACAAAATGGGACCACCTCAGCATGGAAATTATCTTCTAATTCAAACCATTCTGGTTTGGAAATATATTGCAACTAATTTACAGTTGAAAAGACAAATTCCAATAAACATTGTAGATATCATGAGGCACGAGGATCTGACATGGTTATGGAAAACATTACGCTTGGAAAAGCAAGATAATGAAAAAGGAAAACAGTCCACTGATGCCCAATTCCAGCAACCAAAGAAGTTGCGAACCAGGAACAGTAGAAGTTAATCAGCACCTCGAGATTGCAATACGATTGTGGTTAATTTCATTTCAGCCAGCTATCCATTTTCCCACGCCCCACAACTCTTTAACTAAAAATGTTCTGGCTCATGCTTAAATTTATTCAAGGACCCAGCATCCTTCACGTTATGTGCTGACGAATTCTGCAGACCATTTCCACCATGCATACAGAGGATTAATTTTACCTCAGCTTTGTTTTGAATTCATTACTTCTCGTCCTCAATTTATAAGCTACACTCACCCCAGGCCGCCCCACATGAGGAAATATCTATTCTACATGTGTTTTGTCCATTCGCTTTTGCAAGTTATATAATACAATGAGACCACCTGTCATTCTGACAAACTCCAGACGGTGTATGCGAAACTGTTTAACATCTCTAAATAAGACAGAACCTTCATCTCTGGAATAACTTGAGAGAACTTCCTCTGAACTCACTCTCAATGCAATTATGCAATTCTCAAAAGAAGGGTTTGAAGAAGACAGAACTAGCTGTACTATGAATTATTCTCAAATTCGTAGCTTTGTCGAATTCGAAAAATATGGTATGAGGTTAATATTGTTAGAACATAGAACATTACAGCAGGACAGGCCATTCAATTCTCAATGTTGCACCGACCTGTGGAAAGAACTTCGACTATTAGAACATAAGACCATAAGACATGGGCGTGGGAGTGAGACCATTCGACCCATGTCGTCCACTTTGCTGTTCAATCATGGCAAATAGGCATTTCAGTTCCTCTTACCCGTGCTCTCCCCTTAGCTGTTAATTCCTTGCGAGATCAAGAATTTATTAATCTCTTCCTTAAAGACACCTGACATCGCAGCCTCCACTGCGCTCTGTTGAAACGAATTCCACAGTCCCACCACTCTCTGGCTGAAGGAATGCCTCCTTATTTCCATTCTAAATTGACCCCCTTTAATTCTAAGGCTGTGCCTATGTGTCATAGTCTCCCTAACTCATGGAAACAAATTACCAGCGTCCACCCTTTCCAAGCCACGCATTATCTTGAAAGTTTCTATTGGATCTCGCCTCAAACTTCTAAACTGTAATGAATAAAATCCCAGGATCCTCGGTCGTCCATCATATGTTAGGCCTACCATTCCAGGGATCATCCGTGTGAATCTCCACTGGACATGCTCCAGTGCCAATATATCCTCCCTGATGTGTGGGTCCCAAAATTGGGCACAGTATCCAAATGGCCTAGCTAGAGCTTTATAAAGTCTGGGTAACATATCACTGCTTTAATATTCCAACCCCATTGAAACAAATGACAGCATTACATTTATTTTGTTAACTACGAACACATCTTACAAGTCAACCTTAAGAGAATCCTGGACGAGCTGGATCCATTTGTAATTTGGTTTTATGAATTTTCACACCGTTTAGAAAATAGTCCATGCCTGTAGTCTTTTCTCCAATATGCAAGACATCACATTTGCTCAAGTTTAATTTCATCAGGCATTTTCTGGACCACTCGCCTGAACTGTCGAAATCTTTCTGCAGCCTCCCCACCTCCTCTGCCCGTCTAACTTCGCATCATGGGTGAACTTTGCCAAGATGCTCCCAGTCCCTTCATTCAGATCATTAATATATAAATTGAACAGGACAGCCCAAACACTGAGCCTTGACGGACACCACTTGTCACTAGTTGCCATTCAAAAAAAGAAACTTTTCTCACAACTCTCTGCTTCCTGTCATATAGCCAATCCTCAATGCATGTCAGTAGCTCACCTCGAACACCATGAGCCCTCACTTTATTCAGTAGCCCCTCGTGAGGCATCTTATCAAAGACCTTTTGGACGTCTAAGTAGATCACATCCACCAGGTTTCCCTGAGCTAACCTACTTGTTACCTCTTCAAAGAATTTGAAGCCAGCCTGTCCTATACGATTCTATTTTCATCCATACGTTTTTCCAGTGACCATTTAAATGAGCTTAACGTTGGAGAGTCTGCTACTGTTGTAGGCAGTGCGTTCCAAGCCACTACTACTGTCTGATATCTCCCTTAGATCTCTCACCACTCAATTTAAAACTATATCCCCTCGTGCTAGCCATCACTATTCGAGAAGGAAGACTATCACTGTCGACCCTATCTAACCCTCTAATTATTTTACGTTTCTCAAATAAGCCACCTCTTAATCTTCTTCTATCTCATGAAAAGAGCCTCATGTCCCTCGGCCTTTCCACATCAGACTTTCCCTCCATAACAGGCGACATCCAATTACATCTTATTTGAACCATTTCCAAAATGTCCACTTGCTTCCAATAATGCAATGTCCAGAATTGTACGCAATACACCAAGTGCGGCCGCACAAAGTTTTGTACAGTTGCAGCATGACCTCGTGTCTCCGAAACTCAATCCCTCCATCAATAAAAACTAAAATACCATATGCCTTCTGAACAACCCTGTCAACCTCGGTGGCAATTTTCGGGGATCTATGCACATGGACACAGAGATCTCTCTGCTCATCTCTGCTACCATGAATGCTACCATTAGCCCAAAACTCTTTATTCTTGTTGCTCCTTCCAAAGTCTATAACCTCACACTTTGCTGCACTAAACTCCATTTCCACCTCTCAGCCAATGTCTGCAGCTTATATGTCGCTCTGAAACCTGCAACATCCTTCATCACAATCCACAACTCCACTGAACTTAGTGTCATTAGCAAATTTTCAAACCCATCCTTCCATGCCCTCATTTTGGTCACTTATTTAAATGACAAACAATGTCCCCAAACAGATCCTTGCGGTATACCACTGGTAACTGAACTCCAGGATGAAATTACCCATCAGCCACCAACGTCTGCCTTCTTTCAGCTAGCCAATGTCTGACCCAAACCGCTAAATCGCCCTCAAGCCAATGCCTCTGCATTTTGTACACTAGCCTACAGTGGGAGACCTTCTCAAACCTTACTGAAAAGCAGATACAACACACCGACTAATTTGACTTCATCCACCTGTTTGATCACGATCTCAAAGAATTCAATCAGGACTTTTGAGGCATGACATAATCTTCACAAAACCGTGTTCACTATCCCTAATCAACTTCTTCTTCTCCAGATGAATATAAGTCTCTGTCTTATAACATTTCCAATACTTTGTCCACAACCGAATTCAGGCTCACTAGTCTATCATTAGCAGGGTTGTCTCTACTCCACTTCTTGAACAAGGAGACAACAGTTGCTCTCCTCCAGTCTTCTGTCCTTTGTCCTGTAGATAATGACGACATAAAGATCAAAGCCAAAGACTCAGCAATCTCCTCCCTGACTTGGCAGAGAATCATAAGATAAACCCCATCTGGCCCAGGGTACTTTTCTATTTTCATGCTTCATAGAATTGTTAGCACCTCCTCCTTGCGAGCACCATTCCCTTCTTGTCTAGTTTCCTGTATCTTAGCATTCACCTCGACAACATTGTCTTTTTCCAGTATGAATACTGACGAACAATATTTACTGAGCACTTCTACTATCTCCTCAGACTCCATGCACAACTTCCCACTGCGACCTTTGATTGGTCCTAATCTTTCTCTCGTCATTATTTTATTCCTGACATACCAATCAAAATCTGCCAACGACTTCTCATGTCCACTCCTGGCTCTTCTTAATTCTCTTCTTAGGTCTTCCCTGCCGAACTTGGAACTCTCAAGCGCCTTCAGATCTCATCCTAACATAAGCTTTCCTCTTCCTCTTCCTCTTGGCAAGAGCTGCGGTACGGTGGCACAGTGGTTAGCACTTTCGCCTCACAGCGCCAGAGACCCACGTTCAATTCCTGCCTGAGGCAATTATCTGTGCGGAGTTTGCACATTCTTCCCCGTGTCTGTATGGGTTTCCTCCGGGTGCTCTGGTTTCCTCCCACAGTCCAAAAATGTGCAGGTTAGGTGAATTGGCCATACTAAATTTCCTGTAGTGTTAGTTAAAGCGGCAAATGTAAGGGAATGAGTCTGGGTGGGTTGCGCTTCGGCAGGTCAATGTGGACTTGTTGGGCTGAAGGGCCTGTTTCCACACTGTAAGTAATCTAATCTAAACTATGTCTCCGTCTCCACCACTTCCTCCCTACCTGACAGATGTGTACTTATCAAGACACGCAATCGCTGTTCCTGCAATTAGCTTCATATTTCAATTGTGCCCATCTCCTGCAGTTTTCTTCCCCATACTATGCATTCCTAAGTCTTGCCTAATCTCACAATTCCCTCCCCAGCAAAAACTTTTGCCCTGTGTTACATACAGATCCCGTTCCATCGCTAACATAAACATAACTGAATTATTGTTACTACCATCAAAGTGCCATCTACTTCCAAATCTAACATCTGACCAGGTTCATTACCAGGTACTAAATCCAGTATGGCCCCGCTCCTTGTTGGCTTGTATGCATACTGTTTCAGGGAGTCATCCTGCACACCACGCATAAACATTGATCCAGCGAAAGTACTTGTATTATAATATTTCCAGCCAATATTTGATAAGTTAAACGCCCTTTCACAACCACCCAGTTACTCTGATTCCTATCCAAAATTATCTTTGCTCTCCTTTCCCTTACATCTCTGGTACTATTCGGAGGCCGAAAGAAAACTCACAACATGGTGACCTCTCCTTTCCTATTTCTAACCTCGGCTCATATTACCTCAGTGAACGAGCCCTCAGACGTCTTATGTGCTACCGAAGTTCTTGATTAACAATGCAACACCTACCCCACTTTTAGCATCTTCTCTGTTCTTACTGAAACACCAAATCCCAAAATCTGCAACAACCATTTCTGTCACTGCTTATCCATGTCTCCAACATGGCCACAGCATTGGAGTTCCAGGTTACAAACAACGATCTTATTCCGGATGCTTCTGGCATTGATGTAAACCCACTTCATATCACCTTCCTGCATGTTGGTAAACATCTGCTAACTTGAAACCATATTTCTAACCTCACTATTCTTAACATCCTGGACACAGGAAGTACAACTTAGGTTCACATCCCTCTGCTGAATTAGTTTATATTTCCAGAATAGCTCTCGCCAAATCCCCTTCCCCCACCCCAAAATATTGGTACCTTTCTTGTTCATGTGTCGACAATCCTGTTTGTCGAGGTTCCACCTTCCCCAGAATGATCCCCAATTATCCAGGCATAAGAAATCTTCCCACCTCCAGCAGCCCTGTAGCCACTTGTTCAACATCTTTTGCTCCTTGTTCCTTGCCTTACGAGCACGTGACAGAAGCAAAACGATAAATATTTCAACTCTGTTTGTTCGAATGCTAAGTGTCTACCCCAGCTGCCTGAATTTCTCCCTTATTACCCATAACTTATTGTGCCTATATCGTTAGAACCTTCGTGGACCATGACTTGGGACTGCACACACTCTCCCTCAAGGATCCCGAAAGTATGTCAAGACTTCACCAAACCTGGCACCTGGGAGGCAACATACCAACCGTGAGCCTTTGTGGTTCCCAAGGAACCTCCTACCTGTCTCCCTAACTATGGCATCCCCAAGAACTAATGGTCTGGTCATCTCCATCCTTCCCTTCTGAGCAACAGGGACAGCCTCTTACCCCGGTAAGTGACCCCCTAACTGTTCCAAAAATAGTATACATGTAACTGAGGGGAATGGCCGCATGAATTCCCTGCACTGTCTGCCGGTTCCCTTTATGCCCTCTGACAGTAACCAACCTGTCGCTTTCTTGCACATGAGGTGTGACTACGTACCTTTAACTTCTCTCAATAACCGCCTCAGCCTCCCAAATGATCTGAAGTTCATCCAGCTCCAGTCCAGTTCCCTATCGTTGTTTTCAACTAGCTGGTGTTGGGTTCCATTTTGCGGAGATGGAGTCAGCAGGGACACTCGTGGTGACCCTTCCATCCCATATTCTGCAAGAGGAAAATTCAACTGCGCTAACTGTAATTCGCACTATCCTGATTCCACAACGAGACTGTAGTAGAATAAAGATTTTTTTAAAAATCTAGTTACCTTACCAATCCGGTGTTGACAAACTTTTTCTTTGTTTTAAGGAGGAGTATAGGTGCAAGCCACTACCTACGTCGTGTTTCAGCTAACGCAACTACCTAAATACATTAAATCACTTACCCAGCAGTGATGTGTCCCCTCCAGCTCAGCGTGCACTCTGCCTCTTCACGACATAAGTTTATATACTTGTTTTTACTGTCCTGGCAGGCCCGCTGGTCATCACTGTTGATCCTCCCACTTATGCTGCATTTGGGTAAAATGGAAACCACTGAACTCACGAGGAAATTTTATATAATTTCAAATTTGCATTTTCAGTCGTCGCTGGTCCACGTTGTCGCCCCTCCCACTTGTGCTGCTATTGGAAGTTGTTAATTGGCGTTAACAAAACTATAAATCATTTAACATCATTTTCTGTCAGTCTAATTTAGTTACTTTAAAAAATTAAATGTATCATTACTGATTTAATTAGCACTAACACAGTTTCACCACCCAAAAGAAAATGCATCATTCTGAGTACAATATCAGGTGCAAGTCTGGAGCCTGAGATAACTTAAGTGAAAATAGAATAATTAATCAGCTAAGTGTTTTGCTTTTTCTTTTTTCCCAGATAATACACTACAGTATTTTTTTTTAACTGAAAAGCCTTAAACGCAAATAATTCCTCACAACTCTCTCGTCATTATTACTAAAAATATATCTATAGAAATTATATTTGCTGTGGAAAATGACATGGCACTATGAATTGCAGTGGTAAAATAAACAATAACCTATTCTGCCTAAACGAAAAAGGCCTCGTTCAAAGGATAAAGATAAAAGCTTTTTCCATCTTGATAAATCATGTCAACAATTTGAAAATCGCATGGTGGAAGAAAATGCTTACTTGATGAAAACCTATTACTCCTTATTTTCAAATTATTTTCTAAATGGTCGAAGTAAGGACTTTGTTTTTGAGTTCAATGAATATCTGACAAATCAGCGTAGGTAGTCATCACTTCCATGCCAGGCACCAGAAGTTGCGTTCTATGATTAGCATCAATTAACTTGTGGGGACTGGCAAATTTCAAATGTTTCAGAGCTTTTGTGAAAACTGATTCGGGGGAATTAAATTGGTTGTCAACAGTTCTGGAAACAAACCTATGTAATTGAAAGATTAGCAGAAGTTGGCATTTATTAAACGTATTGAGTCTCCTTTAAACACCAACGACTGACACTTCCCCAACCCACCCACCCCTATTCTACAAATAAAAATAACTCTGATTTATTATTATGTGCTTGGCAGTTAATCGGAGACTTGATGTTGTGTTTATGGAAGTATCAGTTTACAATAATTTCTCATTTAAAACCAATTGGTTTCATGTGCAGAAGCATTAATTTCGAAATAAAATCATGAAATAAATTCAATATAAGCATAAATGCTGAAGAAATGCAGCAGCTCATGAAGTATCTACGAGTAGCAAAATAGATTAAGTGCTTCTAATACAATGATTTCTGTAATAAAGAGGGGGGAGATGTTACGCTTTATGTTGATGGAAAAGCGTAGAACAGCAACTTGAGCAGATGGTGAAGGTGTCCATTGCATGAGACACAATAGGTGTGAATGCAAGGTATAGATGAAGGTTGTTAGAGATAAATGCGAATCATAGAAAGAAATTACATCCGCTTAAAAAAAATCTATGTCATCCAGTCCATCAGTTGTGCAGAGATATTTCCATTTCCTGAACTTGTGGAAAATTGTCTCTTAAACAATGTGACGTATGTAAGCAGAATATAATGTGCCTTCCTTCAGCTTGTGATGGTCTCCACTAAAACACTGTTTCCGGCGGAGATCACAAATTATGAACAATATTGTGC
The DNA here is from genome assembly GCF_047496795.1 of Chiloscyllium punctatum. NCBI lineage: Eukaryota > Metazoa > Chordata > Chondrichthyes > Orectolobiformes > Hemiscylliidae > Chiloscyllium > Chiloscyllium punctatum. The sequence continues at coordinate 2,963,715 of NC_092768.1, read as the reverse complement.
ATAAGTATCTGGAAAAGGTTCTTAATATTTGCAGTCAGTGTGTTGGTATTACATAAAGGAATCTCCAGTCTGCATTTGATCATCAGGATGTGAACAAAACACACACTGTAAGTAACAAAGAGAAAAGTTTGAAATAGGTACAAACATTATTGTGACTCAACTGGAAAATGTTTCTGGGACCTTGTACAATAAGAGGTTAAAATGATTCAGGGCAATTGTCGCTGCTTCTCTTTGAACATGTCATTCGGGGTCAAAAATGTTAAGCGTGATGGAAGACTGTGCTACGTTGTATAAAATGCAACTGTCCCTGTGAAATGTTTTTAACTTAGATAAAACAGCCCGTTAGGGTTGAATGGATTTCAAATGACAAGGACGGGTGCATTTGAATGATGTTCATTATATCATACACTAGTTTGGAATATTTAAATCATGAACTATTATACAGAACAATATCTGACAGCAAGGAAATCAATGACAGTTACTCTAGTGATTGCTTGTACGGCCACAATGTTGCAAAGTATTAATGAATATAAATTCTGTACAACTTTGTGTTTGATCAATGTTTGACCACCTGCCACTTATGCGCACCCATAATTTTTGATGCATTTGATGAAAATGAATATGTGAAAGCAGATATCATTACTCTGATATAACAAGCCAAATCGAGAGAACAGTGGAATTATCAGTGCTCTCCATGTTGCCATTTAGATATCTTCAACTTCCATCATCCCTGCTGGCAGAAATCAATGACATTGAAATAGAAGAATTAAAATCACCCTTAGGCAATAGTGAGTGCCACAATTTGCACTTGCTGGTCGATCTTTAAGACATATTGGTCTTACATTTTTACCAATGTCACATAAAAAGAAAATCACGTAAATCAGATAGAAATTAAATATTTATTAAGTCATGGAAATAACCCATTGCTGTTAATCAACTCTCGACTGAATTCCTTAAAGCTTCTTTCATAAATTACTTCCAAATAAACTTTGGCTTTATTTCTTTATTTTCTATTTAAAACTACGAAGGTGTCACTACTATAACGACTGCAATGTTTAACATGGAACTTGTTCTTTAAATCTACCTTGTTATTAAGACTCCGGACCTTGCTTCCTGTACCTCAGGTGGCGCCTTGTGTGGCTACAATATATCTGTTTTACTGTATTCCTGCACGTCTATACTTGTTAAAAATGACATAAAATCATGTCAAACAACCGAAAATGTTGATTGACATTATATCTTGTCATGGTATCCATCCTTTGAAAAATGTCTTCAAAAAGCTTTAGTAGCAGTAAATCTACTCACAATATCTCAGATGGATCCAGAAGAAACAAAAACTTGCAGTATTCTGGCTATGCTAGTATGTTTCAGGAAGTCAGGACTACAGATGCCCGAGAGTCAAAGTCGAAAGTATGGTGCTGGAAAAAGCACAGTAATCCAGGGAGCACGCAAGATGGAAGAGAGTCGATTTTTAACGTATTAGTCCTTCGTCAGGAATGTGGAGGGGGAAGGGGCTGAGAGACAAATAGACCAGTGGGGAGGGGGGTGGGATTGGGGGAATGGAAGTGGTATGGTGATAGGTCAACACAGGTAGGAGGTGATTATCAAAGTTCAGTGGAGAGGGTGCTGGAGAGATAGGTTGGGTCAAGAGGGTGGTGCCGAGTTGGACCATTGGATCTGGAAGGAAGTGGCGGTTGGGGAGATTTCGAAACTGGTGAAGCCAATGTTGATTCGATGTGGTTGTAACGTCACAAGGAGGAAATCGAGATGCTCTTCCTTCAGTCGTCTGTTGGCTTTGATTTACGGTGGAGGGGGCCAAAGATTTTCATGTTGTTAAGTCATCTATTTCCAAGACTTCGTAAATAGTTACCTCCCATCTGAAGTACGTGATTGTTTTTCTCTGTGATATTTCGATATCCGTGGAGTGGGGGGGTGGGGGGGGGGGGTGATCGAGATGGTGCGTGCAGACCAGGGATGTTCCCTTTAATATTCATGAGTTGGCAGTTGGTCTCGACAATGTAACGGAGACCACATCGAGAGCAACAGATGCAGTAAATGAGGTGAGAGGGTGCACTAGATAATTGCTGTCGGGTTTTAAGTGATACTTTGAGGCCTTGGACGGTGGTGAGGTGGGTGTTGAGGGCGATGTGTGTGCTCAGTTTTCCAAATCTTCTCACTCCTTATCCTATGCCAGATCCAAACATCAAACTCAGAACAGTCCCTCTTGACCGGACCTACCAGTCCACCATCGTTCCCACGTTTCCATTCGATCCTTTCCACAAATTTATCACATTTACCTGCAACGTGCATTCACTTACCGCCATACCACCTACCTTTTTTTTAAAACAACAGCCAATGTAAGTTAAATTCTTTTAGGAAAGAATGAACAACCATGTTCTTAAAATCGTAGCCTTGTCTAATAAAGAGGCTTAAAACATTACATTTAATAAAGGGGCAACGGTTTCATTTGTTGTAAAATCGAAAAATCGCTAATCAGAATCCATTTGAGAATAGGATAAAAATCAGGAAAACTGGAAAAATAACATTATTATGTGACTCATGACAGGGTGAGCCCTTGAATGCAAAATTAATGTTTATGTGATTTTCTTTACTTTAAGATGGCGAAATTCAAAGAATATTCACAAAGTCTGTTAGTCCACCGTAAGGAAAGGACAATGCAAAATCATTGTAAACGACATGAGGTGTTGCAAGATCAAACTCACTGACGTTAAGTGTAAAACCTTGTTCTCCAATTTACACATTTAATCATATGTAATGGTTTGCAAACATTTCTATATTAAGTTACAAATTATTTCGGAATCTCAGGCATTTTGCAGTTTAATTGACACAAATTCAGAAAGCTTTCTGAAACATGAACAAGAAGAACGAATTTAAAATTACAGACAACGCGAACAGATCTTAAAATGAAGTTTAGCACATCAGCGTTATTGTCCATTAACTAAATAAACTAATTAAGATGTTTCAGAACATTTGCAAGATCTACTGAGCATTTGCCGATTTAAGATAATTGAGTCGGATTCTTTAGAAAACGTATTCAGCATGGAATCGTTTAACTTTGCAACGCTTACAATATTTTTTTTCTTAGAATAGATTTCAAGTAAATTACACGAATAACAAGAGAAATGTGAAGTAATAGCAGTTACATCATGGACTGAGATTGGAGAAAGCTGTCGCAACTGAAAGCAGATTTAAAACGAGAAATGTCTCTGAAAGTGAATTCAACTCGATTGTAAATGGCCAAAAAGTTACACCTTTTTCAGACGTAGCTCAGAAAATAACAACTAAAAACATATTTCGCTTTATTTTGTATTTCAGATGGTTGGATTGTTTTAAGTAAATAAGTAAAGGTTAGTACCCCTTCACAATATTGCAACAAAACTTTGGCAATTCATGTAAATCTGTTCCAGACTGAAAATAACAACTTAGCAAAATCATGTAGCTGTCCGGAAATGCCATTAAATACAGGAATACTTACCTTTCAACACTGTATGAATCACTTCAATTGGCAGCTTCAATTGAAACTTACATTGTGATACGTTTCATGTTTCCTCCGCAATAAATGGGATAGTACATTGGAAATTGCTACCTAGAAATGAAGGAAGTTTACATCGTGAAACAGCAGAGGACACAAAGCCAGCCATGTGCCAGAATCTCACTGGATATTCATAAATCTTCAATTGCCCAAAAGTAACAATACATTCAGCAACACAAAGTAACTTAATATTATGCGATACACTGTTCTTCTTGATATGAGCAGTAAAACTATATTAAATTAGACAGTAGAACTACTTTGCACTCAAAATTTTATGTTATAAGGGTCTTACCAGTGATCTATTTTCCAGAACATGATATAGTTTATTGGAGGTTTTCTTAATATGTGATTTTTTTCACACTCAGTTCTGCATTTCATTCTGTTGCAACGACGTTTTGTCAACGTCTCTACGTACAACTAAAAGTAAGAATAATACTGTTGTTTCGTTACCACCGGGGTTCAGGAGAAAATACAAAACTCATGCATCTTTTTGCAAATTTCAGATATCAAAAAGATGAAAAATGTGCCGAACAGCACAGGTATTGTGATTTTTTTTAAAAAAAAAGTCTGCATACTTCCTAACAAGGATTAAACTTACAGAGTGATAAGAACTATTCCTTTCTTGTAATGTTCGGTCTGCAGAATAATATCTGTACATTTTAAACTAACTGATTGTGCTTACATCTACATATAATACAGGGTCAGAAGTCACACTGCACCAGACTACAGTCGAGCAGGGTTATTTGAAATCAAAAGCTTTTGCAGCGCTTTTACTTCATTGGATGAGGTCACCCATATCGTATCATGTGAATTCTGACCTCCTCCTTCCCAATCCAACACTCGTTTCTCCACATCATAAAATACAATGCAAGTATCTTATTTTAATTATATTATTCATTCATTGTCTCCAGTGTAATCTTGTCTTTCCAATAAAATGGCAAGCATAAAGGTGCACAGTCTTCCATCTGTAGCCAAAACAAGGTTCGACAAACTTTTGAACTCTAATATTCTATGTACTGGTTAATGAAGGCCAGCATCCCGTAAGACTTCTTCATCACCTTATCTAAACGTGCTAGCACGTATAGGAATAGTTGGACTTGGTTACCAAGGTCCCTTTGATCCTTATTACACCGCGAAATGTATCTCCTTGCATTTCACAGCATTAAATTCTATCTGCCATTTTTTAGCCCAGTTTTGCAGCTGATCATTAACTGACTGTAACCTGAGACTGCCTTCCTTATTGTCAACTACATCACGATTTTTGTGTCATCTGAAATCTTACTAATGATGCTTTCTCCATCCACGTCTGAGTGATTAATATTCATAACAACTGGCAAGAGAACCATCAACGATCCCTGTAAGACATGGCTGATCACAGACATATATTAACAAAATTAACATGTTACTTATCACCAACTGTATCCTACTTGCCTTGGATGCCGTTTGCCAATTTGCATTCAATCACATGGGTGCTTATCTTTTCCACCAGCCATCCATGCGGGTCATAGTGAAAGAGCTTACTGAAATCATGTAAACCATGTTAACTATATTTCTGCTCCTCATATATTTGGACATTTCTGCAAAAAGGCTTAATTAAATTAGTCAAGTGGAAACTGACTCCTACAAATACGTGTTGACTACCAGTTTCCAATCCTAGGCTTTTAAAATGGTATTTGAACCTAACCTTCAGAAATGTTACTAGTAATTTCCATACTGCTGATGTTGGACTAACTTTAATTGTTTGGCTAATCCCTGTTACTCTTCTTGGACGAAGGAACAACTTTTTCTATCCACCAGTGAGCTGGCAGGTCAACTGCATTATAGAAGAGACCAAACTCCCTCACAATATATCCAGAAGATAGCTTTGAGTCTAATATTTTCTTGCTTCATTCGCAAATGTAAGGTGCTGCACAGCAGATGCAAATCGATTTGTCAAACTTCTTGACGTCAAGCAAAATGCACATTGTCTTTGAATTATCCATAAAATCAGACAAAATGAAAATAAAACAAAAGAATGACTTAGTTGTAACTTGAAATGTTTAATTTTAAAGAAGTACTAATTGCTGCAAATTTACTGTAAATTAACAGTATCTTAAATTAATAGCAACGTCTCATAAGTGCCAAAAGGCAAAATTCCATAAAAGGTATTGGCTCATAGTCTAGGAGAAAAGAAAATCAAGGGTAAATTCTGAGAGAAAAAGTATCATGCGATGAACTGCAGCTTTCGAACCCCACTTGAACAACTTGAGGATAGACAAGTCCCCCGGGCCTGACGGGATATATCCTAGGATTATGTGGGAAGCAAGAGAGGAAATTGCAGTACCGTTGGCAATGATCTTCTCGTCTTCACTGGCAACTGGGGTGGTACCAGGGAACTGGAGAGTAGCGAATGTTGTGCCCCTGTTCAAAAAAGGGAATAGGGATAACCCCGGGAATTACAGGCCAGTTAGTCTTACTTCTGTGGTAGGCAAAGTAATGGAAAGGGTACTGAGGGATAGGATTTACGAGTATCTGGAAAGACACTGCTTGATTAGGGACAGCCAGCACGGATTTGTGAAGGGTAGGTCTTGCCTTACAAGTCTTATTGAATTCTTCGAGGAGGTGACCAAGCATGTGGATGAGGGTAGAGCAGTGGATGTAGTGTACATGGATTTTAGTAAGGCATTTGATAAGGTTCCCCATGGTAGGCTTATGCAGAAAGTCAGGAGGCATGGGATAGAGGGAAATTTGGCCAATTGGATAGAAAACTGGCTAACCGGTCGAAGTCAGAGAGTGGTGGTAGCTGGTAAATATTCAGCATGGAGTCCAGTTACAAGTGGAGTTCCGCAGGGATCAGTTCTGGGTCCTCTGCTGTTTGTAATTTTTATTAATGACTTGGATGAGGGAGTCGAAGGGTGGGTCAGTAAATTTGCAGATGATACAAAGATAGGTAGAGTTGTGGACAGTGAGGAGGGCTGTTGTTGGCTGCAGAGGGACTTAGATATGATGCAGAGCTGGGCTGAGGAGTGGCAGATGGAGTTCAACCCTGCCAAGTGTGAGGTTGTCCATTTTGGAAGGACAAATAAGAATGCGGAATACAGGGTTAATGGTAGGGTTCTTGGTCAGGTGGAGGAACAGAGGGATCTTGGGGTCTATGTACATAGATCTTTGAAGGTTGCCACTCAGGTGAATAGAGTTAGTAAGAAGGCCTATGGAGTATTATCGTTCATTAGCAGAGGGATTGAATTCAAGAGTCGTGAGGTGATGTTGCAGCTGTACAGGACTTTGGTTAGGCCACATTTGGAGTACTGTGTGCAGTTCTGGTCGCCTCACTTTAGGAAAGATGTGGATGCTTTGGAGAGGGTGCAGAGAAGATTTACCAGGATGTTGCCTGGAATGGAGAGTAGGTCGTACGAGGATAGGTTGAGAGTTCTCGGCCTTTTCTCGTTGGAACGGCGAAGGATGAGGGGTGACTTGATAGAGGTTTATAAGATGATCAGAGGAATAGATAGAGTAGACAGTCAGAAACTTTTTCCCCGGGTACAACAGAGTGTTACAAGGGGACATAAATTTAAGGTGAAGGGTGGAAGGTATAGGGGAGATGTCAGGGGTGGGTTCTTTCCCCAGAGAGTGGTGGGGGCATGGAATGCGCTGCCCGTGGGAGTGGTAGAGTCAGATTCATTGGCGACCTTTAAGCGGCATTTGGATAGGTACATGGATGGGTGCTTAATCTAGGATAGAAGTTCGGCACAACATCGTGGGCCGAAGGGCCTGTTCTGTGCTGTATTGTTCTATGTTCTATGTTCTAAGACCCCAGAAACTGCTACTGAAAAATGAAATTTAAAAATTTTGCCTCTGTGGGAGTTTGACCCCACCCATTCAGACTATTTTTCCAAATGCAGAAAAAAAAACGAAGCCTTGCAAGCTGCTAATTTTATGGTCTTTCAGCGTTTGGAACTGTACTACTGATCATAGTAAATGAAAATTTGCACCTGATAGAGTCGTAGCATCGTCACACCGCCCACCCCCCTTAAAAAAACCAATTCCCTTTTTTTTTAATTGTCCTACCTTATTAGTAGACCACAACGCATAAACGTTATAATGACTCCTATAATACGAATTCTTACCACCACAGACCACTTCAGTCCATTTCCACCGACAACTAACTTCATCAAAGTCATGACAACAGGTCGGCAATTAATTGCTCTCGATCTGCCATGCGTATACTTTTTAAATTGACTGTCTGCAACAATAAACTCCTTGTCAACAATCTGAAAGTTAAATGGCTAGAATCCTTAAGTAGTTATGATTTGCGTATACAGCTGTCTCGTACAATTTAATACCAATACAAATGGTGAAGTTTTACAAAGGCAGCACAAAACACAATGCCTCGTTCTCAACTGTGGAACATTTCTGGTCATGACTTCTAATTTTCTGGAAAAAAAACAACGGATCTTTATATCTTCTCGCCGTTTTCTTTCAAGAATCAAACACTAACACGCACATCACTTGCTTCAATCGACACCTTGAATTACTTTGCATAATTAGATGTGGCTCACACTGTGCCAGTGGTTATAACACATTTCAGGCTTTATTATATCTTCTTGCAGTCCTCCAATCACTGAAATCTTCTGCCCTTCTTCCTTCAATGGATCAATGCGACCACTAATTTAAGTAATGATTTAATAACTGATTTCAATACTAACATTGTGGATAGCTGGAGCAACACGAGTGATTGTTGAGTACTTGAAGTAATATTATTGGATGGTTGTGTTATCTGAAACACGACTTAGTTTAAGTCTCCCACACATCCTCCTCCTCTTACCAAAAAAGAATGTACTGCGTGCTGGATTGGTAAGGTAACTAGTTTATTTTTCTTAATTTTTATACAATCTCTTTGGGAAATTAGAATTTTGTGAATGGTGCTTAGTACAGTTGAATATTCCCCCTACACAATGTGGGAGGTAAAGGTCAGCAGTAGTGTCCCTGAAGACGTCATCTGCAAGAAGTGCACACAACTCCAGCTCATTGAAAACCACGTTCGGGAACAGGGATCTGAGCTGGATGAACTTCGGATTATTTGGGAGGGGAGTGGGATATTGACAGGAGTTACTGGGAGGTAGCTGCACCTCAGATGCACGAAAGAGGCAGATGGGTAACAGTAAGGGGACGGAAAGGGAACTGGCAAGTAATGCAACGAACCTCTGTGGCCATTCCCCTCAATAACAAGTATACCGTTTTGGATACTGTTGGGAAGACTACTTACTAGGGGAGACCCTGGGGTGCAGGTCTCTGGCAAAGAGACCTGCTCAGAAAGGAAGTGGGGAGATGAGCACAGATTAGTAATTGCCATCTCCATAGTTGGGGAGATAGATAGGAGTTCCTGTGGGAACTAAATACATTCACGGTTGGTGTGTTTCCAGGGTTTATGATGTCGCTGAACGTGTTTACAGGCTCCTTGAGGAGGTGGGAGAGCAGCGCCAAGTCATGGTCTACATAGGTGCTGACGACATAGTAGGAAAAATGATAGGGATTTAAGGCAGAAAATCAGGGATTTATGGTGGAAGCTTAACACTAGAACAAACAGAGTTGTTATCTCTGGTTTATTGCTCGTGCCACGTGCTAGACAGGCGACGAATGCGACTGAGAGGTTGGTGCTGGACCGAGGGTTTCAGATAACTGGATAATTGGGGGTCTTTCTGCCTTAGGTGAGACCTCTACAAACAGGATGGACTACATCTGAACCAGAGGGATATCAATTTCCTGGAAGGGAAATTTGCTCATGATCTTCAAGAGGGATTGAACTAATTCAGCAGAGGTATGAGAATTTAAATTGTATGTCCAGTGTGCAGGAAGTTGAGAGTACTGAGGTCAGCAATATGGTTTCAAGGTCACAAGTATTCACCAGCAAGCAGGAACGTGGTTTGACGGTTGTCTACTTCAACACCAGGAGCATGCAGAGGAAGGTGTGTGACCTTGCTGCATGGGTAAGTAACTGGGACTACGAGTCTGTGGCCATATTAGAGTTTTTCAAAAAGCAAGAAAAGCGAAAGTTGTCGCAGATTCAGGCATTTAGATGTTTCACTAAGAGCAGAGAAGATGACAAAATACGGGGAGGTGTCGCATTGCTCATCGACAAACATATTATGGTAGCAGATAGGACGTTTGAGTGCTCATCTCCTGAGGTACTATGGGCTTAGGTTAGAAACAGAAAAGGAGAGGTCATCTGGTTAAGAATTTTCTATTGGCCCCCAATAGTTCCAGAGATATAGAGGAAAGGTTAGAAAAGATCATTAAAGATAGGGGCAAGAGTAACAGCGTAGTTGTTACGGGGTCTTTAACTTTCCAAATATTTATTTGAATAACTATAGCTGGAGTACTTTAGCTGGGACAGTTGTTGTCCAATGTGTGCAGGATGGCTATGTCGAAAAGCCAACAAGGTACAAGGCCAAATTAGATTTGATACTGGGTAATGAACCTGGCCAGGTGTTAGATTTGGAGTTATGTGAGCATTTTGGTGATAGTGACCAAAATTCGGTTATGCTTAACTCAGTGATGGAAAAGGATATTTATATAACACAGGACAATATGTTTTGCTTTGTGAAAAGCAGTAATGATGTGATTAGGCAAGATTTAGGTTGCAGAGGATGCGGAAGGAAATTGCATGAGATGGGCACAATTGAAATGTGGACCTTTCAAGAAACAGCTATTACGAGTCTTCAATAAGTATGTATCTGTCAGGAAGGAAGGAAGTAATCGACCGAGAGAGCCGTGATTTATTAAAGAAGTTCAATCTCTTGTCAACAGGAAGAAGACTTACATTAGGACGAGACATGAAGTCTCAGTTAAGGCGCTTGAGAGTTACATGTTTTCTCAGAAAGACCTAAACAGAGAGCTAAGAAGAGCCAGTAGTCGACATGAGAAGTCGTTGGCCATTTGAATGAATAACATATCTGAAGGTATACTTCCACAGGTAGATCAGAAATAAAAGAATAGCTGGAGAAAGATTAGGTTCAATCAAGGATAGTCGCAGGGATTTGGACGTGGAGTCCGGGGAGATGGGAAAGCTGTAAACAATTACCTTTCATCAGTATTCACACTGGAAAAAGAATATTATCAAGGAGAATGCTAAGATGCACGCGGCTAGACTGGATACGACTGAGGTTCACAAAGAGGAGGTGTTAGAAAATCTGGAGGGTATTAAAATAGGTAAGTTCCCTGTGCCAGATGGGATTTATCCGAGGAGTCTCTAGGAAGCTAAGAAAGAGATTGGAGAGCCATAAGCTTTGATCTTTATGTCATTATTCTCGACAGGAAGAGTTCCACAAGACTTGAGGATTGCAAATGTCCACTTGTTCAAAAAAGAGAATAGAGACATCTCTGCTAATTATGGACCAGTGAGCCTGACTTCAGTTTGGGGAAAAGTTGGAAAAGGATTTATAAACACCTAAAGAGGAATAAGTTGATTAGGGATAGTCAATTCGGTTTTGTGTAGGGTAGGTCGAACCTCACAAAATGTATTCAGTTCTTCGAGAAGGTAATCAAGCAGGGAGATGATGTACATGGATTGTAATAAGGCGTTTAAGAATGTTCCCCACAGTAGGCTATTTCACAAAATGCAGAGACGTAGAATAAGGGGTTATTTATCTGTTTGGACCAGAAATTGGTTAGCTGAAAGGTTGGCGGTTGATGGGAAATGCTCATCCTGGAGTTCAGCTACCTATGGTGTACCAAAAGGATCTGTTTTGGTGACACGAGTGTTTGCCATTTAAATAAGTTACCAAGATGAGGGTGTAGCTGGAGGAGTTTGTAAATTTGCAGGTGACACTAATTTCGGTGGAATTGCGGATAGTGCCAAAATATGTTGCAGGTGACAGAAGAACATAGACAGGCTGCAGATCTGGCCTGAGAAGTGGCAAATGGCGTTTAATGTGTAAACGTGTGAGGTGATTCAGTTTAAAGGATTAAAGATTAAAGACCACTGGGCCAATGGTAAGATTATTTGTCGTGCAGATAAGCAGAGCGATCTTGGTGTCCACGAACATAGATCCCTGAAAGTTGCCACCCAGCTTGATAGGGTTGTTAAGAAGGCAAAAGGTGCTTCAGCTTTTATTGGTAGACAGATTGAACTTGGGAACCACGAGATCATGCTGCAACTGTACAAAACTCTGGTACATCCACACTTGGAATATGCATGCAGTTCTGGTCATTGCAAGAAGTGGAAGGTTTGGAAAGTGTTTAGAGGAGTTTGACTAGGATGTTGCCTGGTATGAAGGCAAGGTCCGATGAAGAAATGCTGAGCCACTTGAGGCTGTTTTTGATCGAGAGAATAAGTTGGAGATGTGACTTAATTGAGAAATATAAGATAATTATAGGTTTCGATAGGATGGACAGTGAGAGCCTTTTTCCTCGAATGGCGTTGGCTCACAAGAGGGGACATAGACTTAATTTGAGGGAAGCTAAATATAGGACACATGTCAGAGGTAATCTCTTTGCTCAGAGAGTAGTAGGAGTGTTTAACACGCTACCTCCAACAATAGTAGACTCGCCAACTTTATTGACATGTAAATTGTCATTGGATAAACTTGTTGAGGTAAATGGAATTGCCTTCCACAGGTTGGCCCAACATCGAAGGTCAAAGGACTTGTACTGAGCTGTTATGTTCTATGTTCTATTCTAAAATTCAGTACGAACTGCTCATAAAAAAAGAAAAACTCAGGCCCAGGAATCATTGGAACACCTTCTCCATCATTAGAATGACAAACTCCCCAACAACCTTTGTTTTCACGTCACATTGGGACTTTTGTCTATGTCTCATGCGGTGGCCCAGGAACGTGATTGGACTTCTTTAAACTCATTCTTAGTCGGGATTAACATCAAGACCGCTTACCAAAGTTGATCGAATAATTCCAAGGAATGCTCCAAACATTCCTTCCGACATTAATTTAAAAACACCATATTCTGGAATTATAGCACTCAATTGGCAATCCCGAAATAAATGTAATGGTTTGGCATGCTTCATATCAATTGGCATGACGTTAAACTGATACAGTCCATTCAATTTCACAAACGTCAACATTTCTCATGCTCTTTCTGATTAACATACCTGCCAGTGTCCGCCGAATAAGTCCACCTTTGAAATGAAAGTTGCTTTCCTGGTTTTGCTATACAACCTTCTAAACTTGGAAGAGGATATGAAATTCCATTTGGCACTTCATTGATTTTTCTATAGTCCACGCACATAATCATTGGTTACCATATGCTTCTGGAAAAAACATTGTGGGTAAGCTTCAACTGCAACTCACATCGAGTATACACTCATTTATTGAACTTGTGCCAACTTTGGAATATTAAGTCTATTAGGCTGTGGTTACTTGTAATTTGATGCATACTTTCCTGTTTATTCACACATATCTTCCCATGAGACTGTAATAACTCTTTCCATTCATTTCTGGTTTCCTCTGGAAAGTAAATCAATAACTAATCTCAATGTTTGTGATCATCATAATTGTCCATTTTAATTAGAGGCAAGTCAAATTCAGAATCAACTGAACTTTATTCTACATTCTGTGTTGTAAGCAGTAACATCACCTCCCTTTGTTTTCCATGCCTAACAAAGTAGGTTTTGAGCATCTTCACATGACTAAGACTTTTTTCTGTTGGGCGACGTGATCAAATAATTCACCACACTTAATTTCCATTCGATTTGAGAAAGCCAGTTGAAACTTGCCTTTAAAGTTTAACCTACCAACAGAAGTAGCACCAATATTTCATCTCCAGTAGAAAAGTTTTAATTTTTTGATTTCGTGTCCACTTCTGCTTTCATCGCGTGCTCTACTACTTTCAAAAACCGTCTAGTCCATCTCGCTGTCTAGCTGTCATCCACACATTCTAATGTTATCCTAAGACTTCACATGTAATCCAAATATGTGGTTTCTGATGTCTGAATATCAAATTTTTCCATAATTTTAGCGGTCCTCTTAATTCCTGCCAAAAAAACTAATTCAAACACGATCAATTTGTTAGATTCAGGAAAGTATAGACCGGTGAGTATCACATTGTTAGTTGGGTAGCTAATGGAGAGAGGTCTTTAGGTAGGATTTATGTGCATTTCAATAAGAATGGTCGATTTAGGAACATGCCTTTGTCCCTGAATTTTAATCTTCCTTTTGACAAGCTCCTTCATGCATGCTTGTCCAGAAGATTAATATGCATGTGATCAACGGGGGACACGCTCATGTGGATTCAGAATTGGCTTACCCATCGAAAGGTGGAAAGATTCATTTTTCATGCTGGAGTTCCGTGACGAATGTTGTTTCATAGTACTGGGACTTCTACTGGTTGTGACATGCATAAAGACTTAATGAAAATGTAGGTTAGTTTGTTGCAGACGATACAAAGGTCAGTGGATTTGTCAAAAATGTATATGGTTGTCAAACGTTATTATGGCATGTAGATCATTATAGGTATGTTTGGAGAAATGGCAGACGGACTTTCATCCAGCGAAGTGTGATGTGCTGCACTTCGGGAGATTAAATGTAAGGAAAAGTATACATTCAATGGCAGAGACGTGAATGGCATTGACTTACAGAGGAACCAAAGGGTTCAAGTCCATTGTTGCCTGTAAGTGACAATGGGAAGTAGCTAGGATTGAAAAGAAGCCTTTTAGCATCTGTGCCTTTGTTGGTTGGGGAATTGAGTAGAAGAGTCAGAATGTAATGTTGCAGGTTTGTAAGACTTTGGTTAGGCCACAGTTAGAGTATTGCATTCATTTCTGGTCAAGCCATAACAAGAAGGACGTGGAGATTTTGCGAACATTGCAGATTAGTTTTTAGAGGATTCCGCCTCGATAACAGCGTATAACGTATATGTAGAGGCTAGAGAAACTGAGATTGATTTCTGTGGAGCAGGGGAGGGTAAGGGAAGACCTGGTAGAATTTTGTGACATCATAAAATGCATTGATAATGTTGACAGAATGTTTTTTTTCACATATTTGAAGTATCTAATGCTAGAGAGCATGTATTTTTGGTGAAGCGGCAAAAAGAAAATCAGGGGTTAGGTTTTTACAACAAAGAGTGGTAGGAGTCTGGACCATGCGATCATAGGTTATGGAGGCTGATAGGACAGGGACGGTTTCGGGACTTTTAGATTAGCATATAAATATGCAAAGTTGGAGGGTAGGGCAGGGAGAAAATATGGCATCATGTTCGGCACAACATCGTGGGTAAAGGGACCTTACCCTTTCTACGATAATACCATTCTGGGATACATTCACGTTCTTCTTTTGTGTATAATTGTTCATGCAACTTCTTTAATTCTTCATATTTCTGTTCTAATACTGCAAATTCATCTGTAGCAAAACAAATCGACTTTGTCCTTCACCAGTTCTGGATATTCTTAACCATATGATCATACATAGTTTCTGGTAATTTAACTTCAGCCTCCTTTATTTTATAGCTTGATCTCTCCTTCTGCTTACCCCTGTGACTTTGTCGCCTTGTTAACACAGAGACAGGAAAAGAAATACAGTGTACTTCCTTTAACATCTCAGGTGACTGGGTTTTCATTCGTATTTTAACGACAGTTGACATCACTTGCACCTTTGATTCAGTTGTATAATTGCCAAGAATAAACTGCATGTCTGGAACCGTGAATTTCCCTATTACTCCCAAAAAGACATCATGACATTACACAAGATATTCTAATCTCACTTATGTGTTACACATAGGACATCCTCTTCTGGTGGTACTTCTGAATTACATATCTCTTCGCCTCTCATCATCAAAGGTTAATTTGCTCCTGTTTCTCTTGAATTTCTATTTTCTTTAACTGTACCTCTGGCATACATGAGTAAGTTCATTCATGCACATACGTTGTTCTTCAGGCACTTTCTTCTCAACCAACCTCTGATTAGATTGTAAATTCTCTTCCAGCTTTTTCACTTCTGCGAGCCTTTCCTTTACTACTTCCACCGCACTTACTGTTTTATCTTATTCCCCCATCCATCTTCCCAGTGCACTTTCTGAATTGCCAATGCTGCCACTTCATGTGGCCCAGTGTTTTATAGTGGAAATATAAACACTTTTATTTCTATTTCTCCCTCATTGCTTTCCTTTTTAGCCAGTGGTAAACTAACTTTACTACGTTTAACGATGCATCATTTCGTTTCACCACCAGAAGATTTCTTTTTTTTCACAATTTCTATCCCTCACAGATTGAAATTGATTTCGGCAATCCAAATTTGATTTATGAACCAATTCAAAATTATCTGCGATTTCCACTGCTAATTCTGCAGTGAAACTCCTCCAAAATAATCTTCTGTGTAAGAGCAAGATATTTGTTCGATCTATTTTCAATACCTTTATATGCCTATCAAAATTATTGGGTTTTTTTCTTTTCAATTTCTCAGTACGTTTGAACAGGTTCCCTACATAGATTTCTAAAACGTTGACTGTAGGCTATAGGTAATAACTCATATGCACTTAAGACAGCATTTTGCTCGTCATTATACTTCCAAGACAGGGATGAAAATCACCAGCTCGAACTTCCAACTTATTTTGAACCAACAATACCCATATGTTCACTGGTCATTTCAGTCGTTAAGCCACTTTCTCACATGAAATGCAAACGTCATTTCCATTTTTCGTGTTGAACTTAGGCAACACTTGAACTACTTAAAGAGGTCTCTGCCTCATTTTTGGTTCTGATTGCTCTCCATAAACGTCGTCATCAAAAGCCCTAGTTTTCCCCTTTACCTCCGCCATTTTATATTGGTGTTGACTTATCAGTTCAGGTCTCTAAAGAACAAAAACTCTCTCTTTTTAATTTTCTTCGCACACGTTTCTGATTTCCGTCTTTCTTTCTTCATGTTCTCCCTTTCTTCTGCATGGGACTTCCTTTCATTTTTTTCCACTCTGCTCTTGCTAGTAATTGAAACTGTTTTGCTTCATTTTTTTTCTTTATTTGTCTGTTTCTCGGTTTATTCTTTACATTTATTCTTCAAGTTGCTTCATTTGCAGTTGAATTTTTATTCAATTTTATCAAGTTTCTGATGTCATTGATCACAATTGTAAATGCTACCTGATTGCAACAATTCTCTTCCCTCACCTCACAGAGAGAGAGAGAAACCCCAACGCGAGCTTGTATACCAATTCCAAAAGCTTTGCCTTGCTCACTTTCTGTAAAACTCCCGACGTGACATCTTCCAAGAGCAGGAAACATTTAGTGACTGAAAGAGACAGTCACCATTCATTGTCTTTGTGTCCAACAGTAGTAAAACCCAATCTGGAAATATAGAATTCAATTCCATAAAGAGACACCAATTTGTTTTCATCCAGAAGACCTGGACCATCTCCCTGCCCCAAACCCGAGTGAAAATCTATTCAGACGATAATCCATAGCCTAACCTTTACTTAACTTAAAGTAAGGGTCAGGTATTGTGTTCCAGATTAAGAAGTCTGAAGTGCAAAAGACTTGGGAGATCTCGTCCAGAATTTTCTCAAGTTCAATTTGCAGTTATATCAGTAGTTCGGAATCCAAATGCAATGGTGGCATTTATTTTCGGAGGACTTGAATATAAAAGCAGTGATGAACGTTTGAGTCTCTATAAGGCCCTGGTCAGGATGAGGGAGGATTGAAACAAATACAATACTTAACGGCCTGGACAGAATAGAAGTTTTGAAGATATTTCAATTGGTAGGAGAACCTAGGACCCACGGGTATAAACTTGCAAGAAAGGGAAGAACTTTTAGAACGGAGATAAACAGAAACCTATTCAGCCAGAAAATGATGAATTTGTGTAATTCATTGTGACAGGGTGTTGTGGAGGCAAGGTCATTTCTGACTGACTTAGATAGGTTCTTGAGTTTCAACGGGATCAAGGTTCAAACTACAAGACCAAAAGACAAAGAGCAGAAATTATGCCATTCAGCTCGTCATGTCTTCTCAGCTGTTTAATCTTGGCTGATAGGTTTTCTCCACACCATTATCCCGCTTTATCCCCATAACCCTTTATTCCCTTGATATTCAAGAAACTTTCAATCTCACTCTTAAATATACTCAATAATCTGGCCTCAACAACCTTCTGTCATTTCAACTCCCCCTCCCACTCTCCAGGGAACATGCAGGTCCTGGGCCTCCTCAAATGCCGCTCCCTCACTACCCGACGCCTGGAGGAAGAAGGCCTCATCTTCTGCCTTGGAACACTTCAATCCCATGGCATCAATGTGGACTTCACTAGTTTTCTGATTTCCCCTTCACCCCAACTTACCTCAGTTCCGACCTTCCAGCTCAGCACCGTCGTTATGACCTGTCCGACCTGCCAATCTCCCTTCCCACCTATCTGCTCCACCGTCCCCCTGACCTATTACCTTTATCCCCACCCCAATCACCTATTCTACTCTTTGCTAACTACCCCCACCCTCATCTCTGACCTATCACCTCCATACCAACCCCCATTCACTTCTTGTACTCTTTGTTACCTTCTCCCCAGCCCCAAACACCCACCCCCATTCATCTCTCTACCCTGGAGGCTTACTGCCTCTATCCCTGAGGAAGGGCTTTTGCCAGAAATGTCGATTTTCCTGCTCCTCGGATGCGGCCTGACCTGCTGTGCTTTTCCAGCACCACTCTGATCTAAACTTATGTTTCAATGAAGTCTATGATCTGACCATTCGCTGGTTGAAGGAGCTTCTCCTTATCTCCGTTCTAAAGGATCTTCGCTTGACTTTAAGGTGCACCGCCAGATCCTAGTATCTCCTCCCAATGGAAACATCTACTCAACAACTACTCTATCCAGGTCAAACAGTATTCTGTATGTTTCAATTCGATCCCCCTTCATCCTTCTAAAGTCATCGAGTAAAAATCAAGTTTCCTCAAACGTTAAACACAAGTTATTCTTTTCATTCTGGGGACTATTCTCGTGGACCACCTCTGAACTCATTCCAGGACCAGTACATTCTGCCTGAGATATGGAACCAAGCCTGCGCACAATACTCTGAATATGATTTGACCAGAGCAATATAGAGTCTCAGAAGTCCATCCTTGCTTTTATATTCAGGTCGTCTCAAATTGAATGTCATCATCACATTTCTTGTCCGAACTATTGCTTCAAGCTGCAAGTTTACCTCGAGACAATAGTGGACTCGAACTCCCAAGTCTCTTTATAATTTTCTCCCTCTATTCTTCCAACCAAATGAATGATCAAACATTTTCCCACATTGTATTCCATATGCCACGCCTTTGTCCACCTTCCTAATCTGTTCAAATCCTCTGCGGCCTCCCCCACTCCCCCCATCCTCAGTGCTACATATCCCTCTACCGATCTTTGTACTATCTGCAAACGTAGTCAGAATGCCCCCAAATGATTCACCTGATCCTTAATGCATAAAGTAAAGTGTTGTGGTCATTCCTGAAGAGAGCGTATGCTCAAAACGACGACTCTCTTGCTCCTCGGATGCTGCCTGACAGGCTGTGTTTTTCCAGTAACACACGTTTTGACTCTGATCTCCAGCATCTGCATTCCTCAAGTTCTCTTACACCTCTTCAAACCATATTATCGCATTAGCTGTGACCAGTGGATAATTAATATCTCTGCCACAGCCCCAGCAATCTCTTTCCATGCCTCCTATAGTCCTTGGAGTGTATATCATCATGACCTGGAAATTTATGCTCCCTTACACCCACTTCAAGAACGAATAACTCATCCTTATTAACCTTAATATACCTTAAATACCTTTATCACAACTGAAACTCCAGTTACAATATCTTTCACCTTTGTGACTGCAGATGAAAAACATTTAGTGAACACCTTATCCACGTCATGCTACAAATATAGGTTACTCGTTTTATCTCCATTGGGCTCCACTCTATCGCTGGTAATCTTTCAGCTTTCAATATACATAAGAAAAACATTGAGGTTTTCCTTAATCCGATCTGTTGAAGATGTTTCTTGTCCCCTCTTGGCCTTCTCATTTCTTTTGTTCACACAACCCTGAAATCTCTATACTCCTGAAGAACCTCTCTTCTTCTTTAAATACCTTGTCACTACCATGTGCTTCTTTCTTATTTCTTAACTGAAGTGGCGATATCTCTTGGCATAGAGTGTTCCTTGAACTTTTGTGTCCTGTATTTCACTCTCACCTCTCCCCATAAACTTAAATTTGTTATGGCGAATCTGACTACCTTGCACACTCCTAGACAGTATTGGGCAAGTTGGCATGGCCAAGTAGCCTAACCTGCACATGTTTGGACGGCGGGAGGAAACCGGAGCAGACGCAGAAACTTAAGTAGGTACAGGGCGAAAGTACAAACTCCAAACAGACAGTCACACAAGGCTCAATGTTAATGAAGGGCTTCTGCCCGAAACGTCGAATTTCCAACTCCTCAGATGCTGTCTGACCTTCGTTGCTTATCCAGCACCACTCTAATCTTGACTCTAATCTCCAGCATCTGCAGTCCTCACTTTCGCCTCGTCACCCAAGTCTACAATCGAACCAGGGTTCCTAGTGCTGAGAAGAAATGTTAATTACTGAGCCGCCGTGCCATCTGCATCAGTTTTTATTAATTATTGGAATAGTTCAAACAATCTACACACGAAATATAAAAAGAGAACGTATAAAGAAAACTAGATGTTTAAAATCGTTCACCCAGAAACACATAAACAGCGATGGACAAAGCGAATCATTTTATGATATAGTTAACAGAACATTTGCAATCACAGAATTACACATTTCTGCAATTTTAACTTCATATCTAAGCGTGAAGCTGCACGTGACCACTTGTGCTTTCGGAAATTCTAAAGGTTTTAGCAACATTGTAATCCATCAAGACAAAATTCTGGCTATTGGGGAAAGTAACGCTGAACCTAACCAAACCTATTTCACTTCTGCCTGTTAAAATCAACATTCATCTGAGGTGGATAGGAGAGAGCGGGGATTGTGTACTGGAAGCAACAAATCAGACATGGTTGGGTGTATAAGATATTGTTGTTCCATATATTCACAAATGACAAATATGCTTTTGGCCATATTAGAAGGAATACAATGTTGAAAGACTATCTGGATATATAACTGCCTTTGCACTTTAAAGATTTAATGCTGTGTCCAGACTTGGAAAGATGGAAGAATCAAACACGACTTTCATATTCTAGCTATTTTAGCAATCAATCTTAATGTTTAAGTCTTTCATGATAGTGTGAGTGCTGTATTCCTTTAAACTGCATAACCTTAAACATGATCCAATTATTGCATAAGTTAGCGAAACCTTTGTTTTTGATATTCCTGCTTTGTATCTATTGTGGGGCTTTGGCAATTAGACAGACATTTGAAAAACAAAACAGCAAGACAAAAAAGAAGCCTTCTTACAATGAACAGAACTTGTGAAGGCAAGGTTTAAAAGATGCTTGGAATATCTTTAAACAAATCAGTTAATGGGGCTCTAACAGTTCAAGACCGAGTTCGACAGAATAATGTTGATGAATTATTTGAAGTAACTGTGGGCAAACATTTTGAAACAAAGATCAATGTAAATTTCAAACACATTACAGAAAGGAATCAACATATTGTGGAAGTTAAGTGGAGTAATTTGGAAGTCCACCTTAAATGGGGGTTGGGGGTGAGGGATGACCTAATGATATTGCAGCTAGACCATTAAACCCCGAGATCCGCATACTATTCTGTTGACATTGATTCTAATCCTGCACATCCGATGTGGGATTTTATTTCAACAAATATCTGAAAGTCGGAGTCTAATGATGACTATGAGAGCATTGACAATTGCAGGAAAATGCCATCTGTTCACTAATGTCCTTTGAGGATCTGATTTGACCTGCATATTCCCCCAAATAAGCAGTTGACAACTAACTGCCCTCTGCATATTTAGAGGTTGGTAATCTTTGGCCTGGTCAATGATATCCATATACCGTGAATGTGGCAACATATAATATCATTAGAAAACAAATGAGGGAGAGACAACTTCTTGACTTACATTGGTGAATGCGACCTCAAGTGCTCCTTGATCAATGTAGGATTTTACCCGAAAAATGCTGAAGAAATGACAATGTCATTCCAACAAGGGATTGTGGGGTCCTCAGATGATTACTGCACATTTCAAAGAACAAGTACAAAAAAAATTGCAAAGGGACAGGTCCTTCAGGCCTCCAAAACTGCGCTGATCCAGATCCTCTATCTAAACCTGTCGCCTATTTTCTAATGATCTGTACAACTCTGCTCCATTCGCATTCATGTATCTCTCCAGATACATTTTTAAATTACACTATCGTTCTGTCTCTACCACATTCACAGGCAAAGTATTCCAGCTACCTATTACACTCTGCGTAAAGAACTTTCCACGCATATCTCCCTTAAACGTATCACCTCTCACCTCGAATTTGTAACTCCGAGGAATTGAGTCCCCCAGCCTGGTAAAACGCTTCTTGCTATCGACCCTGTCTATACCTCTCATGGTATTGTCGAACTCAACCACATCCAACCTCAACCTCCTTGTTTCTAATGTAAATATTCCTAATCTACTCAACCTCTATTCATAGCTAGTTCCCTCCATACCAAGCAACATTCTGCTGAACCTGCTCTGCATGGTCTCCAATTCATCCACATCCTTTTGGTAATGTGACGAACAGAACTGTATGCAGTATTCGAGGTGTGGCCTAACAAAACTCCTATACAATAGCAATATGACCCGCCAATTCTTTTAATCAATACCCCCGTCCGATGAAGGAAAGCATGCCGTATGCCTTCTTGAGCACTCTATCGAGCTGTATTGCCACCTTCAGTGTGCAATGGTCCTGAATCCCCAGATCTCTCTGTACATCAATTTTCACCAAGGACTTTCCATATCCGGTATAGTTCGCTCTTGAGTTGGGTCTTCCAAAATGGATCACCTCACAGGTTCCTGGATTAAAATCCCTCTGCTATTTCTTTGCCCAACTCTCTGATCTGTCCATATTCTGCTGCGTTCTCTGATATTCCCCTTCACGATCTGTTACTCCAGAAATCTTAGTGTCATCTGCAAGCTTGGTGATCAAACCACCAAAACTCCCTCCAGATCATTTATTTCTTTTACACAAACAACTGTGGTCCCAACACGGATGTCTGTGGAACACCACAGGTCTCAGTTGTCCATTGTGTGAAACTCCCTTCCATTCCTGCTCTCTGCCTCCTGATGTCCAGCCAGTTCACTATCAATCCAGCTAGAACACACTGGACTCTGTGCGACTCAACTCTTTCCAGCATCCTACCATGGGGAACCTTAACAACTGAATTACTGAAGTCCAGGCATACGACATCTACAGCACTTCCCTCATTAATCAATTTTGTCAATTCCTCAAAGAATTGTAATAAAGTTGGTAAGATATAGCCTTCCTTGTACAAAACCATTATGCCTCTCACTGATAAGCCAATTTTCTTCTCAATGTAATTAGATCCTATCCCTCAGTATTTTCTCCAGCAGCATCGCTACCACTGATGTCAAACTCACCGGTCTATAATTATCTGGAAAATCCCTGCTATCCTTCGACTTCAAAAATTCGTGCTAACTTTATCTTTTCCAGTGACACAAGTGGACCAAAAGAAGCCTTGACAAATTGTTGCGGAGTTGATATCTGGCAAACATTGTTTGCAGAGGCCATAACCCATGTTAAAAGTCTGCTAATCAAAAGTACCGAGCTTTTTTTAAAATGATGCTAGTTACTTCAGTTTGTTACATTTACACTTATCCATTGTTATGGACTAGGCCAGCCCCCTCAAAACCTCTTTAAGCAGCTATTCCAGACTGTAACTTGCTAGGGTTTTTTTGCACAATGTGTAGTGGATATTCCTGGTGTAATTTAGCTGGGTCGATTACCAAGTTTTAAACACACAAAATTTATTGACAAAATTACAGAATGAAACACAGAGAACCAAAAATTGAATATGCGATAACTTTACCTATCCAAACCCGACTTACTCATGCTGTTTGAAAAAACACATGTACAAATCCCAATTCACATATCCCTGAGCACAAACAGTAAAGAATGGCACAGGCAACTCAGAGTTTGTAAGGAGAAAGAGAAGCCAGCAGCTTGTTTCACTCATCCCCTTCTGTAACTAAACCATTAAATCTCAGCTGCCTTGACTGTTCACTCCCATTCCATTATCCAAGTTATTTCTAAAATGTGAAATCATTTGGTCTTAGGTAACATCTGTTTCGGGCTAAACGAAAAGGGCTTCAATAAACTATTCATCAATACAGCAACTCAGCCGTTTCAGAGCCTGGGCTGTTTAGCCATCGCTCTGAAAACAACAAGGAAACAGTAACTTTGTGAAAAATGGACGCTTTTCAGAAAAGAACCAGCCTTCTCACACAATGCAATCAGAAAACGTGAAAACGCACAAATCAGTTGTCTCATAGAAGTAGTGGACATTTTGACGGAAACTAAGATGATTTGCACTTCTCATTCTAACAAAAATCTGACCTTCAGTCATAAGCAGTGTGACTTTGAATATTTAATTCATGGTTGACGGCCATCTCCATGATATTGAGTATGTTTGTGACGATAATGAGATTTGTTTTGAATAGTTGCCCGATTTCAATTAATCTATCATGTTAAGCATGATCCAAATGCTGTAAGCAAATAATCTTCCTAAGCATAAATGCTACCTGCGCTTGTTGCATGTTTTAAGTGATTATTCCATCATCTGAGGGGTTGCACGTGATCTGAAAAATGCAAAACGTCATAATTCATCAACTCTCACAGTAGAATTGCCCTAGCAAAGACTTGTTCAGATGAGGAAACTGCACCGAAGAACTAAAATGAACTCCTAAGATTGAGATAGTTACCTTCCAAGACCACAAATAAAACATTTTGCTAACATTACATGCATTGTTTATTATGAATTTCATTCCTGCTTGTCATTGAATTTCAGTTTGTGTGATATCAAATTGAGAATAACAATAAAAAATCTTGTCATGGCTTTGCTTTCATCTCATTTCTAAATTTTAAAATTTGAAAGACTGTTAGTTGAGGCAATGATTGAAATGTTGCACTTCGACCATTTGTATGAGATTATTCATATCATATCATATCACATCATATCATTCATTGCAGCATTTTTAAACACATTTGCAGCGGGTTAGATTAAAATTAATAGCATTAGCTTTACTCTTCCTTTTAGAGGTAAGGTCTAAGTGGATAAATTGATACCTCAGTCTGTTGATGCCAATGATTATCCAGTACTCATATTGGATTTCTAGGAAACCTGTTCTACAGTAAAAACGATCTACACGAATGAGGTAACATTTTTTGTAGGATCTCACAAATTCTGAAACACCGAAAACCTATAATTGTTTGGTCATTAATTAGAAAACAAGTTGACTCACGACAGAAATCTCTTTAAGTTCAGAGTTCAGGAGATTATGAAAATGCCTTTGCACTTAGCATGAGATGGTAAGTGAAATCCAAATGTGATGGTCACGCACTATGAGTCATCCATTGTATGGCAGAAAATGTGTCAACAGGACAATACAGCAAACATTGAAATGCAATCGGGAGCTCCCTTTATACCTTATGTAGTTTCATTCAATGCAGTACCAACAAGAAGTATGTATGAAGGAACTCAGTGCATATCTGTGCAGAGCAAATTGCTGCAGCGTGTAACACAAGAAGTGGCTGACAGTGTTCAGAGAGCATTATCCCGCTTAAAAAAGAAGAGATTTTCGATTATTGTGTAGAGTAATGACTTCAATTGCTACTTTCTCCACAACGTGCTAAGTAACCATTGTTAGTCTGTATTGATCGAGTCTTAATCTTTTGCTCTTCACAAAAGAAACAAGATGTCAAAGGGTACATGTAAGAATAAATACTTTCTACTTAATAGCACCCAGAAATCCTTACATGTCATCTTAGTCTTCTGGATATTACAGTTAGTGTCCTGTTAAATATAATAGTTGATATTACAGTGCGTGGTTGTTCTTTGAAGTTACTTTAAAGGAGGAACTATGTCAACCACATATAAAGTATGATCTGATACCTGAAAGCAACAATATTATTTAGTTGATCATTTCATTCTCTTTGCATATTGTCATGCTGGAAGCAATATTTTCATTTCGTGTTTTTCATATAATTTCTCTTACTCTTCAATTACTTCGGTTCTGCAATAAATTTCGACCTTCCATTATTGAGGCAGAATGACTGTACGAACCACTTTTCACCCTGATTCCATTTCCAGTATCAAGGAGTTTATTTTTGTGACACTAATATTAAGAACGCCTATTTGGAGATGGCTTTGTTGGACAAAAGGAAATCGTTTATGCATTCATTTTGCGTGCACAGCTTCTCTAATCGAATTGTAAACAGATTGCATTATTATTTAATACATATGCATCCAATTAAGTTTATCATGTGATTTCATAATTAGATGAGGGACAGTTCTAGATTGTCCATGATCTCATGATGTTTATCAGACCTCTTATCACCTAACCTTGAGCTTTCACAATACATTTTATTCAACGGCCTTGCTATACCAATTGTTGTTGCTGTGCGTGTGTGTGTGTGTGCATGTGTGCGTGTGTGAGTGCGTGTGTGAGAGATATGTGGTTACATATTAAGCAGAAACAAATTGGATTCATCTGCATGAGGAGTTTCTGCAAGTTTTCTTTCAAGGATGTCCTTTATCAAACTCTATCCGTATGAGCAATGGCTTTAATTTTGCTTCTTCTCTAACAGGACAAAAGTGTTTGTCTTCCACAAGGCTATCTGAATCTAACTATTTACCATGCGTACGCTATTTCTCAGAGGTTGCAATTATTTCATTTTTTGTAGTTTAATTTTTACAGTATGAGACAGTGCAGATTGCCACTTTAGCCAAACAAAATAAAAATCTCCTTACACCATTTTATGTCAACAGATAATTACTTTCCTGGACTTGTTTTTTTATATATTTAAACATACTGTCTGTTGCCTTTCTATATTTCTAGCCTCCTGCAACTTATTTTGGCCTTTTTCCATGCATCAATTATTTTACCTTTCTCCAGTATTCGACTATTTCACTGCGGATACTTCAATAATAATGTTTATTTGACATCGTATACCTCAATACTACAATGCATAATTATGCAAGCATATACATGCTGATGGAGTTTCTTATTATGTATTCATCAGAAATTTGGAAGAAATTCCGATTTTAAGAGATTTTTTTCTAATAAAGGGGAGCAGAGTACGGATTTTTAACAAGTGGAAACGGATTGGCAATGTTTCCATTCAGAATAAAGAACTTAACAGTTGTGAATATTTTAAAAAGCGATGCCTTTAGAAATGTAAGCAATCAGACAGCAATGCAATTCTGTGTACTTCCAGTAGACGTGAGTACACAACACTGCAGTTGGCCTTTCAACCTTTGTGAAAATAGTGAAAATATTTCCCTCTATATTTTGCCTGCAAACTCGTGTTCTAGCTGACAAAATGATCGGTCCATTTGAAAAATAAGCCTAGATGATTTACTGATGCATATGTAAAAGTAATTTACAGTGATGTGCTTACCTGGAAAACCAAGCATTGCTCTGCCATATTAATTGCTGTTCAGAAGGTCATTTTGGAAATTATATGTGCATTGCTGTGAGATTTTGACTTTAAATAGAGGCAGGCACAGTAGTTTTATTTAAGATGCGTCTGGACAAATGCATGAGTAGATGGGGAGCAGACGGATACAGATGCTTAGGAATTGGGTGACAGGTTTAGACAGATGATTTTGATTGGCTCAGGCTTGGAGGACCGAATGGCCTGTTCCTGGATTGTAAATTTTCTTTGTTCTTTGTTATTTAACAATGTGTTGACCTAGTACTTGTAATGAAATTGCAATACATTCCAGGTTTTGGTGTTATGAAAGCTTGAAAATAATTTCCACATGGTAATGGTTCCTCCTGTGCATAGACTATTTGCTTCTGTCATTTCATTCATAAATGGTTCAGGCATCTATTGCGGTTTCAAAATGGCCATGGCCTGATATTTTGCACATGATTTTGACTAAAATTAAACTCACATTGATGAATAGCAACAGATTGCTTATGGTAAGCGTACGTTGTAAAGCAAATGTGCTATCTTTATGATTTCAATCTTCTTGCTTATTATTTGCAGGGTATTCATCAAGATAGTAGAAGTTGCTTCATCATGCTTCTTACGACAGAATATCGGTTTAAATACAGAGTGGAGTTGGAGATCAAGAGCAAGCTAGCAGTCTAAACTTGTAGCTATTAATTTACTGTGCATTTGTTCTGCAAAGCTTATAGTGATTCGTGTAAACTAAATGATTCATGATGCAGTAAATAACGATAGAATGCGTGTAGAAAATAAATGGCAGGTCCTTGGATAATTGAAGTCAGATCACAACTAGATATAATCCAGATCATGCTTTCTGCGTGAGGATTGTATCATTAATAGATGGGACACAGATTGAATTGTTCACTGAGTGATATTCTCAAATGGTATAGTATGACCTTGTGTCAACAAATAATTAAACATTATAAAAGCAGTGAATGGCTGTGACTCATCACTGACTTGAGGAGAATGTAGCTTTGGACGCCTGTTTGTGAATAAATCGACACCTGGTATGTGGGAAGCTCTATACAGCCAGTTGATTATAATAAATAAAACTAGTAAGCATGTTCTTGTCATAATGAAGGATAAGGACGGCAAGGTTCATGAATCTTGGAGGACAAGAGGAACTGAGAGTTTAGTCAAAACAAAAAGGAGGCATACACAGCGTTTACGAAACTGAAAGCATAAAGAGCCCTTGAAGATTGCAAAAATTGCAGAAAAGAACTCTCATACGCAAGGGCTAGAAGGGGGTTGCAAACGTACACCTTCATAACATAATAACTCAATTCTCGGAATGTATTGAAGGAAACGTACATATTCAATAAAGTAGCCATAAATTGATCACAATACTTCAAAAATGTGCATATGTATGCAAATGCAGGAAAGACTGAACGTTTTAAAAACCCTATGAGCCTACACAACTTCTAGTTCTAAGTGCTGATGAGTAGCATGCTTCCATTTGTTTAAATGTCGGTCATGCAGCACTTCGGACTGGAAGTTGTGTAGGTTAATCGGGTTTAAAAAGAAGTTCACTCTTTTCTGCATCTGCATACATATGTACAGTTTTGACGTATTGTGCACAATTTATGGCTACTTATTTGAACATGAACATTTCCCTCAACACATTCCGAGGATGGCGTATTTATATTATGGAGATGTACGTAATCTATATTAAAGACTGCACGAGACAGAAATAAGATCGTCAATGGAGAAAATGATTATCTACTACTGAGAGGAACTTCGAGCTGAGCCCACAAATAAAACAGTCTTATTGACTCATAGAAGAAATTACAAGTTCTAATGAGTAATTTCCTTCTCTAATTTCCTATATTTATAAAAGCACATTTTACACATAAATGGGGAAAGCTTTTTACTGACACCATCAATGTTCCACACCCCATTAGTGGTCCAGAATACGTTTTGTAATTTGCACTTGATTGAAGATGATTGATCCTAAGGCTTTTGATTACAACTGATTTTATTGATTCTTGAACATAACCATCAATTAATTGCTAAGTATTTTACATTATTCGGGATACTTGATTGGAGTGCACCACTTTTATTTGATTGACCGTAGCACAGGTTCGCTCAGTTCAGACAATATTAGCCATTGTATTTAGTATTATTGCAATGTATTGTTGCACGTCCTCATATTGCCAGCTCAGTTTTGACGAAGGCTTAATTGTTTTTCATACTTCCTTTAATAGTTAAGTTTTATGAGCTCGGATATCCTGTTTAACATCAGATAAACATGCTACGTGTATCGTTAATAAAAAAAAAGTTTCTCGCCTTATTGAATGCCTTATTAAGTGAAATCATTGCAGAAAGTACAAAATAAAACTTGAGTCCACCTTTTTTTCATTCTTTAAGATGAGCCAAAGCTTGTTTGAATTAATTAAGAGCAGGGAAAATGTTCGGATATCTGATTAATTCGCTATTTAAATGTGAATAAAAAAACAGCAAATTAAAATGGCAGAAATTGCCTTAGCTAATATTTAAGATAATTCCCTTTGAGATATAATGAAGTTAACTTTGTATTTCAATGTTGCATGTCTAAAATCACAGAATTATTACAGTTCTATGTCAATGTCATCTTTATTAATTCTTGCAGAAGATAAACTGAACAAGAATATGGATGGTAAGATCGAAAACAAATTGTCTCCTATTGCCTGACTACTAAAATCTGTTAATTTACCTACCATAATTATTATCACTGCTTAAAGTGTAGCCAGACTACCATATTCACAATTTAGTCATCTTATGTTTCGCATTATTTATAGATGTCGAGAAATTTTAATACATCCATTCCAAATGACTTGCATTAACTTTTGGAGTAAAGCAAGCATTCTGGTTGACACATGAAACCTTGTGGTGATGCATCAATATCTGTTTTCCAATCACAGTATTTTCCATTCAATGAGATTTGATAGATATATGTCAGCAATTAACAAGAAAGTACTTGCAATGTTCTCAGTTAAATTTTAGCAAAACTCAAACAGTAGTTGTTCAAAATCCCGCTGGATAAGTTAACAAGTGCAATAGAAAGTCAAGGATCTTCACTGATTTTTTTTTAAATGCCTGACGAGAATGAATAAGAAAAATATGGAAAGAGTTTAGACAGTCACAATAAAATTTCCACAATATAGGAATCCCTAGATTACAATGATATATCTTCCCATTCTTTCAGATTTCTGACTTTTCTTTAGCTTGCAAATGTGTAACGAGTCTCATAAAATAAATTTTCGTGGTTCGAGCAAATGATGCATTTTTTTTCTGGAATATTTGTATCTAAGTCTGATGCTATCCTCATATCACATGACCTAACCTTTACATGGAGGTCACGGATTTCCATCCAGAATATACCCATGAATTTGTTTACATGTGTAATTATACTGAGGCAGGGCGTTTAGAATTAATGCATTCCTCTTCATCTCTATACAAAATATCATTCTGCTTAATCCAAGTCTGCATTCACTTTTTCTAGCCTCAGGGGAAACATTTACTTATAATATCTGACATTGTCGATAAGAATTTTATAAGTTCCAATTAGTCAAATCTCATTCCTTGGAAGTCAATAAAATGATGTCACAGCAGGCTCAATTTATTACTGTAATCAACCTGGTGGACATCTGTTGAATTCCCCCATGTTAAGAATTACCTTCCTTCACTGAATAAACAAGAAGCAGTAGTCTCACTGAGGATCTGCCCAAATACAATAAGATGTCATACTCATGGATGCAAGTCTTCTCTGGTGATGGCTAAAATATAGTGCGCTTTTTTTTTCTTTATCCTGC
Source organism: Chiloscyllium punctatum (assembly GCF_047496795.1). Taxonomy (NCBI): domain Eukaryota; kingdom Metazoa; phylum Chordata; class Chondrichthyes; order Orectolobiformes; family Hemiscylliidae; genus Chiloscyllium; species Chiloscyllium punctatum. Next base: position 2,932,801 of record NC_092768.1, on the reverse strand, counting down.
ATATGTCGGTCAGTTTTTACCTTTTTATTATGAAGCTGTATGTCTCCAGCCTTTAAAGAAATATCTGTGTAAATTGTCGCTAATCAAGACAAATTGCTTCTTTTTGTGTTGGTTGTACATCGTCTATAAAACGAACATTCCCACTTAGTTCTCTGTCATCAGCAAATGGGAACACATTGCATTTGGTCTCAATATCCAAATAACTTGCATAAATGCCAACAGATGGCGCACCAGCATTGCAGTTCCCAACAACACGCAGTCTGCCAAGCTGTATGCATCTGAACAAGACGAGCATGTTAAATCAAAAACAGTTGGAATCTTAGAATCGTTACAGTATGGAAGCGGGTGTTTCACCTCACTGAGTCCAGGCCCACCCTCCACAGAGAATCCAATCCAAACCCACCCAGCCACTCCTGCATAAGTAAAAGTCCTGCAAGCCTTTTACTTACATTATTGTGGAAATACATACAAAAGAAAAAAGATAGCTGCAGTGGATGAAGACAACAGATTGCCACCACCTTCCCAAAGGTACATACATATAGTAAAATGCTCGTCAAAACAACAACATTTATATACCCTTATATAAACTCATCGTCTCATAGGTGGTAGAGATTGTTGATGTTTTATATTACTTGCAGAAATGCCTGTTCACAGAAGTGACTGCAGCCAAAAGTTCAAAGTCAAAAGCATTCCACTGGAGTGACATGCAGTTTGATGTGTAATATGCAGGGATCAAGTTTGCACAGGCAATTGGCCCATAGATAATAAGATATAAGCATTTGATCTGGTCAGTTGGAAAAGAAATCAATATTTTCACGAATGGTCAACCACACCATGATGATATCCATACGCTGAATAGCCTTACTCAATGGAGATGGTTTTAAAGAATGAAGGATAGATGGTTCAAATGTCTCTTTAACTGAGAAATAGAAAGTTGGTTGTGGCAATATTAGTAAATATGAACTGCACGGAAAGACTCAATGACAAGGTAAGGTAAAACAGCTTGTAGTATTTCGTAAAATCCAAGTCAAAGGGGCTGCTGTCATTTTTATTTTCTTCTTGGACATATTTTAGACATATTTTATCGAAACTTCACTGTTGTGAAGATTTCAGGGCAACTTGCAGGGCGGCACGGTGGCACAGTGGTTAGCACTGCTGCCTCACAGTGCCAGAGACCTTGGTTCAATTCCCGCCTCAGGCGACTGACTGTGTGGAGTTTGCACATTCTCCCTGTGTCTGCGTGGGTTTCCTCCGGGTGCTCCGGTTTCCTCCCACAGTCCAAAGATGTGCAGGTCAGGTGAATTGGCCATGCTAAATTGCCCGTAGTGTTAGGGTAGGGGTATGGGTGGGTTGCGCTTCGGTGGGGCGGTGTGGACTTGTTGGGCCGAAGGGCCTGTTTCCACACTGTAAGTAATCTAATCTAAAAAAATACAAGACGAAAGGGAAAATAACTCATCGTGTTGGTTAAGAGGAGAATAGCTATTGTTTATCAAATAATATTTGATTTCTGAGACCTGGCGGTGGAGGATCCATCCATTAATGCTGAATAAAATGTAAGAGCCAGGCTGTTAGCTGACATTCAAATTTTGTGGGCGATTCCATCATTGCAACGTCACCACGACTCAAAATCCACTTTCTAACAATTATGTGATCTCCTGCCACGTGTTTAAGCATTCAATTTGCTTTAGTGTTCTAATAGTATACAATATCCTGGTGGGTGAATGACAAAAATGTATCTACATTTCAGGTATACTCAGGTTTTTTATTACCAATGATGAGACTGCAGTTTGATTTGAATCAAAAAGTTTTGTACTTTCTTCTCTTTAACCGTGAGCAGGAAATATACTTGATTCTTTATGGCGAAGGAAATTATTTACAGGACTGCATCAACAGTGCGTGTAAGGATTGACTCACTCCTCGCTCTCGATTTCTCTTTGTGGACTAAGAAGTTAATTTTGATGAAATTGGGCCTTTCCTATGAGGTGATCTACAACATACCTGCAATGCATTTCTTGAAAATAGGTACCTATAATAATTATGTCTTTGTATATATTAATTGTTTGAATCATTGTACAGATCACTTGCTCTATGTATACGGTTTCTGTGCACTTATCAATAACAGCTAAGTGGCTTTGAGAGATATGACGTATCACTAAATGTCTACATTATAATTGAAAGATGTTATACCAATTTTAACTCTGGTTTTTGCAAGATTGGACACGTCTGTTTCACTGATAGAGTGTGATATTGGCTAATCAACTTCGGCAAAATTCCCAGAAGTAGAATGGAGTGTGCTTTCATGATAATTATGCAATCATGAATTCCCTATTTGTGTGAGAGAATTGTGCTGACTTTGTCAAATGAATCAAGTATGTGAAAATAGCACATCGGATGATTTTCAAGTGAAGGAATCTTATTCAAATCAATGTTTTGCTAAATTGTGCCATTCCATTTTGACTAAAGTGCCTTCTCTGAAGTTATCGATTGATTTCGGGCTCAACATTCATATTCAGGGAAAAAATTCCAGGCTTGATTTTTAGATATTTCTACTCAGCCTATTCAGATGCAATAACACAGGCTCTGTAGCACGTGGTTCATAGCTGCTAGCCTTCTGCACCTACAGAACAGGTAAACTAAAATAACAAGAACTTTGAAAATTCCTCCACTTAATAATGTTTACAGGCTGTGTTATTTCCCAATGTTAATAACATGTCCATTGCCGCAATACATTTTCAGTAACACCCTACGTTTGTCAACGAATGTCAGCAAAAATACTTAATAGACAATAGACAATAGGTGCAGGAGTAGACCATTCTGACCTTCGAGCCTGCACCACCATTCAATATAATCATGGCTGATCATCCTTAATCAGTATCCTGTTCCTGTCTTATCTCCATAACCCTTGATTCCACTATCCTTGAGAGCTCTATCCAACTCTTTCTTAAATGAATCCAGAGACTGGGCCTCCACTGCCCTCTGGGGCACAGCATTCCACACAGCCACCACTCTCTGGGTGAATTAATACTGTAATAGAAGCATTGTTTGTACTGAGGATACTGATCTCGTTGCTCTGCTACCTTTACTTACTTCTGAACTTTAAAATATAGGAACATTTAACTTGTTTCTCCATCTAAGTTTAAGACTAAGTGGTTTTAAATACTACAGCAGACAGGTTGGCGGCATGTGCTATTCCATTTGTGCTGACTGACCATGAGCTATGCAGCCTAAGATGCCTTTCTGATTCACTAAAATCCATTTCCATGTTCAATTTTCTTTTTTTGACTTGATAGCAAATGCGTGGAACGAGATCGACGTTTATGAACATTTCAGAGTTTCATATTCAACAAAACAGATTTACCGTAATATTTCTGTAAGTCTTCCGTTAATTGCATTTCAATTACATCTTTTGTTTTTGGATGGTGGAGTATCTGAAAATGGTTAATTCAGAACAAAGTATTTCTGGAAAGCATCATCCACCGCTTAGTTCCAACGAAAATGAATTTAACAACTCCATTTCTAACATTGTCAATTTCTGGCTGCACGATTGTAAATTTCTACTTCAACTGCTCGTTTCGAATACGTCCATCTTGCAATATCGTGACCAAAACGTCTTTTTTTTTCTCTGCTTTTTCCATTGCCCCACAAACATTTATACAAGCAGAGCAAAAATCGTGTCCAATATATTTGGAAATTGTTGTCGATGTGTGCAACCTGTCGTTGTTATCTGAGAATGGAACAGCTGTCCTGAGTGCTAAATTTCCCATCTGTCCAAACAAAGCAACATTCTGTTAATGGACTTTATTTTCTATTTTCTAGTGAGCGTAGAAGAAGCAATGGAAAAATTTGACTTCATTATTAAATAAAGGATTATATTACAAAACGTGTGAAGCTGGTTCATGAAAGAACTTGTTTTGATTTTATGAAACAAAATTAGTTTTGCGTATGCTTCATTGTGCCTTTCCATTTACGTCGTAAAGACTGATATTTTGTGGTTTGGTTTTAAAATTCTTCCAGATGGTAGCACGACGTTAATTTGGCTGAAGATCAGCACAAATTCGTGCATGCAAGAATATCTTCCATGACAGTAAATTTACGAAGTTATCAAAATAATTTACACCTTTGCATTTCTTTGTTGGTGTTCTTAGGCAAGGCTTTTAAAAAGCGTGTGTATGTTTCAACTTGAAATTCCACCAACCAACCAGTACACATAAAATAGAAAATATTATCAATTACGTTTAAAAAAAACAATTTTCCTGATATCTTAAACTGATATTACAGAAAAAAACGTTTCTTCAGTGTAGGAAATTGCTTTTATATGCAGAGTGGCTTGAAACGGAAGATTTGTTTTGCAGTAGCTTTCGTATTACATCTCAGAAAGCCGACACCAATGCATTCAAACATCAAATACGTAACAAGAGTTTCAACTTCACTTAATATTAGTCAAACAAAAAGCCTATTATGATTTTCTCTCTTATTTAACGAGATATAATGGCGAATAAGTAGCACTTTGATTCGTGTTCACCATTAATAATAAATCGTTCATCGTAGTAGTATTTCAATATTATAAATTCTGATATGTGCCAACATACGTTTGGCATTTGGAACTGTGTAGAGAATGCATCATTTTTCATATTGATGCATCAGAAGTCTCCATCACGTAACTGCAAAAAAGATCCATTAACATCACAGTGAAGTATAGGTTGAGCGGTCTTAGTTTTACTGTCAAGTCATTTCCAAAGTCTCATGTTAAATGTCTGATGGCATTAATATGGGTTTAATAATGGGAAAACCAATGCTGCGAATTATGGAGACTTGAAATTCAAACAGAAAGCGCTGGAGTAATCCAACTCATTTAGTCATAGAGATGTACAGCATGGAAACAAATCCTTCAGTCCAACCCGGCCACGCCAACCAGATATCACAACCCAATCTAGTACCACCTGCCAGCGCCCGGCCGATATCCCTCCAAACCCTTCCTATTCATATACCCATCCAAATGCCTCTTAAATGTTGCAATTGTACCAGACTCCACCACTTTCTCTGGCAGTATCGGGGAATAAAGAACAATATTACCGTTTCCAGTCCATTGCTAAAATTCTTCGGAACTACTAAGACCCAGGGTGGGGAACCTGCGGCCTTAAGGCCGCATGAGACCTTCTAGGCCATTGTGCGTGGCCTGTTGAATGAATCCAAATTTTGGAGAACAAATCTTTTTTTATTATTATTAATATGTTTTTCGTCCTTTGTTATTTTTATTTTAATCTTAAAATGGATGTATTTAAAGTACCAGAGAGTAAAAGAAAATTCAACGAAATAATCCTCACAGACTGATCGCCACAATTAGTTTCTTGGATGCGGCCTTATTAGTTTACAACTACCATAATGCCGCCTTCCAAAATGAAAAGGTTCCCCAACTCTGACAAAGACTGTTTATGTCATCACAGATTTCGACATATATTCTGCGCCTACGATTTCTGCAGCTTCAAGTAAACATGTGTAAAATGAAAACCACATATTTTACTTGGTTGATTGTTGGAAATCATTGTGTCCATTTGCTCACGTAAATCATGGCAAATCGAATTTAACATTTGATATTCTTTTATAGCTTAAGTTATTAACATCACCGCTTTCTTTATTTACATTCATATATATTTTGTCTTTCTATTACTTAGATCATGCAGTCCAGAAAATAGATAATGGTGAGCTATCCAGAAAATAATGGGAAAGTTGTCATAATCGAACAGATTTCTGAGGTGGACCGTGGGAAAATGATCATTATGTCTACGGCAAAATTCATCAATGTACTAGCATGATAGATTAGTATTTCATTTCTTGTCACCATGCTGTAGCGTTCAGATTTAGCAATTACCAACTATAAATGATTTGATTCTCCCGCTATCGTTATTCCCACTTGTATTATCAGTTTCACTTGTAGAATTGTAACAGTTTCACTTCACCTACTTAAAGAGATGCTTAATCTCGTTTCTTATGTTAACACCTTAACGAAGGGCAAGACAGTTTAGGTTCCATTATTTCGAGTCCATTCTATTTCCATTATTTTCTTGGCACAATCGTGAACTAAATGCTTTGCAAGATGATTGTCCCACTACTTTGATTGATTGTCCTGTTTTATCGAGGATTGTTTATTTTAAATTCCGGAAAAAATACATTTGATACTATTTTGATGTTTATGAAGAACGTTTGGAGATTCATAATGCAATATGTAATACCGTCTTAGATAAAACATATTCCTAGGTATAACCAAATGAAAAAATGACAACAATATGCAAAGGAAACATCTTCGATTGTGATACAAAATCTTATATTGATAATGAAAATGTTTTCAAAGATATTACAATTTAATCTTTATGGCAAATTGAGATTGATTCCAATTCTCAGTAGCAGACGGTTAGTAAAATATTATAATGATCGCTGTATCTCATGTGGCATATTCAGGCATGCAACTAAACATTTGGTAATACAGTAAAAATAGTTTCCACAATTCAAAATGGAGTCACTCTTAGCTTTAAATAGAGCAATCCAGTCAGTCACATTCAGTCACTCTGAACCAGAACGGCCAAGTGCAATTTAATGTTATGTTTGTAGTCATTGATTATCTGTACTGTGATGTCCCACAAAGCTGAGACATTCACGTCATTGGCAATTTCACTGTTATAAAAACACTAACACGTAAACGTGTTGTCTAACATTACAATCCAGGGAATAAATTCGCAACAGTATCTATTGTTGAAAACATTTTTTTAAATCTTACATTTGCATCACCTAAATTATTTTTCTCAGTCCTCTTTAATGAAATAAGATCAAATGTACCCTACTCAATGTACGTTTGCAGTGATGATCACTTTTCCATTTAAGCAGTTTTTCAGATTTTCCATGTACACTGTCAGAGACACTGATTTGTTATTATGTTTTGGACTGAATGGGAATAATAAACGAAATGTTGAATAACAGTAGTTTTATAAATGTCCATCATAATTTCCCAGTGTTTGTGCTAACAACAATTATTTGTGGAGTTCACTATCTCCAGGTCGATTTGATATCTGTTTCAAAGTTGCCTGCAAAATTCGAAGATTCGTATACACTATCACTTAAGATATCAAACAGCCCAAATTAGAGAAAAAAAAATGTGTATTTATCTTTTCCACATTGTGGTCACTTTTCTCTTCAGCCAATGCTCAGTTGTTTTTTTTTCCTTCAAACATATTTAAAAATTCCAACTGAAACATTTAAAAAAAAACAAGCTCTATGGAAAATAATTTATCAGGAGCAACTGTTTTATATCATTCATTCCACTCTTATCCAAGTAAAACTTATAAAATCGATTAATTAGAAATCAATTTTGTTAACAATATTTTCTTGCTAGTTTTGCCAAATATGCCCTTAACAATCGGTGCTGTCAACTGCACTTTGCATTTCCAACCGTATTTGGTATCTGTTGCTCAACAAAATGTGAAACAGACTTCATAATACAACCAATATCTCTGTCTTGCCTTAATCAAGATAGATACCTCTGAACTAATTTCTCAAATCAAATTCCTTGCATACTGATAACAAAGAACAATGTTTATCTGGGATGTCTATAGATATTCTGCATATATATTTGCATTATTCTTGAAACATTTGACATTTGCCAATGTGTTCTGGTCTCGACTTCTTTGGTACAAATGTGGAATGTTGAAACCCTTTCCCACTCTGCACTGACACCTAATTTACCAACCTTTTGTTGAGATGAATGCAGTCATAATGCCTTCCATCCGAGGCTTTACACAAATTTACAGCAAAAAGTGTTGATTAATTTTCAGCCAAAGCATTATCTCTACATCATATCAGATTTGCAACCTTTAAGGTCAATTCATAACCTGTCTCATTTTCCTAACCATGAGTTTTGTCGTTTTTTGTGCCTATCAATTAACAGTGAACAGCTGAATATTTTGGTGGAAACTAGCTAAACACGATATCTTCATCTGTCTGTAGTGGACCAGACATCATTGACAATTGCTGGCATAGAATAAATAATTTTGAGAAAGAATCGAGAATGTATCTCATGGTGTCCCTTTCTTTTGTTTTAGGGTAATTTTGTAGTTCTCATACATAAAGGATGAAACTCAGCAGGCACAGAAACTCCACAAGCAACAATGGGCAGATTACGTTTTATTGAATTTTGTGTCAGTATAAGTATTGGCAAGATGCATGCACTAGTTTCCCAGGGATGTTAAATGTTGAAACGGAATTCTTAAACTGCAGGTGGCATAGCAGAGGCTGAGTATGTTTACTGTCTCATCTAAAGTCAAGATTCAGTTCTGCCAATTGCGAAGCTCTTGCCTATCAATCCGTTGGCTGATCTCTGAAAGCTATGTAGAAGAGAAATGGTATAGTCGACCACAAAATAAGGTAAAGGACAAAAAAGTGCACATTTGATATCACTGCATTTTCTTTGCGCAGAATGAGGATAGAATGTTTGTTCCTTTTGCAGAACCTGAGAGGATACAACAATAATTTAGTCCAGCCAATTGAAATTTGAATATACGTTTTTAAAATTATCTGCAGAATTCTCAGTACTCATCAAGAAGCCATACATCAGAAAGCAAGGCAAATGAAACTCCACACATTGTGCCTTTACTAAGTCTTTGTATCGTTCATTTCCTTGACATTTGCCACAATCTAACAAGAATTATAATGTTTTAATTCATTACAAATGTTTAAACGTTTACCGGATAAAAGTGGATTCTTGTTGTTTTTTTCCCCCAGAGATGTAATTTGGATTGTAAAGTTTAAAGTATAGGACTCAATTTTCGTGTAATGTTTTAAATTAAGTCTGCAGTTGTACAAAAACAGAAAAATAATTTCCAAGGTGAGCAAAGCTAAACACAGGGAAATTGTAATGGATGTGGAATAACCTCATAGAATAGCCATTAAGAATGAATATTGTAGATGAGGACAAAAGTACCTTCAGGTAGCAATATGCATTTATATTCTTTTCCGAAGAAGTCAACAGTTATTTCAAATCTCATTGCCAACTATAAATGAAATTCTATAGCTTATTGGATGTAACAGAACATAATCTGAATACACCACCAAGGGAGCCATCTGATTTATGCCCAAATATTAAAACCGAGAGGTGCACAGACTGGCACGTTTTACATACATGTCCGGTTCTTTGTATCCTGTACTTTGTGGACCCAGGTAATCTAATAGACAACACGCATTCACAAGACCAACAGAACATTAGTTTCTGATCTCGCACCCCGTAACTTTCCAGGAGTTCTGAAAGAGAAAGACAAACATTTTTCAAACTTCCAAGAAAAATCACGAAATACGTGGACACTTGCCATGCACGTGGGAAAAAAAACAAGTTCCAAATTTGTAATTCTGAATGGTTGAGTCAAACCATCTTGCATAAACATATCCTATTCCAGGATAGATGTGTTCTAGTTGTCAGCATAACCGTTTACACCACATCCATGTAATATCATAAACTGGTAAGTGGACTGTCACTGCGGAGTGGTATTTCACTAGACTATTAATCCAGTAATGTAGGTCATGGTCTGGCGATCCCAGTTCAAATGTTCACATAACAGGAAGATAAATTTGAATTCAATGAAAATCTGGAATTGAGTCGTATTATGTCCAAGAATCCATTGCTAGTTGTCATGTAAACCCCCATATGGTTCATTACTGTCCTTCAGGCAAAGAAAATACAAAACAGATTTGCAATCGAGATATGTAACTAAAATAAGCAAAAGGTTTTGTAACCTTTAACTGGGATTGTCTGATAGTGAAACAGACTGCCTTTCAGAGACCATTTTATTTTCCAGATACAAAGTACTGTTTGCACTGCAACCATCAAATTCCAACGAAAATGGCTTCTGATTTATCACTTGATTTTGAAGATTAATATTATCCTTCAAGCATTGACGATGATCAGAAAAAAAAATGACTTGCTCCATAAGTAGAATTAAAGAATGAACCTAAATTGTAATACTCTAAGGCAAATGACAGCGAATACACTAACGTTCTGCAGAAGTTGATCTATTTCTGCTGCAGTCACTGTCATTACAGTGTGTGATCCTAAACGTTTAATTGCTCTTAAACTCTAAAACAAACAATAACTGCATCTATAGTCAAACGTATAATGTATGTAATGATTACTCAAAATTCTAACATTGTCATGGGGCGGTTTTACGTACTTAGTTGTAGTCTTGCACGTCAAATACTATTAAGTTGTTCTGGAACAGATAGTAACTGTGAATAATAAGGCTGGATCGCAGCCAAAACTTATTTGACAACATCCAGCGAATGGAACAGCTCTTACGTGATACAGAATCAAAAGGGTATTTTATAATTCAGCCAAGGAATTTTCAGAAAAGAAGTTCGTGGTTTCTGCAAAAATGAATTGGATTACCTATGCACTGGTTTGTGTTTCAAGAAAAAAAAACCCGAACTGACAACATTGATAAATACGTTTTAAAGTAATGCATGGCAGTGGACTATCTAACACAATGCATTTCACGAAATCACCAAACGGCAAATTTGCCATTACTAACGTCATGTTCTTCAACTCTTCAATTCTTGATTCTTCAATTCTTCAATTTTAATCTTCAATTCTTCAACATCCCTCGACAGATCTTCCACATCCAATGGCAAGACATACCATGAAAATGTGGTGGCACAGTGGTATACTAGCGAGAGGTGTAGCCCTGGGAGTCTGCAATGTTGAATTTGGATCTTACAGTTTCACGTTAAATGTGGACAAGGAAACTTCCTGCTGATCGCCACGTGTATTTGGTCGACAATGTTCAGCTAGTTTGCAGTAAACCTACAGGAACATAATTCTGATGTCCACTATAATTCAAGCTAAAGCAAAAATACAAGCAATTTCGAACCCGATGAACAAGTCACTGAATCCAATAACTTTGGATGTTTTCCTAGGCTGACATTTGGGGAGTGTAAGCATCGAAGGACAGGTGGCATGTGCTGACTTGACCGTTTCAATCAGCACAAATGTGAATAAATATTGGAAGACACGGCAACTAATCCAACAAAATAATACACTGTAAAAGGTCATCAGAGGGAGAAAACAAACACAATACATATAATACCCAGGAAATCAGCAGAAATCTGTTTGTACAGTGTTGTATTTCAGAAGGCGTCGGGCCTATTAACAAAATTACACCAAAGCCTATTTGCACACAGTGAATTAAAAAAACCTGAAAAAGAGACATTGTGTATGGACGATTGATCAGCAATGATATAATTGAGAAGAACAAGAGAGAAAAAAAATCAGGATTAGAACCTATATTATCAATTATTCTTTTATACACGCATATTTATTCATGCCGCAATTGTCCAAAACCGCGACAAAAAGGTTTTGCGTTCCATGAGGACATTTTCCTTTTCTGGTCATCCATAATTTGTCTAGTTTCTTTTATTGGAGAACTGAAGCATACCTCAGTACCTTCATTGAAGAACACGATGACTGCAATATATTGATTATTTCATCGTACTTAAAAGCTTATATTTGGCAATGTCCATAATCTGCTGTAAGATACTTTGTGCATGTCGATTTAATGAGGTACAAAGGATACCCTTTCAGCATTATTCTTCACAATGATCTCCTCAAGTGCATGTTTCACTAACTATAACCTAACTCTAACCCAAACAGTCACCCTATCGCTTTGTTAAAGAAAGACCGTGAAAAGTAAAGACCAAACATAAGATCTATTTGTTTTCACTCAGCATCTAAGACTGTCCAAATCAGATAAGTCTTTAAAAATCTACAGGCAGCATCATTTTTTTTTCAGTGATTCTATGATCTGAACGCAGGTTTGACAAACTTGGCAGACCATCATACTTTCCAGTTCGAACTCACGGAATTTCAATTTCAATTTGCAACTTAAATTGAAATCGTACACGAGCAGCATATAAAACTGCTTAGATTGGCGTAAATTAAAAATCACACAAGAGGTTATTGTCCAGAAGGTTTATTTGGAAGTACTGGATTTAGGACAACTGCTCCTTCATCACATAACTAGTGGGGCAGGATCGTAAGACACAGAATTTACAGCAAAACATTACACAATCATGCAACAGAAATGATCCATTGAACAAACCTGGATTGCTGATAAATCTTTCATCTTTTAGAATGGTTTGCAGGTTTAGTTTCATTAATATGTAAATTCTAGAACTTCTTTTAAGTCACATCCTTGAGATAACGAAAGGCTTTTATTTTTAAAAATGTGACATCCTCCAAGGCGGACTTCAGGTGAAACAATGCAGAGAGGCTGAGCAAGGGTTTATAGCCAATTTCGGTATACCCATGAACATGGCCTTGAAGGGGACGTCGGGTTCATGTCACACTACAGGTAACTACACTACTATATGCTCTCACACAAACACACACACTCATGCACGCACACTTCTACATGCTTACAAGCTCACGCAGACCCACTCTCATGCAAATGTTCTCTCTCATAAACACAAACATGCACACTTAATACTCACACCCGGCACACCCTCTCACAGGCTTATACCCCGTCACACTCACGCATACATTCTACCAAGCACGCACACATGCAAACACACTGTAACATGCACACTGCAATGTATACACTCACACACACACGCCCACACACACTCTCTCTCTCTCTCCGCCAAACCCTCTGCCATGCTTGCACACACATATCAGTGTATGAGCTGAGTTTGCATTTGCAGAATTGTATTTACGGATGCATTCTATTACAGGCAGTCAATCGATGTAACATTTTATATGTTCCTACTTTGGAAATTGGACAAGTCTGACTCAAAATTGCGATACAGATAGACTCTAATATCACACCTGAGCTGAGATGTCACTTTTGTTTTTACACCTCAAGTTATCTCGAGAATGTGTCTTATAAGAATTTCTGGGATTGACATATTACTGAAGGGAAACCCGTTCTAAGAGATAAAGAAACTTAACAGCAATCTAAGTTTATTCAATACATCGTTTCAGTTGCGTGATGCTCTAATCTTTTGCAATAAATTCTGTCTCATGGTTCTGCTTCACAACTATGTGATGAAGGAACAGCGCTCCAAAAGCTAGTATTTCCAAATAGATACGAACATCGATTATCCGAACGAGACGGGCAGGCACTATTTTGTTCAGATAATTGATTATTCAATGAATTGATTAAATGACTTTCCTCTGGGGCTCGGAGTTTTCTGTTAAGTCTGCTCTCTGTTCAGAAGATGAGGCAGCACCCCGATCGCGAGCCCCCGCCCCCCACACCCCCAACACCGGCCAAAGTTGCCTCCCCACTGGTCCTCCAAGCCTGTCTGCCCCTGCCCACCCCAAATCCGTCTGCCCCCGCTCACCCCTCACCCCAACTTCATCCACCTTTACACTCGCCCCGCACCACTTGCCCCCAATCACATCTGCCCTGCTCTCCCTGCCTGCCCAATATTTTGACATGTTCCATCTTTCCCCTGCGCAGGATATTGTTTACAGATTATCTGGGGAAGGTAGTTAAAGGTCCACCCTTATGTGGAACTCCAGGGAAAATGTGGGGGGGAGAGAGAGGCAGAGAGACGTAGAGAGGGTGGTCAGTCATTTGGAGATGGCGTCTGGGCATCCATCAGTCCAGGACTGTTCTCGGCAGCATTTCAGTAAGCTGAGTTCACATTTAATTAGTGTAAACAAAGAATGCGATCAGTGTTGGGAACACATCTTTTAGGTAATGTTTCTATCGGGACCTCAAGATCTCCATTGGAGATCTAATATTCGGATAGTTGATATTCAGATAATCGAGGTTACTCTATAAACCCGCTGGACTATAACCTGGTGTTATGTGATTTTTTTTAAATTAGCGACCCAGTCCAACACCAGCACCTCCACCTAATAGATTGGCCTGGCAAAAATGATTTGCCGACAGAAGGAATGTGGTGACACTGGAAAAAATATGAATTGTGCAATTATTTTGTATGCTGTAAGACCAGGAAAGGAAGAGATGCATGTTTAAAGAAAAACAGAAGACAACAAAAGTAAATGGGAAATTATATATCATTGACTTTCAATTATCTGTCTCAGACACAGGAAAATGAAATCTGAAAGTGGAGTTCAGGAACATCAAAATTAAGAAAATCAACACTTATTTATATAGACAGTAGCAGTGGAAATGCAAGTGAAGACATCCAAACAGATAATTCTGAGGTGTAAAGGAACTTGTTCCACGATGAGATCCGAGCTGAAGAGAACGTTATAAAAGCTGATAGCTAAAATAATGAACACAAATTAGCTTTTGCATAAGTAGCTTTTACGAATCTACTGCACAAGTAATTTAATATTTGCATATTCATGGCAGCTTTGGGAAACAATATGGTTGCTAATGTTACTTCAAGAGAAAATGAAAATGATCAAAAATTCAGTTTCAATGTCAACTTGTGATCAACTGCAAGTCACTGGTGCGTGTGAATAATTGCACCTCCAGTGTTTTCTGTTCATGATCGTCTTTCTTGTATGCTACAGTATGTAGCTAATGAATAATATGTATGATACGTTAATTTATTTATCGCAACACAAACACCATTCTTAACATTGTAAGCTGGATAACAAACTTCTGTACCACAGTGTCTCCATCAATCACTGTTCATACGACAGACTTGTCATGGTTGATTAAATACTTCACTCCTTTCATTGTAGCTGGGCAAGAGTCTACACATACAATTTGTATTTGAATTTTGTTTGTTGATTTGAGAGAACTGACTGACAAACTCAGAAGTCACTTGAGAATCAATTATTTTGTTATTTTCCTCAAGTCACTTGCCGTCCAGAATTAATAAGAGAGTTAGAAATACTTCTGCAACAACATTCAATAACGTTTGTTTTCTAATCAAAGTCATATTGTTTGGTCATATTATTCTATTGTGAACGTTTTAGTGGATTAGGTTGACACTTTAACAGTCATTTCTCAGGTATCTCCAGCGTATTAGTTTTGGCAGCTCGACTTCGATGACAATAACATTGCCAAACGCTTGAAGTTACTAAAATGTGTGACTTTACAGGATCAGGAGTTATGATGCTAAATATCAAAATGCAATTACTTAAAGGCTATTTATATTAACAAGAATATTTTTTGTTACTTCCAGTTTTGCTTCAATCCCTTATGAAAACAAGTGGGTATAATTTTACCTTCATAACTATATGAATATATCATTAAAATGATTGCGTCAAAATAATTTAAATGCTTGTCATAGTGTTGCGCTTTATGTCTTTTTTCAATGTCTTCCTTCATTTACTACAAAATTAAAATAGTTGAGCTGAGGGTAAAGGTTAAAGTTAACATGAGACCAAAGTGCAAAATTAAACATGGCCCTCATATTATTTAAATGATATTAACAGCCAAGAAAAGTTTGATGTTTGGACGCTGAAGAATCCCCAATACTGCTGAGTCCCGGGAGTTGTTGGGAGGTTGAGACATCTAATGCAAAATTAGCCTGCAGCTAGAAGTTTCTGGAACTTTTCAGAGTTACAGTCGCAGACTTGCTTGATTCAACGCCTACCACGAAACATTTTAGGAAGCAAAATCTGTTTTAAAACAGAAACTTCCGGAGAATATTAGCATATCTGGTGGAGGTTGTGTGGAGAGAAATAAAGAAAACTTTTCAATTCCAGAACGATGCTTCTTCAGCAACATCTGTGACATTTAACTTTTTTCAAAAACAAGTCAATCTGTCCTAACCTTGAGATAACTAAAACTCTCACTATCTAGCCATTCAGGCCACGAAAAAAACATACACCGAAATACAGATAACTTCAAATGACGATGTAGACACCTGTCCTCAATGCCAACTGAAATTTCTTTTTCCCAGTCAGCGGTCTATAGTACAAATATCTTTAATACCTCCACGTCTATCTTGTAAACAAGATGCACTCGTCCAAAGCTGATGAGAGCAGACTTGCAGACTTTGAAACACGCAAATTTACCTCGGCCTATGAGAGCACAAACACAGGCGGTCATGAAGTCATGCAGCACGAAAACAGATCCTTCAGTCCAACTTCTCTCTGCTGATGAGATATACTGAATTAATCTAGGCCCATTTGCTTGCATTTGGCTATATTCCTTAAACCTTTCCAGTTCATATACCCATCCAGACAACTTCACTCAATAAACTCCCACACCAACAATTCAAACCTGGCGCCACCTGAAATGATTCACACCACCATTGATAAGACCACTAATACACCCAGAAATGACAACTCCTGAGAAGACCCAGGGCAAGCCATACAATACACCCATCTTTCGACATGCCCCAATCTATGCAGCCTTGCAAGCAATCAAGAAAATGCAGGAAACTTCGGTCAGACAATATTTCCCAGGCACCCATTATTTTGACAAGACAGTGAACCAGCATTGCCTTGGACAATCCATAACTTCTCAGACAACCGAACCGACCTATTCCTGTATTCTTCGTCACAAAAATCGCAACATCATAAACCAAAATACAACGGAACAAATTCCATTCATCTCAACTCTTGACGTAAAATCACATGCCCAAGACTCCATCCATTTACCTACCATACGAAACACCAACCTCCCAAACACCTAGCAACTGTAACCCTCCATGCAATATCACTTTGCACAAGACCATCTGCTGGCTTAAGCTCCTTACACCTGGCAACTTAACTTTAAGTCCTTCTGGCAGCTCTATGTAGTACCTGCACCCATCATATGAATGGAAAAACGCCCATAATAAATGTATTTTCTGTTATTCAGTAACATCAGAGCTAATCAGTTTGAATCCTTAAATTCATATTCCAATGTAAATAAGATTTGACTCAATTGCTAATCAACTCTGTCTGTGACAAATAATATCAAGGACACAATCATTGTCTCTGAAGAAATTAGTTTCAAAACTCACGAGAGTCGAAGAGTTTGAAGACTCCCTCATCCTCTCCACATTACATGACAAATCATCAATTTTTGAACTGATTCCGCACTTTTTATCCCTGTTGCACAGTAATGTATTCTTCGGTGTCAAGTCTGCGATTCACCAAACAATTGAATATTTCAATAACATCATCTTCCTCCTTCCCAATCTGCAATGTATATAGACTATTGCAGGAAGTTCATACTTACCTTTCAGGATGAAGTCTCTATGCCAAATGTAGATCGAGGAAACCTTTTTTTTTCAAGAGTATATTAATCTATCCTGATTGAGAAATTGACATATTACACTATACTTCACATATGGACACACCAAAGTTGTATATTACCATGGTAATTTCTATACCATTCCCCTTGAAATAAAATACACCGATTCTCTCGCTTGCTGATCATCAGCTGTGCGGAAGTGCTATTATTTTCAGACTCATTTAACACTGGTTCACTACGCTTTCTACTAAAGTGAAGATGTTCACATTTTTTGACATTACATTTAATCGTCCAAGTTCTCAAGCTTTCCCTTAATGTTCCTGTATTCCTTTGCGCAGTCTACTATCATATTCCGTATATACCATTCCATTATCACTAAACTGAGAAATCATGCATTAAAACCGTCCAGATATATTTTGCAAATAATTGCGCTACAAACACTGACACCTATAACACGACACTACTTAACGAAACCAACCCAACTTTTATGCATCCTCTGATTCTTTTCAGCTTATTATTTAGGTTTTATCGAAACATATTGCATTGGTGCCATTAATTCTTATTTAGGGTAGTAACTTTTTTCTTACACTTTGTTCAATGCCTTCTGGAAAGGAAAATGCAACAAATGCCTTAATTTTACTTTATACACTTTGCTTGTTATAGATTCATAGAGTCATACGGCATGAATGCAGGACCTTTAGCCCATCTCGTCTGTGCCAACCAGATTTCTGAAATTGAATTATTTTCTGGCATTTGACACAAGTCCTGCTAAACCTTGCCTCGCCAGGTACGTGTCCACATCACTTTTAATGGTGTAATTGTACACTCTTTTACGACATACCCTGGGAATTAATTTTATATATACACTACCCTCTGTGAGAAAACATAATCAATCAGCTCTCTTTAACATTATTCCCCTCTCATCTTAAACCAATAGCCTCTAATTTTGGATTGCCCCGACACTGGTGGAAATCTTTGGACGATCGCCTTATCTATTCCCCTCATGATTTCGCAATTCTCTATTTCTATCAGCCTCTTAAGTTCCAAAGGAAAAACTCACAAAATATCCAGCCTCTACTCATAAGCCAAACCCTTCAGTCCCAGTCGTATCCTTGGAAATATTTTTGGAACACGTTCCAGTTGAACAACATCTCCTGATAGCAGGCTGACAAAATTGTGTACAGTACTCCAAATGTGCCCTTGCCATTGTATTGTGAAGCTGTCGGTTGACGACCTAGATCCTATACTCAATGTTGTGACCGACAAAGGCAAGTTGTACCAAACACTTGATTCGCCACCCTGTCTACCTGAGATGCTACTTTCAGAAACTACTGAAACACTCAATAACACTCCCTAGGACTCTAATATTAACAGTTTAAGTCCTGCCATTTGTTTTTTGCCAAAGTGCAAAATCTCACAATTACCTAAATTAAACTCCATCTTCCGGAACTCAACCTACTGACCCAGCTTCCTCAGATAATGTTCTCTTAGATAGCCTCCTTCACTGCCCACAGTAACTCTAATTTTGTTGATATCCAGAAACTTATGAATCAAGCATCTTATAATCTCATTCAGTTTGTTTATATAAATAATGAAGAGCACTGGAATCAGGACTGATCCTTGTGGCACATTGCTGGTCAAAGGTTACTCATCTGAACAACAATCCTGCCCCATATGACTCTGTCTTGCTGTCAAGTAAATTTTCCATTCAGATGGCTAGCTCGCTTTGTTTCTTGGGTGATCTAATCTTTCTAACCAGTCTACTATGTGTAAGGCCTTGTTACAGTCCATGTAGACAACGTCTACTGTTCTGCTTCATTTATATTCTTGGAGTTGTAGACTAGGTCAGACCGCCTCAAAATATTTCAAGAAGGTAGACTCGATACTAAACTTTTCTTAAAGGTGGATGTATAGTAGGTATTCCAGCAGTGATGCAGCTGGTCAAACCACTCACCTTTAAGTAAACAGAATTTATTTAAACACTACATTTGAAACATGAACAACTTAATCGACTCGATATAGCAACCTAACTGAAGAGTTGTTCCAAGTCCCGTAAAATCACGTAACCATCCCCTTGGCAAAAGACAATTCAAATTCAGCTTCTTACAGGCAGGAGAAACCAACGTCCGAAGAGAGATAGCCGATTGGGAGCCATCTCCAGAAGTTTTGGAACCTTTCTTCACAGTAACTGAATCTCTGTAACCAGCAGTTTTTGACTGCATGCTTAAACTAACCAAATTAGAAATAAAAACTGAACTATGAGAAACGGCCACTCCTTTGCCATTTTTTTTACAGTAGCCATTTACAGACATTTCTGCAACTCTGTCTTTAGAATGCCTCTTGTGTAAACCAAGAGCAAAATAACTTGGTTAAAGGAGCAGCATTATCACACCTACACTCTTCAAAATGAATCATCAATAACAAAGATAGTTTGATTTTAAAAGCCCCTTCGCCTTTCTCTGTCAGTACACAAAAACACATATTTGTATGATATATCTCTGGTCGTAAAAAGTACAAATGTACCTCCTTTATCCCAATCATCTGGACAGTCTTGATCATCAGCCCTTGACATGCTGGTTAACTTCTGATGGAACCTTTCGAGCACTCGCTGCAATTCTGAATGATATGCAGTGAATTTGAATTGTTTTATTCTTAAACTGTCCAATATTTCATTGAATAATTTTGATGTAAAGTTTGAGCTTTGATCTGATTGTATCTGTGCGTATTCAGTATCGAGTAAGAATTGTGAGTAACTCTTCTGCAATCCTTTTAGCTGTAATACTGCGTAATGGAATGGCCTCTGGAATTCTACTGCCACATCCATTATTGTTAACAAATACTGATTCCCATTTTTTATTTTAGGTAGTGGTCCTATGCACTTAATTAAGAAACTTGTAACTGTCCTCAAAATTAGGAATGGGTTTTAAAGGTGTTGGGTTTATTGCTGCTTTATGTTTTCCAAACACTTAATATTTATGACAAGTCTGGCAAAATTCAAGTAAATTCTTGTGCAGGACAGGGCAGTAAAATATATTTTGTACTTTAGCTTGGGGATTTCTTACCTCTAAATGATCTCCTGTTGGTAGTTCATGCGCTATTCGAAACATCTACATTCGATAACCCACTGGTCGCATGAAATGATGATCTTCTGCCCACTGCTTATAAGCCTAAATATGTATTGGTCTACAGTTCCTTATCAAGACATCATTCTAAAGGTAGTAGCACTCAGGAACGCGTTCATATTTTTTTTTCTTTTGTGCATGTTTTGTGATACAATTGCTTCAGTTATTCATCTTTCTGTTTTACTCAGTTAATTTCTGAACTAAATATATATATATATATATATATATATGTTGGCCTCCACCTGTTCCTGTTCTGTTTCAATCATTTGATGAAATATACTCCCTGACAATTTAACTTCAACTTTCTTATTTGTACTATATTCTTTCTCCTCCTGTTTCAACTGGCAACTATCTGACCTCGTTACCACAATGTCAGGAGAAATCACAGGATATCCTTCCTTTAATTCCTCCGTTCCCCGATTTTCCACTGCCTTTTCAAATACATTACGCAGCTATATCTTTAGCAAAGATCATTTGTATTCCTGGAGCTGACAGTCCTTCTGGGACTCCAACCACCGATACTCCACGTTTCACTAGACACTCTAATCTCACTCCACATAACTGAGGAATTCTTATCTCACTATGAATTCCCTGTATTCGTACTTTTTCTGATAATAATCCTTCTAATAAACATATCACCCCATCTCTCAACATCAAAGATTTAAATGATGCAGTGTCTCTCAATGCAATAACCTCTTTATTGGTTATTCCTGGTCTATGCGAGTAAACCTTACCTTTACACGTAAATGCTTTAAGAAGATCTGGTACTTCCTCCTTGATCAACATTCGACCAGACTGTACATTCTGCAGAAGATTTTAGTCTCAGATACACTTTCCTTTAACACTACAACAAAATTCACTGGTTTATTCAATTTTCTGACATCCACCTTGCTCGTGCTTTCCCTAACTTACCGATGCTGTGATTTGATGCGGCTTATTCTACTTAAATATTCACAGGTATGCGCCGTGGATATCATTTAAATTTTTCAGAAACATGTTCCAGCTGTTTATTAACATCCCCATTTTGAAGTATTCTGCAATAACTTCCACAGGATTGGATTGTATAAACCTCCTTTATTACATATATAAATTATCTTTAGTGTCCTATAATGGGATCACGAGCTTCTGCATTTCTGTCTTCTAAGCTTTGCAATGATAGCAAAATATAATATATGAACTGCCTACTTCGTAGACTTCAGGATGCAATACATCCACTTCTTGACATTGTCAGATATTTAGCCTTGCACATTGCCTTTTTTTTATCATTTTCCATTGATCATCTTCTCGTATTGAATTAGCTTTTCAGAAGTTCTGTGAGACCTCTACTGTATGAGGTGAAAACGTATCTAATTTAAACATCTGCAATTTGCTTTCATTCCTTTGTAGGTTGTCTCTGAATTAAGTCAATATTTTCCATTCAACTTCATATTAAATATCATGCTATCTGATTTTACCTACGTGTTAATGTTCTCTCAGACTCTGCTTTCTCATTTTTCATTGGTTTTTACCGTTCTCTACATTTTCAAGAAGTTTGTTGAAACTTCTGACCTACCGGCACATTTCAGCATTTATGAAGTGTTGTTTGCAATACCTTTACATTTATTAATTAGGCAGGGTTCGCACGCTTAGCTGAACTAGCCTATTTTTTCGCACTGGGATAAAACTTTCCTGTGTTATTTAACATCTTTTAAACATCTGCAACGACTTCTCTACTGGCCTGACTCTTTATGTGTTCCGTTAGACAATGTTGCTTCGCTTATAAATCATGGCCATAGACTATACCTCTCATCTCAAAGTCAGATTTAAAACTTATCATGGCGTGACCACTGTTAAATTAAAAATCACACAACACCAGGTTATAGTCCTACAGGTTTAATTGGAAGCACACTAGGTTTCGGAGCGACGCTCCTTCATCAGGTGATGAAGGAGCGTCACTCCGAAATCTCGTGTGCTTCCAATTAAATCTGTTGGACTATAACCTGGTGTTGTGTGATTTTTAACTTTACACACCCCAGTCCAACACCGGCATCTCCAAATCATGACTGTTAAATTAGTCTTCTATTTCCATGAGCTTTATAATTAATTCTGTTTCAGAGTTTTCTTTTCAGTGATGGGTCTGCTCCTTTTTAGTGAACAGAAAATAATCCAATAACCATTACTAAAAATAAATTGTCAACTCATTTTCTAACTTCTCAAGCTACGTTTATGAACATTCCACATGCAGATTATAGTTATCAATGCTAAGTAGAGGATATTATATGCATGCCCCAATTATTCCCACCACATGCGGAACTACATTGTTTCACTGCTGCGTCATGGACGTCTCCCACAATTGACGTGAAAAGATTTGTATTCATTTTCTATTCAAACTGAACCTTCCTTTTGAAAATACATGGGAAATAAATGTCTGCTTTATTACAACTGCTATACTCTGCACATAAACTTTTGCCTGTTGTCATTTCTTGTTAATGTCCAAAGCACAACAGGAAATTACGTAATATCTTTCAAAGTAGCATTAAAGACTGCAGATATGCTAATCGAGGTTCACAGTCTCCGACAGATGATATAAATTTAAACATTTCTTTTACGTTCTGAAGAACCTCAGCAGTTAAGCGATTGCAGAAGTTAGTCATAAACAAATAAATTGCCTTGCAGATCTCTTTGTATTTCTTTTATATGTAAGATCTTCTGTTTTAACTACGAATGAAAACAGATTAGCTTCCTATGCCAACTTACATTGATAATCAAAATTGGTAGTGGTCCGAATAGCCATATCTTGGTCCCGGTCTTGGCCAGCATTCATTTTTTGTATGCAAACAGGTCACTAGTATTCTGAAAAGCTATTGACCAGTCTGTCCTTCATCCCTCGAAAGTCAGTGTCACCATATTGTGAGCAGAAAATAGAATATACTGGATTGAGTGATGTGGAAATAAGTCGTTACTTCACCTGCAACATGTGTCTGTGACCTTGGCGAGTGAGGAGAGAGGAAGTAAACACGTAGTATTACATGTTTTGTGATTGCATGGGACAGTGCTGTCGGCTATGTGTTGCGAGAATGGAGGCTGAATGCACGAGGAGGAGACCACGTTGTCACAAAGGGAATGGTCCACTTGGAAAGCTAACACGGGTGGGAAGGAGGTTATGCTTCTCATGGTAACATCCAGCTGGAGATTCTGGAACAAGTAGCTATTGATCCTTTCGATGTGAATGTTGGTGGGATGATAGCTAAAGACGAGGAGAACACTTTTGTCATAATGGAAGGGAAGAAAGTGAATAAGGATCGCATTGTGGGAGATGGGTGGGTCGCAGCTGAGTACCCAGTCCAACACAGTGTTGGAGAAACATTGGTTAGCATCAAAGGAACACATATCATGTGGAGATGGGGGGACTGGGAGAATGAAATAGAGTCCTCACATGGAGTAGGTTATGAAGATGTATAGTCGAAGTAATTGTGTTCGTCAATAAATGTTGATAGCCAGCATGAAGTTTAAGCAGGGGGTCAGAGACAAAAAAAGTTGAAGGTGAACGCAGCCAGGAAATAGAAGTGAAATTGTTTTTTTTTCCAATTACGGAGAAGAGAGTGACGCAGCACCAATAGCATCATTGATGCCACAGGGAAAGTGTTTGGATGGGGGACAGATTAGGAGGAGACCAAAGAAATATTCCATGTATCCCAAAAAGAGACAGGCATGGATGAGGCTAATTCGCTTATTCGTGGCCACCCCTTGGATCAGAAGAAAGTGGTAAGAGTTAAAGAAATTGTCCAAATTGAGAACAAGATTGGTGGTGGATTGGGGCAGTTTCTGCAGGAAGAAGCAGAGAATCCTGCGAGCATCCTTATCAGGGATGGATCTACAAATGTACAGCATATCTATGGTGAAGATGAAGCAGCTGCAGTCCGTGAACTGGGGATTCCGAAAAGGATTTGGAGACATAGAAATTGTAGATGTATGTGGGAACAGACTGGACAATGGGAGAAAAGATCGAGTTGATGAAGGAGCAGCGCTCCGAAAGCTAGTGTGCTTCCAATGAAACCTTTTGGACTATAACCTGGTGCTTTGTGATTTTTAACTTTGTACACCCAGTCGAACACTGGCATTTCCAAATCATACCTTTGTTTAATTAGTTATTTCCGTTGAAAGGTGTTCTGGAAGATTAGTAAAATGAAGGAGAAAAGACATATCAAATTCAAGTAAGGCAAGGTAAAGTAAGCAAAATCCTGATGACATGACAACATTATATTGTGAAATAATACTCAAGAAATGAACACCAGAAACCACTACACGCTTAGCCAAGAACTTTCCGTGTTTCCACAACACTGGTGCTGCACTAGCAATTTGGAATATTGTCCATCCATGTTCTGCATTAAATATTATTCATGCAAATCTAATAATCATCATTTTAGAGTCCTGTGTATTGCCGGTAAAATGATCAAAAATGCTGATGTCTATAATATGGAAGTCATTCAAAATAAACTTCTCAGTGGTACAGATTCTGAGTTTCACAAAATTAATTTAAAAAGACTAAAAAAGCTAAACTCTCGAGTTGAAGTGAGCGTGGTTGCTTGTGCTAACAAGGCAATATTTGGCCAAGTCTGACAAAAATAAAACACACTCTGATAATGGAAGCAAATAAGGAACAGCAAGATGTTTTTCACCGACTGACAACCTGTTCTAGTAGTTTTAGATTACAGTTTGTATCCTTAAGAATCATTTGCATATTCTCCTCAGTAATTTAATTGCTATTAGGAAAAGTACAAGATCGCAACAGTGCAGTAGCAGACCATTTTGTGCAACAGATGATGCTCCCCGTCCAGCTGATAGAACTTTTGCAACAATGAACGCATGTTTCGATTTTACAAAGCTTGGCCAACAACATCAATAAATAAGTCACTAATCTCATGGTATTTTTCACTTAACTGAATGAGGCTATATCTGCAAGCACGCAAAAGGCTTGACTGAGGATGAAGAGCTTCATATGATTTCTGTTGAACAGCACAATAGCTATCTTAAATAGGTACACCTTCCTCTATCGATGCATGGAGTCAGCGCCGCATTACATCAATAACAAGTGGCATAGTAACATAGAAAGATTTGTTTGCAAGAACACTTTGAACATGTAACTGTTAAAATTGACAAAAATGTCAGAAGGTGCTTGGAAACACCATGATCTGGCAACATCCCATTCAGGTCACAGAGTATCCTGACTTGGAATGATATTGCTGCCTTTGCAGTAAGTGGGACACGCCCCTGGAATTCTTTTCAAAACAACTATTCAGCATCAATATAGTTTTTGAATTAATTTCAAAGTCCGTCTGAATGCGACAATAACATGAACGAGCAGAGGCAGGCAATTCGTAACAAAAAATATGTTTCTAAATTTTCAGAGATCATGGAAAATCGGATACTGATCCAGTCCACTTCCTTTTTCTTTTGTATAACCTATGGTTCACTTACTGATTTTAAATCAATGTACTGTAGTCTTGAATATGCTTCATGAACGAACCTTCACACCTTCTTGCAGGAAGCGTTTCCACAGATTTATAAATCTCTGAGGGAATAATTTCCTTCTCATCTCTGTATTCGTGTTTGTCTACTTACACTTAGACGAGGTACATTGCCCACATACTCTCTGCAAAAGTATATATCTATTGTGCATTCACCTTGTTAAAGATTAATCAGAACTCTACATATTTCCATGCAATCGACTCTCATTCATGTAAACTTCAAAGATGACAAGTCCATTCCACCTAAAATCACTTCTGAAGTGTATCGCTTCATAAGTAGAAACAACAGCGTGGAATTTCATTGAACTGCCTCCATTACCCAGATGTACTAGTTGATAAATGGCATAAACGCACATTGCGTGCTTTTAGCAAGACTAAACTGTATTCGCTCGGAAATAACGATAAAGTTTGTTTTAACATTCTATTATATTTTCTGCTGAATGTTTCTCCTGCCATGTTTTTAAGTACCGAAACTCCCATGTGTCTCCTTGTTTTCAGCTGCTGTTCTCCATTTAAATATTACTGATGTACTCTCTCCTTTCAAATAAACTGCATATATTCACAGTTTCCCAACTTATACTCTTTCTGCTATGTTTGTGCCCATTCACTTCACACATCTAAATTCCTCTGGAGAAACCTGACATCATTCTCACTGTTTGGCTTCTCTCCAATATTTGTATCATTATCAAAAATGGTAATCTATTCACGTCAGCCAGACATTCAATGAAAAGGTAAGGAAGTGTTAACCATATTTCACTCCGACCGATTGACTTCAAGAAAATGCATCCCGATTCAAATTCTCAACCTAAATTAGTTAACCAATAATACACCAAAATTAGTAAACTGTTAATAAAATAATGGTTTGCAATTTCATCAGGTATCATAATGTGTGATGCATTAATTAAAACGCTTTCTTGAAATTCAAATGCATTGAAACTGCTGTTCCCCCTTAATCTAGTCTGCTTGTCAAATCTTCAATGATTCAAAAATACTTGTCAGGCATGAGTCTCATTTCATAAGCAAGATTGGCTCTGACCATGACTGTAATTTTATGATGTTAATTCAGATGTCCTATGCGAGTTTATCTATTGGCAGTTATTGATAAGCAAGAGAATTATCTCCTAATTTAAATGATTTTTCATGTTTTATACTGTAGAGGAACCTGTATAAGCATATTGTTTTTTGCATTCTTCGTATTTTTAGCACACAGTAACAGCGGAGGTACGGTGCAATCACATTTATTTTTGCTTTAATTTGCATTATACACAGTGTATATAATCCAGGAATATGTGATTGATATATACCATGGGAGTTAAATCCTTTTCTATTCATTTCTAATGATAATTTTAATGTCAGTGGCTTTGTTTGAAATAATCATAGTCGAACGAGAATTTGTGTATGCCTCTTGTAAAGTTCGTAAAGTTCGTAAACGTTTCGTAAAGTTCTCGTATGCCTCTTGTGAATGCTGTCAGCAGTTAATACGTTTGGATGTTAGCCTTCAAGTACTTATTTCTTGAATATTTTAGGAATTATACCACTGCCGAAAAAGATTTGCTGCATGTTTATTAAACGATAATAAATGATATAACAATCACTGATCAAGTAATTATTTGATAATATCAAAAACTTCATTAAATCATCAATTTGTAATAGTAGAATTTTGTTTGATGAATACTAATAAAATGTATGTGCTTGGTTTCTGCTTGAATAACCATTGTAAGCAATGATTTTTATTAAAGGTTATGATGCAATTTCCAAAAGCATCACATTGTCATCGTAGCCTGTGCAGTTTAGCAAATTTGTAAGAAAGCAAAGAGCAAAATTCCATCCGAAAGTTGATGTGGAAAGGTGCACCATGTTGAATTTTTGGATGAGGGTAGAAGTGCAGAATAGCCTACTCCTGTCCCTACCTTCTGTTTCTATATTCTATTGTTACGACACCATATAAACCCCTCTGCTAGTTTAAACCAGACACCCAGAGAAGCTCACGTCACACCGCAATCTGCTAAATTTCGAGAGGCAAAGAGCTATCCCAAAGGTCACCATTTAAAGTAAAAATTAACAATTTTAATCTTTAATTCCAACAGAGAATATTAAAACCAACAACTACTTCCAACTCCTTTCTCTTAAATCTATCTTTTAACTCCCACTCTCCAGTACTGGTCCGATAAATCCCCTCTCAAATTTACGGCAAAACCAATTTCAAATCCAGGAATAGTCTTCAAACTTTCTCTGGAGATTCCTCTCGGTCGACTTTGGCGTTCTGCTGTACATATTTCTTACGGACAGGAACATTTCAGAGAGGTATTCGGCTAGCAGTCTGTTTGTTGATAATTGTTGCTATTCTCCACCTAACTGTTCAAATTGTCCAGCTTTAAACCTCAAAACATTTGATCATTTCATTCGTATGATATCATCAAAACACTAGATTCAAATTCAATTGGATTTTCATATCTGGGGCAAATTTTAAACTGATTAGCCAAATTGAATTTGTTTTTGTTCCATGGCAATGCAACTCCAGGTATTTCTTTCAAAACAGTGCTACATTTTTACATGTTCAGCATTCTCTGTGTTTTCGGTCAGTCCTTTCTAGCTTCCTCTTTCTCTAAAAGATGCAGTACACACCTCCATCTTCAAAACACCTTCTCTCTTAAGAAAAAAAAATAGCTTTCATAATGAAAGGACAGCTTTTTTTTCAATTCCTGAAATAAATTATCATGGCATACATGTAACTTTAATGTAATTTCGTAATAACTTATTCCAGCATGTATATTACACTGAATAATTACCAATGTTGTCTATAAATTATCAGATAAGTCCACGATAACGTATCTGCAATTCCATTCTGACGACCTGCAACAATTCATAAATTAAAATTGTAACATAAGACTCCAACAGCATAGATTCATGCTCTTGCATTTAATGTCTTCCGAGAATGTAAGAGGATTGTGATCAATGTACACAAATGTCTCCGACACATTGTTCGTGACATACACATTAAAATTCTATAAGGCAGTAGCAAACTCAATTTTTGTTTTAATCGTGGAGTATTTCCTCTGTTTGAATTTGTACGAGAACTGGCAGTTCAATCACATCATCTTCCTCCTGTAGCAGTACAACTTGAACTCCTGTGACACTAGCATCGATAGCAACTTTGAACGGTTTCGGAAGTTTGGTGTATTTAAAACTGGTGTGGTGTTTAATATTGTGCTTAAGTGGTCGAATGCCTCCTGTGATTTTTCTGTCCACCGAATCTTTATGTTCTTCTTCAGAAAATTTGTTAACGGTGCCAATACACTGCAGACGTTTGGAACAAACTTCTAATTGAATCTGCTTCGTCCCAAGAAGCAAACCACCTCCTTCGTCGATGATGGTCATGAAAATTCCTCGATGGCATTTGTCTTTGCATTCCGTGGGGTCAACTTTCCATGACTGATGTTATGTCCCAAGAATGTCACCTCTGCTTCCGCAAATCCAGTTTGTTTATGTTTACTGCCAGTTTTGCTTCTTATTGTCGTTCAGGGAGCTCTGCCAAATGTTTCATGTAGTCCTGCCAGGACTAACTAACGATGACTACATCATCCAAATGTACTGCACTATTTGTTAACACAGCCACAACCCTGTTCATGATTCTTTGGAATATGGCAGGTGTGTTCTTCATTGCAAAAGGCCTAACTTTGAATGGATATAGCCCATTTGGGGTTCCAAATGCAGAAATGTCTTTCACTCTCCCTGATAAAGGTATCTGCCAGTAACGATGCAGTAAGTCCAACTTGTTGATGTAACTGAATCGTCCAACCTTTGAGATACAGTCCTTCAGTCTCCGTATTGGATTTGAGTCCAATTTTGTAACAGTGTTGATCTTCCAAAAATTCACACAAAATTATCGAGTCCCGTCTGGTTTGGGAACTGAGACGATCTAAGAATTCCACTTGCTGTGGCTCAATTTATTGATATCCTCACTGTGCATGGGCTCCAACTCGTTCTGGAGCTGTCTGGAATTGAAAGGATTAAGCGGATAGGGGGTCTCTTTTATCATAACAGTATTCCCTACATCTACTTCATTTGCAATAACATTAGTCCTCCGCATCTGATTCTTATGTACGTTCTCACTCTGCAGTAACAAAGCTTTCAATTCTGTTCTTTGCTCCTAAGACAGTTAGTTTGCTAACCTAACCCACTCCTTAAGGACTCCTTCATTTTTCAACACAATTTGAGGCACATCAAAATCCACAATGTATGGATTTGATTCCTCACTCTTCGGGGCAGTAACAAGCGCGTCTTTCTCCAGTTTTTCTCTCATGTATAATACGGTTTCAAAATGTTCACATGGCATAACCAATATCGTTTCTTTCCTATCTGGCATCTTTACCAGATATTTCTCCTGACTCTCCTTTTTCTCAATTTCGTAGGGAGCATGAAATCTGGCTTTGAATGGATCTCCTGTAATGATTAACAGTAATAACACGTAATTTCTGGGGAAAATGTCACAATTTCTGTATTTTTAATCTGCCACCTGCTTCATTCTATGCTGTGTTCTGTTTAAGTGCTGTTTCGCTACCTCACCTACACGATTAAAGTTCTCCATCACCTCCGATACAAAACCTAAGTGTGAGATATCCGAATTTGGTCCTGTCAATTGCTCTTGAATTAATCTCAACAGGTCTATCACTGCATGCACGAATATTGACTCAAAGGGAGTAAACTGAGTATATTCGTTTGGGGCATCTCAAATGGCAAACATAACAAATGGGATATCTTCGGATAATCCTGACAGTCTGTACTCAATATGGTCTTCAAGGTCTGATGCCGTCTTTTCCATGGGATTGAGGTTGCTAAGCAATTGTTTTAATGTGCTGTATACATAAACTATTGATAAACGCCTTAAACAGCCAAGCAGTAAAATTAGACCCTTGTCCCTATTGAAACTCTCTGGGGATCCCCAATGACGAAAGCTACTAACATCGATATAACCATTTTCGTCTTGACATTCCGGAATGGAAGTGTATCTGGAAATCTGTTCGACACATCCATTATGGTTAACAAGTACTTGTTTCCATATTTAGTTCTCGGGAGGTGACGTACACAATCAGTAATAACCAGCATTAAATGTTCTTCGAATGCGGAATTTGGCAAGATAGGTGCTGATTTATTTCTGCCAGTGGCTTACATACTATTTGGCATGTATACCACGTATAGCAAAAGTTAACCACGTCCTTGTGCATTCCATGCCAATAAAGTATTTGTACCTTAGCCTGTGTCTTTCCCGCCCCTTGGTGACCACCTGCAGGTAGTTCATGGGCTACCCATAACACATCTGTCTGTATGCTACTGACAACAAACTGGTGCACGTCTGCCCATTTCTCCTCTGCACTAACCTGCCGTGTCTCCATTTCCGTCTTGGGATTCGATTTCAGGAAATAACTCTCAGGAATATTCTCTGCCTTCTTTTTGGAGTACACATCTGCATGCATGTGCTGTATCATCTTGTCTTTCTGTTGCAAGTCCCTTCGGTCTGTCCCTCTGCCTGTTCAGGTTTTTTTTTCTGAAATGTTTACATCAAACAGGGTGTCCACGAACTGAAACTCAAGTCCTTCATCTTTCTGTTTGTTTTTGTTGCTTCGTGATTGGACTTATAATATTGCGATCTTGTTACTACACTGCCTGGGAAAATACCAAGATTTTTTAAACTCCTAAGTTTCTTGGTTTTCATGCGTTTCTGCGCAGCAAGGGGTGTCAATCCAACGTTTGACCCTGCTAAATAATTCCCAAGAACAAACTGGATTCCTGGAACTGACACTGTGTCAATCACTCCCACTGTAACTTCCCCAGTCTTGAGTTGGCAGTCCAACCTGATCTTACATCGGGAGAATTAAATTGCTGTACATCCATCCCACAAATTATCACACAACTGGTAACAGGTCAGGAAGAGTGCAAATTCGCTCATCTCTTACTACTAGTGACTGATTGTATCCTTTATCTCTGAAAATTCTAACATATTATCCTTCTCCCGGTTCCTTCGGAGTAAAATCTACCCACAGAGGCGAATTCTTTGTAGAGACCAACTACTAACTTCATACCCAGCCCCTGCTAAGGCTGTGTACTCTCCTGCAACACCTTGGCTATTCTTGGAGCACTGATGTCACTGGTTTAGTTTCTTTTCACAAACCTTTTCCCACCTTGCCTTTCTTTAACAACCAGCACTGTGAATGTACGTGTCCCACCTTCTGGTAGTGAAAACAATCTTTCCCAGTGCGCTTCTGAAACGACCAGCACTGTAATTTTCTGTATCTCATTCCATTACAGAGAAAAGACCTGAGACATTTCATCTCCTTTTCACACTCTTAGTCTTCTTTAACCTGTGGTAAACATTTACTACTATTCTCTACTCTTTGTTTCGTCATGTAGGATCTCACCTTCTCCCAACCTCTTTCCCTAACAGGACGAAATTCTGGCAGGAAGCTTGTCTTCTGAACCAAAATGTAATCAACTTTTAATTCTGCTGGCCTTCTCACATTCTGAAGTCTCTGTTCCCCCACATAAATTCTTATCATAGCTGGATGTGATTTTTTTTAAACTCCTCCAGCAGAATAATCCCTTTTAGAGCCTTATAGATATTACCTATCTTTAAGGCCTGCACCCCTCTATGAAAATGAATATCTAATTCTTTCAAACTCAAGATAAGACTGTCTTGGTTCCTTCTTTATGTTTCTGACCTGCTGTCTATACACTTCTGGTACTAATTCATCAGAACAAAAAATGGCCTGCCTGACCTCTTCATGACCTCTTGACGCCTCATCTGAATGCCTCAATTGGTCTGTCGAGCAGTTTTTTCTGAACTAGCGTCTTTCAAAATCCCCAGAACGCCCCATCTGTCAAGTCAACATTTCATATGAAATAAAGAAAACTTCGACGACTTCCTCATCAAAATATGGCAGAATTTTGACATATTTGTATATATCATAAGCTTCTCTTTTAATCTCCATTCTGCTCTCTTGACTTAACTGACTAACTCATAATTTCCCAAGTCCAAATTCCCTCTTTCTTTGCACAGCTAAGAATCTTCTCCCTCTTTCTTGCTTCCTTTCCTCTCACTCTCTTTGCTCAGCTAAGAAGTTTCTCTCTCTTTCCTCTCCCTCTTTCTCTCTTCTTAAGGGCATTTAAATGGTCATTGCCATAGACTTATGGATGAAAATGTAATTGTGTGGTACAGACGGGCTTCAGATTGGTTTCACAGGTCGGCACAACATCGAGGGCTGGACGGACTGTACTGTTTGTCATTTTTATAAACAACCTGTATGACGGCTCCATGCTCTATGACACTAACTGCCAAGTGTTTAATTCTACTAAACCTTTCTTATCGTACCTCAATCTATTCAAATTTGCCCAAATCACAGGCTGGATCTGTCTAAATGAATTCAAATCACAGACGAAAGCCCCCAGATTCTTACGAGATTGTGTAAACACCACTGCTAATTTAAAATCGACATCCAGAGAAGCTCACCTTCCACCATAATCTGTTAAAGTTTGAGATACAGAGAATTATTGCAATGGTCACTAGTTAAAGTAAAAATCAACTTTTTTTAAAAAAATCCAACAGAGAATACTAAAACCAATAACTATTTACAGCTCCTTTCTCTTAAACCTACATTTTCCACCTTCTCTAACACTGGTCTGATAAATTCCCTCTTATATTTATGGCAAAATTAATTTCAAACCCAAGCATAGTTGTTGGATATCGAACTTTCTCTGTAGACTCCTGTCGGTCGACTTTGGTGTTTTGCTGCACCAATTTCTCACCGACAGGTATCTTTTAGAGAGGTATTCGCCGAGCAGTCTGCTTGTTTGTGTTCTTTGCTGTTCTCCCTCTAAATGTTCAAAATGTTTGGTTTTATACCCGTAAACATTGGTTTGATGTCATGAGAACACTAAATTCGATTGGATATTGGTATCTGTGGCATAATTTAATATTGTTTTTGTTCCATGGCAGCACAATTTCACCTATTTGTTTCAACCAAGTGTGACATTTTTAACTTGGTTGGCACTCTGTCCTTACAGTGAGTCCTTACTCGCTTTGTCTCTCTCTTAAAAACACAGTGCATACTTAGGATTTCAGAAGATTTTCATCATCATTGATGGTCCTTCACAGATGTGGAAGACTATCTTCCATTCTCGGGTTGAGTCCAAAGGTGGTTGCACAATTGGATGCGGCTATTAAAGGACTTCCACTCTTGGAGCAAAAGACAGTATTGGGAAGAGGTTGGTGGGGGAATTGGTGTGGCAGCACGCTCTTAGTGCAGTTTGTGCCTGGCTTCCGCATTTTACCAATGATAATTCTCAAAGTGCTTGATACCTTCCCAGATGCAGTTTATCAAACTGCAATTTATCAAAGGTAATGTAATATAATTATCCTAATGGTACACTTACTATAGAAAGGCATCTTATGACGTTTCTATTTTGCTGACGTGTCACCCTTGGTCAGCTTTCAAATAATTTAATGTTCAATTTAACGCTTTGAATCAAACAACGAATAGGTTATCTCAAACTGAAATTGACGATTTTGGAGCATTGATTGCAGGTATCATTATGACCGTTTGCACATATGCAGGCATCATCTGCATTCTATAACATACTGAATGCCAGTGGTTGAAGTGAGTCCCTGTGTGCAATTGTCCAGAGGAGTACAGGCTAGGTACGTGGGAAATGTAACGTTACAGGGATAGTGGGGGAAAGGGAACCATCTATATTGGATGCTCATAGGATGTTCAATGTAAGCTCGACGAGTTAAACGACCTGCTCCCACACTGTAGGGATGCTAAGAACTTACGATGCCATATTTTAAAATATAGAGAGTAAGCGGAAGATCGGCACATCTTAAAACCATGAGAAAAAGAAACAGGTCCCTCAAATCGGATCCAACATTCTATACGAACACAATTTCCAAGCTATCTTGGCCATTCTCTTTCGTAAATTCTACATGTAGATTTACTTCCAAGATGACTTTTCTGATTCTTCACATACACAACCCATCATCTTTCCATACCTTCTTTCTTATGATTAACTATTATGCATGCCTTTAAAATTAATCGCACCAGTGACCTCATATCTCATTTATTAATCTCTTATACTTTCGAGCTAAGGTAATGTAATATAATTATCCTAATGGTACCCTTACTATAGAAAGGCATCTTATGACGATTTTATTTTGCTGACATGTCACCCTTGGTCAGCTTTCAAAACATTTAATGTTCAATTTAACGCTTTGAAACAAACAACGAATAAGTTATCTCCAACTGAAATTGTGTAGTTCATCATGATAAATTAGCCATACTGCAATGGTTGCACTGTGACAGAATTTCACGTCTAGTTTTTGGAAGGGTGAAAAAATGCAGAGTACATAAGTTAAATTAAATTAAATTAATTAAAATTAAATTAAACTATTAAATTAAATTAAATTAAATTATGAGGCATAACTACAGAACTCGCTAAGACCAGAGAATGGAGTTACTATCGTGGTCACTGAAGGTGATATGCAATAGCATTAATCAAACAATATACTCATTAAGAAGGAAAAGCTCTGAGATGAATACATTATCCAGACATGCGCAATGGAATTAGGGATTCAAAGTAATTGAGATTAAATCTATATAAATCTGCATGCAATCGAATTATTATTTGGTTTGACAGACTTGCAGAACAAACTAGCCGAGAATACATTTTTTTTTAAACTGAAAGTCTGGAAATAAATATTCAATGTTCAAAACGCATTTTATTTACATATGTCAGTTGACCAAGTAATTCTGTCGCACTTTAATGGATCATTGTCAACAGATGATTGCATTCCTACAGCAGTATGGGTTACTGATATCTCCCCTCTCAAATCGTCTAGCAAGCTTTTTCACTTGCATCAAAGCAGCCGTAAATTCTCAAACGATTGAAACGAAATGAAACACCTCGCATCAGCTCGGTGTCAGAGTTCAAACAAAAATGTAGGCCTAGTACTTTTGAACTGGAAGTCTCAATTTCTGAAATTGAGGCACTCGGTCTAAAAATGAAAATGCTGCAACACACACTACTCATGTAACAGCCTGACTTCCTCATTTGCTTAGGATAATGACTGAAAGACAAGTTGGACAAAACAGAATTACCATCAAGAAACAGGTCCCGTCTTTCTGAAAGAATGGTCGAGGCACAGTGGTCTTTAGTCAGGACTTAGCTGGTCTCGGAGACCAACACTGCCTCTGGTCGCTATGACATGCATAATGTTTTAAAGGTAAATATGAGCATGGAAACCACCTACTTATTTTAAGTTATCACTGAACCCTTAATCCACCGAACAGCTGATGAATTTGAACACTTTCATGTTGAGTGCCACTTGGATGAAGCACCGAGTTAAGGAGGCTGTCTGTACTCTGTCTGGATTACCTCACTATCCATCTCCAAGAATGGTTTCACAAATCCACGACCAATTTAAATAGCCAAGTTCCAGAAGACATACTGGATAAATAATACATGAGTTGACGTGCAGCAGGTGATGAAGTCAAAGCATTCCTGTTTTCATTCTCAATAAAATTCATGCAGCATATGCATTTGACCACGATAGTAGTAGTCAAACAGGTCACCACACATTACTTATGACACAAAGTGCCACGATGAAATTGAGAATTCATTGCATCAAGCTGTATGGCTCTACTTCTATTATACATGACAAAGATTTTGATAAGTTCTTCCTACTCAAGACTGGACATCCATGAGTTAACGTGAGCCGAATTCAATATCATAATCTGAAAACATTTTCCAGATACAACATTGCAATGAAACTTGTGATTAACCCTGGTAGAATGAAGAGTGCAGGAGAAAATTGCAGGAAAAGCAGAAAAAAAATTCATCCTATTGAAGCTGTAACACAATACACCGTAGTGCAGAAGCAGTTAGTTATCGACAAAGGTAAACTGTACCAAAACTTTAGGATCAGACGTACTTTTGCAGTCCAGCACTTCCGGTCACGTACACTAGAAGCAATTGATCAACTTAATGAAGGACAAGATTCAGTTAACCACAGACTCAATAACAAGCTGTACCAATACATCAGTGCATAACAGAAGCAGAATCATTTGCAAAAATCTTCAACGAGTAGTGGTCAGTAAACGTTCCAACATATCTTCCTATGGTAATCCTTACAATTTCAAAATCTGGTGTTCAGCAAGTTCGATTCACTCCGTCTGGCAGCAAGTCACATGTGCAAAGGCTGGATGCAAAGCGTATGCAACTGGCAATACTGTATGGATAATTGTGAGAGTAATGCTCATGAGCCGACCATGCCTCTCAGCGAGATGCAGCAAACTGTATAACATTAGAATCTGTCTGACATAGTGGAATTTCGCCCATGCACATCATGTACAGAAAAACAAGAGACATCCTTCCTGCCAATTGCCGACCAAACAGTCTGCTCTCAGTATTACAGAAATTGAAAGAAAAGCCACCAAGATTGTTCTCAATGAGCTATTGTCTAATAATATATTCACTGACACTCCTTTGGGTTGCACCAGGACCAATAAAATCCTGAGCTTGTTCCTGCTTATGAGGGTAACACGTTCTACATAATCTATTTGGCATTCAGCAGGACACCTGAAAAGGTTCCACATGGGGTGTTGATTACGTAAGTAAGAGCCTGTGGATTCACAGAAATTTGGCAAGATGGATACAGAATTGATTGAATAGTAGGAAAAGTCTCACAATGTGATGAGTTGGTCGGCAATTTTATGACTGGAAGCCTGTGACGTGAGGAGTTCTACAGGGATCAGTGTTGGGGCTCTTGCTGTTGGTACTACATGTAAACGAGTTAGATTTGGATGTTGGAAGCTTGACCAGTAACTTTGCGGAAGAAACGAAAACTTTTAGATGGCAAACAATGATAACGACAACCTTAGGTTAACGAAAGCTTGTTTGTTGGGCAGATATGTGTCAAATGGATTTCAATCCAGATAAGAACAAGGTGATGACATTATGCAGGTGAAATGAGGCAAAGGGATATTTGCTGAATTACAGAACGCCTGGAATCACAGAGAATCAGAAGAATTGCAGCTGTGCACGTCCACCAGTCCCTTTGGGCCGCACAGGTAGCTTGGAGGAAGGGGGTGGCGAAGTGATTAAAGAGTGGTCAAGAATGCATGTGGGATAATTATTTTTATTAGCCAAGAGCTGGCGTTGAACAGAAAGTAGGCAACGTGGGGATTTTATAAAAACAGCTACCCTATTGCGGGCAGTTATGAAAATCCATAATACCTGCAATGTCATTGCACTGGATAGGCTCGGGAGGAGATTTAGAATAATGTTGCTTGCACTGGGGAGGTTTGGTTTTGATGAGAAACAGGGTATAGATACGAGGGGGGCATGATTGAGATATATAAACGCATAGGGGCATAGACAGGATGCACAGGAAAAAGAAAATCCCTTGATGGAGGGCCAACAACTAGAGGGCAGGACACTGAGAGACTATGTAAGGACTTTTGTTTCTCCAGAAAACTGTGAGAATCTGAAAATTGCTGCCTGTAAGGGTGGCCAAGGCAAACAGTCTTTAACATTCAAGAATTATTTAGGTGTACACAAGCCATGCAAAGCTTTGTAAGGTTATAGGTTAACAACTGAAATTATGACTGAAATAGGAAAGTATTTGAACTTTAGATTCGCGTCTTGCATCAATTAACATACTGCATAATCCCCAGTATTTTCACATCAACCACCACACACAGCCAAAGAGTGTGAGGAATATAGCAATTTATCATGACGAAACCACCGCCAAGTACACTTAGACTAGATGAGTGATACAGTAGAGAATAAAATGAGTCCACATTAGTGGCACCACGTTATTATGATCCATTGGAGTAGCATGCCGTAACTGAAGACATGATTTTCCCGAAGTTGTATCAAGTGACTTTTTAAAGACCTACTCTGTACACCAATTTAGCCGACTTGCAGATCAAAGTTGATGCATTGTTTGGACTACGTTTATGTACTTCAAAATAATTCAATTAACTATAAGTAATTATAATTCAGTTTCAGGAAAACATCTGTAAACCATCGCTATATAACATAATTAGCTTCAAATCTAACTCACATATGCTTTCATTGTACTGACACCTCACAGTAAATGTGGGAAATAAATCTTTGTCAGAGGCAGAGAAACGTATTTCCAACATCCTCCTTTCATTAAAAAAAATGATTTTCCTGTGATCAACTTATGTTATCTGGTCGTGTGCGCATGTCAGATATCTCCAGCCACAATTGCAGTTCACTTTCGGTATCAAATTCGTTGCTGTGAAATTATGTGCGAATTATTGTAACTTCTTTTTCGTGAAAAAAACTTTCCTTCTAATTGCAGTCCGACATTTTTTAGAAACACAAAAGTATAAAATAAAACCCTTCTTATTATATCCAAATAATTCACGCTCTTCACTGTCGAAGCAAAGTCACAGAAATGTATTGTAAGGGAAACATGCATTACAATAGTTCAATGAAACTCCGCAGGCACTACATTCCAATTTTTTTAAAAAAATCAATACCATCAGGAAGCAAATGAATATCTGATGTGCACCAAAATCTCCATCTAGAGCAGAGGTCCGGCTCCAATTACACATAATCTTGACATAGTAACATCACCATCCCCTGATAGTCGCTGAGGCAAAATCATGCAAGACCACACCACGAGACCCACATAAAATAGACAGCAAAAATAAAAGCAATAGTCCCACCACAACTTCTGAATTTCAGTTACCCATAAAGGAGAAACGCTGGCCGAAACGGTGAAGCCCACATTCACTGAGTGAATTGGATTTTTTTCAATATGAATGTAGAAACCAAGAACCAGTGTCAGATTCGTGGTGACATTGGCAGATAAGACTGGGTGTGCATCCTGTCTTTAAAATAATGATTTGTCTTCAATTTCGATTAACACTGTTGAAATTGTAAATAATTAAGTGTGTTTAATATTCGTTGTAATGGAAGAATTCGACATAATGTGAGTAACTTACAGTTAACATCAGAATAGAGAGCATAGGTTTAGGGTGAGAGGGGAAAATTTTGAAATGGACCTGAGGGGCAATTTTTTCAAGGAAAATGTGGTATGTGATGCGTGTATGGAATGAGCAGCCAGAGGAACTGTTGGAGGCTGATACAATTACAACATTTAAAACACATCTGGATAGATATATAAATAGGACAGGTTTAGAGAGATGTCGTCAAAGTGCTGGAAATGTATTAGATTAGATAAGGATGTCTGGTTGACATGGACGATTTGGACGAAGGAGTCTGTTTCAGTGCTTTCAATCTATATGACTCTGTGGTTCTAAGTCAAACAAGGAAGCTTGGCCAAATGGCATGCTACACGTCCATGTCCAGCGTGACCAAGTGTTAAAACATTTGTGTTCAGTTACAGCTGCTGGAAATCTGCGTTTCAAGTCTCAACGATGCTGAAACCAGCATACACTATACCAACCATGAGTTCTTCTTCTATTGCACGCACACACAGGTTGTCAGGGTGGAAGGGAATAGAGCAAATAGTTAACAGGAGTCCGAAATGAAAGAAAGAAAATGCTCACCCTACGGCTGTTGGAGAGATTGTTTCTCAGGCGAAGACATCGAGAAATATGCCCACATATGCAATGGCTCAACTACACAGGGGTGGGAGAGGAACGAATCGTACTGAGAAGGTAAGGAGAAAAGTGTGGAAATAATAGTAAAAGGTGAGTATTTCACAAAACAATTTGGCAATTTTATTGATGCAGGTTTAGCACCAGGATAATTTGTTACATCCCTTTTCCCGGTTGAAAATTGTCACAAGATGTCCGCAAGTCATTCTGAAGATGCTGGAGAGAGGTGGGGTGGGGAGGAAAGAGTGAGAAGATCAGCCAAAAACAAACAGAGGAATCAAGTTGAAGGACTGATTTAGAATATTGAGTAAGTGTGATCGATTCTGGGAAAAAGCAAGTTGGACATGTTTCAACTTAGAACCAGAACCAATATGTTTGCAGGGTAATACTTTTCTTCACGTCCGTGTGAGTGGAATCGAGGGCAGGAGACTGGAAACCAGTGCAAAGAGAGAAGAATGAATGCTAAAGATCTAAATGTATAAAGAAATCAAGCAAGATAAGTTGTAGTAGGGCTAGCACGTTTTTAAAAATCTGAAAATAAGCATCTGTAAAAATGATTTATCTCAACTGCATGCAAATATGCACCGTCTAATTAAATTAAGGTAGCTAAGTTAATAGCATACGTAGTTGTAAACAGATATAATACCTCTGTGACTATGGATCCGAATGCAGTGTGATATAGCCTGAGAACTAAACAGTCTAACATATTCAATATTTAGGAAAGTTTGACAAAGAGGGAAACGAGAAAAAAGCTTTTGCTAGTGAAAATACAAATCATTGTATACACAAACAGAAGTCAGAACTGAGGAAGAGTTATCGGATCAGAAAAGTAACATTGATTTCTCTATTCAGATGCTGCCAAATCTACTGTGCTTCTGCTCCAATATCTTTTTAATATTTCTAACTTACAGCATCTACATTTGTTTTGGTTCTTATAAATTATGTGTAGAAGAGTTAATGCAGAAAAACTAGTTGTCAAGATAT
The DNA here is from genome assembly GCF_047496795.1 of Chiloscyllium punctatum. Taxonomy (NCBI): domain Eukaryota; kingdom Metazoa; phylum Chordata; class Chondrichthyes; order Orectolobiformes; family Hemiscylliidae; genus Chiloscyllium; species Chiloscyllium punctatum. The sequence goes on along the minus strand of NC_092768.1, from coordinate 2,891,390 downwards.
TCTGGGTATTACTAAGAAGTAGCAACAGGTAGAAAACGTTAGAATTTGTCTCCACGCCCTCAAATTGTACTGTTATGGAAGGGTGTTACGCTGAATGGGAAATTAGACATCCATGGAGGAAGAGTGTTTCAGCATTTGTAAGAAGTTTTAATGTAAGTATTAACTGACAAAACCGTGTTTGCAGTCATATTCATTCAGGTGAATTATTGCATCTGTAAAATATTGCTTTCTTTTTCAAGTAGGAACCAACTGAAGAAGAAGCTATCTGAACGTTGGTTCTGGTCCATGAAGTGTTTACTTTATAATATTTTAAAAGGTCCGACATAGAAAAAAAAAATCCAACTTAATATTAAAGAATTGATAATTGTGATTGAATGGGAATTGAACCGAACAAAAACCAATGTCCTAAGTTTAGTCAATGGAAACAAGAAATTTATGAGGTGTGAGTTGGCTGTCAGATAATTTGTCATTTCTGTACAGGGCATGAAGGTAAATAAGCAATGGTTAATATATATTTCAGGTAGTGGGAAGCATCAGTACGAGAGGGAGGACCTCTTTGATGACACTTACCACTTCTTTTGCAGCAGGCACAGCTGGAGGCTGTGGGCAGATATGCTTCTACCTCAACTGGAAGGACCCATTTCATTTTCTAATGACTGATTTATTTTTCCCCAAAAGAGAAAGCAATCTGATTTTAACTATTTAAATTGATTAATTCTCCTACACTGACAAAGCCAACATAATGTATCCTTAATACCTGGAACGAAATAATCAATACAAGACCTGTCGGTCATAACACATGCAATTTGCTTTTGGTTTGCAAACCATGTCAAGAACCAATAATATGCCAGTGTCCAAAGAAAAGTAGTGTCAAAATTTACCACAATCCCTACTTTGAAATACGCCTGCAAAGTACAGCTTTGAGAGATATAATTGCCTTGGCTACTTCTTGGAAATAAACTCATGGAAGGTAAAGACTTTGCAAATAATGTCGTTTCTATATTGTTGGATAACATCTGCTTTCAGTCATTTTCAGGGGATGGAAATCGTTCAGATAAATTTAGTAAAGCATCATGGTTCCCACTGCTGATTTTTTTACTCAGAATATTTCGACCTATGTATTCATGTTGCTAAACATATTCCAAATCTAATTAGCTGCACTGAAGCAATTCAAATAAAAGCAACAAATACATTTGCCAGTGGAGTGGTATTGCCATTTCTTGATCAGAAATTCGTAAAATAGGATAACCCAGAAGGATCACAGTGTTGGTTATGAGTTATCAAAATGCGTTTCCTTTTCCAATTTGACTGACACTTTTATTTCTTCCATGCGAGTGCCACCGCCCACACACGCCATGACCACCTTTGCCTCTCAATGCACGCCAACCCATTATAACTAGCATTGAAATTTTAAAGGTATTATGCTGATTCGTGTGCAAACAAGAATTTTCATACATTACTTCCCTGTCCTTCATGAGCTTATAATTGGGTAATTGCACAGCGTGAAGTCCAGGAGATAAAAAAAAACAACTGGAAGAACGTAAGCAATAGATAACATTGGAAACACAGATATTTTGAAACAAATTAATTGGCTAATTTGACAGGCATCCTATGTGGGGGAGAAAAAGATTACTCAACTTGCAAAGATGTTTAATCAACTTAAATAAAATTCATATATGAAGAATAGCAAGAAGTGTTGATGCCACAGTAGAAAAAAAGAATCGGCCAGAGAAAAATATATTACAATCATTTGTCTACATTAAATTACGTTTGGTATTACATTTTTACAGCAGCCTGAAATGAATCAAATTAGGCTCCTTGTGCCCGAGTACGCTGCTAGGCTGTTATGTTTTGATTCCATGCAATTAGAAATTGTCACCGATCATGCTCCTGCACTGCAAGTTACCACGTGGAAACAAAATTAAAATTTTAACCTGTAGAATTAATTTCTGGTTGGATATAAAACTGGTCACAAATATTGACTAACTTTTACATGAAAATGGAAAATTTGTTTTGAATATATGTCAAGTTGTTTTAACAGATAAATAGCTCACTATTTAAAACAAATCATTGCAAAGTAATTGTTCATTCAACAATCTATTTTTTCCTTATGAACGAATAGAGAAATAATAGTTGTTATTTTCTGACCTCATTGCACTTTTTTTTATTTCAGTGGAAACAATTATGCAATTGAGAGGTGAGTACTTTCGAAATAGTTCATGCTCTGTGGATATTAATCACGTTGAGTAGTATCATCCACACATTGATTAGAAATGAAAATTAAAAATCAATCATTTATAAACAAATGAGTTAGCATCTTTATTTACTATGGTTTAGCAATGATGTACACTAGCACGCTGATAGTGGGGGACATAATGGCTGCTTTATGAATAATTTCATACAACCAACCATTTTTATGACAACGTATCAAATGGCCCTAGTAAGTTGCATCAATCGCTCACTGAAACATTAATTGTAATTTTAATTTGACAATGCTTTTGAAAATGTAAAAAAAAAAATCACACAACACCAGGTTATAGTCCAATAGGTTTAATTGGAAGCACTAGCTTTTGGAACGCTTCTCCTTCATCAGGTGGCTGTGGAGTATGCTAGTGTTACAATGTTAATATTGAAAATGTTAATATTCAAAACCATATGGCATTGCCGATTGAAGTATGTTCTATGTGGCAAACTAATATGTTGCTGTGACTAATATGTTGCCTGTGAGCTGTATATCCTGATCTTCACTGGGTTATAATTAAAATGGAAGGTGACAAAAATAAATCAAGTCGATCAATTCTTCGACACAATACTAATTCAGATTATTCCAAATCGTTGATTGGGAAAAATAGAATGCATTACGAATCTAAGAAGCAGGCATGAATGATTTTTTGCCAAGAGGCTTGACAGAGTAATATGCAAGTTACATTTATTTCACAAAATTCTGTCATGCTACTGAGGTTGAGCAGAAAACGAAAGCTGATTATTGCGGGATCTCTGCATTTTCACTTCATGTGGAGCTGTATTTTCAGAATCGTAATGATTATATAGAAGATTCGATTACAGAAAAGAATGGTCCAAACAATTGAAGATGAGCAAAATCATTAAGCTGATGACAGTTGACTTTCAGTCAACTTACAGAATAGTCATAATGTCAATAGTCTAGGATTATAAAAACATTGATAGTTGTGGACATTGACTCAATGTCAGATGACGAAGTTTGAAAGAGTTTTAAAAACATCTGGACTTAAAGTTAGATTTGAAGGAGACCCTTTATGTATTCGAATTATCACCAAACAAAAAAATCTGTTCATGCAGAAGCATCACCTAAGGTCCACCTCCAACAAGGGACAATTTAACCTTCAACTGTTGACGTTCAATGATACAGCAGTCATTACATCCCCCACCATCAACATACTAGTGTACATCATTGTTCAACCATGACCTACTGCTACTATCGCTAGATTATTAATCCAGAAAGTCAGCTAATGTTCTCAGGACCCGCGTTCGAATTCCACTAAAACAGATGGTGGAATTTTAATTCAAATTTTAAAACATCTGGAAAAGAGTATCTATTGATCACGATGAAGTCTTTTTCAATTGTCAGAAAGTTCCACCTGGTTCACTAATGTCCTTCAGGGAAGGAAATCTGCCATTTGGCCTACACATGTCGCCAGACCCACCGCAATGTAATTGGCTTTCAATTGCCATCTGAAACGAGCGAGCAAGACATTCAGTTGCATCAATCCCTACAATGTCACAACGAAATGAAACTGTATGGATCACCTGGCATCGAGCGAGGCACTAGAAATGACAACAGATTACAGCAGTTCAAGAGGGCAGCTCAGCACCAACTTCGCTAAAATGATTAGGGAGTGGCAAAAAAGTGCTGAGCGGCCAGCGAGTCCCGCAAATGATTTTGTCTTTAAAATTTGGCCACAAGCAGAACTGCATTCGCTATATAGATAATGATGTCAGGTCAGAGGCTAGGGATTCATTGTTGAGTAAATCACCTGCTTTTCACCAAAGACTGAACGATGTAAATATCAGACGTATAGTGGTTATCAGTGCTGTCTCACATCACTAGGAACCTGGGTTCAATTCCAACTTTAGGCGACTTTCTATGTAGATTGTCCACACTCTCTTCGTATCTGCATGGTTTCATCTGGGTACACCGATTATCTCCCATAATCCAAAGATGTGCACATTGGCTGGATTAACATTTGGAAATGTATAATTACAGAGATGGGGTAGTCTGGGTGGAAAGCTCTCCGGAGGGTCATTGTGAACTGTAGGGCTTCCACGGCTAGGGATTCAACGATTCTGTTCTGTCATTACCTGGATAGGTGCACGCCCATCTATATTCAACAACAGGCAGAAAGTAAGCACTTTGATTGACAACCTAGTGCCACTTTCCAATATTAATTTTCACCACATTCAATGATAACGGAAGCCATATGTTCCCTCAAAAAAAATGAATGGCAGCAACTCCCCAACTTTATTTCTACATGAATTTTCGAACTACCAAGCTCTTTCTACAGGAACGATAGGGCAGCTCATTCGTGGAAACTCCACCACATGCGATTATCCCGTCAAACCACAATTCATCCTGATGTGGAATGATAAAACCCTCGTTTAAAAGTCTCCGACTGAGCATCTAATACCTCCTTTCCAGACATCACTATGGCTGTCCTTATCCATGAAAGAAAGCAAATTTTGAAGCACAATAACAGTTTCTTCAGGCCATGTGCGGAGAGCATAAATACTGTTCTCGATTCCTACACAGAACAAATGAATTTTTAAAAAGTACTTAATCTCTCATCATATTTGTGATCATATTTCACTTCGACAAGCAGGACACTGCTGACAGTTATAATTTCCTCCTCCAATTTCGCAGTAGACATTCTATGCATGATTCAAAATTTTTCAGAATGCCAAGTGTCAATGCGAAATATTTTAATTGACCTTTAGCTTGAAATAGTTCGTTGAAGCTATGGAATTGACCATTTTAATATAAAATCGTCATTTTGTTTAGTCAAAATTCAAGTAGAGAGTATGAACATAATACTTTATGCCTTTCTCCTCAGACCTGAAAGCAATTACGGAAAGTTTAGGTAAAGAAATACGTCTCTATAGTTTGGTAGTACCATTTCAACATTGCCAAATTTGACCAAAAGATCTGCTTTCTTTCTAATTGATTCTATGACTGTATGATCTTATACAGTCTTTTGACTTGCACTCATCAAAAGCAAAATTATCACCTTTTCAAACAAGCAAAACGGGTTCTGTGAGATCTACAAGTTAACATGGGCTGGCTGCGAGAAAGAATGTAGAAAAGAAAGGTAATGTAGATTTCCCAATTGAAAGGAAATTTGAAATAAATGAAATGTTAGGCTTATGAATAGAATCCAACTTATTTTGGCTTTGCAAGCGTGTGCTGATTTACCATGGCTTTACCTTACCCAACAAAAGCAACGGAAGACTTTTTTTGTGCAGTCATATCAGGAATAATTGGTTAATTGGTTCAAACGTAAGTCTTCTCCTGTCATTGTTAACAGTTGTTCGCCATCAGACCACACTTACAATTAAAATAAAATGAGTTCTATACTCTAAGGTGTGATTCAGCAATTAGGAAGCACTTGAAAAAAACCTGAAAATGTAAACTTTTGAACTAAAATATCATCTTCAGTAACATGCCAGATGGATAAAATAGCTTTGTAAAGTTTGCTAAAAGCAACGCATTAAACATATCTGTGGAGGGGGCTATGTTCCCATTTTTACACACACACACACACACACACACACACGTCGCAAGCAAAAACTAATCATATTATGAGATGAAATATAATGAAAAATTGCTTTATAGAGTCTTTGAAAATATACAATAAATGCTGTGGTTTGAGTTTCTAGTACGTTTGGATAATGCCACTGGAAATCAGATTAATTCCAGCAGCCAAAACGTCTTGAACCTTCAAATCTTTGGAGCTAAATTCAGAGTAAGACCACTTGTTCAGGAGCCTTAAAGAGTGCTAAACATCAAACATCACGTCAGAACTTATAATGAAGTTGACAAGGCTACAATGCCTGTCTCAGACGACTTCCTCAATCATATGATATACGCAGTTCAGATGATTGAGGACCAGAATATATATTCCTGTGTCGAAGAAGGGGATGTTTCGATAGTTGATGCAGCATGGTCGACTTGCCTTCATAAATTGTTTTTTTTTTCCTGTCTGAATTTGAATGGATTAAGCTCCTTTGTGTGGACTGTTCTTTTTACTCCGAAGTCTGCAGCATTCATTTATTTCGAAGATTTATTTTCATATCCATTCATGGAAAGTGAACATTGTTGGTTGGCCACCATTTACTGCTGATCGCCAGTTACCCTTAAGAAGGTGGTGATGACCTGTCTTCTTGAACCGTTGCTGTATATCTGCTGCAGTTGATCCACAGTGACATTATGGAGGGAATTCTGGAGTTTTCACCCAGCGACAATGAAGGAATGATGGTATATTGCCAAATCAAATGATTGCTAACTTAAAATGGAACTTCCAAGTGGAGAAGTTCCCATATATTGGGTTCCTTTTTACTTCAAGATGGAAAACGTCATGATTTGATAGGTGCTATCTGAAGATCATTGATAAATTTCCTCAAAGCGTCTTGAAGTTTGGGAACACTGTTGCTACTGAACGTTGGTGATTTAAGGTGTGGATCCATGTGCTATAATGCTTTTTCCTGGATTCTACTAAGCTTCTTGAGTATTATTGGAGCTGCACTCACCCAGTTAAATGGGAAGTATTCTAATGCACTCCGGACTTATTCCTTGTCGATGATGTGCACATATGAACACTCAGGAAGTGAGGCACTAGCCACAACATTCTTAGCCTTTGACCTGCTCTTTCAGCCACGGTGTTTATGTGGCGTGTCCGTTTGAGCTTCTGGTCAATGTTAACTCGAGGGATGTTAATTGTAGGATCTGTGACAGTAACACTACTGAATGTCAAGGGCCCGTCTTTAGATTGATTGTTATTGGTGATGACCATAGCCTTCCATTTTAATGCCGAAAATATTACGTTCCTTATTTTCACCTAAACCTAGATATCATCCAGATCGTGCTGTATTATAACATAGCTTGCTTCAGTATCTGAACATTTTCAAACGGTTCAGAACATTGTGCACTCATCAGAGATCATTTCTTCTTCTAACCTTACGAGGGAGGAAAGATGTTGGAATACAGTAAAAATCGCAGATATTACTGTTTTCCGTCTATTTATTTATTGTTTTTATCATCACCGTTATCAGTTACCTTTCATACACTGTTTCAAAAACAAGGACCACAGATCAGTCTGGATTATCATGATGGATTCATGTTTGGGAATCTGTTGAAATCGTCATTTTCTGCTTTGCTGTGACATTTATGTTGTTCATGTTCCAACATGGGGATAGCAGGAAACAAAATCAGTTTCACTATCAATGCATTCATAATACAATGAATTCAAAATTTCAAGGGCGTTTAAAACTGCTTACTTGTTCCTATCAATACTTTACAAATACCAAATTCTAAACACCATGTCTCCAATTTAAACAAACATTCACAATATATTATTGCGAAAGATTATCTGGCAGAACGCAGAGAAACTACACAATACTGTAAATTGTGTGAAGGTCTAATTTCATTTTTTCATAAAACTCATTCACACAGAGAGTGGCAGAAGTTCGTACAAATACAGTTAAGGGATAACTAAAAAAAGGAAATAAAATACTGTCAATTTGCCAGTTCAGCAACCATGTCAGTGATGAAAACCGTGCAGTAATGAAATCTTTGGACAATTTTTGCATTGCATGTAAACGCAGTGCATATTTTGCTTGAATCCCGAAGTCACTGGTCAATGTGAAAACCAGCCAGGGATCTCTGGAGGCTTTTATTTATTACTGACTGAAATTCTTTCGTCATGAATTTCAAAAAGCCCATAACTGCAAAGGAACTACAAAGTGCGTTAACAGAAACAAAAAGTCCTGAGCAAACAAAACTGTCTGCTGCCCAAAGCACAATCGGCGCCAACTCACCTTTCTGTTTCATCACTCGCTGTGCTTCACTGCCGACCGCAGACCCTGCTCGACTGACCAATTCAACAGCCAAACAGCTGCCAGGTCCTGAACATCTCGGTACAATGCTATCTACAATGTTCTTAAAGCTGAACATATCCTGCATCATCTTTCCACACCAGTTGTTAACAGGAAATATCTGACTTTATTTTCACTATTGATATTAAAATAAATTTTATATCCAAATTTCAAAATGTAATGTCAAGCCAAAATTGAGATAAATAGCAGAAAAATTGTAATGCTCTCAACTTGGCGGACCTCATCTTGACAAGGAAATAGAGTGCTCAGCTATGGTTTCATTTACAAATTGTCCGATGGCTTGAAGAAAAAAAAATCAGGTTGTTGGAGGAATATTTTATACAGAAGTCTTAGTCCTGTGCCAATCGTTCTTTATCTGGTGCTCTTAGACAGGCAGCCGAGAACAGATCACTGGAGGCAGTCTTCAAAACAATCCCGTATCCCAAAAAACATACGGGATCTTTATATAATCTGCGTTACATTGATTACATGTAAGGTAGACATCAGTGCTTCGACCTCCCCTCTGAAAGTTATACCCTTCCTAGACGTTTGAGGGCTGCATCAAACTGAGTAGGTGTCACTTGCTAACTTGTGAAGCTGGGATTGTTTTCCCGAGGTAATAATGTTTAAGAAGAGTTTCCGAATGACCTTTTCACAATATTATCAGTTTTCCACTGCCCTTTTGCAAAGTGATTTTTTAATACTTGATTAGACGCTGTTCCGTCCGTGGTGTTTGTACCGTTCATTATCTGTCATTTTGTCTTTGGTGTTTACATTATTTGTCCTTCAAAACCAGGTGGGATGGGCGCATCCCACTACAATCTACAGTCATTTGTTTAAGTTCATTAATATTTGTTTATTAGTTGCAATTATAATATCACTATATCTCACCTATAATATGTAACGGCAGTTATTTAAAAAACCTTTGAAAATTGTGTGATCAGACGTTCCCTTCTACAGTTGACGAAATATCTAGTTTACTCCTACCCAATAAGATTGCTATAAGGCGCTTCATTATCTTATCGAGTTGCCATTACTATGAAGACTGGCATTCTGACTGTGGAAACTGCTGTCTCAACTAACAATTCTTCTCAACAATGAGCAGGTCCAGCACAAGTCATTTAAGTGCGATTGAATTGTTCTCTTTCAAAAAATTATGGAGTGACTCCTTGATTAGACTTTTTCTTTAATATCGGCCTTGAGCTTCAGCAACTTTTCTGCTTTATTTACACTATTGTGTATTTCTGTCAACTAAAAAGTTTTTAAAATGTTTTTTTTATCCAAGATGTGGTTGAGAATTTACCATCTGAAGAATTCTAAAACCATAAAGGGCACGGTTAGACAAGTTATTTTCCTTGGGGTGTGAAAGTTCAGAACTAGCGGGCATAGGTTTACGGTGAGACACGAAAACTTTATAAGGGACCTAAGAAGCAACATTTGCACACTGAGGGTGATCGTGTATGCAACAGTTTGAGAGAGCACGTGGTGAAGGCTGGTACACTTACAACATTCAAAGGGTATTTGGAAGGTTATAGGAAGGGTTTAGAGGGATATGAGTGAAGTGGTAGCAAATGGAACGAATTTAATATAACTGGTCAGCATAGACGGTTTGGGCCGAAGGGTCTGTTGCTTCGCTGTACATCTGTATGACTTGACGAGTCCATAAACACATTTTTCGGCCTTGTTCGTTTCCTCAAGACTGGCCTGTCGATGTCAAAATTCAAGCCCAATCATCATTCAGGTCTTAAGGTACAGTTAGTATTATTTAATGCAACGATTTTCAAATTAAGTTAGTTGTTAAGCAGCTCTTAGATTAACTGTCAAATTGTGATCTTGCAATATCTTTAGTCCAGGTTTGGTAACATTATCATGCAAAGGGTGATGAGTTGATGAAATAAGCTGTCAGAGGAAATCGTGGAGGCCGGTGCAATTTTAACATTTAAAGGACATCTGACTGGCTATATGAACAGAAAGAGTTGAGAGGGATATGGGTGAAATGCTATCAAATGGGACGAGATTAATTTAAGGTGTCTGGTCAACATGGACGACCTGGACCAAATGTCCTTTTTACAAGCTGTGCAGTTCTGATTATATATAGGTGACCCGTCGAGCAGATATTAATCTGTGAGAACATTCAGACTGTTGAATCAGTGAAGTATTAAATGTAGAAATATAATTATCTTCATCTATGATGCCTGCCTGTTGCGTGTCTTTATCATTCTGGGAGAATAATGTATTAATTATACGGAAACTGTGCTGTGCGCATTCGAAAGTAGAATAATGTCTCTTGTTCTCATTTTACCTATTTGATATTTGAAACCAAATGGCGCCTATCCTGAACTGGAAAGCATGATCAATATTGGCATTGAAATTTCCCAGATTATAATTTCTCTCTTTGACATGGTAATATGTATGTAACCACGATTAGAATGAATCATTCATGTACTAACTCAATTGGAGTTAGGAGCCCGTGCTCAGATGTTGGGACTGATGATATTTTGAATAAAATCGACCTGTAAGTGATGCATCGTTTTTCTTTTCGTTTCTGAAAGGAGGCTACAGGTCGCCCAAGATCCTATTATGGAAAATAAAGCAACGTCTACGTGCAGAAAGGTCAAGTGTAGTCTCTCATTACCAGTAGAACTTCTATTTATCTTCTTGGTCATTACATTGACCCAGTCGAAAGAAGCGAGTCTCAGTGAAGGTGGTGACATCAAGATGAATCTTGATTATTGATGTGACACAATTGTTTTTCTTCTTCTGTGACTGTCGTTTCTTTTGGTCACGGGCAAGTGTTCTAAAAGTACGGGAATACTTAAAAATGTGTTTCTTCAATCACAAACCAATGGCCTCTCTTGCACTTGGGTCTCCAGTTATTTGACAGACGTTGTCTGAATTGTGCATTGTCTGGATCGAAACATTTTATCCTGAAAGCAAGATGTCTGCATGGCAATTAGACTGCTCTGCAAGGGTAACTATTTTCCATCGAATGGCCTGATGTAGCATTTGTGTTCCAAAACAGGTCTCCAAACATTATCATGGGTTCAGATTCGTCAGTAGAGCTGTTCAATTGCACAGCCCAATACTCATCGTCCACTGATTTCAGCAACAGTCATATCTGAATGAATCCTTTGGACAGTAAGTAAAAATGCAAGCAACATTGTTATTCCATATGTAACGAATGAATTTCCCTTCACAGAGGAAAATCTTGAATCAAAGTTGGACGGTGAGATCATTCATTATTGTGATATTTTCTATGTTGATCTTTTCTGAATTGCTTACCGCATATCAGACAGTGAAAAAGCTGCTCATCATCCAACTTGAATCATGCCAAATCCGGAGTAAACTATTTTCAGAATAGCTCGAAGTGAATGATTATGCACCAGCACTACTATTCATATTGATTGATTTATATTTACTCAATATTGGGTGAAAAATACAACAACACTCATTGCTTGCACAGTTTGTTACATAGATATATTATTACATTGTTCACACGTTTATCTGTTGCATTCATAACTACAATATTTTATGATAGATTGCAATCAATCAAGAACATTTGACGTACGTCTACTAGTTAAAGGATCATAGAAAATGCTTTGGTTTCAGCCTGCTCCTGTCAAAAACTATTAGATAATAACAATTCAATCGGTAGTCTTGGCGTTTCTCACAGCTTAAATGTTAGGCAGGTCACCACAGATAGTTCGGCCCATTAACTCAAAAACGTTCCACCAAACAATTGTATCTACCTGATACTGAAATTTATAAATCATATTAATGCTACATTGAAGAGATAAGTTCACCCCATAAGTAATGCAGACTGGTGTGCACTTCTTTCTGTGCTTCATCTCCATATTGTACAAATTAAGTATTCCACCTATCGAACACAAGCAATTATCCACTCAAACGTAATTATAATAATTAATGTTAATGTGGTAGTTCAAAGCCTCATTTCAATAGCATATTCGAACTCATTCCCAGCTATTTCTGCGGTCGTCATAAAACATTTTATATATATATAAGCACACAAAATTCCCAAATTATTTGTCTTCTGAAGTGAAATCGCCATAAATTATGGACAACTTTTCTTTACTTAGCAAGAATAAATTAATTACAAATAAATTAATCTTCAAGCAACAGATATGCATTTCTGAACAATTAGTAAATTGCTCGAATCATTCAAACTCTAACCACCTATTGAAATATCCTTACAGAAATGCTGTGCATACAGGTATAGATAGGACAAAAGCAAACAGAGTTATAGGTAGAGGTTATGGGTAGAGTAATGGATAATCACTGAAAAGTAGTTCAATATTTCCTTTTCAAAAAGTTTAGCTGCAATGGTCAATTTTGATTTTAAAACTTGCTGCTCTTCCATTTTCATTTCGCTGACATTTTTAATTGCTTTTAGAAACAACAATACGGATGTTTTACACTGACAAAGATTTGCTTTGCTCGTTAAGATTTACAGATTACAACAAATGGTGACGGAAAAAAACACAGCCTTTCCTCATTTTATGACATCCTCTACTATTCCCGAGAAATGGCAAAATTCCTGCTCTTTCAAAATCGCATTTCTTTGAACAATTACTTAAGTCCAAACTATCAGCATCCAAAGCGCGACTGATTAGTGTGGACTTTGCCATTAATAGCTTGTCGACAGTCTACAGATCAATAGTTTCTTTAAACTGGCCAAATCTCGATTTGTACAGAACACTTGGCTCCAATTCATCTGAAAACCATCCACTCATTACATCAAAAGATCGCAGTGTCAATGCCACTTACAGCATGTGCTAGTTTATTTACTTTAATTAATTGTGTCAATCCTTCAACCGTCAATCATTTCAGAATTTCACTCAAAAAGCGAAAATATAACTAAACTGATGCAATATTTACAGATTATAGCCTAACGCAAGGAAAATCAGGATAACAGTGCCATACATGATAAACTGGTTCTTATGCCTAGTGCAGTTTATTTTATTTGCAATGAAGCATATTTATCGTATGTAAGTATTCCTTTCCATTTGAGCACATTGCTACAAGTATGGAAATACTAAATATTGATTGTGCCATTACAAGTGGAAACAAAATATTTATCCATAGATTCATTCTCCCTGTGTGAATGTAAGAGCCATGTACCTTAAATTTTACATTCAGCTTATTGATCAGTGTAGCATCTGACTCTGCAATGGAACAGATACCACAACTTATCCACAATAAGCCTCAGTTGCCAAAGGCGATCGTCATCAGTTCTGAGAAAATAAAAATAACTTCATGGCTGCTGACTCACTACTCCAGGACAGATGAGAAGCTAAACTTTGCCATTTGATTTATATGCTTTCTATTGCAAGTATGACATCACACTGAAGCTTTGCAAAAGGAACGGGATGATTAGCTTCATGGCGGTAGAATTGGAGCATTATTCAAAGAGGACAATAGATACCTCAGACGGAACTAGACTGATATAAGCGACATGAACTCCTTTTGTATGAAGATCAGGGCAATTATTCTAAACATGTTTCTCATGATAATATAGAACGCGCAAGTCTAAATCAGCACCCAATACTGATTTTGCATCTACACATTCAGGTCGATAGCAAGAACAGAAGATTCAGGCTTAGCAGACTGTTTCTAGCTCATGTTGTTGTATGAATAGAATGTGAATTCGTATTTTCTGCAAGATTAATATTTTGGCAATAATATTAACATAATGTATTTTTTCTCACATTATTACTATGTTCTGAATACTTTGCATGACATGAAGGAAATAATATGAGATACAGAATCTATCAATACGTCAATGTTCTTTTCTGGATAACAACTTTAGTGTGGCCTCTTTAACATTCAGATGTCGCACAAAGTTCAGTGGAAGATGGATTCTTAATAATACACATATTATGAGCGAATGGTAAACACCCGACTCTGTCTTGGTAGTTGAATATGATATTTGGCTTAAGTGCAACATACTCAACATTTGCCAAACTGTTGACACGAACTTACCCAAACCTATGAATCTACAAACCCAAAAAAGAAAAATCAGCTGATGAATTGCTGCCATTTTCGCAATTTCATCTCCCACTCTACTTTATTGTGGAAACGGTCAATCTAATGCAAACATTCGTGTGGATGAATGGCTTGTTTCACTATCCTCATGGCAACTTGTTGTGGTCAACTGGTCAATTTCTGTACTCTTTTATCGCTGTTATACAAACCAAGGTCTACACAGTGTTCAGTACTGTGGAAATTTTTTTTTATTAAAACAAGCGAGAAGACAAAATTGACCACAAATTAAATGAGCATTTTTTTTTAATTTTGCTTTCCTGAGTGGGAGAAATTGCATGATCATGAGTGCTGCTGAAACTTTCTAAATTTAGATGCAGGGCCAAGCCATTTGTAAAATTATACATTTCATTTTTGATCAGGCTCTTTGGCATTACCTCGTAGGCAGAAGTGGGTACAGCAGATGCTGGGGATTAGAGTTAAGATTAGCGTGGTGCTGGAAAACAACAGCAGGTCAGGCAGAATCCGAGGAGCAGGAAAAATCACTGTTTTGGGTAAACGCCATTCACTATTCTATTACCTAATAGTATCAATCCACATGCAGAAATGTGAAGGAGTTTTATGCTGATAACATTGGATTTTTTTTAAACCGAAGAAAAGACGAACATATTTTCTGCTTCTACAAAAATGCCATGCACAGTTTTTAAATGAAAAAGTTTTATCTCTGCTTAAGCAATTTTCCAGATAATGAGCGGCTGCCTGCATAAACATCAAATTCTGCTACTCCAGAGCTGACCATGTTATTGATTGGTCTAATTCTGGATAATGGAAACCCATCGATGGCGATGGACACGTAAGGCAAAACGTTATCTAGGAATAAAATATTGCAGCATCGCAAGTGGTCTCTGGTGATGAGTTGTTTGGAGACTGGAATTAGGTGGGCATGATGTCGATGTTGAACGATGGCAACCATAGCGATTTTCTGAGCTGCTCACCATGTACAATGAAGTACACAAAATTAAGGGGATTGGTGGCAATGTGATTTGATAATACTTATAAATATGGAAACTGGGAATCATTTCTGAAAATTTGAAGTAATCAAATGCTTATGTAGTTCAGTATTGAGACCTCGTGATAGCTGATTTGCCATTTTTATTGTCTTTGGAAAATGGCAACCCAGTTATTGGCATTTGGTCAGACATTCGAAAATTTGTCATCCTCTTTTCGGGCCCATTACCAAAGCATCACAAACTAACCAGACTCATCACATCCAATCCCAAAAGGGGCTGGAACAGAGCTTGCAATCTATTTGCATTCACCGGTGATATTTATGATTACTGTTAACTAAGCTGAAAGAGAAAGATGCGTATACGTATTCCACTTTTTGCATCTATTCAAATACTTTTGTGCAAAATTAAAGGATGCGTGAGGAATGAAACAGCAATGAAGATGTTAGTTCGTTCCACAATAATGAATAAAAATGAGAAAAGAAAATAATATTCACAAACATCATTTTTCGTTCACAGAAATTAAATCATTGAAAGATGCTCTAAACAATGCGGGTGAGCCTGTTCAAAGAATATCATTCGTCAATGCGTCTTTTAGGGGAGGATGCAAATTTGATTGCTGAGCTGGTCGATTTGTTCTCAGTCGTTTCATCATCATGCTAGGTAACATCATAAGCGAGCCTCTGGTGAAGGTGAAGTTTGAGAGTGTGGTGCTGAAAAAGCACAGCAGGTCAGGCAGCATCCGAGGAGCAGGAGAACCGACGCTTCGGGCATAAGTCTTTATCAGGGAAGGGTCAGTAAAGGGTTGGTTTTCTGCCCTGCTTGCTATCTAACTGCTGCAGATTGCTGTGGTCGGTGATATCATTTCCAGTTCTGTTTCAGAGATGTTGATAAATGCGGTCGAAATCTATATGCTTGTTAATGAAGTTCTGGTTTGAATGCTAGGCCTTTCGGAATTCTCATATGTGTCTTTGTTTAGCCTGTCCCAGGATCGTTGTATTGTGTCAGTCCAACTGGTGTCCCTCTTCCTCTGTGTGTATGGATACCAGTGATAGCTGGTCATGCCTTTTGATGGCTAGTTTGCGCTCATGCATCCTAATGGCTCGTTTCCTGCCAGTTAATGTAACGTAATGTTTATTGCAGTCCTTGCAAGTTATTTTGTACATGTCATTCGATCTGCTGGTTTTTGGTATAGTGTACTTTAAATTCATTAGGAGCTGTTCCAGTGTTGCTTTATGTTTGTGGACTATGATGATATCTAAGGGCCGGAATAGTCTAATCGTCATCTCCAAAATGTCTTGATGAATGGCATGCTGGCTAGAGTCTCTGGCCGTGTTGTGTATTCTTGTTTAGGTCTGTTGTGTAGGAATTGGTGTACTGTGCTAACCGAGTACCCGTTGTTCCTGAATACGTTGCATGGTTGTTGTTTTTTTTCCCTTAAGAACACATAGTTTCTGCTTAGCGAAAGAATTTACAACCTGATCCACATTCTGAGCTGCAATTCTTCTCCAAAATCTCAGCTTGTGTTAAAGTTACGTAAGGTGTAAAGTCTCCAATTTCAATGATGTATTAGTACATATATATTGAAAAATCGATGGCTATCATAGCTGCAAATGTAAATAAATTGAATAATACAGATCAAATTCGTTCGTTGACATATGTCAGAGGTTATGAATGCTGTTTTGTTAAGTAAAGGACCATTGTCGAGTTTTCAAACTAAAGCTATCGAGAGCAGTTTATTTATTTGCTTTAATGTGGAAACCTAAACAGAATACATCTAAACTACGAATCATGAATACACATTCTTCTTGGTTTTAGAGGGAAAACAACCGATTTTAAAGAGTTCTCTCTGACTGCAATATAACTCACTCACACGAACTCCCAGCTTTTTCTAGCAGCTTGGAGACCACTATGAGGTAGAAATGATTAGTATGTAATGTTGCAGGTCACATTTGCAAAATGATTATTATCTTTTCACTCATTGGCGTTATAAGATTATCAAGTAGTTTGCGGATGTTGATGAATATTCTTCAACATCCGTTTTTGACCGTGGGAAGAAGAGCAAAATCGTAATGCTGTGGCCATTGAAGCGTTTGGCAACAAAATAGATAAGGGATCATTACACTGCATGTTGATGCCTGAACGTATCTTTTTGCAAGTTTGTATGGGGAGGCTGGAGGTTTTTGTAATGACAAATTGGTCGAGTGTAGAGTTGTAAAATATTCACGGTTGCATTAATGCATCCTAGTCATGAGGACTTTTTTAAATGAACAATGTGGGCGTTGAGAAAATAAGATCAGGATTGTTTTTTTTAACAGCACCGCTCAGAAAGCAATCGTCTATTAAGATATTGGCAACTTCTCCAAAACTCACATCTTAGTGGTAGCTCAATAAGGTCTTACAAATTTTATGCGAATATCAAGCTTGATAACTTTTTTTTGACAGGCCAATTTCAAAACAACGGCTAACCCAACACTACAACCATTTCATTTTATGCAACAAGGTTTGACGAAATACATCATGGAGCTGTTTGGACTGTGACCTGAAATGTTTGATATCAAAGAATTTTATCCCATTCATGAAATGTTTCATGCATCATGACAGTATTTACTGTATGGTAGGAGGTCAAAAATAAGTACCTTCCAACTTTTACGATTGTCAGAGGATTTAGAGATTGCATTTCTCTCCACTTCAGTCATACGTTTGAATTCCACAGTATCAGATACGAAATTTGGTTTCAATAATAATTGAATTTGGAGACATCGTATCTAAGGATGAGTATAGCAGTAATGGTGTAGACACCCAAATGGTTCACAAAGGATTTTCTTCATGAAGGAAATCTGCTTCCATCGTCCAGCCAATATGGAACAGCAATGCACTTCAGAAAAAACTGAACTCAAAAATAGTCTCGACTTCCAACCAGTTAAACGGCAATTAGAGATTGGCAACATGTAATCATCATGCCAGTAATACACAAGTTCGGGGAGATTATCAACAATGCTTGGTAGCGACTATTCAGTTCACCAGTGCTCGCCATGCCCTACTAAACAACCGATACTATAAGATTGACATTCAGTCCATGGCAAGCATAGGTTGTGGGATGCTTTATTAATCCATGTCTCCAAATGTCCTGCCAATATCTTGGGAGGGGGAATTGCACATTTATGACAGTTCGAGGAAATTGTCACTACTTCCTTTGCAGTTTCGAAGAATGAGTGATCTTTTAAATAAAGATTTGCAATGTACTTAAAGGATCACATAAGGTAAACGTAAGTAAGATATTTTCTTTAGAACTTAGAACCATGGGTACGTTTTTAAAAACTGGGATGGCATTGAGTTCTAAGATGATTTCCTTTTTTAACTCAAAAAGTTGTGATTCAAAATACTGTAGAAGCTTCGTCTTTTAGTATGTTTAAGTCAGAGATTTATAGCAGTCTGGTTACCAATGATATTCAGAATTTTGTGAACTGGTTGGAAGAAAGGATTTCAGTATCGATCAGGTATGTTAATATTTAAAGGAGAAGCAAGTTCAATGCGCCTAATCCTATTCCAATGCTACTATGCTCAATGATTTTTGCAAAAAAATAAAAAACCCCTTCGTGTTTAATATTCTTACTGCATGCTAAAAATCCTGAATATACCCAGAGAACAATAATATTGCACCTAATAAGTCACAGAACAAAATGTCTCCAAACTAATTTTGCTCGAGATAACATTTGGCAATCGAACTAAATGGAGGCATCAAGTCAGCTGAAATTATTTTATGTAAGGAACTGTATCCCAGTCCTTAGATAAAATATACTTGGAAAATAACTGACATATGTATACAATCGAAATATAAACAATAAATTGAAGCATACTTTCACATTGTTTTGCACCAGAAGAAACGTTACGCCAGAAAG
This sequence comes from Chiloscyllium punctatum, assembly GCF_047496795.1. Lineage (NCBI taxonomy): Eukaryota > Metazoa > Chordata > Chondrichthyes > Orectolobiformes > Hemiscylliidae > Chiloscyllium > Chiloscyllium punctatum. Next base: position 2,872,357 of record NC_092768.1, on the reverse strand, counting down.
AATCGGGTAAGCATATTAAACAAATGCATCGAGCATTTATCTGCCATTAGAATTCCACAAGTTTGATTTTCTTTCAAATGTCCAACCAATTACTGTGACACACAATGAAATTCTGTTTGACGTCATGCATTAGTAGTTTAAGTTAAGAGCAGTTCATATGTATCTCATAGATGTTCACGGATTATTATACTTCCAGAGCTCAACGAAAAGTGCAAAACTAATGGTAAATGACACTGTACTTTCTGAACAAATTAATTTGCATTAGTAATTGCCAGTACGCTAATATAAGAAAGAAATCAGCATGTCTTGTGAGCAATTTCATTCCTCATTTGTATCGTCTCCTTGATTTGAACACGATCATGAAAGCAATGTCCCTTCCAAGTTAAATTGCCAATAATTGGAATGTTTCAAGAAATTGCTTTATCGTAGATAGCGTTTCATGGAAAAGGAATGACATTGTTTCAGATTTCTTCATCAGTGCGACCAAACAGCAGATTTATTAGTATTTTCGTTTTAACTCATGATGTTTTCATCTTTCCACCACCAAAAACAGTCCAACCTGTAAACATGCCATGGTACGACAAATGTCATTTCTAAACTGATAGCTAGACTAAGATCTATATTCTGAAAACTGACAGCTCTATTAAAGGAATTGACACTCGGTTTCATGACAACAAATATATGTGGCATCATTGTCGGAGAAAATAAGCAATAGGGAACTGATTTTCAGCATTATAAATGACGTAAGTCAGTAATGAAGAGGATAGATAGGGAGTGGTGGGTTTGCAAGAAATCTGTTTACCGTAATCATGATTATTTTTGCAGATTAATATCCATAGTGAAGGAGAACACGTTTCACCTAAATTCCCGCTAGAACAATGGAGCTAAAAACTTAAATATGTTTTCAACGTTTTATGTCAAATTATTGGCTTACGAAATACAGCTTTACCTTGTTTCAAGATACGGAAGGTGAACAGCAAATACATATAAATGGGAAGTCGAATTCATTTATGTCCCGTTGAAAATATCACTAGTCAAACCATAGCGAATCTCAGAGAGATATGTCAGGATCCTATAAGACTGGGAAAAGTTCTAAAATCAAACAGAATAATGAAATAGGTAATCAGATGTTGTTATAGTATGATGGGCCTAATGTCTGTGCTCCAAGGCAATAACAAGTGCAGAACATATGGTATTGATTTCGCCTAGGGTTTTATGGGAACAGCAAATTAAAAATAATAATTGATTGGAAAGTACTTGCTACGTCCTGAGGTGATGAAAGGTGTCACATAATTAAAGACTTTTTTATTTAAAATGCCAACTTTTTAATTTCGAGCAGCATGCTAGAAGGCACGGTAGCACAATGGTTAGCAGTGCTGCCTCACAGTACCAGCGACTGGGATTCTATTCCCACCTCAGGCAACTGTCAGTGTGGAGTTTGCACAATCCACCCGTGTCTGCGTAGGTTTCCTCCTACCGACACAAAACTGTGCAGGTTTGGTGAATTGGGCAAATATTTTTCAGGTTGTTGCTGGTGCGGAGGTGATAACGTGGAAAGCAGAATATGCATAAAATCATCCTGAATTTAACGAGTAATGGATGCTGAATGCAATCCTTCTTCTATTTCCCATTATATGCACTTGGCCTCAATGTTTTTGTCAACATTAAAGCTTTATAATGTTTCTTTACAGTTGAAGAAGTGAATGATCTCCAAACAGGTTAATAAATTGAGCTTCTTTATTTTCTTCAAAAAAAAATTTCTGTGGTAAATTAAACATAATTTCTTAGTTTTGTCAGTTGTACCTTCATTTTCAATATATAATAAAATTATGCTGCATATTATTGTTAGAGGTTACGAAAAAGAGACTATGCTCAAGAACCTCATAACATTTCTTTTTGTAGAACTTCAAAAGCTTCGTGAAACTACAAGTTAGTGTCGAATTTCATTTTCTTTCGCCACCCTGATTTTTAATAGACGAACAAAAGGAAGAGCGCACTATTCGATGCATCTTGTGTGAACGTGTCATAAGTTATGCACCATGCTCCATATTAACGTAATTGACTCTGCATCAGTTGTTCCAGGGTGTACATATATGTTGTGGTTCTGTTCGGCGAGCTGGGAATTTGTCTTGCAAACGTTTCGGCCCTGTCTAGGTGACACCCTCCGTGCTTGGGAGCCTCCTGTGAAGGGCTTCTGTGCTGTTTTCTCCGGCATTTATAGTGGCCTGTCTCTGCCGCTTCCGGTTGTCAGTTCGAACTGTCCGCTGTAGTGGCCGGTATACAGTGGACAGCTCGAACTGACAACCGAAAGCGGCAGAGACAGGCCACTATAAATGCCGGAGAAAACAGCACAGAACCGCTTCACAGGAGGCTCCCAAGCACTGAGGATGTCACCTAGACAGGGGACGAAACGTTTGCAAGACAAATTCCCAGCTCGGCGAACAGAACCACAACAACGAGCACCCGAGCTACAAATCTTCTCCCAGGCTTTGGTGTACATATATTTCTAGTTTTGTTTTGTAAAGCTGTAATGTTAGAACTAAATTTGTCCAAATTTTAAACATCGAACATTCAACGAAGAAGGTTCCCTCAAAACTGTATGGGGACTTGATCAGATGGCTTGATGTGTGGAGAAGTGGCAGATGAATTTAATTTCGACAAATATGAGGTTCTGCATTTAGGAAAGGGAAATTGGGGCAAGGCTTGCACATTATACGGTTGCGTCCTGTGAAACGTTACAGTGAAAAGAACTTGGAATGCATCTTCTTAGTTTTTGTTTTGAAATTGGTGTCGCAAACAGATAGGATAATGAAGAATGTTTTTGGTGTGCTTGCCTTTGTTCGTCAGTGCACTGACTACAAGAGTTTGGAGGTTATGTTGCAACTGCACAGGACAGTAGTTGGGCTACCTTTGGAAAACTCTGTGCGTTTAAAATCAGCAACAGTGAAGAAACAGCGATATATTTCCATGTTAGGTTGGTGAGTGTCTTGGAGCAGAATTTTCAGGTGATGGTGTTCCAGTGTATGTGGTCTATTTGTCCTGTGAATGGAAGTGATCGGAAATTAGGTAATTGGGTGAATTTCTGCGTCCACCTGATACATAGTTTACACTGCTATACCTGAGTGTTGGTGATAAAAGGATTACATGCAGGAGAACGTGGTGCCAAGCAACTAGGATGCTTTGTATTTGTTGGTGTCAAGCTTCTTGAGAGTTTTTGGAACTCTACCCATCCGGAAAAATCGGAAGCATTCCAATGCACTCACAACCTGTGCCTTCAAGGTGATGCTGACGATTTGGGAAGATTGTGTTGCATGAATATCGAACATAGAATATAGAACAATACAGTGCAGAATGGGCCGTTCGGCCTTCGATGTTGCGCCAACCTCGAACTCATCTAAGTTCATCCACCAACACTATCCCGCCACCATCCATGTGCTTAACAAATTATTGTTTAAATCTCAGTAATGTGGCTGAGTTAACTACATTGCCAGTCAGGTCGTTTCACGCCCTTGACCTCTCTGAGTAAAGAACCTGCCTCCGACATTTGTCTTAAATCTATCATGCCTCAATTTGTAGTTATGCCCCCTTGTACAAGCAGACGTCATCATGCTAGGAAAAAGACTCACTGTCTATCCTATCTAATCCTCTGATCATCTTGTATGCCTCTATCAAATCCCCTCTTCTTCTTTCCAATGAGAACCCCGACCCAAGTCTCTCAGCCTTTCTTCAGACAATGCAACACCCTGGTAAATCTCCTCTGCACCTTCTCCAGTGCTTACCCATTCTTCCTGTAATGGGGCGACCAGAAATGTACCCGATATTACAAGTGAAGCCACACTATCCTTTTTGTACTGTTGCAGCATGACATTATGACTCCAGAACTCAATCCCGCTACAAACACACTGTATGTCTGCTTAGCAGCACTATCAACCTGGGTGGCAACTTGCAGTGATCTATGCCTCTGCACACCCACACTACTAAGAACCTTTCCATTGACCCAGTATTCTGCCTTCCTGTTATTGTTCCCAAAGTGACTCACCTCACATATATGCATTGAATTCCATTTGCCATCACTCAGTTCAATTCTGCAAATTATCCAAGTCCACCTAAAATCTACAACTATCTTCTGCACTGTCCACCAGTTCACCGACTTTAGTGTCAACTGCAAACTTACTAACCCATCCACCAAAGCCTGTGTTTAAGTCATATGTAAAAATGACAAACAGCAGTGATCAAAATCAGATCTTTGTGGCACACCACTAGTAACTGGACTCCAGGCTTAATATTTTACATCAAACACCACTCACTGCCTTCTTACAGAACGTCAGTTTCTAATCCAAACGCATTTTCTCCAACAGCCTACCATGTGGAACCTTACCAAAGGCTTACTAAATTCCATGCACATGACGTTAACTGCCCTACCCTCATCCATATGCTTGATCACCTTCTCAAAAAACTTAATGAGTTTTATGAGACATGACCTGCCCCTGGCGAATCCATGTGGGCTATCTGCAATCAAATTGTTCCTTGCAAGATGGTTATAAATCCTATCTCTCTTAATCCTCTCCAATACCTTTCCTACAACAGACGTAAGGACGAAAGGTCTACAATTACCTGGGTAATTTCTACTGCCTTTCTTGGACAAGGGCACAACATTTACAATCTCCACTCCTCTGGTACTAAACCTGTAGACAATGACGACTCAAAGGTCAAAGCCAAAGTGTCCATAACCTCCTCAAGACCTCGCAGTGAATTTTCGAATCTGTGTAATGAGTTAGGTATTAAATTCATCGATATTTTGTTCGTAGTCTAGTAGGACACAAAATCAAAAGGTGTGATTGTATTGTATCCCAATTGGAATGCAATATTCTCATTAGAGTTTCAAGTCACAAATTTTAAAACTGGAGTCTTCGATACTTATACCAATAATACACTCAGGGTGATATCATATCAGACTCTTATTGAATTGTTTCATTTTTACTCATTCGATTGCTTTTAATGAAGTTAAGTACCTGAAGACATGAAGCAAACATTGCACACAATGCATTATGTTGGCGTTCCCGCCTAAGTCGACATTCCTTGACATATCTAGCTGTGATAAAAAGATGACTATTAACTCTTCACCCTCTTTTGCAAGCAACAAATCTTTAAGTTATTTATTGCTCAACGTGGCTCATAAAGGCAGGACACTCTAAACATTGGAATTTGGCTAGTAAAACCAGACATTAAAAGACGTTTTGAAAATTTTTAGACAATATGGAAATTAGATGCTACAATGCTATTCGGGATGGTGATCCATCATTTGCATCGGGACATGGAAAAGTATCAGTAAAAGATTTCAAAGTCAGAACCATGTGTAATTAAGGATAAAATATGAAACGAGTAGCGTTTACCGCGTGTGTCTAGTGCTCCTTCCTTCTCAATGATGTGGATCAAAGGTCTTGAATTTAAAGACCAGTTTTGTTGTACTGTCGATCAAATGAGGGAAAATATAATTTAAAACAAGAAAATTGTGTGTTGGGCACAAATCTGCACAGAGACAATCTATTTCTTGGCGTTAATAAAAATGCAACCACTTGTTGGAGTTTCATAAACTATTTAGTGATTATTTCTTGGGCTCGTCTCTCCAGTCTTGTATGTGAACAATATAGTCGAAACATCTATCCTATAAGTAAGAACATGTGTCTTTCTGTCATTGTTTTTTGTGTGTGTGTGTGTGTGGTTAAATGATATAATCTCTATATTATTTACTCTGTGTAATGGACTTCTGCAACTCCCACGTTGCAAACGAAAGGGAAAGACTTTCAAAGAACTTAAAAGTTTTAATTCTCAATCAGTGAAGAAAGGACGCATGGAACTGTAAATTCTTGACATCAGCAGTAGAATAGACAGAAACAAAATGAAATATCTCAATGAAGTTTAATGTTCAAACTTCTGCTATCGAAATCTTCTCACTTTATTTATACGTTTTTCTTTACTCCACTCATAATATTTGTGCATTTTCTGTTTTTGTATATTTAAAAATGTGAGATTATAAACAGGGGAAAAAATAATTGACGCTACATTTGGAAAGGTGCATGAATGGGAAAGGTTCAAAGTGGTAAGGATCAAAAGGAGGCATATGGGGCTAGTTTAGTTTAGTGTTTTGTTCAGTGTTAACGGTTTGGAACAAAGTGTCTACTTTGTACTGTATGACTCTATGACTCTAAAATAATCTGTGCTGCCCTGTTCCATTCACAGGAAAACACCTATTTCGTGAACTCAAACTTTTCCCAGATTTTGGCAGAATGTAGACACCTTTAATTTCTTATCTGTAACTGTTTGAGTTGGTAGAGAATAATGCACTTACTGTCTGAGAAACTTTATTAGTCAGGCAACAATTGAAATGTTAAAAATGATTAATTAAGAAGAGACGTAGTTGGAATGGAGGCATTTCAGACGAATTTAGTTAAAATTACTCTAGAGATTAGGGTTTCTCTAACCAAGACAGATTGAGCAGGCTGGACCCATACTATCTGAATGTCTAAGAATGAGATATGATCCAAATGTAGTATGTAAGATACTATACAGGATTGGCAAACCCGAAATTGAGAGACTCTTTACTATTATGGGACAACCTAAAATGTCAGCTCATTGTTTAAAGTAAGAGAGAACAGATTCAAAATAGAGGAAATGAATTAGTTTTATCAAATCTGTTGGAATTCATTGTCCCAGTATAAAATAGCGGTGGGGCACTCCGCATGTGGAGGGAAGTAAATTTTAATTAATAACAGTTTGAAGACTTATGGAAAGAGGGCAGGAAACTGGTGTCAGATTGAGACGAAATGAAACGTGTTTGTATTTTAAATGGTGAAGCTGACTTACCCACTCCTGGTCCCAGTTCTTTCATTCTCATCTTATGATGTCAGATAGAATCGTTCAATTACGTGGTTTAAACAATTTTCTCACATATGTGATGATTCATAGAATATTTCAAATTCATTTGAAGTGTACTATACACAGTGAGTCTTAACATGAAGTATCTTTATGCAGGGCCCCCCATGAGGGTGCAGGCAATTATCTATTTGGAAGGGATTGGGTGGTAATGAAATATACAGGGAGAATTGAAGCGTGCGTGTCCCAGAAAAAATAACAATAAACTGTACAAAACAGAAACAGGACCCCTCAAGTCCTCCAAAGCTGTGTTTACGCACTTTGCTCTTCCATGCCAATGAAATGTCTTCAATAAAATTTCTGTATCCCTCTATTCCCTTCCTGTTCATTATTCCACCAGGTCTTTCATGAATGCTGCTATTGCGCACGCTTCTATGACCTCCTCTGGCAGCCCGTTCCAGGCACTCATTACTATTTGTTTGAAAAACCTGTGTCGCACATCTCTTTTTAACTTCATCTCATTCCCTTCTTGCACCTTGAACCTGTAATTGACTCCTCCACACTGGAAAAAAAGCAAAGATTCTATTTGATGTTATGCAGTGTCTAATTATAATTCGAGGAATTTTGTGGCACAAGCACCGAAGCTGCACTTTATGGAGTATGTGCTGCAAACATTTCTATATGAATGTTCTCTTTTTATTCGAATATTCATTTTTTTATTAATTGTACTTAGTTAACGTAAGGATATAGAGTAAATATCTAATAATATTCAGTGTGTGGTGTGTGTTCATCTCTTCAACTTACCCTCGCCTTTTGAATGTCTATCGCAAACATTGTCATAAAATGGAATCTAAAATAACATTCAATCACGTCAGGAGTATGAACTTCATGATCATCCTTCTGAAATCAGCAAAGCAATTTTCCTTCAATTTTGCAATGCATTTTAATTACTTTTCTTACTTCAATCTCTATTTGAACAGAAAAATGTCTTCAGGAAAAGAATGATGGTAATTTTTTTAAGCAATCGTTACTTAGAAAAAAAAAGATACTTTGTCACTTTACACATTTCAGGACAGTCAAATAATGCAACTGCAAAGGGGATACAATATTTGATAATGTACGAGAGAAGCGGGTTTATTGGTGAACAGCTAAGCACTGACTGATAGAGACGTTGACATAGAGAGTGCGGAAGTCAGATGAGTATTGAAGTGTAAGTGCTCAATTTTGTTAAATTTTAAAACAGGCAGTTTGACTTTGATCTATCATGCGCCTGAACACTCTTAATGAAGCAGCAGCATGTGCAATGTATATTCCTGTATTTCACTTTTCAAAATCAAGGCACTTAGTCATAATTTATTTAGCGTCTGGTGTATTTGTGTGTCATAAAGTGATAGCAACTCACATTCTTAACATTACTGTCAGTGGTATTGATAGTCTACCCAATCCTAATCGTTAAATATTAACCAAATGCAGAACAACATCTCCGTGTTTAGAGTTTTTCATGCCCCCAGATATTTTGGCATGACCTACATATGGTGCTCAAAATGTTGTAAAACAAAACGTTATAAGCCTGGGGATTAGGACAAGTGCTCGAATTCACCCAAGAAAAATGAAAAAGGAAGAGGCAAATCGAATATGAATACAAAATAGAAATAAACCGAAATATATATTTGAAAACTGTCAGCAGACAAAACAAAACAAAAATTCCGCAGTATTGCAAAATGTGAATTCATTGTAAACAAAGACAGAAGAATGTTTAACGAAGAATTCAGAAACGGTAGCAAAGTCATTTTATATGTCTTTTTCACAGAGGAAGGCAGAAGAAGTTTTGTTACTATTATATTGATCCGGGGTTTAGTGTAAGTCTTGAACCAAAATAACAAAGTAGTGACAAATACGTAAATCAAAATGAGACTGAACATAACAAGTGCCTAAAACCCTATGACTCTCAATATATTCTCTGGTCTTTATGTACATTTAATACATATATGTAAGCACATTTCGAACAATTCTGTGTTTGCACCTATGGTCTGAAAGATTCATAAGTCAATACTTCATAAAAGGAGGAAGCATTAAAACTGTGAACTACTAAGCAATAGCTGGACTGATGCCAGGAGTAAGATAAAGAGTAAAATTAATGTAGCAACATGTAATTACTGCTGATAAAGAAATTATCTATATGAACAATGACAACGTGGACGTTTGAAATCTAAATCATCTCTGAAAACATAGATATTTATTTAACTGTAGTTCAGTCGAATGACAGGTCAGCTTATTGTTGTTATTAGAGTGTAGATATGGAAAGTCTTTTTCTTTTTGTGTGGAAGTCAAACTGATTACCCCATTAGTGCTATCTTTGTGGCAATGCTTCCAAGAATCAGAGTCCATTAACTAAAAGTCAACACGGATATCTCATTCAAAATGCTCATCATTCTTTACATTGGTACTCTTACAAAATTCCTAACGAATGCAACCCGAAAAAACCTTGGAAAACTGTCAATTCCATTTCCAGCAAAGGAAAACAGTTTGGTACAACACAAATTTCCTCGCCTTTTGATTGTGACATAGTCAGTGCAATATTGAAATAAATGTACTATTACTTAATGTATTATTGCAATTTTGAATTCTGAGTTCAAAACATACTTTTTTCATTTTGTGTTGGAAGACGAAATGATTAGCTTCTGGCATATATGTAGTCATGATGATTCAATTCAAAACAGTTTGAAACAATGACTTTGGGTTTTAACCTCGTTAAATTTACTTCAGGAGTTTTTCTGATCAAACAATTGGAAAACTTCTGCATTGTTGTTTCCGTTACAAAATTCTGGATGCTTTCATCTTAGTGGAAGCATCCATAACTTTAAAATACAAGTTGGATCTTTTATATATATTTCATTTTCATATTTGGTGCAGTTTAACAAAGGTGCTTGAGTGAGCTGGATATATAAAATACTGTTCCTCTGAAAGCGAGAAGATACCATTTTTACATTAAAAAGCAGATTATTGGAGAAAAAGGTGTCTAGTTATTGGTCCTCCTCAGATATATTTGAATAGAACATGAAAAGTATATTTGAAGCTGACAATGCTTAAAAGTAGGTGTAAAGAAACTGTATGTAAAACGTATCGAATCTACTACATTGGAGCTAGAATGACAGGTAAAATAATACTGTCGAAATATTACAGAAAGGATTACATTACAAGGGTGAATACAATAAAATGAGATATTTGGGTCCCATATGCTTTTAGGAGTCTGAAATGAATGTTTTGAACTTAATGGAAATCTACGGCTGTGTGTTTCAAAATCATAAACTTCTGACAATGTTTGACTTTATCTTATGTTGCTTTACATTTATTTTGTGAAATCGATTTTGGTTTAATAGTTAAAAGCAATTTGCTATATTGCATGATTATTCTTCAGTCAAGAATTGGAAAACACTGACGACTGCGGCTGCTGGAGAACTATCCCATTTCCCACGAAAATCAAGCAAAATCTGATCAATCAATCTGGATTTCAGCTTTGATGGAATTTGACGTGTCAAGTCGTAAAATCAGCTGAGATTCCATCATTATGCCCGCAATTTATGACAGAGACAGCAGATCTTCCATTTGAAAAAGAAATGAAATTTGGAGTAGGATTATATCATTTTGGGACAGCTTATTTTACTTTCTGTAGTGGTGTTTACAGTGTTCTATCGTTGTGTAGAAAGGTGTTTCAAAAAACACAAGAAATCAACTTGGCAGATAATTACGTATGGTATGTCCATTGTACTTACGGTAACTGTTGAAGTTTGGCATTTCAAAAATAGTCAATTGACATTAATTTGAGGCAAACAAAATTTGTACTTCAATGGTACTTGGTTGGTCAATCAAGTACCATTGACACGATAAGTCATCTGCATTGTTGTGTTGTGAAATTATAGCAAGTATTTCAAATACTGTGAGAAATTGAGGAAACAGTAGAATTCCCTGAGACTGTGGAAGAACGAACCATCTTGCACAGCTTAGAAGTTAAAATCGCTTTCTAAAATTAAGAGAGCTAGACTTCTTTGCTCATGACCCATGCATTTGAAAAAAGGCAGGACTCTGTATCTCCAAAAAAGAAAGGAAGTTCTAAATTTCCTATTGCTGATTTAAATTTTAATGAAATATTTAAACTAAATGCGAAAGGAAACGTGCATGAGTGATTGGTTTACAATTTATATCACAGAGCTGGATACACTACGATCGTCTCTTAAAGATTCAGGTGAGAGATTTAAAATAAAGGTATGTGAAGTTTGTTTTGAGGTGCCAGTTCATAAAAATTGATAGAAGGCAATTGACTGTCGTAATCACAGCATCTGGCTCCTTTCTGCCTGATGCAGATTTGAGTTAGGAATATATTTCACCAAGAAATGTCACTTATTATTGAATGTGTGTAGTTTTGTGGAATTAATATTTCCTGCTTTGCTGAAAATGCAGAATTGAAAAACTGATTTTTGCTGTACTATTTTCAGAAACAGACGTTTCCTTCTTCGTGCAATTCCTCCCGCCAACCCACCCTGCCCCGTGCCAATTGGTTCACTGTTATAATATTAGCTCATGTTTACTTGAAATTTCCAGGAGTAAGTACATTGTCAGTTACTTGCACAGCAATACTGTGGCAGGTAAATAAATATTCTCGCAATAGATTTATCACATTTGACATAATGCAGTTCAATATATCTTATTATAAAGTCACCAACAACAATAGGCTTTAAAAATTCTGCAAAAAAATTCTCTATGTGCACATGGATCAGAAATAAAGGATAAACGTCTTACTTTGTGATAATAAAAGGACAACCTACTTTCAAATCTATTTTACTTCAGAATAATTATAAACAATAACACCGTGAGAGTTGGAATTTTACAGAATCATATGCCAACAAAAATATCCTCAGAGGTATGCATTATTGCCAAAAATAATAGTTTGTGCAAAATCTTTAACTTGTTTATTGAAGACTTAACTGGCTCGTTGTGAGCATAGGCAAAGACAAAATAACGGCATAAAAAAAAACAATTGATGCATAATTTTGCAGCAATTGCCTCGAAAACTCCACAATCACAGAGATCGAAAATTATAGTAATGTAGATGGTGGTCATTGGCTCATTGTGCCAAAAAACGTTTTATTGCATCGAGGAGGTATTCAGGTCCGTAACTGCTTCTGCGTCTGTCATAATACATCTGAATCGCTGATTAAATTATCTGTAAATGAGAACGTAATTAAGGCATATTTTGCCTTTCTTGTACTCTCAATAACGATTGTATTGAACTGTGAATGTTTATAATAGATACTTACTAGAATTATTCAGAATGTGTTTTTAAACAGTGTTCACACTAATGTTCATCACTTTTTTCTTCCAATTGTTTTAGAACAGCACAAGCAGCAGGCAATGAGTGGTACGTATCATAACAGAGACACAAAGTATATTGTTTCTTCTGCATTTATTTTGAAAAGCTAACAGAACATAGCAGAGTAGAATTCAGAATTAGTCCGAATATGCAGCATGTCGATATGTCTTTGTGGAATTCTGTAAAATAAAAACAAAATAAAAACACAAAGTCATTTGACATCTCACATCTACGCTCAATATTGGTGGGATCATTTTTACTTAGTGCCACATCCTGCGATTTCTCTTATAATCATGGAGACACTGAATCTTTCGTGAACAATTCCATCTATCTTTAATGATTTCATTCTATCTGTGTGTATTAACTGACAGATCCAAAGCAAGACAAATATCATCTCTGTGAGATGTGATGTTTGAACCATCATTATTCAATCAGCGGATACGATTTCATTGGCTGTTACAGCATTAATTGCATTATTTGCCCTGAAGAACGTTGTTGTGAACTGCCTTCTTGAATAACTTCAGTCTGCTTGGTATATGTCCAACGATTGTGATGTTAGATTTGGTATTCACGGATTTTCAACTCGCAAAGATTAAGGAGCAACAATATATTTCAAAGACAGGATGGTGTGTTTTGATTCCAACATGACGATGCTCATGTTAGGCATGTCTTGGCCCACTCCGTTTACCCTTCTGTGCACTTCATTGAATGAGTCTGAAATTCCACCTTGGTTGTAATGATGAAGTGAGGGCCATGAGATTGCAGGCTGTATTCAAACCAACTCTATTACCACTGAGGTCCTACATTCTTGCATCTTAGAATGTCCAGAGTTGAGTTGCTATGTTTGTCCAAAATCAATCGTATTAATCACGGAGGTAAAGATGCACAACACGAAGGAGAGATTTGTCAATGTGAACACGAGATTTTAAAAAAAAACTGCAAAATTGTCATACTAGCTAATGCGTCTAGCCACAAATGAATCTGAGGCAAGCAGATTGGTCAGAATAACTTGAAGTGTGAATGCCCCTCTTGCTACATTTCGCAACAACATTCGCACAGCCAGTCTATTGGGTGTGCTGTTCAGAATGCATTCAGACCCAACAGTAACGTTAGGCTGGCCAAGTCTTGACACAGAGGTCACACACTTAGAGAACAGTCAGCGCCCTTGCATCTCTCAATGCTACTGAAAAACTGTGTTCCAATGGAGGAATGCTGATTCCTGAACTGTACATTTACAGTTTTTGGCACGTCATTAACATCAGGATATTTCAACATTCTTTTTTGACTTCATGCTATGTAGGATAATGTGGTTCCATATCTAAATACGAGGTCACCACGACTAACCTATTCCGATAGTGATCCATAATATACCAGCCACCTCTGATGGATCTGCCATACCTGTGGAAAAATTCATTTCCAAGGATCATGGTGACAGCGTCTAAAATGATTCATTTAGTATGGCTGTTGTTGATTGACTAGTTTGTGAGACAGTTATCCAAATCCTTAGGTTGTTAACCAGAATGATTTTGCAAACGTATAGTTTTGTACTTATCTTTATTGTTTAGGTACCTAAGGGTCTGTTTAATATAAACCATGTTTCGCTTTTCAGTGTTTTTGGCACAACTGGGGTGCTAATTTGGCGCACATATAAAGACGATTCTGAGAGCCGTGAGTCACAAGTAGGCCAGAACAGGCGAGATTTGGCAGATATCCCAAAAGACAAGATTTAAAAGATAAGACTGGATATAACTTGTTTGACAATGTTTAGTATGATGGACAATGAAAATATAACCATCACGAAGACGGAATTTCAAGAATTATTTTTTCGATCAAATTCTATCCATTGCTGTAATGGGATGTCAAACCGGATCACTGGACTAATAGCTTCATTGTCCGGATTGCAAATACAGTGACATTATCACTATCCTTGCGTAAGTATTTATGTTAAGTACGGAGTTGGGAAAATCAATGCAACACTAGAACGTAAAAGACAATTGAATAACAGTTTGAAGAATTAAGGCAACACTCACACATGGACCAGTAATTTATACAGTAGGGTCACACGAAAGTGAACCATATTAATAAATAAATATGATTCCATTGCAAGTATTAAAATATGTAGACATATTCAATGAAAGAAATGTGATAGCCTCTTCATTCGATGAGACATGAATCGATGGTATCACTTTCAGAGATTATTTGGTCCTTTACCTTGAAGAGAATTTGCATGACAGAAGTGCCGACTGGTGACTGAAGACCTTTTGAATAAACAGCTACGGGGGCCTTATTTGCTTTTAACAGCCACGTTTGAGTGTGGCCAGCACTCATAGATCCAGATTTCTGGATATCATTTTTATTAATATCATGACAAGCTATTGGGGTCTCAAAAGATTTGGAAGACTCAGTTAATGTTTCAGGTAATGCGCCGTAACTGAATCTTCACTTCATGTTTTTTCCCGCTCCAGGAGAACTACATGTGAGAAACTTGTCTGAAATGTCATTTTGGCCAAGGCATGGTTTATGGGATATTATGATATTGGAAAAGTTAATTAGTAGCACTTACTGCATCTATTATTCAGCTAAGTTTCCAACCTGTTATATGAGTTTAAATTCCTCTTTCTGTACTTCTATTTTTGACTGTATTTAAATAAATTCTTTTCTGCTTAACTGTCGAATAGTTTGACCAATCACATTGCACTTGAAACATTGCATTTGACTTTAAAATAAGAAAAAACAGTTAGGTTTTGTCTACCTTTTTAAAATATTTTTGAGACGTTCTGATCTAGTCCATAACAAATTGATGGATCTTGTTGCAATCGAAATTTATAATTCCAAATTTGATTTGGAATTGTTGGTCTCAAGGGCTGATAGTGGTAATTTGTAGTGCCTTCTATGTCGAGGGTTCAATTCGGTTTCTTTGAGCACACTGTGCCTTCTGCAGTCCCGGCTCATTTGGTCACTCAGTCTATTTCTGGGGATGGAAGAATTGACTTAGGGTGTTTCACAAGCGGTGAGGAAGGCAAAGCTTTCAGAATTGGCAAACAAGCTGGGGTTGCAGATGCCTGAGTTTGCGAAGAAAAGGGAGATAAGGGTTGTTAGGTACATGCGTCCACGAGCATTTGGATCAGTTCATCAACTTCACGAACCCCTTTCACCCCGACCTTAAGTGCAATTGGACTATCTTGGAAAACTCCATCCCGTTTCTGTATCTCTCATTTTGCATCACTGGGGACAGACACAACATGGACATCTATTTCAAACCCAATGACTTTCACAACTACCTGGACTACACCTCCTCCACACATTCTCCTGTAAAAACGCGATCCCTTACTCCCAATTCCTCCACCTCTGCCGTATCAGCTCACAGGAGGAGCCATTCCATTCCCGAACATCCGAGATCACCTGTTTTTTCCAGGGCTACAAGTTTCACTTCCACGTGATCAACAATGCCCTCCAGCGCATCTTCTCTACTTCCTGCACTTCTGCCCTGGAACCCAACCCCTCCAACCGCAGCAAAGAAAGAACTCCCTGGTCTGCACCTGTACCTCACTAATATCTGCATATAGTGCATTTTATGCCACCATTTGCGCCATCTAAAATCAGGCACTACAACCAGAGACGTATTTCTCTCCTCACCCCTATCTGCAATCCGGAGAGGCCATTCCCTCCATGATTCTCTCATCGGGTCCATGTCCCCCATCCACCCACGCTGCGCACCCAGCACCTTCCATTGCCACCGCAAGAGGTGAACACCTGCGCACACATCTCCTCTCCCTCCTCCATCTGATGTCCAAAAGGATCTTTCACATTCTGCAGAGATTTTCCTTCACGTCTACCCACCTCAACTACTGTGCCTGCTGCTCTGAATGAGCTCTCTTCTACATCAAGGAGACAGAATGTCAACTCGCAGAGCATTTCATGGGACATGAGATACATGCACCCATTATAAACGCACTGCCCTGTGGCTGACCACTTCACCTACCCACCACCTTACTCGACCAAGGACTTGCAAGTACTGGGAATCGTCCACCTCGAAATCCAAGTCATACGACGACTGGAGGAAGAATGCATTTCTCGTCAAATTTAAGCAAAGCTTAGGCACAATTAAACAAATCCCCACCAGACGTTTGGCAACAACAGGTTTTCTCAAAACGATACTCTTTGCTAAGACTAAGTTCTACTTTCACGTGTGCCCTTTTAAGTCGCCTTCCTCTCTAATTGAGAAAAAATTGAGGACCGCTGATGCTGGAGAGTCAAAGTCGAAAAGAGTGTCGTTGGAAAAGCAGAGAACGTCAGGGAAGATCCGAAAAGTAGAAAAATCGATTTTTCCGGCATAAGCGCTTCCTCAGGAATGTTGAGAGGGCAAGGGGGCTGACAGATAAATAGGATGGTGGTGATGTGGCTGGGGGAAGATAGCTGGAAAAGCGATAGAAGGTGGAGGTCGGGAGTAATGGTGATAGGCCGGAGGAGTATACGGAGCATAGAGGTGTGAAAATAGATGGACAGACAGGACAGTTCAAGACGGTTTAAAGTAAAGCCATTTTTTATGGAAACTGTGCCAACGATACTTCAAAGAATAACGAACAAAGTTGTTTCTGTATTAAACAATTGAGTTGTGTACATCGATGGCCTTGTCATTTTCAGTTATGCACAAAAGGAATATTGTTGCATCTGTCAAAATTTTTCAATCAACATTGGGAGGCAGAATTGGTGATAAACCTGGATAAGAGTGAAATTCAGAAAAACCCAGGTATTTTCACACAGGCCATGTAATTGAACATGGGCAGATGGCCCAACGGGAAACCTTAGTTTATTGGGGAGTTTCCTACACCATGGACAAAGGCATCTGTACTCCTAGTTCTCGGATTGAATGGGTTATATCGGAAGCTCACACTATACTGAATTTTAGCAGTGTGGTTGTTCTACTGAGTGTCATTTTGGAGAAGTGCAGAAAATTTCAATGGACATTCTACCATCAGAGAGCAATTCACTGCCTGAAAGCTATCTTAATTACTGTCTCAGAAATAGCCATACTTAATTATGCGAAGTCATTCAAGATGACCATCGATTAAAGTGATATGTGTGTCGGTGCTGTACTCTTACAAGAGGATGAGAAGATAGAAAGACATCTTGTGCATTTTTCCAGAACATGGACTGCTCATCAACAGCAAAATTCCACCATTAGGAAGGAAATCCTATCTTGGTGTTGGCATTACAATGTTCCAACAGTTTGTTTTGCAATGACCAAGTGGAAGTATTGCTAGACTGTTTATCCTGACACCCAGGCAATGTTATGGGGACCTAGTTTCAAATTCTGCCATGGTAGATGATATCGTTTGAACTCAGTGAACTCTGGATATTAGTGTGTAATGATAAGTGAATCTGTTGTTAATTATTGTGAAAACCCATAGGATTCACTACTATCCTTGAGGAAAGGAATCATCCATCTTTAACGGGTCGGGCCTACATGTGACCCTAGACCCACAGCAATGTGCTTGACTCTTAAATTCCCTCGTGTATGAGGAATGAATACTGGCTTGGGCAGCAATGCCCTCATCCCATGAATGAATAAATAAATACAATGATATGTCTGAGACAATTTTTCATACTAATCACAATTCATTAATAATTTTACAGACGTTTTGAGAAGACTTGTAGCTCAGGTCGAGGTTCTGGGTGTAGGTTTGCTCACTGAGCTGAAGGTTCATTTCCAGACGCTTTGTCACCATAACTAGGTAACATCTTCAGTGAGCCTCCTGACGAAGCACTGTGGTGATTCCTGCTTTCTATTTACATATTTAGGTTTCCTTGGGTCGGTGATGTCCTTTCCTGTGGTGATGTCATTTCCTGTTTTGTTATCAGGCAGCGGTAAATGGGTTCGAAATCAATGTGTTTGTTGGTAGAGTTCTGTTTGGAATGTCATGCTTCTAGGAAGTCTCGTGCGTGTCTCTGTTTGGTTTGTCCGAGGATGGATGTGTTGTCCCAGTCGAAGAGGTATGCTTGCTTTTCTATATGGAAGGATACTAGTGAGAGAGGGTCATGTCGTTTAGTGGATATTTGATGCTCATGTATCCTGGTGGCCAGTGTTCTGCCTGTTTGTCAAATGGAGTGTTTGTTACAGTTCTTCAACGGTATTTTGTAAATGAAATTAATTTTACTTGTTGTCTATATAGGGACTTTAAAAATCATTCGCTGCTGTTTTAGTGTGTTGGTGGGTTTGTGAGCTACCATGATGCCAAGTGGTCTAGGTCGTCTGGCAATCATTTCCGAGATGTCTTTGATGTAAGGGAGAGTGACTAGGGTTTCTGGACTCGTTTCGTCTGCTTGTTAGGTTTGATGCTGAGAAATCTGCACGACTGTGTTCATTAGTACACATTCCTTTTGAATACACTATAGCGGTGATTTTGCTCTGCCCTGCGTAGTTATTCTGCATTGCAGTGTGTGGTGGCTCATTGGAATAGTTTTCTGATGCAGCTTCATTTGTGGATATTGGGAAG
Source organism: Chiloscyllium punctatum (assembly GCF_047496795.1). Taxonomy (NCBI): domain Eukaryota; kingdom Metazoa; phylum Chordata; class Chondrichthyes; order Orectolobiformes; family Hemiscylliidae; genus Chiloscyllium; species Chiloscyllium punctatum. Next base: position 2,853,619 of record NC_092768.1, on the reverse strand, counting down.
ATTGCTTCTATATTTCAATATTTGTTCCGTATGTGCTGTTTTCCTGTAAACTTTGGTTTAAGTTCCCTATTGGCTGTTCTCTCTATTGTGACATGTAGGAACGGCAGTTTGTTGTTGTTTTCCTCCTCTTTAGTGAATTTTATGCCAGTCAGCATATTATTGATGATCTTGAAGGTTTCCTCTAATTTGCTTCGTTTAGTGATGAGAATAGTGTCATCTACGTAGTGGACCAAGAGTTTGGCTTGGATGGTTGTCAGACCTGTTTGTTCGAGTCTCAGCATTTCTGGAAGGAAACCCAAACATGTAAATAGAAAGCAGGAAACACCAGCAGTGCTTCGTCCGGAGGCTAACTGGAGATGCTACCTAGTAAGGTGACAAAAATCCTCAAAATGAACCTGCAGCTCAGCAAGCAAACCTATACCCAGAGTTTACCAAAATGTAAAGACAAAAATTCCAGACTGTTTCGAGGATGTCATTAAATTTGAACGTTATACATGCGGCAGGACGAGAAAATTAATTCACAAAGTCTTATTGTGACTTTGTTGAAGAAACATGGATGTGTTTGGTTGCGGGGGTAAACGGACTGAAATAGATTATAATAGTGAATGTTAAGCATGCTTGGAGCCAATGCAATGTGTATGTATTATAATGTACTCATAGAGTAACAGGCAAGTTTTTAAAAATGGACTTATCTTTGTATATTAACTTATCTTTTTTAAGAGGCAAGGTTGTGACGATGCTGATACTTTAAGACGTTATTTTTCCGGTTATTTCGTTATGAAAGGAGGTTGTGAGGCCTGGGAGAAGAACGGGCGACTGGCTACCTCTTCAGTAAACAGCTTTGGAAGCCTAAATTTCAACTTGATTGGAGGTTGGTATTTTGGGGTATAAATTAAATTTATTGGCCGAATTTCAATTTGTCTTAGCCTCCCTAAACAACTGTACTAACTGCTAGATGACATGCTGCAGTGTGTCTTGTTGAGAACACTTTGTGCTGCTAACTTTTAGTTCTGATGACTTTTAACTTCTTTAAGGACTAGTGCATCCACGTCTTCAGAACACTTATCCCCCTAAGAAAATACTCAACGATAGTAATGAAAAGATCGTTTCATTTTTTAAATATATTCTTTACCATATTACTCTAACATACAAATATCTTTATTTTCAGTTCACCTTAACGTCTTCGCATATAACTGTAAATATGTGTAAAACATTAAATAAAGCCAAATCTCATCTAAACTTTATCAGTTACAGCCACGATGACTCATCTATAATCACATTCTCAAAACTCACAAAATATATGAATTTTAAATTAAAAGTCTGTAACAGAAGACTACAACGAAAAAGTCTGATATTTTTGTCTTTAAAGCGTTCTATGAATGTAAGCAAATTGTGATCCATGGATGCAACCGTCTCCAACACCTTGGTCATTAAAGACACATTAAAATGTTGTAAGGCCAGTACCAAACCCAATAGTTCTTTTTCTTTCATGGAGTATTTCCTCTGGTAAATGTTGAGCTTCTTCAAAACGTAACCAACTGGCAGTTCAATCCCATCTTCATCTTTCTGTCGGTGTTAAGCTCCAACTCCTATGTCATTAGCTTCGATGGTGACGTTAGAAGATTTTGATAAGTTTGGTGTAGCTAAGACTGGTTCGGTGGTTAATATTGATTTCACATGGTCAAATGCCTCCTGGCATGGTTCTGTACACCAAAACTTTGTATTCTTCTTCTGCAAATCGGTTAACAGAGCAACATTACTGCTGAAGTTTCAAACAAACTTCTGGTAGAATCCGTTGTGTAAGATGAATCTAAGCAAATCTTCCTTCGAGGAGCATGGAAATTCCTCGATGGCCTTTGTCTTTGGATTCGATGGGTTCAACCTTCCATGACAGATGTCATGTCCAAGGAACGTCACCTTTGTTTCAGGAATTCCGTTTTATTTAAGTTTATGACCAATTTTGGTTCGCGTATTGTTCAAACAGCCCCACCAACTGTACCATTTGATTGTTCCACGACTTACTGAAGATTGCTACATTGTCTAAATCGACTGCATAGTTTGTTAACCCAGCCACAATCTTTGAATCTTTGGAATATGGCTGGTGTGTTCTTCATTCCAAAAGGCATCACTTTAAACTGATATAGCCCATTTGGGGTGACAAACTCAGAAATTTACTTCGCCATCTCTGTAAAGATACCTGCCAGTAAACGTGCAATAAGTACAACTTGGGGAAGTAAATGGCTTGTCTGACTATATCAATACGGTCTTCCAATCTGGAAATTAGATATGAGGGCAATTTTGTAATGTCGTTGACCTTTCTATAATCCATACAGAAACGCGAAGACATGTCCAGTTTGTGAATTAAGACGACCAGTGAACTTCACTCGCTCTCGCTTGGTGCAATGATGTCCTCGTCGAGCAGGGATTTGGAAGGATTAAGTTAGTAGAGGTGGTGTTTTATCGAAGCAGTATTCTCGACGCCTACTTCATGTATAATAGCATCAGTTCTCCCCATCATATTCATACATGTGTCCTTATTCTGCAGTAACAAATCTTTCACGTGTGTTCGACGTTCCTGAGACAGACAGCCTACTGATCCATCCCACTCGTCAAGGAGTTCTTCATTTTGAATCTATTTTGAAGCACATCAAAATCCACATCTTCTGGATTGGATTCCTTACTTTTCAGGGCAGTAATTAACAACTCTTCCTCCAGTTCTTTCTTTCTAGTATTATATAGTTTCAACATGTTCGCATGATATACCGTTTTTTAAAAATCTGACATCTTTACAAGATAGTTCACATAATTCAACATTTTTCTCAATTTGATAGGGACAATTATACCTAGTTTTGAAGGGATCACCTATCACTGCTAACAGTACTAACAGGGCATCAACTCGGGAAAACGTCCGAGTCTCAGAGCTTTTATCTGTCACCTGTTTCTTTTGACACTGTGCCCACTTCAGGTGCTGTTTAGCCAACGCACCTACTTTATTTAATCTCTCCTTTACCTACAATACATAATCCAAGTGCGAGATCTCCACATTTTTGGTCCTGTCCTCTTTTCTTTAATTAAGTTCAAAGGGCCTCTCATTTCATGACCAAATATTAACTCAAACAGAGTGAAGTGAATCGATTCACTTGTGGCATTGCTAATGACAAACAATACGAGTGGGATACGTTTGTCCCAATCATTCGGGTAATGCTGGCAGTATGCTCTCAACATGGCCTTAAAGGTCTGATGCCACCTTTCTAAAGAATTCTGGAATTCAGGATGATACACACTGTATCTAAGTGCTGTATACATGAGCTATCCACGTCCTCCTTAAAAAGCCTGGTAGTCACATTTGAAGCTTCGTCCAGCTGAATCTGTCTTGGTAGCACACACCAGGTGAAGAAAGCTACTAATCCTCTACTAACCTTTTTTGACTTGGTGCGCCATAATGGAATTTCCTCCAGAAATATGTAAGATACATCCATTATGGTTAAAAAGTATTCGTTCCCACTTTTAGTTGTCGGGAGGGGATATACACAATCAATTGTAACCCACGTGAAAGATTCTTCAAATATGGGAATTGGCATCAAAGGGGTTGGTTTTAATACTGCCTGGGACTTTCCTACCATGTCGCATGTTTGACACGTATGGCAAAAGTTAACCACATCCTTGTGCATTCCAGAACAATAAAAATGTTTTTGTACCTTTGCCTGAATGTTTCATACCACTAGGTGATCCCCTACAGATAGTTCATGTGCAAACCGTGTAATACCTCCTGTTCGGACTCTACATGCAACACAATCTGGTTCACTTTGGCCCATTTCTCCTCTGCACTAATCTGCCTTGGTCTCTATGTCCATCTTATTTGCTGCTTCATTTTAAGAGTATGCATCCACATTTGTATCTTTAATCATCTTTTCTTGCTGTTGCAAGTCTCTTAGCCGTTCAGGACTAAACACTTCTGTCTGACCTTCATCCGGTTCAGGTTTTACATGCACCATTACATCAAACAGGATAGCCGCTAACTGCATCTCAATTCCTTCATCTTCATCTTTACTGTTCATTTCTTGCTGTAACCTATGATAGTGGGATCTGGTTACTAAGCAGTCTGGAAAACATTTATCAGGATATTTATGTTTTAACTCTTCAGTTTCTTGTCTTCCTTGCGTATCTCCAACAAGGGGTTTCACTCCCACCTTGGACCCTGTCAAATTATTCCCATGAACAAACTGAATTCCTGGAACTGACACACTGTCAAACACTCCCACTGTAACTTCCCTAGTCTTGGGTTATCATTCCAACCTGATCTTACATAGGGGAAAGGTACATTTCTCTCCATCTATCCCACGAATTACCAGTCTCTAGGGTAACGGATCAGGAAGAGTACATATTCACTCATTCCTTACCATCAGCAACTGGTTAGATCCTGTATGTCTCAAAACTATAATTTCTTATACTTCTCCCCGCTCTTTCTGAGTAAACCTTACACACAGAGGCGAATTCTTTGCAGAGATCAGGTACAAACTCGATACCGAGACTGTGCACTCTCCTGCAGCTCCTTAGCTATTCTTGGTGTTTCCTCTACTATTTTCACTAATGCCAATTTCTTAGATTCTTTTACTACATCTTTTCCCACAGTGCCTTTCGTTACTGACAGCTCTGTGACTTTACGTGTCCCACTTTCTGGCAGTGAAACCACCTGTTCCCAGTGCACTTCTGAAACCACCAGCACTATAATTTTCTGTGTCCTACAGTCCTACTCCATTACAGTGAAAACACCTGAGGCCTCCTGTCTTGGGCTTCTTTTTTATCTTGTGGTAAATTCTTACTTGTGTTTTCTACTCTTGCTTTCCAAGTTTAGGATCTCCACTTCTCCCAACTTCTAACCATCACAGTATGAAATTCTGACCAAAGGTTTGCGTTATGCACCAACATGCACTCATCTACTAATTCTGCTTCCCGTCTCATTTACTGAACTTTCTGCTCGTCCACGTGAATTCTTACCATGTCTGGAAGTGAGTTTTTAAACTCTTCCAGCAGAATAATCTCTTTTCGAAGCTTAAAGGTCTTACCTATTTTCAAAGCACCCACCCATCGATCAAAATAAAGATGTTTAATTCTTTCGAACACATCATAAGTCTGGCCTGGTTCCTTCTTGGTTTTTCTGAATCGTTGTGTATATGCTCCTTGTACCAAATCATAAGCACTTAAAATAGCCTGATTAACCTCTTCATAATCCCTTGACCCATCATCTGACAGCACGGCAACTATCTCATGAGCTCTGCCTACCAGTTTATTCTGAAATAGCACCTCCCATAAATCCTCAGACCGCTCCACCTGCCTTGCCAATTTTTCAAATGAAATAAAGAAGACTTCAACATCTTTCTCATCAACATGTGACATAATTTTGACACGTGTATACATCACTACCTTCTCTTTTAATCTCCATTCTATTAACTTGACCTTGCTGACTAAGTTGCAAATTCTCTTGTTCACATTCTGTCTCTTTTTGTAACTCCCTTACGTCTCTGACTCTCTCTCTTTGCTCATCTCAGAACATTCTCGGCCTCTCTTTTTCCTCTCTCTGTCTCTCTTTTAGCTGTCTTTGTCTCTCTTACCCCTCTCTCTTCTCTCTTTCTTTCTCTTTCATCATTCTATCTTACTCTTTCCCTCTCTCTCTCTTTCTTTTCTCTCTCTCACTCTCTCTCTCTTTACCTTCTAACCCCATTTTCATCAGTTTGCAGTTTAAGATTTCCAACTTCTACTGCACTTGTCTGTTTCTCTGACAAACCTAGGTGTTAGAGTAATTCCCTTACAATTTCAGCTTTATTTTTGTCCTTGGTTAAACACAAATCCAATTTCTTTGCTAATTCGAAAACTATGGTCTTTTCTTTCTTCTAAACTTTCTTGACAATCACCTTCAAATCCCAGAATCTCTTCAGCAATTTTAAACATAGAACATAGAACATAGAACAATACAGCACAGAACAGGCTCTTCGGCCCATGATATTGTGCCGAATATTTGTCCTAGCTTAAGCACCTAGAAATTTAAAAGCCATTTCTCTCGCCTCTAATTTACTCAACTAAAGGTCACAGAAATTAAACAAATTACCTCGTCTACATTTTAATTACGTATCGAGGACACTAACCTGCAGGTGTTATAATCTTCTGGGACATTTTGTATCCTTAAATCCATTCAAATCTGTCTAAACCATTTCAAAGCCTAAATCCAAGATCCAACTGTTCAAATAGCAGAAAAAAGCCCACAAGCCGTTCAAATTCTGGCGAAGACCCCCAAACTGTTACGACATGGGGAAAACCATCCTACTTAATTTAAACCAGCAACACAGAAAAGATTTGTCCCGTGCAGTAATCTGCGAAAATTGGAGAGGCCAAGAAATATTTAAAGTAAAAATTAACAACTTAATTTCTTAAAGTATAAAAAATAATAATTAACTAACGACTATTTATAACTCCTTCCTTGAACCTATATTTTACCTTCCCTTCTATAATGCTGATCCAATAAAGCCACCGATCAAGATTTACTGAAAAATTCAAATTTCAAAGCCAGCCAGCTGTCGAATTGTTTCCTTGCATATTTTCTCTCCAGGTCGGTGCTGATGCTTTTCTCTATGTAAACTACTTATCCAGGCAGGTATCTCTCAGACAGTTCTGACTAGCAGTCTACGTCTGTTCATCTTGTGGTAGTTCTCTTCCAGCTGTTCAATTTTCCCCGGTCTGATATCCCAAAACATCTTTTATTTCAGTGGTTATTATAAATGTCAATATACCCAATTGAAATGTGTTGGAGTTTGGTATTTTGGGACATAACTTAAAATTATTGGCTGAATTCGAATTTGTTTTAGTCTCCAAGCAACCATCTACATTGACTGCTGAACCTCATGCTGCATTGTATCTTGTTAAGAACACTTGGTGCTGTCATGTAGTTCTGCTGTTACATTTCTTCAAGATACAGTACACCCACAACTTCACAACATCAGCAACACTGAATATGCTTGCTCGTACCAAAGGCAATCTTTCATGTTGAATTGACAACAAATCGAAGCACATTCCGTAAAATTACTGATAGCACTCATAACATTAGTGAACCATACCCTTCCACCTTCTCTAGAGAAACACACTATAGTGTTAAGATTTTAACACTGAAATATGGAATACAAGGGGATACTATTCAAAATTGAAATGGCAGGAGGACTAGAGGGGATACAGCAATGATTGTTTTATCTTTGTCCTTCTAGGTGGTAGCTGTCATGCATATAAAACGTTTTGTCTTTGTGCTTTGTTGAAATTCTTAATTGCACCTTGGAGTTGAGACACCTGCTAATGAGAGCTGTTGGTAGAGGGAGTAAATCTTTTTGATGGGATGTGAATCCACCAAGTTCTTTTATCCCTGATGGTGTTAAGATGTTTGAGTATTGTTGAATCACCACTTATCCAAGCCACTCCAAATAATGTTGTCTTGCTCCATGCTTGCGCCTCGTAGATGGTGGTCTGGATTTTTGGTGTAAGAAGATAAGCTTTTAGATGTAGGGTAATTAGCCTTCTGCGAACTGCTGTAGCAACAGTATTCAAATGGGTAATCTGTTTCAAGTTATGATCAAAGTTGAACGCCAGGATTTTGATACGAGATTACTTGGTGATTGTAATGCAATAAACTGTCAATTGGTGGTGATTATATTCATTCTTATTGTAAATGGTTATTGGCATTGAATAGTGCAACTATTACTTGTGATTTATTCGTCTGAATCTGGTTATTATCTCGGTTTTGTTGCAAATGGGGATGGACTGATTCAGTATCTGAGCAATCACAAAAGGTGCTGAATATTGCACAAGCATCAACAAACTGCAACTCTCTAACCAGATGACAGATCGCAATTCAAGGATGGTCGGACAGATGTCATAGTTCAAGATCATTCATGCGAGTTCACTAACATAAGAATTACCTCTGGAACACCTACAGAGGTATCCAGGATGTACACTGGTTAGCATGGTGTCTCAGTAGTCAGCACTACTGCGTCTTAGTGCCAGGAACCTTTGTTCGTTTCCACCCTCTGTCAACTGTTTGTGGAGTTTGCACGTTCTCACTGTCTACATGGATTTCCTCTGGGTGCTCCGGTTTCCTACTACAGTCCAAAGATGCACAGTTTAGATGGATGAACCATGGTAAATTGTCAATAATATACAGGAGTGACAAGGGTAAGTGGATTAAGCATGGTGAATGCAGGGCTACAGGGAAAGGATAGGACGGTATCTCTGGGTGGGATGCTCTCTGGAGACACGGTGTGTATTCTAATGGCCGAATGGCCTGCTTCAAAGTTCTGCAGATTCTATGAAATGACTGATCTCCAGAAACCAAAACCATCGTCCCTTAAAACAGGTATGACTCCAACTGCAGAGTTGGAAAATACTCTTCTTATTTCCAATTAGTCTGGAGTCACAGAGTCATACAGTACAGAAGCAGCCCCTTTGGTTCAACATGTCCATGCCGACCAGATATTCACATTAATTCAGATCCCATTTGCCAGCACTTGGCCCATATCCCTCTGAAACTTTTATATTCATATACCTATCTGAATGTCATTTAAATGCTGTAATTGTTCCAATATCCATTATTTGCTCTGTCAGCTAATTCCATACATGTACCATCCTCTGCATGAAAAAAGGTTGCCCCTTAAGTTCCTTGTAACTCTTTCCCGTCTCACCTTAAACCTTTGCCCTCTACTTCTAGAAACCCCTATTCCAGTTTTGCTTTGCATCCTTAAATATCACACTTGGCCAAATGTTCCCTGAATATCATGGACAGTAACTCTCACCTCAGCAGTCAAATTTACATGTTTTATTCATGTTTAAATCAAGGGTGTTGCTTAGGGTGAGGACGTGTTCTATAATAAGTTGAGAAAGATAGCTACCTTGGACAAAACCAAACTGAGCATCAATGACCAAGTAACTGCTAAGCATTTGTTGCTCGATAGTACTGTGAACATCTTCAACAATGTTACTGATTATCAAGACTGATGGACCAGGAATTCGTAATACTAAAAATGTACTGCTGTGGTTCTCGTTTGTTTATGTATTGGACATATCTTAGTATTCACAATGTCTGGCAGGTGTGAGTGCTTTACCTGTTCTGGATCTGGTTGGGCCAGAGCTTTGAAACTTTAAGAGCGCAAGTCTTCTATACAATTGACACAATGTTGTCAGAGACACTAAATGTGTCTGTGTTCAGTGGCTTCAGACGCTTTTGGGTATCATGAGTGATTTCAATTCTAAAGACAGACTTCTACATCGCATGTTGTGAGCTCAAGTATACTCTCACTCGAAAATTCTGCCTGAGGATTGTAGCCAAAGTTTCAACCTAATGTTTGTGAGTTCTTCACAAAAGTGAATTACTGAATTATCCCAGACCATTTATCATGTCTAGGTCCGTCAATAGAAAGGCAAATGGAATTCAATCCAGATAAATGTGAGGCATGACACTTGGACAGGAGAGAAAAGGCCACGGAAAACAAATTGAATGGTGGGACGCAAGGAAGTGCCTCAGGTAGGAAGAACCTTATGCGTAAGTGCACCTGTCCCTTAAGGTATTAGGAGAGATCGATAATTCGGGTTTGAAAGCATATGTTCCACTTGCATTTGTTAGCTAATGCATAGATCTTAACAGCAGGGATATTATGTCAATACTGTTGAAAATTTTATTCCGCAACAGCAGTGTATTGCTTACAGTTTTGCAATTTACACTTTTGAATTGATGTGATATTTCTGGAACGGATGCTGAAGATATTCATCACTGTCAAAAATACAAAATGCTGGAAACACCCAGCAAGTCTGGCAACATCTGTGGACAGATATTAGAAGTAGAATTTCGGGTATTTGACCGTTCCTCACAACCGTAGGACCTCAACATCCACAGCTTTTCTCGGTTTTTACATTTCTCAGTGCGTTACCTAGACTGTAGTGTTTCAGTTACGAAGAGAAATTGAGCAGACTGTTTTCCTTAGAGCAGAGGCGATTATTGAGAAGTATAAACCTTTGAAGGGCATGCATACAGTAAACATGAAGATACTTTCCCTCTTCATGAACGGATTAATGAACAGTGGACATAGATTTTTGAGTAACGGATTAATCAGTCGAAAGGTTGGAGGAGATGTAAGGAGAAACTTTTAATCCAAACAATGTTGGCAATCTGAAACACTTGAGATGCCAAGACACATTAGCCTACAGGACATATGTTGGGAAGTAGACTGCATGTCATCCAATGCACAGAATAACCAAATTTGGAACTGTATCACCTTTTCGTCACACCTGCATAGCTTAGTTGTGAAGCTTTTTTTGTTGCAATTAAAGAAGATTTATCACCCAGTTCCAAGAGTGTCGTTCACTGATCTCAAGTGGCATCAGGAAGGATCATATTGAGGTGGCATGCCAAAGATTCCCACATTCAATGTAAAGCATGAAATATCAAATCTTTACTTGAACATATGTCTGTCAAACAGCTTTCATGTTTCTTTCAAATATTTTCCAACGATTTTATACATATTAAACATAAATTGTGATGATCAGTGATAACAATATCATAAAGCAGGCGGCAGAGGCAAACTGTTACTCGTTATTTTTCCCTTTCAGAAAATGAAAAACTGCAAATAAAACTTGGTAAGTGAAAATATGTTCGATTTCAAGTGTCGTTTTTGTCTTCTTAGTTCTTATGTAGCGACCCACCTGTTACGATGGAAAAAAAAGTTTACTTTGATGAAATCATCGTAACTGTAATTAATACTTGTCTACATGTAGAATGCCCTTTCAATGTGGTCGTGGAAAGAACCAATAAAAGTAAATGAATTTGTTATTATTATCAGTAGAATTTCTTGATGATGTGCCATGGAAGACAAGTGGATTAATTCACACCAGCATTCATCATTCAATTAATGTTGCATTTCTAAATAAAATACATTGCTGTAAACATTGGTTCTAGATACAAGACCACCCGGCGAAATGGAGAAAATGCCAGAAGTTAAAAGAGAAGTTGTTTAGGGTGAGCAGGAGTTCTGCCACGCGGATGAGAATGGTGGTGGTTGCTAATAGTACAGGCTTGTTTTCTAGGAAGGTGCGGAGAGCGCTGAGGCCATCCTGGTGGGGGAACAATGTGCAGAGAGATTGTGGATTCAAGGTGAAAAGGAGGCAGCTAGTGCATGCAAACTGGAAATCCCTATCCTGCTCCTCCATTCTACTTTCTATATTTAAAAAAATAGCATTTTCCTAGATATCATCAGTGGAGGGAAACGATTTCTCCTCACAGATGTTGCCAGACCTCCTGAGCTTTCATCACTCTCTGTTTCTGTTTCTAATTTCTGCTTTTGTTTCTGCTTTACAGCTTTTGCGGGGTTTTTTTCGGTTTTTGCACATTCTAGTTACTGCACTCTGCAGATTGTACGAGATAAGTTTCAACACAAAATCCATGATTGACATTGTTGATTTGTTTCTCACCAGCGAAAATAATGGTGCAATTCAAAGGTAAATTAGAGTTTTGCAATAAAAAATGGCACAACAATAAAGAGACAAAAGATACTACATAAGAATTTTGAAATTTGATAAAAAATGGGGAAAATGAAAATTCACAGAGCATTTGTAAATATTTGTGGGAAGATGAACAGGTGGATGTTGGTCTGATATATTGTGCCTGTAGATTATATTCGCTGCTGTGTTGCTTTTAGTGCTCCAAAATGCTTGATTTACAATTATTGTATTTATTATCAACCTACACTATTTTATTCAAAAGTTGATGTTGTTCCATGAATGCATAATTAAAATCAATTCGGCACTGTGTCAAAACTGCTGCAACACCGACTTTTAATACTGTTCCAAGCTTGGTGTGTTTGGCAAAATGTTTAAAACAAGCTTACTGTCGATATAACGATCGATCATATTAATTCTGTTCCAGAAAAGATCCTTAAGAATAATAATGTCATCAGTTTGTGTCTGCGAGTGAGTGAGAGAGAGAAAACAAAGGAGAGAAATTGCTGGAGAATATGTTACCAAGCTAAACACATGGACTAAACAAGCTACTGTCATAAAAATGGCTGAGAGATTTTTATGGCGATAAAATATTCAAAATTAGCTGTTATGAAGGATTTTAATATTGGTAATTAATGCCAGGAGAAGCAATTAACTTCATGGAAGGGCTTTGTTTACCACACTTGCACTTCAGAATGGAAGGGTAACAAATGCTTTACATAACAACGTTCCATAATTTTAAAAGTAGATATCTGCCAAACATTGAATTCATGATCTTGCAAAATACTATTTCACTGAATCTGCAAAATGTAGTGTTCAACTACATGGTACTTTCAGTTCTAAAAGACACATTCTAACTCATGACGTTATAGACATTGATTTCAAATCCATTTATATCACTACTGTTACTATCGTCATTACGATTGTCATTTTTTTCATTATCATATCAATCTTACGAGAATAATTGTTCTTTCATTTCCGAGGGAGTTTAGATAAATGAGAAAATTATTGTCAATTTTCAATTTTATTTACATCATAGTGACATTGTAACGAAATAAGTACCAAGGTATCATTGGGTTGCTTGGCCAAATGTTACAACCTATATACAAAAAAGTAAATGAAATATATTTATTTCCAGAGCTTAAGACAAGACAGAAGTTATGTAAGAATAAATTACTTACTTACCTGTACCAATAATGTGAGTTCTTTGAAACTCAGTCTTCTCAATTATGTTGCTTAGATACAAATTCCATGAAATACTTATTACCTGGACCTGGAAGGGCAATGTTTCAATCAGTTTTTGCCTTCCGATCTCCAATGTATTTTATTGCTCTCCCAAAATTCATCAATAAGCATAAGAACGTATGCAAACAAAAACATATTGCACAACTCATCACAGACAGCTGTAAACATGTAGCATTTGCTGACAGCTCCACATGCACAGGACGCAAGACTTCAAATCCCGCATCCACATCTCAACAATGTTTGAAGTTATGGCCTGGGACAGAGAGAAACCAGTATCAGGATTTGGGGTAAAGCAAGAGAGACTAGAAGCCAGAAAGAGACAGTGAAGTCCAGCGATTGAAAAAGGTGGGAACTGGGTTCATGACCCAGGAAGAGGGGAGTGTGAGATTGGGGCCTGGAAAGGGATAATGTAAATCGTGACACGGGAAATGACGGAGAAAGGGGGCGATTGGGGCAGATAATATGTCTAAGCGATGGAGGGGCTGTGTTGGAGTGTAGGACATGGGAAAGGGGAAAGTTGGGGTAATAACGAAGTGGGAAGCGTCAGGAGAATGTGGGAGATCATGGACGGGGAATGGACGGGGGAGAAATTGGGACTCATGAATTGGGACGATCGGGATATGTGATAGAGTCGACGAGGGAGATTAGGGAAAGGACGGATCAGTGAGGAAGTTATCAGGACTACAGTGGGAGACAAGGCTGCAGTGAAAGCTTTCCGTCTCTACATATGCTTTTGTATGCTTATTTCTCATAGATTTGAAGGGGCGACAGGGTAAGATGATTGAATTTTATATTTATTTTATCGTCACTGTAACGAAAGTCTTAATTAACCAATTCAGTGAATATTTATATTAAATGGAAGCACAGTAATTCATTCTGAGAAGGGACTGCTGCAATTGTTGATTTTGTGAATTTCAAGAAAATCAGAAATATCATTAGGCAGTATTGCCTTCCTGCAATCGCTTACACAGAAACATGTATTTTGGGTTGTTCATGCACAATATACTTCGTTTCATTGTAAACAATAGAACTGAAGACAAAGTGTTCTGCCACTTTTTATTGCCGAAACCAATAGTAAAATCCTTTCATTTGTCTTTTGATGAAAATAATTACCCTGAATGTCAGCACTTGCCTCATGTAATGTATTAGACAGTTTAAAAAAGGTTCATTTGCTAAAGAAAATTCGGGCACAATGCACAATCATGACATGAGTGAGCAACATAATACGATATTCGTAAATTCTGGTTGATCTTTGGGTTTTTTTAATTTTGTTGACACAGCAATCAGTTGAATGCTTAGTCTATTAGGTAAAAACAATGACTGCAGATGCTTGAAACCAGATTCTGGAGTGGTGGTGCAGTAAGAGCACAGCAGTTCAGGCAGCATCTGAGGAGCAGTAAAATCGACGTTTCGGGCAAAAGCCTATCATCAGGAATACAGACAGAGAGCCTGAAGGGTGGAGCGATAAGTGAGAGGAGGGTAGGGGTGGGGAGAAGGTACCATAGAGTACAATAGGTGAGTGGGGGAGGGAATGAAAATCATATGTCGGGGGGAAGGGTGGAGTGGATATGTGGAAAAGAAGATAGGCAGGTAGGACAAGTCATGGGGACAGTGCTGAGCTGGAAGTTTGGAACTGGGGTGAGGTGGAGGAAGGGGAAATGAGGAAACTGTTGAAGTCCACATTGATGCCCTGGGGTTGAAGTGTTCTGAGGCGGAAGATGAGGTGTTCTTCCTCAAGGCGTCTGGTGGTGAGGGAGCGGCAGTGAAGGAGGCTAGGTTGCTCAAAGTGGTCGGCACTGGACTTTCATTGTACTACATCCCATTTTCTATTGTTTTCAATTGAGTTCTTACATAAGTTGTTAAGGAAAATGTAATGCTGGACACGATTTCCACAACCATGTCTAAAGATAATGATAGCCCATCGTACCCGTTATTTTTGTATTCGTTATTTGCTGACAACTCGGCTAAATAGGGACAAGTTGGAATACCTGAAAGCATAGAATTTCAACGAATTCACTAATATATTCAGCTCCAGTCAAGAGAACTCTTGAAATCTCTGAAAAACGTAAATGGTATCTTCAAATAATAATATTTGAAGTACCTGTTGTGTACATCTGACATGCAACATATTGACAGTCATGTACACTTTTAGCATGATTACATTAATTATTTCATTAGACACATCGATAAACTCACTATCCATTCAAAGATATGTACAAACTGTTTGCTCAAATAGTTTAAAATTTGGGTGCGATCTCTTTGAAGCGAATTTCTGCCATAGATCAATAATGTATTACAAAGATTATTAACATGGCTCGGACTCTGAGGTTACCTTCCTGTGAAAAAATATCCATACATACTTGAACTTGAAATATTGAGCTGTTGCATATCGAAGTTTTTGAAAGTCAAAAGTGTCAGTCGATTGGTTAAAAATCCTCTCCTTTGGAAAAATGCCACAAGAAAGCGAACTTAAAATTAGACAACAGTAATTGAGAGGTGAAGTTGCATCATGAATCTCCAAACAACTCGCACAACAAAAGCAAACTTATTTTCACAAAAAAATGAAGTGCATTTCAAAATTGTTGTCTCTGATGATTCCATTGAAGCAATGCAGATAAATTATGCAGCGAAATGAAATGATGCAGTTGCATTTTCCTAAGGACGTTGAAAAGATATAGATAAAATATCATGTTTGAACGAGGAAATAATACAAAATGTCATTCTGATGATAACTATTTATCTTAAAAGTGAAGAGCGTTGGAGATACTGCAGGTGAGTAAATATAAATAAATGTACACCTTCGATCAGCAGCACGATCGACAAACATATGTACGATTTTTTTTAAACACTTCATCAATAACGACGTGAATTCAATTGGAACATGTCTTGGGAGGTTCCTGGAAGACTGAGGACCATAATTCAGTTATCTGAGTTCAAGCCTGGCTGATAATTCACATTTTGCTGAATAGTTGTATTGTTAGACCAGCAGAGGTAAAACTATCGGCAGTCACAATGCTTTCTACTATTTGAGTAGTCCATAAAGTTCAGCATGCATTTCTTCCCAGCCTCAAAAAAGTAACCAGTCACTTTGTGACAAAGACAAAACGCTGTGAATGATCAAAATACCAAACAAACAAGGAGAATACCTGAGAAACTTGTCAAGTCTACAAGTATATAAAAACAGAGTGAATATTTCGAATCTGGGATGACGTTCCTTCAGACGTTATTTCTGTCTGATGTTTACCCATATTTAAGATGTTTGTTTTGCAATGGGGGAAAACAGGGGCTCAGTGATTAGCACTGCTACCTCAGAGCACCAGAGTCTCAGGTTCGATTCCGGGCTCGGGTGACTGTCTATGTGGTGTTTGCACATTCTCCCCGTATATGTGTGGGTTTCCTCTAGGTGTTCCGGTTTCCTCCCACAGTCCAAAGATGGTCAGGTGAATTGGCCATGCGGAATTGCCCATAGTGTTATGTGCATTAGTCAGACGTAATGTGTCTGGGTGGATTACTCTTTGCAGGGTTGGTGCGGACTTGTTGGGCCGAGGGTCCTGTTCCCACACTGTTGGGAATCCAATCCAATTAAACTGCATATTTTAGTGCACGTTATTATTTAAACTTCACTCATCCTATATACTGATGGAAGCATGATTCCTACTGTTATCACCTATCAGTTCAAATCAGTCAGTGTTCCCATGGCATCTGACGTTCTGTAACATAGATGTGTCCAGAGCCAACATTGTATCCTCTCGCATTCCACCTGTGTAACCAATTTCAAAGAAATTTGGACCTGTTTATAATTGAGTCTGTCTGATCTGGAGCACTAACTGAGGCTGTACCATTAATTGTAAAGGACTGCCCTTGTTTGTTGTACCAAAATGTAATACCTTCTTTTTATCCAAATTAATCTCCATCTGCCAATCCTCAGAAGAATAACCCAATTGATAACGTTCTGTTTGTCATCTTAAATAAACTATTTCAATATCCATCATATCAACAATTTTGGTATCATTTGCAAAGGTACTAACACAGCTTCCTATATTCTCATCCAAATCGTTTATATAATGACAAACAAAACTATGACTGGAACCAATATCTGTGGAGCACTGTTGGCTTCACACCTCCTATCCAAAAAGCAATTCTCCCCCAAAACATTCTGCGTCAGTATCTAATTGGTAAGATTACCCAGCATTCCATGTGATCTAACTGTATTTATTAAGCAACTATAACGCCTATGTCAAAGGCTTTACTAAGGTTCGTGTAAATGAGGTCCATTCATCTGTCCTCAGCCTTCTTTTCGTTTACTTCCTCAAAAAACTCAATCACGTTTGTGATAAACGAATTACCTCGCACCAAACTATATTGATGATCTCTAATCAAGCCCTTATCTCTAACAGTCCATGTAAACCCTAACTTTCTAAATTACTTCCAATAACTTACCCACTTTCAGTATCAGGTTCACACATCTCTTGATCTCAGGTTTCCCCTTACCGACATTCTGTTAAACAAGATACAAGATTAACGACCCTCCCATGTTCTGCAGTTTTACTCGTTGTTACAAATATTGCGACTATGGACTCCTCAATCTCTTCCCTAACTTCTTACAGCATTCTAAAATCAGCTTCCTGTGATTTAACCATCTTTATGTTTTCTAATACCTCCAACAATTCTTCTTCTGTAATGTGAACTGTTTTCAAAATATTAGTGTTCATTTCCTCGAACTTCCTCGCCTCGATTTCATTCTACACTGTGCAAATTGAAGTGAAATGTTTGCATATTATGTGTTGAATCACCTCAGGTTCAACATATAGATGACCTCACTGATGTTTACGGTGCCCGATTCTCTAACTATCTGCTCAGCCACTATAAAGATAATGCATACTCGATATTCTTTCAATTTTCTACGTTTCTAATGACTTTCTATGGTGCTGGGAAAGTCAAAACCTCGCCAGCTCGAGAATCTATCATGGAACATGTGAATTTGAAATTTATGTGATTATTCAAATCTGTATGCATCAAAAAGCTTTGAACTTGTATCGCAAAGCTTTGTACTTACCTTTTGAACATTTTTTTTCATCAATTCTAGCACGTAACATAATATTGCCATGAGCATCTCGCGACAATTGGTTTACATTCTTCTAATTTCATTTTTGTGAGGTACTGCAACTTTCTTGATAATTCAAGAAATTCTAGAACAATGAAAGAAATGTGTACAATATCTTTGTGGTTATCATTTCTAAACGATACGTTTTTCCTTGGCACTACGACGTATGATATCATTTCTCTTAACTTAATAAATTTGGCTTATTTTTTTCCTGTGCAGTTCTGTTAACTTTATTGATTATTTTATGTTTTCGATCATCATTCAGCCAGTACATGCATCTTGTCCAGAGAAGCAAAGAACCATATCATGGTGAAAGTGCAAAAGGCCATTCCGATGCCGATTCAGTCTTCATTCTCCCAATGATCCAGTTACATACTGCCACTATCAAGCCTTTGTGCAATTTCCCCTCAATTTTTTTTTTGCTTATTTCAGTTAATAATAGAATCACATTTACAATGACTGGTTTGAATTTTGTTCCACCTTACACAGCCTTATTGTTTTGTTTCTGTCTTACCACCAATCACAAAAAACGCTTGTCATTTCCAACGTTCAGCTCCCTCGTGAATCAAACATTTCTATTCATAGCTCTGCTCAAACTGGCCATCTCCATGATGAATAGGTTGCAGATCTCAAATCAATTAATGCTAGAGAAGTTCAAATGACCTAGATTCATTTTTGTCAATGCGTCATTCATTTGCACTCTGTTGTCTTGTCACCATTTCAAAATTTGTCTCATACAACAGAACACAATACTTCATTTCTTTATTGATGGAAGCAACTGACATAAAGAAGGGTGCAGAAATTTCCACTTTTATGTCAACTTGCGTTAAAATCGCACATGAATCTGGCAATGTTCATTGATTTACAAGCAGATAATCTGTTTTTAGTTGTGCATTCATAGAAATGGCTAGAGCGTGGTTATATGTTTTGCTGTACAGCCTTTGAACTCCTTATATCTTTCCTCATCGTTGTTGTGATCTCCATTCATAAATCTACTCAAGATATCGGGGTTACTACATTCCAGCGAATTGGTCCACCATGGTCTTTTGTTTCTAATATTATTGCACGGACAGTAAAGAGAAAAAGAAAATGAATTGAATCTCCATTTCAAAAGTAGCTTTTTGTTGAAGGTTTACTTAATCTGAATAATCTCAATAACAGCAGAAAACGACATCGACAAGGTTCCCCATGGAAGATAGCTGAGCAAGGTTAGATCTCATAGAACACAGGGAGAACTCGCTATTTGGATACAGAAATGCCTCGAAGGTAGAAGACAGAGGGTGGTAGTGGAGGGTTGTTTTCAGACTGGAGGCCTGTGACCAGTGGAGTGCCACAAGGATCAATGCTGGGTCCACTACGTTTTATCATTTATATAAATGATTTGGATGTGAGCATAAGAGGTACAGTTAGTAAGATTGCTGAAGACACCAACATTGGAGGTGTAGTGGACAGCGAAACAGGTCACCTAGATTACAACGGGATCTCGTTCAGATGGGCTAATGGGCTGAGAATTGGCAGTTGGAGATTAATTTTGAAAAGTATGAGATTTTGCACTTTGGGAGAGCAAATCGTAGCAGGACTTATACACTTCATTGTAAGGTCCAAGAAAGTGTTGCTGAACAAAGAGACCTTGGGGTGCAGGTCCATAACTCTTTGAAAGCTGAGTTTTTGGGAGGTAGGATAGTGAAAGAGGCGTTTTGATATGCTTTATTTTATTGGTCAGATTATTGAGTACAGGATTTGGGAGGTCATGTTGTGGCTGTACACGACATTAGTTAGGCCACTTTTAAAATATTTTGTGCAATTCTATTCATCTTCCTATCGGAAAGATGTTGTGAAACTTGAAAGGATTCTAATAAGATTTACAAGAATGTTGCCAGGGTTGGAGGATTTGAGCTATAAGGAGAGGTTGAATAGGCTCGGGCTATTTTCCATGGAGTGTCGGAGTCTGAGGGGTGACCTTATACATACTTATAAAATCATGAGGGTCATGGATAGGATAAATAGACAATGTCTTTTCCCTGGGTTGGGTGAACCCAGAACTAGAATGCATAGGTTTAGGGTGAGAGGGGAAATATATAAAAGAGACCTAATAAGCAACATTTTCACTCAGAGCGTGGTACGTGGATGAAATGAGTTGCCAGAGGAAGTGGTGGAGACTAGTACTGCAACATTTAAAAAGGCATCTGGATTGGTATATGTATAGGAGGGGCTGAGGGAGATATGGGCCGCGAGCTGGCAGGTGGGATTAGATTTGGTTGGGATATCTGGTTGGCGTAGACGAGTTGGACTGAAGAGTCTGTTTCCATGCTGTAAATCTCTATGACTCGATGACACTATGGCAGGACTGCTCAATAGAAATAGTTTGTGGAAAATGTTTGTGTTAATTATGACAGAATGAAAGCTGCCAAGTTTGTTCAAATTTTAAATAAGGCATGTTAACGCCAAATAATTCATGCATCGCCCTGAAAATCAGTAAGACATGGACATGACTAATCGGAGTTATTTTGCCTTGTTTACAACCTGAACAAGTCTCTCAATTATTTGTCATTCATGATTGCCTGCTGCATTTCCCACAACAATGTTTCTGTCAATGACAGTCTACTTACCAACCATGTGGAAGGTTCTTCTCATCGAGTGAAAATGTTGTTTTTTCCATTACTTACTCATTCAGGCAAAGTTGTGACATTTGTGTAAATCAAAAGCAATGAGACAGTCTATCAAAGTTTCCAACAATGGTCTCATTTTGAACTGTCAGGAAAGAACTTAAATGTTAATAAGCTGGAAGGTATATCTGTTTGCATTAATGGTTAGCTTTTATAAAAAATGTTTTCGGGAATGTAAGTTAACTAATTCAATCCTGATACCTATACTGGTTCTTGTCATGATCCCTTTTGATGTATTGCAGTGGTTGATGAAACTGACATAGCAACTAAATATGCAGGTAGACGACCGTAATCATACGAATTATTCAGTCTTTTTTTTTCTTAAATTTGGACAGTTATTCTACCTGTTGTAACTGTAGCCTATCACTCAAAAGACGTGTAATACCTTCATTGGTGCAAAACAACAGGACGAATCTGATGTGCATTTCTCTGTGAATTTGCTTCCAAACAAATTATGGAAACAACATGTTCACACTTAAAACATATCTAAGTGCTTAATCTCCTATTGTTTATGTTTTTGTAGATTGCAAGGATCTTCTAAAAGACAGCAGTAAGTTTGGCATCCTCATTGTCAGGAAGACAAAACTTTTCATGGTTTGCAATGCATGCGCTTGTTGATTATGCAGCATTGTGCAAACATTGAATAATATTTTTATGAGAGTGTACTTTTTTCTTTTTCTTTCTTCCTTTATTTATTTATTTATTTAATTAATTATATCCTTCATTTCTCTCTTTCTTCCTTCCTTCCTTTGTTTGTTCCTTTCTCTCTTTCTTCCTTTCTCTCTTTCTTTGTGTCTTTTTTTTTTGCTTTATGACTATCCATCTAACCATCTAGTTATCTGTGAAACTATCATTTTTGATTAAATGTCAATCTCTGACCTGCAACTAATTAAGTACATTTGTTATCAATAGCAGTTCTGCTACCAGTAATCTACTCATTCTCTCAAACAAACTTGCCAAAACGTATATTTCTGCCTCCTATCCGGCCTTCTCCTATATTCATTCCTTCTTCACATTTCTGACACAGGTACTTCGGACTGCGAACCGTTTTCTTTTCACCTTTCAAAAGTTTGCTTACTGCGACCATTGATGTTTCCTCCCTTCAGCATATGTCTCAACACTTTCCTGTTCTTTTCTCTTTGTCACCAGCAATCAACCCCATTTTTTGCCAAGTTGCTCTGCCTGGAGTAAAAATAAATATCAAAATAGCTGTCGCGACTGACAAAGAATTTCGTTCCCTGCTTATCTACAAATGAAAGCTGCATGATTTATTGGCAACGATTCCTACCTCGACTGTGAGTATTTCGGTCCTCGATTGAAATGTGCCCACTGAAGTCTCCTTTGCATGCGTCATTATAGCAACCCTTCTTTCATCATTCCTTCACTCCCCTGTTGACCATCGTTCTTCCAGTTCCTTTAACCTTTTATTTCTAAACCCTTTTGTTACCCTTTCCAGTAATGGTGCACTGAATTCAATTGACATATAATTTTCTTCGTCTTTCAAATGTGCTTCAACCATTAAAATTCCCAGCAAAAGAAAATACAGGAATAAATAGATTCTCGAGGCTATTGTGCTCTTTTGAGAAATTAGACAAGTTTGCTTTCTAAACCGATCAACTTCAGCTACCAAATAAAATAATGTGGCATACACAATCAGATGAGAGACAGTTGCCCATGCATTCAGTTGCTATGGTGTGAAAATAGAACATGGTTTCACTTCAAAAGTGATTCAAAGTTTTTTTTTTCTGCAAAGAATGGTACTGTTTGCACATAGTGTTCTGCTCTGCTTCCTTATTTCTATTTTGGAATTGCAGTCCTGTTCCCAACAACTTCACATACAATCGTTTCAAATGCAAAGATGGATTTCATGTATATTGTAACTTTCACCAAAGAAAGGAGAGCAGTTAGTCACAAAGGAAAACGCGTGTTAACTGAAAGAATAACATTCGTAACATAAAGAAATGTTTGCTTAAATATTGAGATTTCAAAACTTGCAATATCCGATGAGAGATGAACAGACGTTCAGTTTTGAGTACTAACACATTCTGTATTTCAACCCTTTGCCTGAAGAAATTCCTCCTTGTCTCACTTGTAAACGCTTGTCCCTTCACTCTGCGGCTGGCCATCGGGTCCTAAAAAGTCCAACAAGTGGAACGTCTGCAAAAACACTATATCTGAGATTTCAGTATATTCTAAGCTTCAATGTGATTCGCACGTCCTCCTAAATTCGATCGAGTACAGAGACAGACCACAATAACTCCTCATAGAAGAAACCTTACTCCCCCTATCATTTTTATAACCCTTTTCTGAACACTGTCCAATGCCAGAACTTCATTCCCTAGATACGGGGTCCAAAACTGCTAACACAACTCAACTGCAGTCTAATCAGACCCTTATTCAGTCTCAGCAGTACATCTTTGTTCATGTAATCTTGCCAAGTTGAAATGAATGCTAAAAATGCATATTCCTTCCAAACTGCTAACTGAACCTACATGTTAACTCTAAGCAATTCCTGAATGAGGACTCCCAAGTCTTCGGACTTTACAAGTCTTTACCTAAAAATAGTCTGATTCTATTCTTCCTTATAAAAATATTACACATTGCATTCTATCTGCCACCTTTTTCCCTACTCTTGTAACCTGACAACTGCTTCAATACATGGGTCACTTTTTACATATTACTCGACCTATATTTGTGTCATCTGAAACCTCAGTGATAATGTCAACATTTCCATCTTTTGGGTCGTAGATGGATAACGAGAATATATCTGACCCCAATACTAAACCCTGTGGAATTTCACTAGTAACCAACGATAATCAGAAAAATATTCATTTATCCATAATCTCTACCTTCTTACAATCAGCCTTTCCTGCCTCGATGTTAATGCTTTGCTCCCAATTAAACCTTGTTTCTCAACTTCAGGTGTTACATCTTAACAAAGACATTCTGGAAATCCAAACATATCATGTCCACTGACTATCCTTTGTCTATCTTCCTCATTATTTCCTCAATTAATTCCAACAGATTTGTCAGGCGTACCCTTACCTTGACAAAGCCGTGCTGACCCAAACCTACTTAACATGAACTCTCAGTGCTGTGCAGTCTCATTGTTAATAATCGACGCCAACATTTCACCAAGAGTTGAGATGAGACGAACTGGTGTATAACTTCTTATCTTCTGCATCCCAACATTCTTAAGCAAGGGCATTACATTCGCCCTTTGGAAATCCTCTTGGTCTCCATTGACTCCTCAGTTATCTTCGTCAGAATTCTGGAGTGTTTGCCATCTTATACAAATCATTTACCCATCTTCACGCCTTTCAGCCACGCCAGCAGCTGCTAATAGATATGAACTATAATATAATCCACTATACTCACCTCCTTTACAAATTCTCTTGAAAATCTTATAGATAATTAACTCTTGAAGTTAATGGTGTACTCTATTGTGAAGACCAATGCAAAATCCCTTTTTAGTTTATCGTCGATTTATTTATCCTGCATCACTACATTTCCAGCCTCAAATTCCAATGGTTCAGTGTTCACTTTTGACTCCCTCTTACCTTTCATATCTGAAAAAGGGTCTTGAGATTATATTTTATATTTCTAGCTATCTTGCTAGATAGCTATTTCGTATTTTTTTAAAGTAATTGTCCTCTTAGAGGCTGTAAAGGCTTTCCTAACTCATTGGCTTTGGATAAGTCATGCATTGCGTTTTATGTTTTTGCATTTGCTTTTATGCTCTGACTTTCCTTGTCAGCCATGATCGCCTTGTTCTCCCGTAGTTCTTCTCTCTTTGAGCTGAATTTCTCCAGATTACTCACCAAAACTCTTTTCATTCCTGCCCAACCATATTCCCTCCTGGGCTCCCCTTCTAATCAACTGTGAGCAGTTTCACCCTGATGTCATTGTAGTTATCTTTAATAATTTGTAATACCACTACTTCCGAATCAAACTCCAAAATGCAGTATAATTTGTTTCAACATCTGGTCGCTGCCTCATAGAGGTTGGCTCAACTTAGCTCCTAAGTTAGCTTTGCCTCAAATATACCAAAATATTCAGAATACGCTGTTGCTTAGTGGTTTCTAACACAGGCTGGAGCAAGAAATAAACCCGGTCATTCTCCAGGAATTCCTTTTCTCAGGAGTTACTGCCAATCTAGTTTTGCCAGCCTTCTTGCATATTGAAATTCAATATGCTTTTTGTAGTAGTGCCTTTCTTGCATGCTGTTCTTACATGTCGTTTTATCTTTTGATTTTTCTTGCACCACAACAACTCTCCCCGTCACGCCCCACGTGCTTACTGCTGATAGGAGACCTCTATATATCTCTCATCAGCGTTGTTATTTCCTTTGTGATTCCTTAACTCTTTCCGTACACTTCCTAAGCCTTTGGATTCTGTACCACTTTGATTTAATTCGATTTAATTACTTCTATTACAGACAACGCAATACTGCCACCTCAGACCATTTGTCTATCCTTTTGGCAGGAGGTGTGTTCTTGGATATTTAGTGCCTTGTCCTGATTCTCTTTCAACCACGCCTCTGTGATACTCACGATATCGTTGCACAGATGAAAAGTAAGCAGGTTTAGACCGGGTCTTGGAAATGAAGTGAGATCGTGATTTTCTTTTTTTCCTTTTGTGGAAGCACTTAGAGAACAAGATCATTCTCTCATAAGTCTCAGGATGATAACGAAAAGTGGCATGCAATAATCCAAAGATTTTTTTTAAATCAGCAATTCGCAGAGAGAATACACAATGGTGCAATAACAGAGTTTGGCAGAATGTGTTGGAAGATGATAAGATTGTGTATGGCATGGATAGAATGGAATGTATAAGACTTATTTTCTCCCAGGATGGAGGGGTCAATTGATGATGGACGCTTATTTAATCCAATAAAGTTTTAATTCGCAGGATGGCAGTTGTGAGGACGTCGGAAGCGGGGAGGTGATGGTTCAAGGGGATGTAGGAAACGCGTTTTTCACACAAAGGTTAATGCGTGTGTGAAATGTGCTGCCAGAAGAGGGCGTAGAAGCAGACAAAATAGCAGCATTCAAGAAACACCAGTACGAATACATGAATAGGAATATAATACAAGGATAATGATCCTGTAACTGAAGACATTTTTGTATGGAAGAGCAAAATGTGTTGGCACAGACCTGGAGTTTCGAAGGACCTGTTCCTATTCTGTATTGTTCTTTGCTCTAAGTATACCAATCCTTAATGAGATTCAATCAGGCCTTAAGAAGAGTTAATACAGCAGAAAAGTTAACTTTGCTTCTCTCTAGAAATGCTACCAGACCTTTTGAGATTTTCCAGCAAATTTACTCTTTTTGTTTACTACCTGTAGGTATGTGTGTGCAGTTCATTGAAATTAACAGGCTGGCAAGACAGAAATGGAGAAGGAAGTAAATCACAGTGTATCTTCGGTTTTGTTAAGAAGAGCATTGAGTGCAAGATCATGGACGATAACATTTTTTAAGACACTTTGTACATCTCTGTGTACAGTTCTGTGTATCACATTATGAGAAGGATGCACAAGCTTTGGTAAGAGTGCAGAAGCTGTTTACCAGAATAATGTCATTAATGACAAAACCCATTAATGAGGAGAGATTAAATAAATTGGACTGTAGTTCTAGGACTGAAGAGGGATAAAGAAGATATAAATTATGTTTTCAAAATCACGAGCACATTTGATTGCTTAGCTAAGGATGAACATTCCTGTTCAAGCATAAGTAAAATGAGATTTCAAACTTTTGCAGTTACAGCACAGGTCTACTTACATGTAAAATGGCGTTTGCAGCAGAAAATGATAAGTGTAAGTGCTCCAACAATAAGTGCACCCGAATGAGTTGTGAATCGTCACAGACAATTAATCAATTTATTGGAGTTTTCGGCATCATAATTATTTTCTTTGTCAATGTTGGAGGAGTAGGTAAGTGTAAAATCAAAGGCAAAGTATTTGCAATCGTCTTCACCCAGAACTCTCAAGTGAATGCAATTTCTCTGCAAATTCGAAGCATTCATAACACAGACCTACAGAGCCTGATAACTACACGACACGATGCTAACGTATATGGCTGTGGAAATATTGGATATTTATTTTGTCATTTTCCAAGACTTATACACATTGAAGACGTTTCTACAGACTGAGTGGACCAATGTAACCCCGTTATTTAGCAAGCAATAGAGAGAAAAAAGAAACAGAGATTTAAAGGCAAGTTAGCTTATCATCAGTAATGGCTAATGTCTATGATAAAAAAGCGTGATACCAGATGACTTGGATGGATAACAGGATTGGATAAAACAAGTATGGGCTGCAGAAAGCCAATTTATGCTTCTTTTAGGATATAATTGTTAGAATAAATAAGAGATAATTGGTTATGTATTAATTTAGATTTTCACGACGTTTTTGATCGCATCCCAAATTAGGGAATAGAGAAAAATGTTAAAGCACGTGAAAATGTATGTAATGTATTGGCATGGATCGAAGAGGGAGGTTTGTCCTTTTTCCTGTCTAGCTGCAAAGCATTGACTAATTGAGTAACAAAGTGATTCGTATTGAGACACAGCTATTTACGATATACATTTAAATGACCGATATGAGCAAAAAATGCAACATGTCATAAAACATGGCGGGATTGTGAGCTGTCGGGAGGATATGTAAAGACTTACGATGAGGTATTCAAGTTGAATAGGTGAGAAAATGCATGGCAGATGCAGTGCGAAGTGACAATATTTGAAGTGAAAACCTTTGGTGCTAAAACCAGAAAAATGTGATCATTTACATGGCGATATATTAGCAAACATCCTTATACAAAGTGAAGTACATCTCCTTGAACAGGCAGTTCGAAACAGAAATTATATGTGGGTATTCATTGTGACATATTTTAGCTCAAAAGTGATTGTGCCTTACTACAGTTCTACAAGGCCACGGTGTACAAGAGCTAGGGTGTTGCACGCAGTGCTAATCTCCCAACTTTTAAAAATGGATGCCCGCTGTAGAGAGAGTACAACTGACTGTCAGAAGCCGCTTGGAGGACTGTTAAAATGTTTTAATTTTTTGCTTAGGTACATATTCACTAGTGTATACGAGTATGAGAGACATTTTGCTTGAAATGTGCAACATTCTCACAGGCCGAAACAGTCTAGATATAAGGAAGGTGTTTTGAATGTTTGGACAGTCGAGATCCATGTGATCAAATGGTATTTAACATATTGATTTCTGTCCCACAGAGATCAATATTGTCTTAGCCATTAAATAAATTCAATAAAAAATAGACTCGTTTTAGCTACTAAAGACATCAACGTCAATGTAGAATAACCAGAAATATTAATTAAAATAGAAGATCAGTCATGATCATATTCAGTTTTGTAAAGGCCTCAAAGCAGGCCTTGTTCTAATTCAACTCCTAAATTCAATGGATTATCCAATATGTTGTCAGAAAATAACAGAAGATATTGGATGCGACAAACACTATGGGAGCTCACAGAGTTCCAATGTAAGTAATAAAAACTTTCACTGGACTGAGAAAGGTACTGACCACGCTCATTACACATGCAACCCTGCTTTGAGTTTCAGAGAACATGTCATTTGCCATTTCTCGAATGTTTCCATTAACATCTGTCTCTTTTTATACGTAATGCTAGAATGCCTTTGTGTTCTGTTGCAAGATGACTGTGGTTTTAGTCTCATAATTTGTCTTTGCTCCTCATATTTATGTTTGTCTTCACCCTTATATGTGTCTGCCTCGCTCTCTGTTCCTGCCAGCCTGTGCATTTTATCTGATGTTCACCTAAATAACTTACTAAAGAGTCTTTTAAACAAATGGTAGAAATATGGGGTTACAGCGAGTATAATGGTGTTAGCTACAGCTAAGAAAAACATTATCAACTGTAAAAAACTCTGGAAGTATAATGCATATATGTGATAAGATATTTACATTCATTTAAAATAAATTTCACAACTCCATCTATTTCTTTATAATATCAATATGGTACAATTATTAACACAAGTATGGAAATTAAATATTTTTGTTTGCATATTTTGTGTTAATTCTAGGAGGCAAAAGTCTACATTATGTATTATACGTGACATATCAAATTATCATTAGCAGATGCAACAATCGAAACAATAAAATGAAAACAACTCCAATAACTTTGGTTGCTCGATGTGTCATGAATTTGATTTGGAGTAAAATATATTTCAAATTCAAGAGTTCAATCGTATATGCATTTTATATGAACATTTATTTTCAATGAAGTGTGGCTTTGTAATATTTTTGATATTTACTTATATGTCTCCTTCAGCTTAAATGTTGCAAAGTTGTGTGCTCAGGTTTTTTCACCTTATTTTGTACAACATTTCTTGTTGCTAAGAATGACAACGATGCATTTGTCTTATAGTGAAACAATTGCTTGATAAAAGTGCAGGTGAGCTCAAAACATAGTTTGCTCCAATTTTCTTAGTATCAAAGAGATTTGCGATGTTAGTTTAAAATTCGTGCTTGTGTGGCAGGATGTATTGCCGGAGGTAACGTTTCTAGTACACAAATTTGAAGAAGTAACTGTGAAATTACAGCGTTAAACTGCAGGTAGTTTGGAAAATGTCTGTTGTCGCCCACACAGAAGCGTCCAATACACGAAAAAGATTGAACAATGCAAAAGTCAGCTCACGTGTTGAAGTGGTACAACGTCGTGATAAATTTACTTGCAAGACATGAATAAGTGTAAAGCAAAAGGAAGATTTCATTTCTGCTGGATGAAATGGCAGTGCAGAATAATCAATCTCGAATAAATGATAATTAAACCTGAACAAGGTGAATGAGAAATTCTATTAAGATATGCATACCATATTCTCCTAGACGAATAACACAGACAACCAAATGCCCTGAATGTTCCTATGTGAACACGTTTACGTTCCATGATAATATTTAATTCTAAAATGACATTGCGTGCTTGCATGCAATTGATGCACTGACCATGAATATCGTCTTATGTATAGAATAAGGGAATAAAACAGATACTTGACAGATGGAAAACAATTCTGTCTCGTGATTTCAAGCTGTGGTTCCCATGTATTGTTTTATACATATTCGTCAGGTAATATGCATAATGTAATGTCGGAGTTTATTGAATAGTTGATTCATTCAGAGGGCACGACAGTTTTGGTGAAAGGCTCGTGAGATCCGTTGAGAAACAACTAAATTAATAATTCACATTGCAACATCTGACGGCAGACCTGAATTTTTCACAGACATGATATTCCATTTATGTATAAATTGTGAAACCAAATTGCATGATTTTAAAAGTAAGTTGCAAATGGGAAAGAAATACTCGATTTTTTGTCATAAGGAGTTGCAAACCACAAAACAAAATGTTGCTATTGTAGGGGTATTAACATTTCGTCAGGCCTTTCAATTTGCTGTTTTCAGGAATACTTCATTGTAACTTAGGCAGAGTTGTAATAATCACCATTTCTAATCCTTTGATTATACCTTGAAAGTCTTCAAGTTGCAAAACTGACATCGACTATACCGTTTAATTCAGCATTGGAAGAACTGAGAAACAATCGTAAGTTTTGTTTTTCTTCTTTCAAATGGAATAGATTTACTTCATAACATTTTCCGATTGAAAACATGTGATGGCACAATCATCAAAGCTTAATTAACATTTTGTCGAATAAGGTTAACATGACTTTTTTCCAATTATCTGCTCCAGACCAATGGTCATTTACACTCTACCTCCCAATTAGAAACAGTTGTGTCCTTTCTCAGCCGCTTTTTGTTTTTGTGATAATGTAAATATGTTCGTGCAAATTTTCCCCTTAATGGCGTAATGGATCTGGGATTTTGCTTGGGGAGTAGTGCTGGAATCACGTGCATATCGTGACAACCTGTAGAATTTAAGAAAATACAACTGATTGTCACCCAAAAGTATAGTTTCTGAATATACTTGGGAAAGTCTAACATTTTTATATTTGCTGGCCCACGTGTAAATCCATGTCCGTTAGAATGTGATTCATCTTAATTTTCAAGATAGACTGTGACATAGTAACGGACATTTTTCCCGCAGAAATTATAAACGTCTTCAAATCATGTTCATAAGAGACATTAAATTGCCAACGAGAGACGATGATGAGGTGCAAAATAAAACTTTGTGTTGTTAGAATTATACAGTCCAGAACCAGAACATTATTGGAGATGCCCTTTCTCTTTGCGATCAGTATCAGAAATATAGTCTTAAACAAAATAGATACACATCACATGCCTTCGAGAACGAGCTGATAACATTGGATAAACCAATGGTCTTGCATCCTGACAAGATTCTGGCACGACTACAGAAGAACTGATAGCGTCCTTATTGAAGGTGTTCAACAATTTAGAACAACAATTAAACAGTCATGTAGCTGGCAATATTGAGATTTTTTTCATGCATTTCTTTTGCACAGCAGTAATTCCAACAGAAATGATTATGTCATCATTAGTCAACTCTTGACTATGACTAAAATGATGGAAGGGATTGTACAAAATATTATCAACGTTATATGTTTAGAATTCACCACTTATTTGATGGTCAATTTCTCTTCTGCCATTCCACATCAGATCCTGACTTGATTACAACTGTTAGACAACGTGACAAAGTTATATACTCAATACTGAGTGTCAATGATTGACCGCAATATCAATATGGCAAACGTGGATTTAAGGATCTCTATAATAATTTGATGTCATGAGTAACGAACTCTCACTAAATGCATTCGTGTGCAGCACAAAACAAAATTGAAATTCATTGAAATTTGATACTTTCTGACCATGGATATCACTGCATAACTTTCTCAAGTTAGTGCCCTAAATGCAACGTCATTCATCTCCTTCATCAGTTACTGTAACTCCGTAAGAAAAACGAATTTTCATTGATTATTAAACAATGATTAGCAACATTTATCATTCCTTTGATTCTCAAGTAACTCACATTCATATGCAATAAAACTAGTACAACAACTGAAAATTAGCTGATATGCAGAAAGAGTCATTATCATTCAAAGAGTGCTACAGAATGCGTATATCGGACAAACAAGAGTCTCACTATATCTCTGACATTAAATGTTGCCACGATCGTTGAATTCACTGTTAGCAACATCTTTGCAGATACCATTGATCACAAGCAGGAATGAATCAAGGATGATCCAGATGAAGAGCTGATGCTCAAAACATCGACTCTCCTGCTCCTCGGATGCTCTCTGACCAGCTGTGCGATTCCGGCACCACACTCTCGACTGTGACCTTCAGCATCTGCAGTCCTCACTTTCTCAAAGGATGTAAATGCTATATTGACCAGATTTATTGTGTTTTGGACAAGGCTAGACGGTCTGAAACCATTTCAAAAACTTAATCCGGAACCTGACTTTTCTAGTTGTTTTAAGCACGTGTAAATTGGATATTCCACGAGTGATGCAGTTGGCCCAATCACGTAGCTTTTAACGAAACATAATTTATTTGCAAGATTACTGAATGAAACACAAACGAGAACAGAATATAGAATAATAACCCATTCGAAAACCCAACAGACTGTCACAAATTAATGAGCTGTTCTGAATACTTGCAAAAATCCTCATAAACAACCTTTGACAAGAAAAGAGTTAAAATTGAACACATGAGACAGAAAGATGCAACGACTTCCTTCATGTAGCTGTTTAGTGGACCTGCATTAAAATTGACTGCCTGCTTTCAGTGAACAGCCTGACTGCTTGCTAAAACCAAACCAAACCAGTTCAAAACTGAGCTGGAAGAACTGGTCACTCGCTCGTCCATTTTTTTAAACTTGAAAGTTTTCTGACTGATGCAGTAACTGTTAGCTATTATCAAATTGGCCCTAAAACTCTTCTAACGTCGACCTCCCAGAGTCCCTGTGTTTATGAACACATCTGGAGAGAAAAATAAACATACCGGAACCTGGCTAAAGGAGCGGCATCACCACACCAACCCCTTTAGAACAAGAACTATTAATATACAAAGATGGATTCATTATAAAACTCCTTAATATTAAATTGTAGTACAGTACAACACCATGAAATGGACAATAATCATTCAAACATGCACTTCTACACTGCGTTTCCATCTGTTTTACTCTGGCCACTAAACAACTTTGTTTCTCATCCGAATCTCGACAATGCATGGCAATCATATTTTATCGTCCTGCCACATGCACAATCTTCAAATTGAATGGCTATAACCACAAGCTCCATCTAAATGGTTTGGAATTTTTGTCCTTAAATTTCTCCACAAACTTCAATACGTTATGATCAGTCGACATGAATGCCAAAGGCACATTACTGATAACAAAACTATTGAAATGTTGTAACGCCCAACACCAAGGTCGAAGTCTCCTTCTCAACTGTCGAATATTTCTGATAGTGAATGTTCAATTTCGTGGAGAGGTACCGCATAGGTCCTTCTAATGTCTCGTCGTCTTCATGTAAAGGCACAACATGGACATGCACATCACTCACAATGCTAGGGTTTGAATGGTTTTGCAAAATTAGGCGTGGCTCACTCTGGCGCAATGGTTAACATAGCTTTCAGCTGTTGAATGTCTTACGACAGTCTGCTGTCAATCGAAAATCTTTATCTTACTTTAACAAGTCAGTGAGTGGAACAGCCACACTGTTAAAATCTGGTACGAATTTTAGATAAAGTCCATTCAATCCCTAGAAATATAGTCCTTTTTTTACTGATGGCATGGGAAACTCCTCAATTACCACTATTTTGTACCACTTGGAGCAATTTGCCCATTTCTAATGACATGGCCCAAGAAGACGATTTTGGCAAATGCATTTTTAACAAGGTTTGTCACCATGCGTGCCTCCCAAAGTCAATCAAACAACGCTGATAAACGTTTCAAATGTTCCTTCCATGTGTAATTTAAAACAACTAGGTCATCCATATATATGACACAATTGGGTGATCCAGGAAAAAAACACCCTCACTAGTTAGTCTCTGAAATGTGGCTGGCGAATTTTCCCAATGGCATGAATTTAAAATGATGCACTCCTTTCAGCATCAAGAAAGACCATCTTGTCCTTGGACGTTTGGATAAAGTTACCTGCCAGCATCCTCTGTTTAGCTCCAACTTAGAAATGTAATTGCTTATCCCACTGTTTCAACACAGTCCACATGTAGCCGTGGGGTACCATCTCGTCTAAACACTCTGTAACTCACTTCAATTATTTCGTATTGGCACATGCATTCAATCTCCTTTTGAATCAGAGCAAAGTTTAGAGGGTTATTCCTTTAAGGATGTTGCTTAATCAGAATCAATCTCCTATGTCTACATCATGCATAATACGTTCGCACGAACCAACTTTCTCCCACGTATCTCCCCATTGAATAGTAATAACTCATTCTGGTCATTTCGATTTTCCTCTGGAAGGTAACTCAATAAGTTATCTAAATTTTTGACTCCTTCCTTATTGTCCAACTTAATTTGAGGAATATCCAATTTTGAATCCTCTGAAAGTGATTTTTCAGTATGTGTTGCAATGAATAACACAGTCTCATTTGGTATTCTTTCCTTGTCAAAAGCCTTTTGAGCATATTCATGTCACACACTCTCTGAGGGCTCTTTCTGTCTGGAAACCTTATCAAATAGATCACCTCACTAAATTTCCTTTCGACTTGATAAAGACCAAGTTCACCTATCACTGGATGTAACACTAACACGTTATCTCCAATCACAAAATTGTGAGTTTTTGATTTCGTGTCTGCTCCCTGTTTTATTGTATAATGTGATACTTTTAAATGTTGTCTGGCCAACTTCCCCACTCTATTTAATTGTTCCCTAAAATTTGACAGGTAGTTCAAATATGTGGTCTCTGAATTAATTTTTTCTCTTTCATCAATTTTAGTTGTCCTATCACTTCATGCCCAAAAGCTAATTCAAATGGATTGAACTTGGTCGACTCTTTTTCTGCATTTCAGATCGCAAAAAGGACAAATGGAATTCCTTAACCCATTCAAATGGATAGTCTTGTTTATGTGCTCTCAACACGGTATTTAATGTCTCCTGCAATCTTTCTCGCGCTCCCTGCGATTCTGGATAGTAAGCAGTGGATTTGAGTAGGTTTATTTGTAAGCTGTCCATATCTTCCTTGAATAACTTCGAGGTGACGTTTGAAGCTTAATCTGATCTTACCTCTCTGAGTAGTTTGTGTCAAGTGAAACGTTTGAGTAACTTTTCTGCAATCCTTTTAGCTGTGGTATTGTGAAATGGAATGGCCTCTGGAAATCGAGTGGACACATCTATTATTTTTAAAAAGTACTGTTCCCCACTTTTTGTTTTAGCTACACAATCAATTAAGACCCTTGGAAAAAGCTCCTAAATTCAGGAATAGTTCTTAAAGGTGCTGGTTGTATTACTGTCTGCGGTTTTCAAATTTCCTGGCGTATATGACAAAACTGGTAAAATTCAACCTTATTCTGGTGCAGTCCAGGCCAGTAGAAAAGTATTTTCATGGATTAGCTTGACTTTTTCTTACCCCTAAATGACCCCCCATGGTAATTTATGTGCCACTCACAACTCCTTATTTCTGTAACCCACTGGAATTGCGACTTGCAGAACCACCACCCATTTCTCATTTCACTGAATACGTGATGGTCTCTACTTCCACATTCAGACATCATTTTTGAGATAGCAGCATTAAGGAATACATTCAGATTCATTCTCCTTTTGATTCAATCGCTTTGAATTTTCACCTGTCTGTTGTAACTCTGTTAACCTGTCTGAGCTAAAGATAGCTGCTGTGTCATCTAACTGCGCTTGTTTTATGTCAACCATCTAATCAAACAATGTATCTGCTAATTCCACTTCAACTTCCTTATTTATACTCTTTGATCTCTCC
This sequence comes from Chiloscyllium punctatum, assembly GCF_047496795.1. NCBI lineage: Eukaryota > Metazoa > Chordata > Chondrichthyes > Orectolobiformes > Hemiscylliidae > Chiloscyllium > Chiloscyllium punctatum. The sequence goes on along the minus strand of NC_092768.1, from coordinate 2,818,185 downwards.
TTTTCCAACTGGTGATTTTATGATCTCGTTACCGCACAGTCGGGAAAAATCCGAGCATATGTACAATAGTTCAGTTGCCTGAGTGACCACTGTGTTTTCAACCATAGTCGCCAGCAGTCCTACTTGTAAACAAGCTCGATCGTTAGAAACACAAATTGTATTCCTGGAGCTGAGAGTTTCGCCAGCACTCCTCTCATGACTTACCCACTTTTCCATGGACACTCTAACCTCACTCTACGTAATTATTTTTTTTCTTGTCTCACCGTGAATTCACGTTACTAGCACCTTTCGAAGCTCCTTGAATGCTGCCTGAACTGCTGTGCTCTTCAAGCACCACTAATCCAGACCGTTTTCTCTACATAGTCCTGCAGAGGGACTCATTTCCTCATCTTTCAACATCAACGATTGAGAGTCTCCTGTACCTCTTAATATTGTAACCTTATTAACTGCCTCCTGGCAGATACAAATAAACTTTACCTTCACAAGAATATGATTGAAGGAGATCTAGCACTTCTTCTTTAACCAAGCTATGGCCAGTTTATACAGTCTGATGCAGCTTTCTCCATTGTGCATTCCATTACATCTACAGCAAAATTCACAAGGCTTATCCTGATTCCCTACATCTTGCTTCGCAGTGCTTTTCGTAACCCACCAGCACTATGATTTCATGTGACCTACTTTATTGCAGTGAAAGCATGGGAGATTTTTTTTTAACTTTTCTTTCCCCTTCGAGGGTTCCCTTTTCACACTTGGTAAGTTATCCTTATTATCTTCACCGAGATTTAAATTTTCCTTCCCACGTGGGGATTTCTCTTTTTCCCAATTTCAACCGCTCAAAAATTGGAAGTGATTCTGCAAGCCAAATTTGGATTTAAGGACCAATTCATAATCATAAGGCATTTCAGCCGCTAATCTTACAGTTTTAATGCTCTGCTCTTCCACATGAGTTCTCATTACTTCAGAATTTTTGAACTCTCCAAAGTAATCTCTCTACAATTGTCACAGGTTTGCTCGGGTTTTTACCAATCTATCCAAGTTACTTTTCCTAATCCCGTCAAACTTAATTTAGGTTTGACCAGGATTCCGTAGATTCCTGAAAAGTTGTCTACGCTTCTGACACAAGCCCATATGCACTGAAGGTGATTTTCTTCACTTCTTCATGCGTCCCAGATACCTCCTCTGAAACTAATCCGCATGTCTCACTAGGTCTACATACAAGTTTTGTTTGGATCAACAAAACCCATATGGTCACTGGCCAATGCATTTGTTTAGCCACCTTTTCAAATAGGATAAACACGTCTTCCACATCTTTCTCATCAAATTTAGGAAATGCTTCAATATATTTAAACAATTCCTCGCTATGTCTTTGGCTTCCATGAGTTTGGTCATCCACACTCTTTCCCTCACTACGCTTACCTTCACCCTTCATCTGCACCCTAATAAGTTGGCTTTCCTGTCTAAGTGCCAACTTCTGAAGTTCAACACCCTTTCATTCTTCGTATCCTCTTTTTCCTTTTCTTTCTCTTTCTCTCTCACCTTCTCTCTCTTCCTTTAATCTGCTAAAGTGATTCTGCCCTTTTCTTTCCGTTTTGCTAAAGGGATTCTGCCCTTTTCCTTTTGGTCTGCTTGGGCCTTTCGTTATTTGTCTCCTTCTTCTGCTTTTAGTTGTAATTAAAACAGTTCCATTTCTTTTGCCCTTTCCTTGTCTTTTCCCTCTAACTTATGTTGTTACATTTTCAATTCAATTTCAGCCCTGTATAAAGATTCCCATGGCGTTTCCAGTAAATTTAAATGCTGAGTTACTATTGTAATTATCTCTCCTTTTCTCGCGGAAGGGAGCAGCTCCAAGGTTAGATTGCCTGCTAATTACAGCAGCTGGACCTTAATCACCTTTTGCAAAAAAACCCCGAAGTCATTCCTTCCACCCAGAACACTATTTATGACTGAAAGAGTCAATATTATCTCAAATATTGTTTAAACCAACCGAAATCAACACCCAGAACAAATGACATTAACAGCTGCCCCTTCAGCCTTTCAGTTCAACAACCCTCATGCCAATTTTGAACTATTGATCAAATCCACAAAGAGATCCCAATCTATAATGGACCCGGCCAGACCTCTCAAAACATTTCAAGAAAGTAGCTCGGGCCCTGACTTTTCTAGTGCTTTAAGCACGTATAATGAAGCTAGCATTAATCCCATAATATTAAACAAAACGGAATTTATTTTCAAGATTACCAAATGAAACACAAACTAAACAGAACGGAATATAGAATAGCTTAACACATTCGGAAACCCAACAGACGATCCCAACATAATGATACTCTTCCAAATACTTGCAACAATCTCCATTGGCAAGAAAAGAGGTAAAACAAAACGTAGTGTCTTACAGGAGAGAGAATGAGATGGCCGACGGATTAAGTATGGAAGGCCCTTTCCCCTGTAGCTATTTGTTGAGCCAGTATCAAAACTAATCACCTGCTTTCAGTGAACAGCCAGACTACTTGCTGGACACAAACAAAATCCGAAAAGAAAACTGAGCTGGGAGAACTGGCCATTCCCCTTTCATTAGACAAGTGTTTTCTTTCACCTTGAAAGCATTTTGACTAATGCAGCATCTTTGAGCTGTAATCAAATTGGCCCTAAGCCCTTCAAACCTAGATATCCCAGAATCCTTATGTTTACGACCACTCTGAAAACAACCAAGGAGAACACAACCTTGTTAAAGGATCAGTGTCATTATAACTGGAGCTACTAACCCTAAGTAATTCAGTAGCGCCAAAGAAACCCTCACCCCTATTCTCCAGGAAGACAAACCTATTAAGTGCATGCAAAAATCACGTGTCATAGGTTCCCTTGCCAGCTACACATAGTCCTGAGTTGTGTGTGACCTTTCCCTATCACTACATCAAATACACTTCCTCGCAATGCTAAGGGCACAACAGAATAGAACAGTAAGTACCTTCTTAAAAGCAATAACTTATGAGCAATAGAAGGTGTCGTGCCAGTGGCATCCACAAATTATGAATAAAATAAATAAATAGTTACTGCTTTGTTAGGTATTAGTTTTGTTATTTCATTAAACTCATGCCTTAGATTGCATACTACTGAAGATTCAAGATGATGTTTGATTCGCAGGAAGTGCACAATTCCCAGATCCTAAAGAGCAGAACATGCACATTGGCCACATGGTAACAATCTCACATATGTACATAACGGGTTGCGTATTGCAAAATTGATGGTCATGCTTTCGTTCCCACAATATTGCAATATTGTTGCAAGGGACCTTTAATGCAACTTGTACCATTTGACGACTTGAACAAAAATTCAATTAGTTGCATGGTGTCCAGAATGTTTTAGACAATCCTGACATGGGAAGCACACTAATTTTTTTAGTTCTGACAAGAATATGCTGTTATGGATTTGCCCCAAACATTCAAATCACTCTGAAGCAGGAAGCCCTGAACACAACTTTGCAATTCATTTCCGTAAGTTTGCCGTGAAAATAACCCAGAGTAAATTAAACTAGGTCAACTGCCAGGTTTTAAAACAGACAGATTTTTATTCACAACTTACACTATGAAATGCAAAGAACAGAATAAAGATCCCCTGCAGAACTCAATCGATCCAACCTAGCCTTAATAATACTGTTCCGCATATGAACAACAATCCCAATAAGCAAACCCCTTTAAACAGAGTAATAATGAAACAAAGGCTTACAGGTTGAAGTTAGAAGGGCAGAAGGAGAAACAGTCTTGCCGTCTGTTTCCACACAGCCCATAGCTGAAATCCCCAACTGGTTCTGGACTGAACTGTTCAGCTGGAGAGTGTGCTGCGTCCCCTTGTCGAAAGACTCATCCATTAACGAATAAACAAAAACGTCTTTCATCTCTGTACCAAACCCAGCCTTTTCGGAGCTAGGCCTATTCATGACCCCTCTTAAAAAGAGCACAGTATCCTTGAGAAAAGGAACAGCTTGTAGAAAGAAGGATCAGATTTTTTGAGAATGCAGACATTCGAAAAACTGGGCATATGATGTGGCATGATGAGTTCATATAGAAATGGTAATTTGCAACATTTGATGTGAGAAATAAATGTCAACTATATTTTATCTTCAATCGTGAGATATTGTATTTCATGGAACTTTTATTTAATTATTTCATGTGATGTCCTTCTCGCGGGCTGAGCAAGTTTCTATTACACATAGTTAATTTCCCAGATAACAGCTAAGAATGAGTGATACTGTTCAGTGTTTGGAGTAACGTATAGGCTAGATCAGGGAAGGATGACAGATTTACTTCCCTCAGGGACAAAATAAACATGAGGCGTTCATATGAATATCGGAAATGTTTACATGGACAAACTTTTCGTTAATCAAGTTTTAATTGATTAAAGATCAACGCAATTTAATCCGCAGGAAGTGCACAATTCCCAGATTGTAAGGAGCAGAACATGCACTTTGACTTCAGTTGTAACAATCTCACATACCTACGTAACTGTTTAATCAAAAATCAATGAATGTGAAAGACAAATTGTCTGAACTGCATCTGTTGACAAAACCTCTTTCATGTACAACATATCAAATCAAAGAGCAATTCCTCATTATTTCTTCCTTTTTTTCTCTCAACCGTGAATGTTTTGACATTCAATTTGTGAAATAAATAAGCATCAAATATGCAAGAACATTGGAGTATCGCATTGTATTTTCACGAGACTTATTCGAATGTTTCCGATAGGTAATCCAAGAGGAAAACAACAAAATGTTACCTAATAAGCTTTATGTACTGAATGTTGACCAGCAATACAATTGGAATATTCAACGTTTATCAGTAATGACTTCGATGTAGCAGAAATTGAAAGGTTTTGTCTGGAAATTTAATTCAAAAATCACCTTATGCCAATTTAACATTGCAACAAAAATATGTATAAATAATAGCATTCAACTCATTATTACATGAAAAAAAGTATTGACACTTGACTCATATTTCCCCAAAAAAAGCATAAACTGAGGGTTTTTTTTCAAGGCAACATTGCATTTTGCTGTCAGGAATATAAATTGATATGAAACAGAGGCCAGATTATAAATTTAAGGAAGAATTGGCCATCGTACAAATTAATTCAAAAGCAGTAGAAAGACAGTTCCATTAGTTTCTCCGTTGTCCACACTAATATATTTCTAATGTAAATCATTACAGAGAGTAGCATGCAGCAATTACGGCACAGTGGCTCAGTGATTAGCGCTGCTGCCTCCCGGCACGACGGTCCCAGATTCAATTGCAGCCTCGGGAGACTGTCTGTGTGGAGTCTGCACATTGTCCCTGTGTCTGCGTGGGTTTCCTCTGGGTGCTCTGGTCTCCTCCCACAATCCAAAGATATGCAGGTAAGGTGAATTGCCAATGCAAAATTGCTCATAGTGTTAGGTGCGTTTGTCTGAGGGGAATGAGTCAGGGTGGGTTACTTTTCGGCGGTCGGTGTGGTCTGGTTGAGCGGAAGGGCCTGTTTCCAGCTTTAGGGAATCTAATCTAACGTAGAGTAATGAATAGATGTCTGGAGCACACTATGCTTAGCTCAATCAAATTTAACTTCTGCACAGTGTCCTAATTGTTAATTATGTGCAGAGTTTGTTGTAAGTGATGTTGAACGCAGCTAATTGAAAGTGATAATAAACATAAAAAAATTAGCTCTTATTATATGTTAGTTAGCACTCTAGCCTCCATTATCGCAAGAGATTATGATGTAATTCATAAGTAATCTAATTAGTTAAAACATATAACGTACTAACTGCAACGATTCCAATAAGGCCAAGCCTGTCTTCTATTGCATTCAATCACACTTTATTCTGATTTTCCTAGAATTAAGACAAATTGTCGAGAACCTCATGCTTTCTATCCTTCTTGGTATTTGAATGCAGAGTTATATTTTCTGACTTCCAAACAAATAAAAAATTCAAATTGTATGGAACTTTGAGAAAATAAAAGCAATGAACTATTCTACTGACTGGTCACGTCTTTTAAGACCATAATTTCAATTCTATGGTAATACAGAAAATGATAACTTGCAGCATTATCATCTCTCCCAGCATCATTTCCGTGCTGATTGTAATTTTTTTTTCAATTCCATCTTTACATTATTTTCCTGATTTAATTGCTGGCGAATTGTTCGTGCTCTTCATATAATTGCAGACTATGAATTATAATTGTGAAATGAATCAAACTTGCACGCAGCTACTTCCAAACATACATGTGAATCAAAGGAATATATTGCATAAAATGATGAAGAAACTCAGCAGGCCGAATAGAAGGAGAAGGAGACACATAATGAACATGTTCGAAACCAGTACGACTCACTGTTGAAATGCTCTCCAAAGCAACTCCAAAGAAACATCACAATGAATGTGAAACACTGTCACGCTGATTTTAATTAGTGCTTCGCCTTTTAATTTGATTGAACTTATCAAACGTCATAACGCTATGGATGTTTGGACAGAGTAAATAAATCTAGCAATTCTGGATTATGGACTTACTTTCCTCAAACCCATTTTGTAAATAAAATTTAACAGAAAAATGTATTTCGCTCCCAGATACTTTGACATAATTAATACATTGAAGCGTGAACTGAGAGTCTTCGTTCTATGTTGATTCCAATAAAATCGTGAAGCATTTGTGTCAATCAGATAATAAGGTTAGCGAGTTTGGTGAAGATTTTTAGCTCAGGTTGAGGTTCTGGATGTACGTTTGCTCGCTGAGCTCGAAGGTTCATTTTCCAACGTTTCATCACAGTATCAGGCAACATCATCAGTGAAGAGGATGTGAGGGCTGCAGGTGCTGGAGATCAGAGTTGAGAGTCTGGTGCTGCAAAAACACAGAAGATCAGGCAGCATCCGAGGAGCAGGGGAATCGACGTTTTGGGCATAAGCCTTCCATCAGGAAATGAAGGGTTGCTGAAGCGCTTTTACACGAAATGTCGATTTTCCTGCTCCTCGGATACTGCTTGAGCTGCTGTGCTTTTCAAGCACCACACTATCGACAACAACACCAGTGACCCTCCAGTGAAGCAATGGTGTTAGTGTCTGTTTTCTATTTATGTGTTGTGGTTTCTTTGCGTTGGTGATGAAATTTCTGTGGTGATGTCATTTCCTGTGTTGTTAATGTGATTTCCTTGTCTTTTCTCAGAAGGTGACAGATTGGATCCAAATCGATGTTTTTTGATTGAGTTATTTTTGGAATGCCATCCTTCAAGGAATTATCGTGCGTGTCTCTGTTTGGCTTGTCCCAGGATCGATGTATTGTCGCAGTCAAAGTGTTGTCCTTCCTCATCTGCATGTAAGGATACTAGTAAGAGTGGATCATACATTTGTGGCTAGTCACAAAAAGACATGACCCACTCTCACTAGTATCCTAACATGCAGATGAATTAGGGCATCGCTTTCATTCGGAAAAAAACAAAATTTCGCCGGAGGCTCACTGATGATGTTGCCTATTATGGTGATGAAACGTCTGAAAATGGAATTCCCAGATCAGCGAGCAAGCTTTATCCATATAACAAGGTAACCATAGTTGAATGAACCCATTCTTCCACAATTGTAACCAAATCAATATGTATGTCATCATATTTTTCATTTCATTTGTGTAGGTAACATACATGAGAAATAGAATTAGATTTTATTAGGTTTGGTGTTATGGTCACGTGAGCAAAAAGACATGAGTACAGTGAAAAGTGTACAAAGTCGTCTTTCCCGGCAACATCTTAGGGCAAAATCGTAAGTACAATTAGAAAAAATACATAAATCAGTGAAGAAGTCAAGGTCACAGTTCTTTTTATTGTAAAATAGAATAATAAATACATATCGTTAAAACGTCAACATTATTTGAGCCATGGCCATGGCCCTGCAGTGCTCCACTCTGTGCTTTCCATAAATGGCTCATTCTTTATTTCACAACTTTGTTTTGAAATATATCTCATAACAATTTAATGCTAATGCTATAACCCAATTCATGTGCCAATGCTTCTTTGTTTCATTCACGAGATGCTCGATGTTCTCTATTGCAGCACCATGCAATGATATCCATAATTCAATGTTACTAATAATCAGAAAAAAATGAAGTAACTGAACAGAAACACACTATTACCAAGCCTTGGGAGAGTTAGCTTCAACTACGCTGAAATAATTTCTCACAGGCACAAACATGAAATATTATAGTAAACTCACAATTAACCTGAGTTAATTTCGGCTTCTGTTGCCCACCGAAGCATAACGTTTTGAAAATCCCATATTTAAGTTCTCTTGGCTATTTTCCCTTAACCTCAGTGAAAGTGAATAAACAAGACTGGAGTACAGGAAGTGAGTAGTGGGGAAAAGGTTCGCAAATTCACTGTTTGAAAGTAAATATTAATAACATCAGGTTTTTTTTAGATCCCAGTCATTATTGATGCAACTTTTTTTTCCTGTGGCAAGGTTGAAGATTCCAGATCGAATGCTTTGAAGTTTACTCAAATACTTTTAAGCAAATTTGAAAAGGCTGGTTGTAGTATGAAAGTACCAAATCCTCGAATTTTCTGTTTAATATGCAGTTCCAAATCAATAACATTTTATGCATCATTTGCAAAGTTTTGCATGCATTTCGACTGCTAATTTGCTCAAGTAGTTCTTACATATTTTAACTGTTTTAAATCAACCTCAATAAGTTTGATGCGATTTTGTCTCTCAGAAGTATCTCCAGAAAAATATGCTGGTAAGGACGTACACAAGATTTCCCTAATCTATCCCTTGTACCAGGAGCAAATTACATGCAGCAAAGTCTGTGAATTACTGATACACGATTGTTTCCCATTAACGCCAACAACCAAGTTATGTTCATATGTGCCGTCATCTACTTTACTGACATCAGATGAAGTTTCTATGATTGTGATCAATGACCATATCCACGGCTTCTGCGATACAATGCTATGTCCCACAAGAAATTTTCAAATTTCACCTATTGAATTGATTTTTGTACTTGAGCAGAATGGGTATATTACATCGAGATTTCCAATATAAAACTTGACGATATTCAATCAAGATGCAATCTTGAGAAGGTTTGAAAAAACAGTTGCTGGGCCATTATGGAACGCATTGAAGAGTGAATTAGTATTGACATTATTGATCTTTTAAATTTGATGCGAAACTAATTACGTCTCAATGATTGTAGATGTTTGGAATTATTTTTCGTGAATATTTTTAATATTGAAAGACCTACAACTCACAGTTGTTCACACGGAATATTTTCAAAGATATGTAAGCACTGAAATGTAATTCGTTTCCAATAGTTTTAATACTGAAAGATTAAAAATATAACTAAATGTTCAAAACAGCTGTTAAACTGTCCTTTGGAGAATTGCAGCACAAAACGATATACTGGATGATATCTTTTGAAATATCGTTGCTCTGCGCTTCGACAACAAATGTAAATATTTATTACAAAAGCAATTTACTTGAGAATGCCTCAAAAATGAATTGTAATGTATTTCCCCCTCTTAAATGCAGCAATTCGTTTTCATGAAAATGAAATAAAATGTTGTCTGTTATATTGTATCATTGCTTTGGTCCCAAAAGATTTTAGTTTTGGACTAGTAAAGTTGTAAGGAAAACTGGCACATAAATTAATCTGTTTTGAATTTAATTTCACACGAATGCGAACCGCTGAGCTCTTTGTGTGGCCTTTCGCTTTTTGTGCTGGCAATAGAATGACTGGTGTTCATTTTAACTCGATGTCTCAAACCATACAACTCCACTAACCTCTTCATCTGAAGGAATAACATGATATCTCAGACTAAAAATATATGTAACATATGCTAAATTTCATTAACTAACCCACCTCACAAAACCACGCAAGAATAAATCAATGCTAAACATTTCTTTCCTCGCTTCAAGCGTGCACTGTGACAAATCTATAATTATCAGCTCATTTCAAAACATTTTAATTTGTATATTTCTGTGCTTACTTCTAAGAATGCCAAGAACTTTTGCGACAGAGCAGTAAGTATCAGATGAGAGTGTATAGATCAGCATCAACATCTCATGCCCAGTCTGAGGACCCTGCACCCTTTAGAACTCAATGTCAGTGTCGAACGACAATGAATTCTTAAAAGGATCACTGGACCAGAAACGTCAACTCTGCTTTCTCTCCGCATACGCTGCTAGACCTGCTGAAGTTATCGAGCAATGTTTGATTTTTAGTTGAGGTTTCTGAAATCTGCAGTTCTTCCGTTATGTTTGGAGGTTATAGAAAGTTTTTGTTACAATGTTTGCATTCAAATATTGAATGCTAACTGGATATCTGTGAAGGAAATGTTACGTTACTGTGAGGCATAGGATGAATGAAAGCTCTCAACAAGTCGATATATGTGATCTAACATTGAAGACTTATATTATTCGTTTATGTGTTTTGCGAAGATTTGAAGCTCAGATTGAGGATTTGGATGTTGGTTTGCTCGCTGAGTTGAAAGGTTCATTTCCAGACGTTCCTTACTACGTAATATCTGCAGTGGACCTCACGCGAACCAATGCTGAAAATTCCTGCTTTCTATTTATATGTTTGGGTTTCTTTGTTAATCTCGTTAAAATTCGTTCGTTTTAATTATAAAGCAAATTATGCATTACAATAATTCGAAACAAACTCTTTCCCACTGATGCTGTGAAGCCAAGCAGGCATCTTAACTAACATGATAAAGTATATGATCCTGAAATGATTTGAAACACAAATAACCATCAACGTTGGAACCAACTAAAAATGCATATACATTATCATCCGACTCTTGGCATGCCTCATTTTATTCGTAAATAACTTATGACATAGACCAAAATCCAAGTTACCTTGTTTTATTTATTGTTTCAAAATGTCAGCTCTCCATAAACGAAATTGCGTTATTAATATTGATATACATATTCAGGACGCAGTTAAAGTTCAATTTCCCAAATGCCCGTGCTCAGTGACAACCGGGCTGACGCTGCATCAATAGTGCCATTCCAAAACACTCTCTTGAAAGCATTCATAAACTCTCCCTTAAAATACCCATATATTTTTGGTAAACGTTTAGATTCCGCAAGACATCTCCAAATATGTCCTTCTGGTTTCATAAATATTTGTAATTATTGTCTCCATATTACTGACGAAATAAGCGTTCCAACATAGTCATTATCTTTTGGCTGAGTACCTAGAACAACTAAACGGCTCAATCAAACACAACTGTGGTTTATACATGTGAGCACCAATAACCCTCTCTGAGGTTCAGTGATAATTTCAGTTGGTGATAAAATTGCAAGCATCATTAAGTTTCCATTCAAAATGTTTCAGCTTGATAAATGCAAGTTGCTATTCCACCTTAAAAAGAAGTGGTTGGTGAGAAAGTTTTGATGAGAACACACGTAATCTGAAAGGGGATAAAGGTAGATTAACTAAGTGGTCAAAAATACTTGGAAGATGGAGTTTAATGGACAAAAGTGTGAAGCTATGCGCAGTTGTAAGATTAATCAAAACGTTAATGAAATTTTTATTGGAGAAAGACTCTTATGCTTGAAACACAAAAGATTAGTAAAACATAAGTTAAATAAAATGTGTCTTTCAAGATAGTAGAGGGCTGTTAATTGAATTGTTCAAATAGGAAAATAAGAAGACTTCTTAAGACTTTGATGAGACCGCTCCTGAAGGACTGCAGAAATGTTTTAATGTCATTTTTAAGACAGGATTGATCGGCCTTGGATACAGTTCAAACAAGAGCCTCTAGACTTATTCCTCTGAAGAAGGAAATATCTTATTAAGAGCGGCTCGACAGGTGTGGACTTTAATCTTTAGAATGTAAAGGAAAATTTTAGATGGGCTTATGGAAAAAAAAATACGAATCTGAGATGGCTCCCAGAGTAGAAGTTGAGTTGGTATTTCTTCAGTGGGCAACCAGTTAAGCGTTGTCTTACGGAATAAGAGCACACGTATCTGAAAAAGGGTGCCTGCAATTCTTTCCCCAGAATGTTATGGAGGATAGATCAGCAAAGCATTTAAAGAGCTGAAGGTATATTTTTGAAATATTGAGGAGTTGAGACTTATGATAGAAAGAAGGAGAATTCTAGTCCTGGGACAGAAAGCCATGAATTTACAATGTGGGATTGACGGTGACGGGGAAGTGTGAGAACATGGCGGCATTTCTCATGATACTTTTTATTTTGTGCTGTGATTTGTTTTTGTACCATCCAGAAGCAAATATAAAATATTTCGAGCAAAAACTCAAATCATATCCGTCCACCGAGCCAAAGTATGAATCGTTTTCATAAGCTGTTCATTTCTCTTGCAGTGCAAAGTATCCTCTTCAAAAATGAAGGTAAATCAGGCATCCAAAAGATCAACTTATGTATTTGCATCTCTTTATTCAATTTAACTTGCAGTAATCATCACAGGACTCCACCTCTGACAAATTAAGGATTCATTTATTGTTGAGAACAATGTTTTTTCTCTATTCAAACTTAGCTGAATTCGACAAAAAGATACTTTCCTAACTTTTGAATGGAATTTTTCCGAAACGTTGGATCACATTATTTTGTATGGCAACTTTAACTGTCTTTTCATGTTAATACGTAAATCTATTTTGCACGCCAAGACTATTGTCAATTAATAACATATGCAACCCTTTGGGGAAGTGATATTTGAAATTCTACCTATAAAAATCTGTGCTGCAATAATTAACTTATTTGTCTTGCACGGAGACAAGTAGTGCATGAGCCCATTTGTGTTTATTGCTGCTCAGCATATTTTCTTCTTTAAAAATGTGTTGCTGGAAAAGCGCAGCAGGTCAGGCAGCATCAAAGGAAAAGGAAAATCGACGTTTCGGGCATAGGCCCTTCTTCCTGAAGAAGTGCTTATGCCCGAAACGTCGATTCTCATGTTCCTTTCATGCTGCCTGTCCTGCTGCGCTTTTCCAACAACACATTTTTAATCTCTGATCTCCAGCACCTGCAGTCCTCACTTTCTCCTGGTATTTTTTTTTTTGTTTGCAAGACTTCATCACACCTTGACAGCATGTTTGGATTATGCATTTTAGCTTATGACCTTTTTGTGGAAAAATGCAGAACTTACGTGTTTCAACTCCAAATTGTAGAACGGTCGTGCTGAAAATGCTGAAAAGTTCTGGTTGTTTAGTTTGTTGAACTTAATCATATGTAGCTGATTATTAACAAAGCTTCATTTCCCTTCTACAGGTCAGTAACATGTCTACTATTTTCCACTTCAAAATAACAATTGTTAATAATTCAAATGTGCAATTTTTGATGGTAACGTTTCAACCACATAACTTACACAAAATCAGTTGAAAAGTTTCTTAGACTTCAAGGTTGGTACATTATTTTATAAATTGATTCCAATCAGCTTTTGGAATTTTCATCTGCTACAATTCAGTCAGATTCCTTCCAAAGTAAATAGCAAAGAACGTGTGTAATCCAGAGGTGAAAATACATTATCTCAAGTTTTAAAATTTGGAGGACCATGAGAAGATAATCTTTTGCATTTGGATTTTGCTTGACAGAAATTAAATCATTGAAGAAAATGCTGGAAATACATGGTGAGATAAGTAACTAAGAAACAACAGGTGCAAAATAATATTAATTGTTTAAGTAACGTATCATGTCTCCATCGCCACACCTTGCATTCATGTAATTTTCTTAGCCAACTAAATTCACCAGAAATCTTTGTTAGTAAACTATGTAAATTACAAACCGCACTGTGATTTACGTCTTTTAGCATAGTTTCCATATAACAATAATGCTGGTAGTTTTTATTAAGCACACCTTGAACTAATGTGTTTTGCACTGGGCAGTATTCAACAGGAGCATATAATTAGTATTTCAAAACTCCCATAAATATCCTTTAGAACTTGGGAAAAAAAGTATAATTATTTCACAGCTCCTTTTGCCAGATTCCAGGGAAAGAAAAGATGTATTTGCCAGCATGGAGTTTTGGCTGCTAATAAATCAATGTTTTTTTTCGTTTGGTGCTACGTTAGGCAGATCAAAATCTACTTCTTCAGGTAAAACTGAATGCTACGTTTTCCTTGTGATCTCAGCTATATAGAAATGACTAATTGGCTAAATGATAATCCAACACTTACTTCATGCTTATTCAAGAGTTGTCACCGCTATTAATATTAAACTAATGTACAGGTAAAACAATGCATAGTGGCACGTTTTCCTTACGTATGAGTGTGGGAATCGATGATGCTTCAGATTCTGGATGTTCATGCTTACCCAAAGCTGTGCAACAACAGCAGCATAGATTTTGACATATAATGAATGTAGAAAATATTGACTCTTCTGGTCATAATGTTTCCTTGGTATTCTATAGTTATTCCCTCCTATAATCCATTGATATAGGGACTGGAAAAGCTGTCACATTTTGATGCAATCAATATGACACAAATAACACCAGTAAACTCTTCCCACTCTTCATGGTATGTTTTCAAATTTAAAAATATTATGAACAGCATCAAGTTACCGGACATTTTGACAACGTACATGGAAAATATTTATCAAAATGAATATATTCTAGTCGAATAAAATACTCAGACTTTGGAAGAGTAGAAGCGTTGTTTTTTGGGGGTGCAGGGAATTATTTCAATTATTACTTAAAGGTGACCACAGCAGGGTCAGATTAAAATTCCCAGCTATTTCACGCCGAGTCTAATCGCACTCTAGATACTGTATTTATTCTTTACTTAATAGGGTAAAGTCAATCTTTTGCAATGATGCAAAACAACGCATTCTTCAACCAGTTATGGGTACCTTTGGAAATTTTGTCCAAATCTAGACAAGATATTTATTATTAAGCCCGGAGTTTAATCCTCTGTCGACTCACAAGACTTTTTTCTCTTTTAATTTCTGTTTGCATGAACATGCAGGCAAGCGATCCCCTCAAAATTGTTTCCAACATCAATTGTAACAATTCTTAAATAAATTGCATTTTTTAGTATTTGCTTCTTTTATCCTAATAACGTTTCTATTCTTTCACAGTGGATCAATCCGAACAGTACAGAGGTAAATTATCCTCGTAAACTGATTTTTTTTAAAATGAGGTGCTTATCTTGCAAGCGACAATATATTTGCATTCCAAATTTGACAATGATCATGCTATCCTATATGTTTTATTTCTCTTTCATCAATCTGCATGATGGCAATAATTTTGGAAGTCCTCATATATATAGGACAGTTGCTCAGATGAAGTTAGGTTGAGACGGACGGAAGATGTAAACAAAAATCTGTCCAAAACTGACCACTTCAACTGTCTCACAGTTAGTGTGAGCACGTAATCTGAAATTTTTTAAAAAACACGTGTTCTTGAATAAGTAATCTGAAAGTGTCACATATAATGCTAATCAGATTTATTGGCCAGGAGGAGCATATTTTCTTCATAAAAAATAATTTACTGGGTAACAAGATATTGTTTTCTTCAAGAAAAGATGCCATGTCATAACGGATTAGCTTTATTTCATTTTCATTGAAATGTGATGTAACCACAGTAACAATATAATTGACAAACCATTTAATAATCTAACAATAATAATGAAGTTATTATATTGATCAGTTGTTGCAAATTGAGTAGATAAGCAATACATGTGTTAGAATCAATTGGTTCACGGCAAAACGATTTGGAATAACTCAGTTGACCTTTGTTCAACAAAAAAATGAGACTTGTTGGCCAAGCCAGTTTGATCTTGTCGTATGTATGTACATTGGAGAGAAGCCGTGGTTTACGTGCTATTAAGCAGTTTAATTAACAAAATTCAATGAATCATATAAAGGAAAAGCATCAAATAATTTATTGGATATTGGATGGAAAGGAAGCCGAACAACAAGGTTTTTGATGACGAGATGGATTTATGCAGTGCATTTGTAAGAGCACATTTCTTTCTGTGTTGTGCATTAATAGATTGGAATTTGGCGTGGCAGGCAATAGTTTCGAAATTTAACAATAACATGCATCATAGAATTGAAAGGGAGTGACCAATTTCTTGGAATATAAAACGTTTCGGAAAGTGACTGTAAATGTGGCAAATTGGTCCCAGCACATGACTGCAAGTCATCAGTCATAACGTTTGTTAAAGAATAAGATTATTTAAAAGAATCAACCGAACAGAGCGACGTTTTCAACTTAAATGTTAGGCAATCAGAATTGAAAGAAAAATGCAGAAAGTACTGGAGAGAATAAACGACACATTATCAGCAAGAACAGAGATGATAGCAAAAGGGGCGAAGTTCTTGCATTCTTAATCTTGGGCAGTATTACAGCAGCTGAGAGAACGTTTGAGGACTCATTCACTGACGTAGTTTGGGCTGAGGTCAGAAACAAGAAAGGCGAGTTCACCCTCTTAGGAATTTTCTACAGCCCACCGAATTGTTCCAAGGATGTCGAGGAAAGGATAGCAAAGATGATTCTCGATAGGAGCAAGAGTAACAGGATGGTCGTTATGGGGAACTTCAAATTCCCTAATACTAACTGTGAATATTATAGTTCAAGCAGTTTAGATGCGTCAGTTTTCGTTCAATGTGTGCAGGAAGGTTTTCTGACACAGTATTTAGACAGGCGAACAAAGAGACATGCCATATTCGATTTGGCACGGAGGAATGAACCCGTACAGCTGTTATATTTGCAGGTAGGTGAGAACTTTGGCGAAAGTGACCATAATCTGATTATGCTTACAATAGCAATGGGCAGTGATAGGGATATGCCACAGGGGAAGAGGGATAATTCGGAGAATGGCAATTATGATGCAATTAGACACGATTTCGGATGCATAGGATGCAGTAAGAAACTACAGATGATTGGCATCCTTAAAATGTGGAGCTTAATCAAGGGACAGCTACTGCGGGTTCATTATCAGTGTATACCTGTGAGGCAGGGGGTAGTTGTCGAGAGAAGGATCCATGATTTACGAGAGTATTGAAGCAGTTGTCAAAAGGAAAAAGAAGGCTGATGTGAGGATGAGCGCTGAAGGCTCGGTTAGGGGGCTTGAGAGTTATATGTTAGGCAGAAAAGATTTAAAGAGAGGGCTAAGGAGAGCCTGGAGGGGACATGAGAAGTTTGTGGCGGGTAGGATCAAGAAAAACCTAAGGACTTCTCTTGGTATATCAGGAATAAAAGAATGAGTACGGTAGGATGAGGGCCAAAGATAGTAGTGGGAAGTCGTGTGTGAAATCTCAGGACATAGAGGAAATGCTTAATGTTTTTTTGCCAGTATTTACATTGGAAAAGGGCAATGTTAGTGAAAATATGGAGATACAGGCTACAAGATTAGATGGGATTGCAGTGGATAAAGAGGAGGTTTTTGGAAGATCTGAAAATAAATTAGAATCCTCGTCCAGATGGGATTTATCCTCAGATTCTCTGGGAAGCCAGGAAAGAGATGGCAGAGGCTTCAATCTTTATATCGCCATTGTCGACAGGAGTAGTACCAGAAGACTGGAGGATAGCAAACATTGCTCCCGGGAATACGAAAGGGAGTTGGGACAACCCTGGTAATTATAGGCTAGTGAGCCTTACTTCGGTTGTGGGTAAGGCGTTGGAAAAGGTTACAAGAAATGGGATTTAGAATAATCTAGAAAGGAATAATTTGATTTGGCATCGTTAATACGGTTTTGTAAAGTGTAGGTGGTGTCTTACTGAATTGATTGACTTCTTCAAGAAGGTGATTAAACAGGTGGATAAAGGTAAAGCGATTGATGTGGTATATGTGGACTTCAAAAAGGGGCTTCATAAGATTCCACAAATTGGCGATTACACAAAATACAGAGTTTCTGGAATGAAAGTGATTTAGCTGTTTGGATCAGAAATTGACTAGCTGGAAGTAGACAGAGGGTGGTGGTAGATGGGAAGTGTTCATCCTGGAACTCAATTGCCAGTTGTTCTGTTTTGGGGCAACTGCTGATGTCATTTTTTAAAATAAATGATCTGGATATGGGCGTAGAACGATGGATTCGCAAATTTGAGGATGACACTAAGGTAGGCAGAGTTGCGTATAATGCCGAAGTATGTTATGGGTTGCAGAGGAACATAGATAAGATGCAGAGCTAGGCTGAGAAGTGGCAAAAGGAGTTTAATGCGGCACTTTGGAAAAGTGACAGAAATGCAGAGTACTGTGCTAATGGTAAAATCCTTGGCAGTATAGATGAACAAAGACATGTCGGTTTCCTGATGTATAAATCCGTTCAAGTGCCACCCGGGTTGATAGGTTCGTTAAGAAGTCAAATGGTGTGTTGGCATTTATTGGTAGGGAGATTGCGTTTCGGAGCCATGACAACATGCTTCAGCTGTACAAAATACTGGTAAGGCCACACCTGGAGTATTGTGTGGATAGAGTTCTGAGGACATTTACTAGTATGTTGCCTGGTATGGAAGGAAGGTGGTCTTACGAGGAAAGGCTGAGGAAACTGAGGCTGGTTTCGTTAGAAAGAAGAAGGTTGAGAAGTGACTTAATCGAAATGTATAATATAATCAGAAGGTTAGATAGGGTGGGCAATGAGAGCCTTTTTTATCGGATGGTTAAGGCTAACACGAGGGGACATAGCTTTAAATTGATCAGTGATAGATGGAGGACAAACAGTAGGAATAGTTTCTTTACTCAGCAGGGCGTGGAAAGTCCTGCTTGCAACAGTAGTCGACTCACCAAAGTTAAGGACACTTAAATGGGCATTTACATACATATGGATAATAATGGAATGGTTTAGTTTAGATGGGTATCAGATTATTTGGACAGGTTGACGCAAAATCAAGAGACAAAGGCTTGTACTGCACTGTCTTGTTCTCTGTTCTATGTGCTATGTTTTATCTTGCATAAAGCATTATTTCACCCAGAGTTCGAATACCATTTCCAAGTATAATGCCCACAGCTTTGGGAGCTTTCTTCCGTCTTTTGAGATGATGCAATGCACTTTATTTCGTTGTTGGGATATTTGAAATTTGAATAAAGAGAGAAGCAATGTCCCTTATAGCAGACAAGAACAACAGGTGACCTAAATAAAATCTTTAAAGTGCAACTGAAAAAATGACATTCCCCTGAGTACAAAACGGCACCTAAAACTATATAAAATCCTGTTTTTGTATACGTGGTGCATAGACTATATCTATGTACTGGTCTGACGTGCGAACCTGAAATTTATCGTTGTTCGAAGGTAATTGCTGGAAATCCTTGAGTGCACATTTTTCAAGATATACATTTAATATATCGGTCCTGCTTCAAAACCTTGTTTTAATTTTCTCTGCACATCCATGTCTATTGAGTTTCATATGATCTTAAATGGCGTAGAAAGAAATGTGCCACAGTATATTTTGATCGAGCAATCGCTTTCTTGCATAAATACACGTACAGTACTGGGACAATTCTTGTCCAGCTTCCTTGATTAAATGTTATTAACAGGAAGACACATTTGTCAATTTTCTGATGATGGTTTTCCTTCTCAAACTTTTAATACAGATGAACTGTCACAATTTTATGATTGCTTGCTGCCGATTATATTTCTCGAATGCATATTTAGTACTAAAAACGATATTCCAGTTGGTGTGTGCAGGTAAAAGAGAGTTGGGTTAGTCATTTTCTTATAGGGTGGAGCAGGAGGCTAGAGTGGCCTATCCTTCTTCCTTGTTGGTAAATTCATATTCTGACCTATGCAACTTCAAAGCAACTTTCAAATAGACTGAATATTCGACTCGTCAGGAAAATCCCTTCAATCTGTCAGAACAAGTGATGCTACTAAAGGATTCTGATATGTTTATTCTGATTAACTGTTCAACAGTTGAGTCACAAGCGTTTTGTGCCTTACATATATGGCTAACATTTCCAAATTGTATCCAGGTATCGCAAAAGTGACTACAGATCCACAAGAAATATAGGCTAATAGATGTATTGTTTTGATTGTAAACACTGTGACTCTTGAGATAATTTGTCTAAGGTAGCATCAAAATTCTTTGAAGTAATATTAATTAAACGATTTCTAAAATGTGTATAACATTGGGTATTTGTTGGATTGCTATCAACTTCCTCATTTGTTTGTTTCTTTTCAGAATGCCAGAAACTTGTTCAAGCAAGCAGTAAGTAATCATACATCACACCAATTTGTACGATTGCACCAGAAAGTAAATATAATGTTTTGTAAAGGAACATGCTTTTCAACCAGCAAGTTCATTAGTGAGGTGTGAACATTGTAAATTTGTAATTTAGAAAGAGGTATTCGATTATAAACACATCAAGAAAACGAGAACTCAGCAGAAAACAAATGGTTGCAGAAAATAAAATGGAGTGAGATCTAAAACAGTTGACAAAGTTAGAATCAAATATAACGACGCTGGCAGTACACAAACAGACTCGACAGTAGAACATGTCGATGTTGATCAGTTATCCCAAATGGGACAAGTTCCATTTGCCTACCATTGGCCCATATCGCTCGAAACCTTTCCTATTCGTGGACCTATGTAAAAGTCTTTTAAATATTGCAATTTACACGCCTCTACAATTTCTTCTGGCAGCTCATTTTATGCAAGAGCCAGCCTCTTTATGACGAAGTTTCACTTTAGAACTCTTTAAATTTTTGTCCTCTACCTTAACTCATGGCTTCTGGTTTTACACACCCCTATCCTTAGGAAAAGACCTTAGCTGTTCAGCATAATTACTCCCCTCATAATTTCTAAACCTCTTCTATGTCACCCCTCAGCCTCCAATGGTTCAGCGAGAAAAAGCCTGAACCTTTCCAGAATTATCTACCTGCATGAAATAAACATGCAAAGAAATGCAAGGAATTCCTTTTTTTTGGGAGGATGGGGGTAACAGGAGATAATAATAACTTCATAGAAAACTGTTGGGAATTACAGAAGTAGGTTGACGTGAGAAAACTATGACTAGTATTATCTCAATGCAAAGTATAACGTTTGGGACAAAAGGATAAACAGCTTGATTTAAAAAAAACTATTTTAAAAAATGGCAGAATGGCAGAAAGATCAATGCAGCAGTCCGCACGGAGAGCATCCTTTTTAGCATTGTGAAAAGAAACATAAGAAAATAAAAGAGGTTAAAAGAATATTCATCTAACGTCAACACATGACAATGACATGCATGAAGGAATATTGAAAATAGTCATGAACAGCAATAAAAAGAGCACAGAGAAAGTAAAATGCTGATTTTGAAGACGAAGGAAAGAATTAATTAATAAGGCGATGTTATGAACCTGGAGGAAAGAAACCAGCACTTGAGATATCAGTAAGCATCTTCGAAAAACTAGCAACTAAAAAGCCAAGGAAATGTTAATTCTCTACATTTGGATTGGTAATGGGGAATAACATCGTGCAATAGAGAAGACATAGTAACCGATCATCTGAACTAATAGACGTCATGGCAATCAATCCTGTTTAAATAATAAATGAGAGCAAAATAAACACGTCAAAGTCTATGTTCATAAGCCTGGTTAAAAGTGAATTTGCGTTCATTGTATTACACCTCCCAAAATGTAGTAGACAGAAATACTGGAAACGTAAGACACATAAAAGCAGAATACAAGTTTTTCACCACAATAACTTGTTCCTTATAATTTGGACATGCCGGTTTTGGACTGGGGAGTACAAAGTTAAAATCACACAACATCAGTTTATATTCCAACAGGCTTATTTGGAAACATTAGTTTTTGTATTTCTGCTCCTTCATCAGGTTGTTATGGAGTATAAGATTGTAAGACACGGAATTTATAGTGTGACATAACTGAAATTATAAATTGAAAAAGATCTGGATTGTTTGTTAAGTCTCTCATCTTTTCGAATAAACATGTTGGTTTCAGTTCTTTTATATGTAAATTGCAGAATTTTTTAAAGTTACATTCTCAACTGAACCTTAGCAATTGGTGTCATGCTCAGATAATGTGTGAGTTACCCAATGTGAGACTCTCTGCGTCACAAAGTTCAGACGCATTCTAATCAAAAAAAGCGGATTTACAGAATATTACATGGATTCATGCAGTTTTTAAGCAAAACAAAATGTAATTTTGCAAGTACAAAGCCAGACCACAAATATGTGTGTGTGTGTGTGTGTGTATACGCACTTTCGCATATGGGTGTGTCTGTGGGGTGATGGTTAAGAGTGTCTGTGAGAAAATGTGCGCATGTGTGTGAGTATGAGTGCAAAGGGGTATAAATCTGTGAGAGTGTATGTGTGTGCATGTGGGTTTGGAAGTTTATGTGAGAGCGCATGAGAGAGAGCTTGTGTATGAGAGTGGTTTGTGTGAGTGTATGGGTCTGCAGGAATGTGTGTGGCTGTTGGAGAGTGTGTGTAGCAGTGGCTGTTATTCTGTGTCTGTGTCTGTCTGTCTGTGAGTGTGAGTCTGTCTGTGTGTGTGTATGCGCGTGCTTGCACGCATGCGTAGTGCAGTGGGGTCACTTGCAGTGTGTCATGAACCCAAGGTCATGATGAAGGAGCAGCGTTCTAAAAGCTAGTGCTTCCAAATAAACCTGTTGAAATATAATTTGGTGTTGTGTATTTTTTTAAAAGTTTGCTCCTTGTAAGACATTAAAACTTAAACGTGTAACTTTAAATAACTAAGTCAATACAGAGGAAATTCATCAATGCAGGTGGCATATTTTAATCTATTAACAGTCTTGTAAAGTGATAAGACAGATTCCACCAGCTGATAAAACTCTTTGCATTTCCAGCCATCCCTGTTGGCTTAACATTTCTGAAACTCCCAGCGTATGTATTCGGAAATAAAAATTTTGGTTGGATTAATCATTAAATTATTCTTCTCTTCAAATCATAAAGAAAACAAAATTATTTCACCTCGCTCTTTCAATATGATGCTCTTCACTAAATGTAGCGAATAATTCTTCAACTTGATTGAGTGTTCAAAAGTAAAACACAGAAACTGAATAATTCCAATTGATTGTTTTTTTTTCTGTTCCGTCAAGAGGCATTTTCCATCAATAGTCTTGAGTTTGTTTTTCCAACAATTGCATTGTTGGAACATTCCTAGCGTTAAATATCGTCCATCAATAACAACCATTCTGCTGTGATTTAAAAGACTCAGTCACCTGCCAATATACTGAGGATGAATTTAACTGAATTCAGACAACTGAGTCCACTTCGTCCAAATCAGTTTGAGTTACAGAGCCAGGAATGGCACTTCCCAGTTTGACTGATATGATACAGGCCAAAACAATGGAGTAGAAATGGTCATATGAGCAATAGTCATGAGTTAATCGCTTGTTCTTTCTCAACAGTCGAATCACATAGTAATATTCGAAGTAGGCGGGTTGAATGTTTGGCCTTGGTGTCGAGATCAATGACCGAGGGTCTGGATTTAACGTATTGGACAGCATGCGTCGAGAGAATGTGTGGGTCTTTATTTCATCCAGATGATTGTGGGAATACAGAACTCACTGTTTGTGAAAGCACTGGAAGCAAAACCATTTAAGAAGTATTGCGAGATACATTTCGGATGTCAAAGCATTAAAAAAAATTATGCCAAGTGCTGAAAAATGGAACTGAAGAAGTCAGATAGTTGTTTTTGATCTGTATTTTGTCTGTGCTTTCGGCCACTTTAAATCTATAGATTTCATAGTAGCACAGTGGTTAGGGCTGCTGCCACAAAGCAGCAGCGCCCAGCAGATTGTCTGCTTGGATTTTGTGTATTCTCCCTGTGTCTGCGTAACTTTTCAATGGGTTGACCAGTTTCATCCCACAGTCCAAAGATGTGAAGGTTAGCTGGATTGGCAATGCTAAATTTTCCCATAACTTTCAGGTATGAGTCAGCGTTGATAAATGTGGCTTTGCGGAGATAGAGTGGGGAAACGAGTCTGGGTGGAGCGCTCCTCAGTGTGTCATGATGGACGAATGGTCTGCTTACACACTGTACGGATTCCATAAAAGTTGACTGTAAACGGTGTGTAATTTCTGAACTGATATAAGAGCTCAGTAGTTGCTAGACATTTCTATTGTCTCTTCAGATGATTGCTTAAGTGCATCTGTTGCATTAATAAGATATTATGGAAGAAACACAGTTTCATGGTCGCCATGTTTTTGCTGCAAGAATTCTGGAAACGTATTGTTTTAAAAGGTCTGCAATCTCTTGATCACTAATTACTAGCGCCATTGTTTGTTTTACTTATACTTTCTCGGCATCTTGTAAGACAGATTATTAAGTGACCAGTTTCCACATTTAAATCCATGTTCATCTATTTTTTAACTGACTAGGGGGACATGGTTATGCTGGATTGCCAGCATTTATTGACACTCACTACTGCCTTCTAATGTTATTACCTAATATGTATACATATAGTAACTTACAAAATAATTGATCGAGCTTCTGTCTTTCCATAAGTTAATTCTCAAACTCATCTTTTCATTCCTCAAGTTATGTTATGAAACAGGAAAATCAATCCGGATCAGACCCGAACACGTTGACTAACACTCGATGTTGCAGTGTAGTGAAATTAAAATGGTCAACGACCTCACATTGCCCAATTTTTCCTGAACACATGTTTAATGACTAACAGATATCAGATACCAATTTACTTGCTGAAAAATAAGTTAGCAAATTATTGGTAAAAGCGCTAACTTCAGCAAAGCAGAGTTAAACAATAAATTAAGCTAATTAATGTCAATAATTTAAATACAATTTGATTGTAGATGCAACTCGCACATATAAAGAGAGGGACTGATATATTGACTGAGTTAAGGGATAAATTCTAAGGAAAATAAGTGTTGTAACTGGACAGTTCACTTAAGCAGGTTCAAATGATGGTCGTTAAAGCATCATGCAGTCCGTAAATGAATTATTCACAGGCATGTGGAACAGCGTACCTCGTTTAAATTCTGAAGTCAGCAATCAATGCATACAGCTTCCAATGACCATTGGAACACATTTCATTATTAAGACTGATAATGCATCCTGAGGTTAGCTTCATTAGCAAGAAATGGAAGAATTAGTGGTCTGCTGTACATTTATATTGTAAGAATGGAATCTTCATTTGAATTTTTTTGTAGTGTTCAGGGTAAATCACAAGTATATACACTATTAAATTTGGTTTCACTATGTCCTCCAATGTTAATATATTAACGTCCAGTACCTAAATAATCGATTGTCGAATCATTTTCCAGCGCCAGATAATTGAATTTCATGTTATCAAATTAACTTGGTCTGCTTTACTAACGGTAGACTTGTTCCTGTAACGAAATGACCTTTCGCTAAGCTGCCATCAAAGCAAAAATATTATCATAAAGAAGAATGCATTTGCAGGTACAAAATTGCGGAAATGGCTTCTTCATTAACGGTACTAATAACAGTATTGCTGGAATCATGAATAATGTTAATATGTACATGTTATTACTCGAAAATTCAAACCTAAGAAGGCAGATCATTTCTGCTTATTTACGAAAGTCATTTTAAACAGCATTTGTGTAATACATTGCAATAAGGAATATCATATCATGGAATTGTGATGAAAGGTGTGTCACTACTCTACTTTAAGCTTGGACGCAATGTTTAGTAAAACCTTAAGGGTGATATTCAATCAAGTATGTTAAAGAAAACGGTGACCACTTACAATAAACTCCTAGGACATTATCTTCTCTCAACCTGTGTAGGCAACATGAGTGGCAAATTCGACTGTTTACTAGAAATTGACTTCTTCAGTGAATACCCACAAAACAAAAACTTATGAAAGTTGCTTCTGTCTTTCCTTGCACGTATTATTATGGCTCTAAATGTCTTCATTGTGTAGCTTCTTGCACAGCAATTTGACTATCATCCACGATTTTCTGTATTATGATCACTGACACTTGTTCGAATGCCAGAAACACCACATCGAGAGACAGAGGGAGAGAGAGAGAGAGAGAAAGGTGGAAGACAGTCAAACAGAGAGACAGGGACAAACAGACTGAAAGAGGTGCTTTATTTTCTATATTAATATTGGGCAAGTCTAATGGTTGTTTCTCGACTGCCTGTTAAAATTTTAAATCTGTGTCTCTTGTTGCACTTCCACACAGGCTCTCGTTGCCTTTCACAAACGCTCAGGCGGCTCTGAGTCTGCATTGTTTTCCAATTCGCTGCAGGTTGGCTGGTGACGACCAGAGAAGCCCTTTTGACTCATGATTTTATTATCGTTTGGAAAAATTACGGGAGAATAACGTGAAGAAAGTAACTACACGTGCTGAAAACCATAAAGAAAAGCAATCTATTGACGTATATTACAACTTTAAAGTCAATACGTTTGTTCTGCTTTTCTCCTTTTCAGATTAAGGTAGGCAATTGTATTTTTGAAAGTGTTCAATTAATAAAACACTTGAAATGCGTCTGCCACCTAAACAGAAAATTGCTTCAATGCGCAAATAAGGATATTATAAATCAAAATATGTCGCCTACATAGCGAAATATGTTAGGTCAGATGGGCTTGGTCAGGGTCTGAGGATGCATAAAGTATTTAAAGGAAGAGGTGGAGGTAGAGTTTCCAGGATCAGTATTCAGAGGCCAGCGTTACAGCATGTTTTTTTGTTTTGAGAGTGGCAGGCATTGGGGAGATTGCCAATATAGGACGGAATGATAACATATAAGGAACTAAAACAGTGATCACATAACGGAAATATAAATACAGCTCATCCAGATAATGTATAACAATGAATCGAGATATTATAGTTGCATAGTGTTTGCGTACTCTTGAAGGAGATATATGCATTGACAAAGGAAAGGTAGAAAAGATACCTACACCATTTGTAACAATGTCCTTCAATTGTTTTCCATTTCATAAAACTATTTTGCAGACACGTTGGCATTTCTGTCCAGGGACTGCTGCAGTGCTCTGGAGAAACCCAATGCTGGATGGGGGAAGGGAAACTAATTTTCCTTTAGTCACTTTGCAGCATTCAAATCTCATCACTTCACCTATCAAAGTGTGAGCAAGGATATTGTGCTCTTTCTTGGTTACACTCACTTCGTGAATTTTCTGTATATTTTTTGTGCATTGGTTTAGTTCAGCAGATCTGACATATTCTCCACTATTCACTCCTTCCATGAGCAGCTGCTCTGTAACAATAATACCATTTTATTACCATTCGCACACCCTTTTTTTTGTTTTCTGTATACTTATCACCTGCTTCACTTGCTTTTCCACATTCTTAGTCAACTGCAAAAAAATGGTCAACCAACAGCTCCCGTCATTTTTAATAATTTATCATATATGAGTTGATCCTTACTTGTGTTTTTCTCTCTGAAGATAGTGCCGGAAAAGCTGAGATACATAGATTTTTTATTTTTTTTAAAAACTGCTGCTTTGACGCTGAAAATTGCAGATTTCCTATTCAGTTATCATGTTTTTTAAAGCACTTTTATTAAGGATGGGGAAGAGCAAGTGGAATAAGTGATAAGGGTGCATAGAATAAAAATACACTGGAGTACTAAAGGTAATACAGGAGGCTTATGCTTTCAAGAACGTTACAACGCGTTTATTGTTTGCATTTTGTAGCAGTATTGCTATATGATAATTGGAAATTATAATAATATGCAAGTGTTTTCAGTGAAAGGCAATCTTTCAACCTACGACCACACCAGTAAGTGAAAGGAACGTTCAGAATTTTTGGCAGACAAAATGACACATTTTCTGGTGAAAATGGAAATGAGTTTTTTTTCCTTTAATGTCGGCAAAGTTTTAATCAAGCATAATATAAATATTCCAAAGACCAAATCATTATATCAGCACAGAAATACTCTAAAATATAAATGCAACAATTGAAGAGGAGGTCGAAGAGCATTAAATTGTGAACTAGGTAAATTAACATATTTTTTCTTACAAACAATTCAACTGATAATACGAATAATAGAAATTTGACATGCATTTTTCGCTGTCTTAAAGCATCATTGCTTGCCACACTTTGAGTCGCAAGTCACCTCCACTTTCAAAAGGGGAATCTACACTGCAAATTTTTACTGTGGAAATCATCAATATTTTCCCATGAATAAAACAATATGTTAAAAATGATTGTGGAATGAATTTATTTAATGCATTTATAGTGTTTTGTATTTTGTTGATGTTACCAAATGATGAATACTTTGGCGGTGACTAATTTAAAATTAAAAAGTTGAACTCTATACTCTCAATCCAAGATAAATCATTCAAAAAATTACAATATACTTGCATGAATATTGGTGCACTGCCATAGCATTTTAAAAGATATGCATCTTAATCAGTTTGAAGTTGTTTAATTTGCTTACATTTGGCTTAATCTATGAATTATAAACGCCAATTATTGCATTGAAGAATGGTTTCTTTACAGTGAGGCAACTGCTTATAAAAGACATTGGTACGTGAGTCAGAAATTCTATGTGTCACCTAGTACTTGCTAATGTTTCACTGTCGTTGGATCAACCTAAATTTCCATTTTCAATTTCCTTATTTTCTATTGTTGCAATAATATCCCCAAATTTCTTATCTAGTATTTCTCTATCATATTAAAACTAGGTAATGATTCCACGCTAATAACTGACGATTTTTATTCATGCATTGAAATGTGTTTCGCCAAAGGCAATAATTAATTTTGTTTTGGCTATGCAAGTGAAAAAAAGCTGAGCCTTTTTGTCAAAAAAATCGATTCAAGTAAGCAATGTTGAACGAATGTTTATTTGAATCATTAAGAAATACTTCTCAACTGACAATTAAAAACAAAACTTTATCTTCAAACCAAATTAGTATTTTGTTTTTGTTTTATATCGTAGTACAAGCTTACTTTTGCAATGGAGCTTCCCTTTCCTCCATTTTGTTGTGGACTTTTATATGATAATTGCACATTTCCTTTCGTGTATATCTTCGTTATTTGGATTATGTAAATATTCGCTTTTAAACTGAAATGTAGATATATAACGTTGATGGACGACAACTTTCCAAGTATTCAGACAGTTTTGTAACCTATTCCTTTCAACTTCGATTTGATTTTCTCCATGTTTCAACATACTAAAGTATTTATAACATGCTGTACATTTATCTCCAAGTAAATAAGTGAGTGAGCTCGTATTTACACAGAGAATGAAGTGATGGATGTAGGTTTGCTCGCTTAGCTGGAAGTTTCATTTCCAGACGTTTCCTTATCCTACTAGGTAACATCTTTAGTGGACCTCAGGCGGAGCAATGCTGACAATTACTGCTTTCCATTTCTATGCTTGGGTTTCTTTCAGGGTTGATGTCGTTTCCTGTGGTGATGTTATTTCCCGTTGTGAAGTCACTTCCTGTTCCTTTTCTCAGTGCGTGGTAGATGGGCTCTAACTGGATGCGTTTGTTGATAGAGTTCTGGCTGGAATGTCATGTTTCTAGGAATACTCGTTTGTGTCTTTGTTTGGCTTGTGCTAGGATCGATGTCTTGTCCCTTTCGAAGTAATGGCCTTCCTCATCCATATGTGAGGATACTAGTGAGACATGGTCATGTCTTTTTGTGGCTAGTTGGTGTTCATTATACTGGTGACTAGTTTTCTACCTGTTTGTCCAATGTAGTGTTTGTATTAGTCCTTGTATGGTATTTTGTAAATGACGTTAGTTTTGCTCATTGTCTGTATAGTGTCTTTCAAGTTCATTAGCTGTTGTTTTAGTGTGTTGGTTTGTTTGTTTTAGCCATTAAGTATTAATCTAACTTTTGCTGAATAATTATTTTACAAAGTCTCATCAAAGCCATTCGGAAGTAGTTGAATTCAATGGACATTTTTGGAGGGTTCCAGACATAGCACGAATATGAAGCAGAAATTTCTATGTTGTGCATAGTTCCTTCAGAGCGTGCCTGATGTGTATTTTACGAGTTTCACTTGGCAATTCTAATACACATGAACCCTGATTATCCAAACGAGATGGGCGGACATTCTTTCATTCAGATAATTGATTATTCAGTGAATCGATTCACTGGATTTCCTCTGGGAAGTGGAAGTTTTCTATTAAGTCTGCTCACTGTTCAGGAGACTGCAGCACACCGCTTGTGAGGCCCTAACCCTGCCCACACCACCAAACACCATCCGCTACATGCCGGACTCAATCCCGTCTACCATCGCCCCCAAACCCTGCGCGCCCCGCCCCCCCCGCTCGACTCCCAACACCGACACCACCCACCTCAACCCCATCCAGCACTGCTCCGCCTCCATGCATCCCCACCCACCGACGACACTCGCCCACCCCCTTCTCTGTCCTGTACAGCACAATGTTAGAGAGAATATCTGGGGAAAGTGGGTTTAGGGTTCACCCCTACATAGAACTCCAAGGAAAGTGTGGGGTAAAGAGAGAGGTTGGGAGGTCAGTCATTTTGGGACAGTGCCTGGGCTCCCATCTTTATCCACGACTGTTCTCAGCAGAGATAATATTTAATTAGTGTAAACAAAAGACGTGATCCGGGTTGAAACAGCTCTTTAATCTAATCTTTCTATCAGGACGTCACAATCTCCTTCGGATAATCCAATATTCAGATAATTGGTATTCGGATAATCGAAGTTCCTCCAATATGTTCAGAAGTCTGAATAGCTAATGGAAAATTTGTCCTCAAGAGAAATAAATGCTAAGTAAATATTAGTTTTAAATACTCTTAATGATGATTAGCTAGACCACATAATTACATTACTCACAATACCCAGATCAACTGCACACCCAGGCACTGACCCCACACAAAACATGATACATGTGCGTCTTCTGACAACACTTTTCTGTTACCACAACACCCAGGAGTTGACATCTTACCCTGCTTCAGCAAATAACCCAACAAAGCTAGGAACTGACAATATGCTTGAACTCACAGTTTGCAAAGAGATCCAGATATCCACATCAAACCCGCCGCTCACACTCCAAAATGAAACAATATCCCTTGACATGACGGCTCGCTCTTGATCTGCACTCCACAGGTTCGATCCCTGACCTTACCAAGTGACCTATCAATCGTTCCTGTACTTTTGACCCACCTCCCAGTCTAACATTATAATCCACCAACCTGTCAACTACCATTGGACGTGATACATTCACACACTGAGAACGGATATGCACTCCCTCAACCACCACAACGTGTTACTTGTTACGATTTTCAAACCTGCAAACACTCCTCTGAGCAAATACCTACAATCCCAGCAACCAATAACAAGTGGACCATCCAGAAGCGATAATCTTGCACTGATCCACATCCTAACCACCACTCTACAGTGCTGGATTTGCGGCAGCTAGACCCAATCTTTCTGGACAAACACTGGACCAGATCTTATGCCCGCCAGACACAACTCAGTCGCTGAACTGCTCCAATGCCACCACCAGCGCAGTTACTTACCTCACCCCTTACCACCATAGTGGTCACTAAATTACTGATATTCTAATTCCTCCATAATGTGACCTGATCATATGTCACCCAACAACCAACTCTCCATTGGAACCAATCAGAGAGACATGCACCAAGTGTCACCCACTTATTCCCCAGTGCATGCCTCGAACTTCCACTTAATATGATCCGAAATATCCCACTTTACTTGCTACCTCGAACTTGACACAATGGTATACGATTCCGCCAGATAGAAATTCCTTACCATTTGCAACCTTTCTCATTGCCGGCCCATGATCAACCCCTCTGCTGTCCTACCCAGATGTTGTCCTATCTCATTCTTAATCTTCTTATCTGGCAGAATATAATTTCTCTGGGTGCTACCCTACTTATCTTTTATCAAGGCTCACTAGTGATGTGACATATTATTACGTGGAATTATGCCCCTTAGGAACGTGGAAGCCACAGTCGTTGCACCATAACAACATAAATATATCACATACATTGTCAGACGCTTGTTAAATATACTTCTGGACCACTGTTTCAGACTATGCAAACTTGTTGCTGTGAAAATGCAACTTGCTTAACCTTCACCTGAACGACCTGTAACATGAAAGAATTGTCAAATGAAAGTACGCTTCTGCTAATTAATGGGAGGTTTAAGCAGAATTTTCGCACTGAAATATAGATCTCCTTACTTTCATACACAAGAAGATCTGAAATGGCAATCTCTGTGAGATAGCCCCTCACTGGAAGATCAAATTGCATCATCACATTGAACAAACCATAACCAACTAGCAACAGTCAGCAGTGCCGTTTGGTCACTCTATTTCATAAAAGCAATTCTCAGTGTGGATTTAGATGAACTTTTCCAAACCAACCACGGGACAGAATCTGCCACCGTCTTCAATGAAATTTATTCTTCAATTTTGCTTTTTTCGTGAATGGCAGACATCAGAAACGAATTAATATTTTCTTTATCATCATTCCTGTTAGAAATCGGAAAACTGATGGAGAAACTGCAGAACTCTGGTACGGTAATTCAAATATTTTAACATAGCGTTGATTTCAGAATTGTACATCAACGAAACCAATAGTCATTTTTTAAAAAAAAAACCAGCTTCTTTAAAATCAAATATGTTTTCGTACATGTCAAAATTTAAAAATGGAAAACACAATGTGCTTTCAATTTGCAGACATTTGATCCTCAGGCATTTTAACACAAATGCTTATTCTAAAGAAACAGTACATACCGTTTTCACTAAGTAGAATTGCTGAAGAGTTCACGTTTTGTATACATTTTGAATGTCTCGCTTTCCACCTTCGCCCGCCCCAGTTTCATAATTCATTACAAATTACAGTGTCATGATTCCTCTTAATTTGTATTTTGTGTATTTTGCACACACCTTTCCTCATTTTAATTTGTTAAGCTTTACTCCTCCGAGAACCATATCCCACCTATTCACCACAGAGCCTCAGACCACTATTGCCATCTCATACTCCAACATGATACGCATGTACACACACATGTACAGACGCACACACACACACACACACATGAACACAAACTCCACATCCCGTCATCAATATTCTCACCAATGTTCTCCATAACTGGCAGAATATATGGTTAAAATTGCATAAAACATTCTGATGATACCTCATATTGACCAGTGAGATTTGAGACGATCTATAGCTCAGGATGAGTTTCTAGATGTAGGCTTGCTCGCTGGGCTGGAAGGTTCATTTCCAGATGTTTTGTCACCATGCTAGGTAACATCGTCAGTGGGCATCCGGGTGAAGCACTTTTGAGAATTCCTGCTTCCTATTTATATACTTGGGTTTCTTTGGGGTGGTGACGCCATTGCCTGTGGTTACATCATTTCTTGTGGTGTTGTAATTTCCTGTTCTTTTCCTCGGAGGTGTGGAATATGGGGTCTAACTCGATGTGTTTATTGATAGAGTTTTGGTTGGAATGTCATGCTTCTCGGAATTCACGTGCATGTCTCTGTTTGGTTTGTTCTAGAATGGATGTGTTGTCCAAGTCGAAGCGGTGTCCTTCCTCATCTGTATGTAAGGATACGAGTGAGAGAGGGTTTTGTCGTTTTGTATTTAGTTGATGTTCATATATCCTGGTGGATAGTTTGCTGCCTGTTTGTCCAATGTAGTATTTGTTACAGTCGTTGCACGGAATTTTGTAAATAAAATTAGTGTTGCTTGTCTATATAGGGTATTTCAAGTTCATTAGCTGCTGTTTTAATGTGTTGATGGGTTGGTGGGCTAACGAGTTGTTTCCGAGTTGTCTTTGATGTAGGGGAGAGTGGCTAAGGTTTCTGGATGCGTTTTGCCTGCTTGTTTGGGTTTGTTGCTGAGAAATATGCGGACTGTGTTCATTGGATACCCGTTCTTTTTGAATACACCATATAGGTGATTTTCCTCTACTCTGTGTAGTACCTCTGTGCTGCAGTGCGTGGTGGCTTGTTGGAATAATGTTCAGATGCGGCATCGTTTGTGGATGTTGGGGTGATTGATTCTGTCGTTCGATATTTGATTTGTATGTGTTGCTTTCCTGTAGACGCTGGTTTGAAGTTTCCCATTAACTGTTCGGTCTACTGTGACATCGAGGAATGGCAGTATGTTGTTGTTTTCCTCCTCTTTAGTGACTTTATGCCAGTAATGGTATTGTTGATGGTCTTGAAAGTTTCCTCTAATTTGTTTCGTTTAGTGATGACAAAGGTGTCCACTCCACCCGAGAATTCCTGAAGACCATCTAAGTTAGAAGAAGTCTCCGTTAATGCAACATCCCTGTTTACATCAATCAGCATTACACTGGTCTAGGAAACACTGACTACACTATTAGAAGACCCAAAGACACATACACCAAACACCACTAACTTCATCTTAACCACGGATTCAACCCCTGCAAGTCAACCTTTAGAGAATCTTGTACTAGCACTGCCGGATCCGCTTATACTTTGGCTTTATGAATTTTCTCACCATTTATAAAACTTTCCTAGCCTGTGTACTTTTGTCCAAAGTGCAAAACCTTGCATTTTTTCACGTTGAATTTCGTCAGCCATTTCTTGGACTATTGTTCTAAACTGTCTAAAGTTTTCTGTAGCCTCCGCACCTCCTCAGAACTACCGGCCTGTCTACTTAACTTTGTATCATCACCGAACCTCGCCTGAATGCCCTCAGTCTCTTCGTCCAGATCATTTATTTTATAAAATGAACAGCTGCGACCCCAACACTGAATACAGCGGGACAACACTTGTTACCAGCTGCAGTTCCATCAAAGTACATTTTCAACCCAACTGTCTGCTTTCTGTCAGAGAGCCAATCCTCAACCCTTGCCAATCCTCAACCTAGCGGATCCAAAGTTTGGGTTGAATGGTTGGCAGAGCTGTTTATTCGATTCTCTGCATTGCTGCCTCTGCCAAGAGCCTTGTTATAGGAGATGCCATTGGTATTCCGTTGATTTGTCTGTTGGTTTTGATGTTAAAGCGAAGTGTGTGGTAAGGCATAGGTCCACTAGCTTGACGATACTGACCTTGCTGATGAATTTAGTATTGTGTAGTGTATGTGTCTTTGACTTCGAACAGTGTAGTCAGTGATTCCTTGGCCAGGTTAATGTTGATTGATGTAAACAGGGCTGTTACATAAAAGGAGACAATGGCTAGGAGGGGGGCTCCTGGTTTGTGAATGTTGGGAATTCCGTAGAAGCGTGATGCCTTGGACCCGTGTGGTTTCATTTTTTGGCAGACTGTTTTATTTATTTCTCCATATTTCTAAAGTTTTTTGAGTATGGCTGTGATTAGGTTCTATAGTTGCGGGGTTGGGTCTATCATCACTTGTTGGTACGTTTTAGTATATGTAAGTAGTACGTTCGATTTTTCAATGCAGTCTCCTTTTTCACCAACTTACAGATTGGCCAAGGAGCAACACCAAAGACTAAAACACTTATCAGAAAATTCGTGACACACTGTCCACTCCACTCAAGAATTCCTGAAGACCATCTAAGTTAGAAGAAGTCTCCGTTGATGCATCATCCCTGTTTACATCAATCAGCATTACACTGGTCAAGGAAACACTGACTACACTATTAGAAGACCCACAGACACATACACCAAACACCACTAACTTCATCTTAACCACGGACTCAACCCCTGCAAATCAACCTTTAGAGAATCTTGTACTAGCACTGCCAGATCCGCTTATACTTTGGCTTTATGAATTTTCTCACCATTTATAAAACTTTCCTAGCCTGTGTACTTTTGTCCAAAGTGCAAAACCTTGCATTTTTTCACGTTGAATTTCGTCAGCCATTTCTTGGACTATTGTTCTAAACTGTCTAAAGTTTTCTGTAGCCTCCGCACCTCCTCAGAACTACCGGCCTGTCTACTTAACTTCGTATTATCAGCGAACCTCGCCTGAATGCCCTCAGTCTCTTCATCCAGATCATTTATATTATGAAATGAACAGCTGCGACCACAACAATGAACACAGCGGGACACTTGTTACCAGCTGGGGTTCCATCAAAGTACACTTTTAACCCAACTGTCTGCTTTCTGTCAGAGAGCCAATCCTCAACCCTTGCCAATAGCTCACCGAGAACACCATTGGCCCTCACCTTAGTCAACAGCCTCCAGTGAGGCACCTTATCAAAGACCTTTTGGAAGTTTAGGTTGATAACATGCACTGGGTTCCCTCGTCTAACCGACTTATTGCCTCTTCACAGAATTATAGCAGGTTTATCAGAACGTCTCCCCCTGACTCAATCATGCTGACTTGTTCTATTTCGACCCTGCACTTCCAAAAATTTAGAAATCTCATCCTTAACGATGTATTCTAGAATTTTTCCTGCAATCAAGGTTAGGTAATCGGCCTATAAATTTACATCTTTTGTCTTTGTTCCAATCTTCAGATCATGGTCAATCCACCATACCTTTAACATGCCTTAAACGTTGTGCTGGATTACCATGATCTGAAGATTGGGTTGAATTCGTACTCCAGCTTGTCATTGTCAGGAAGAAAACTAAATCACTGTCTTTGTTTTTCGCTAAGAATATGAACGTCTAAAGTTAGAGCTAAAGCCCACTAAAACTTAACGAAATTAGTAAAACTCAATGTTTAATCTTGCGAATCGACCAACACAAAATACCTGGATTTTATTTGATAACTCTGGTACGTTGTATACGTTTCTTTGCAGCTGAACTTATTCGTTCCAGGGACGATGGTAATTTTTTTTCTCCATCTCTGATTTCTGTGATAAATGTTCTATTAATTTCAGAAAGTCTATTGCACATGAACATATGAACACTTGACAATTGCCTAAGATATATTTCAGTACATTCTTCTCAGTAGCTCCATTAAGTGATTTCTGTAAACATAATAGTTTCTGGAGGACATGTTCTGTCCGATGTCAACACTTAATGGTTGAAATGGCGATGTAGCCAGAACTTTATATTTCACTTCCAGTCTACATTCGCGAGTTATTTTCATATCATTTCAAGTACTTTTCCGAAAACAGCGAGCTCATTCCAGGAATAGAATTGTTTAGTCAAGTTTGTTAAAATAATTACCGAGCTTTATTTCATGAATAACAAATATGCGAATCAGAAACTCAAAGCAGCCAATTTAATATGAACCTTATCATATTGTTGTCATACTGATCAATATGTTCCACGATATTCATACCTATTTATGATCCTTTGTCCTGCTAATTTTAGTGCAAAATGTGAAGTGCAGCTCACATAAACATGCAATTGCAAAAACTAAATAAACATTAATTTTACGGGGTAATGTTACACTGACAGTGAGGAGTTCTGCTGGCTGTGAATATTTTTTGCTATTCAATTTGGAAACAACGTGAATGTTCAATTGACCATCACAAAGGTAGTTGAAGAAGTGACTGTGAAATCTTTCATAAAACCAAACGATAAGATGCAATGATATGCAATAGCTAACTGTAATGAATTTATATTAGACCAATACTTAATATGCATTTTTAACTATTCTGCTTCGCTACAGAGATCAAAGACCTTAAGCAAAAGTTGGGTGAGCAATAAATGTATTCCACACTGACGAAGCGATAATGAACAAGTGGTGAGGGTAGCCACAGGAAAAATAAAATAGACAAATAGAGTACCAATGATAAAGTACAAAGGAGTAACTGAGATTCCGATTTTCTGTTAAAGATGGATGTAAATATTGGAAAATACACCAACTCTTCTGAGAGAACATAATGTGAACAAGCCACTGCTTTGGAGCAGAGGGTGGTCTGAGATAATAATAAAAATTGAAGAGGGTGAGATCCTGTTGAATTGAAGTGTGAGTTCAGAATGTTCAATTTGCGAAGAAGAAATTTGCACCATTATTCGCCAGCTTTCATCAAGCTTCTGTGCAAGACTGCAGCAAGCCTGAAATAGACCGGTTGGAATGGGAAGAAGATTGCGGCTTGATGTGAAAAGTAATTGGACTATATGAACCATGACATAAAACAATGCACTGTTATGCAAAATTTCTATCGTTTTCTTCCTGAGTGTCTATTTCAAGCAATGATATAATAGCTGGAAGAAAGTAAAGAAATAAACTTGGAAGAAGGGAGATATAAAACTAGTCATGCTCAACAACACCGACCTGATGAAGGAGCGGCGCTCAGAATGCTAGTACTTCCAATTAAACCTGTTGGAATCTAAGCTGGTGTTGCGTGACTTTTAACTTTATTGACAAATGCATTTAAATATCCAGTCAGGGAAGTAACTAAACACTAAGCTCTGGTAATAACACTCAATTGTCTATCATGATTTCAATACAGATTTATTACCCTTCATTAAATGACTTTGAAACTGTTAACTTTAAAAATGTCTGGTCGATTATACCCACTGAAATTAAGCTTACGACAAATGCACATTTTTCCCCGTTTTACAGCTGCACAGAAGCGTGAGAATAAAGGTAAAATTCGCAATGACTACATTATTTTACCATTTTATTTTTAAATTGTGCAACATGTAAAAAAGATTAAAATACTCATAGGTATCCAATATTTCTCGCTGCTGGTGTAATCCATTAAATCAAAATGTAAAGGCACTCAGTAATGTCGCCAGCATAGATTATAAATGCATTCACCATAACTGTCAAGGCAAAATGATGACAGATCGCAAATGGATGTGTTAGGAAAGACAAGAAAATACTTCGGCAGAGATACTGAATATTGGAGAAGACGAGAGCAATAAAGTGATGGTTACATATATGACTGGATCTCAGAACATTAAGGCGTGTAAAGTATGCTCGAAGTGGCAAGGCGGATGGTGAATAAAGAGATAAAATAAATCCCTTTTTGAATATTTAATTATCTGTATGTGAGAGAGTTAGTGTGTGTGTAGGAAGGTCCTTATACAGTCATTGAGATAGTTTTGAATATATGGAAGATTCCACTGCCAACAAAAACATTTCATGTTTTCCTTTTCCTCCCACTGTTAAGTCATACCAGATTTCAGAATTCAAAGTTTGGTAGAAGATTTGTAGCTCGGGTGCTCGTTGTTGTGGTTCTGTTCGCCGAGCTGGGAATTTGTCTTGCAAACGTTTCGTCCCCTGTCTAGGTGACATCCTCAGTGCTTGGGAGCCTCCTGTGAAGTGCTTCTGTGCTGTTTTCTCCGGTATTTATAGTGGCCTGTCTCTGCCGCTTCCAGTTGTCAGTTCGAGCTGTCCACTGTCGTGGCCAGTATATTGGGTCCAGGGCGATGTGTTTGTTGATAGAGTCTGTGGATGAGTGCCATCATCCACAGACTCTATCAACAAACACATCGACCTGGACCCAATATACCGGCCACTACAGTGGACAGCTCGAACTGACAACCGGAAGCGGCTGAGACAGGCCACTATACATACCGGAGAAAACAGCACAGAAGCGCTTCACAGGAGGCTCCCAAGCACTGAGGATGTCACGTAGACAGGGGACGAAACGTTTGCAAGACAAATTCCCAGCTCGGCGAACAGAACTACAACCGATTTCAGAATGTTTTCATTCTTATCCCTAGGTTGTATCTTCATGATATGAAAGCAAATATTGTGTAATATTACAGGTTTTAACGTTTGAGAGCCATAAAAGTACACTTTCAGACCTTTCTCGACACCTGTACTACATTTGTACCTGCAAATTGTTTTTGATTGTGCAATACTCCCTCAGTTAACGTACTAGCAAACACGATCATATTGCTGATTCCACCGGGGATAAGAAAACGTCAATGCTGAAGCCCAAAAAGGAATTCATCTACTATTTATTCACAACAGGGTGCTCAGCTGATTGTTTTGAACACATGCAAATTATACAGTACTTATGTGAAATTACAGTGGTCACTAACAATAATCTGAGTCCTTGGGTTTCCTTTGGTTAACATTCCTTTGCATGCTAAACGTAAAAACTCTATTTAATCATGTCGAGAATCAGATGAAAAAGAATCATGGCGTTAGAAAGAATTACTTGGACGGGGGCAATGTTGTCCCTCAGTCAGGAGGATTTCCTACCTTCAACTCTGGTCGACAAGCATGTTTCGTTGGCGTCATAATGCTCTCAGGGCATTAGCAGAAGGGATGGCAAGTGCTGCAAATATGGCATTCTCATCCATCTCAATATAATGCCAAGATGATGTGGGTATTCATGTTTGTCGCAGCTGGAAGCAAATGTTAAAAAACAATGTGGTTGCAGGTATTAATTCTAAGAGTGGACTGTTGGCAATAACATAGTATTGCTTCGTAATTGCAGCTGGACATGAGAATCGTTGTCCTATATGTTGAAATAATCTATTGGTGGAGGAGATAATAGTTACCCCGCATGCCCACTTCCTATTATTTCCTCTAACAGGAAGCAGAATGGTAGGCATGCCTTTTCAGACATACATATTCGCAGCTTTTCTTTCCCTGTAAACTGACCAGAGATGCAATATTGAGTTAACTCAATGGCTAGTGTTATTGTCTCACAGTGTCAGTCATCAGGCTTCAATTCCAGTCTAGGAAGGCTGTCTGCGTGGAGATTGCACATTCTCACTGTATCAGCGTGAATTTCCTCTGCGTGGTCCTGTTTTCTCCCACAGCCCATAGCGTGCAGGGATGTGCAGGCCGCGTCGGTTAGCCATGTAAAGTGCAGGTTTTCCAGGGATGGGAAAGGGTCTAAGTGGAATGCTCTGCGACTTTGATCGTCCTAATGGCCTGTTTCCAGACAGTTGGGATTCACTGAATATGTCCGGGTT
Source organism: Chiloscyllium punctatum (assembly GCF_047496795.1). Taxonomy (NCBI): domain Eukaryota; kingdom Metazoa; phylum Chordata; class Chondrichthyes; order Orectolobiformes; family Hemiscylliidae; genus Chiloscyllium; species Chiloscyllium punctatum. The sequence goes on along the minus strand of NC_092768.1, from coordinate 2,777,638 downwards.
CGTGTCGACTTTAAGGAGATATGCCTTCTATCTGTAATGAGTAAAGAAAACTGAAGAAGGAGGTGCAAGCAGGAAATTCCGCAAAACATAACAGATTTTTCATATTCCGTTTTAAGAAAGCATGGTTTCAAAAGAGGTTATTGATTTTAGTTGAACCATATGAAGGCAACCGTGTTCTTTAGCATATCAGGTGATGTGGCTTCTGCATCCAGATTGAGTTCACTTTCAGCTCAAAATCACTGTACTGCAGCAATCAAGGGCAGAACAACATCTATACTTCAGTCTTTCCTGTAGTTTTATCTTCCATCAAGTTAGTCTTATATTTTTCTGCAGGGAAACTAGGTGAATAGTAATATGTTTCCAAACACACAGTTAATTACTGAAATATAAGAAAGTAACTTTCCAATATTAACACTGAATGCAATACTTGAACTGGACTGTAAATGCACTTTCTTCTCCATTTCAACTCAGAGCACTCAGCTTAAATTTTCTGAAATTCTAAACACACAGTTAGGTGATGATTTAAGCTTACAAATTATGGTTAGTTGGCCACCTTGGTCCAATAGTAAAGAGAATCAAATAATTTGGATTTGCAGGTTGCATGTATGTCATTTGATTTATTATAATTGCTTCAGAGCTGTGTGCCACTGGCAGAAACATCATTCGTTATTTTGACATGGTTGTTCTTGTAACAATGAGGGAGAGAGATATTCTCAAACAACACAACATATGCATTGTGTATGCGCCCAAGTTGTTATAAAACTTCTGGAAGTTGATGAAAAACAACAAATAAGCCATATACAGTCCCATATCAGAATAATTTGTTACTTGCAAGTAATTCTAATGTTTGTTGAGTCCCCACATATTGATTGAAATTATTGCTCTAGATTATGGAAGTTGTAAAGATGTTCTCATAAAAGCTCACAGATTTATTGCAGAGAATCTTATATACAGTACACGTTGATGTTAGTTTGTTCTGGGATTGAATAAAGTGAATATTTATTGTGACTGGTGAACATACAAGCGAGCTGCATTTCCATGAAGAGTTAAACTTGTGGACGCTTTCTGTACAATATTAATTGTAATTCTGAAGGTGGCAGTGAGATATTTATATTAACAACTTTAAGCAATTTAATATTGAGATACCTTCGTTGCTGTTATTGCCGCTATTTCAGCTTATTAGCCAAGAGACAATGAAGGAACAAACGTATAATTCCATCTTAGATGATGGAGGTTTCAAGCGCAATTGCAGGTAATTGTATTCCCACACATTGACTGAAGTTATTCTTGCAGTTGGTAGGAGCCATAGTTTGCAAGGTTCCGTCTTAGCAGTCTGGGTGAATGGTTTCATGACACTGTGGAGGTGACACATACTCTTGCCCTTGTGTAATGGTGATGGAGTGTTTGAATGTTTTTGGGTGCGGTCCACACCAGGAGGAGACGTTATTCTTAAATATATTCCATCTTAACTTGCCCACGGCGGTGGGTGCATTCCTTCTGTCTTCTACTTATGACTCTCAGATATTCTGTAGGACTGACAGAAACACTGCTTAATCAGTCGCTGCAGAACTCCAAGTCTCTGACTTAGTATTGTATTCAAAGTATTTACGCTACGAAATGATCGAGTGAATCTAATAGTAGTAACGGCGTTGAATGTCAAGGGCAATAATTAGATTCGCTCATGACAGTAGTTATTTGCTGCCCTGTACGGCCCAAGTGTTATGTTCACTTACTTTCAATTTATTTTGACCAGGGCTTGATGCATTTGGACATGAATTTCTTCAGCCTCAGAGGAGTCACGAATGGTGTTCAAAATAGCAATGATCATTGAAAACCCCAGGTTCTAATGCTATGAAGGATCGAACTTAGAACATAGAACATAAAACATTACAGCACAGTACTGGTTTTCGGTCCTCGATGTTGCGCCGACCCGTGGAATCAATCTGAAGCCTGTCTATCCTGCGTTATTCCATTTTCATCCATTTGATTATCTAATGACCATTTAAATATCCTTCAACTTGGCGAGTTTGCTACAGTTGCCGATCGGGCGTTCCACACCCTTAAATCTCTCTGAGTTAGGAAACTATCTCTGACATCTATTCTATATATATTACCCATCAAATTAAATCTATGTCCCCTCATGCTAGCCATCACCATCTGCAGATAATGGCTCTCACTGTCCGCCCTCCCTAAACCTCTGATTATCTTATAAGTCTCAATTATGTCACCTCTCAACCTTCCTCTCTGTAATGAAGGCAGCATCAAATCCGTCAGCCTTTCCTCATAATACCTTCCCTCCATACCAGGCAAAATCCCAATAAATCGCCTCTGAAACAGTTCCAAAACTTCCACATCCTTCCTATACGGGGATGACCAGAACTATACACAATGCTCCAAGCACTGCTGCACCAGAATTTTGTCCAGGTGCAAGATGATTCATGATTCAGTTGAAGATGGATGGATCTGCAGCAGTGCCATGGGGAACACTTGCACTTGCATTGATGTTCCAAAATTGATACGATTAACACCCAATAACACATCTTTCTTTGTGCGAGTTATGACCTGAAAGATATGAATGCTGTTTCCACTAGTTGCTACTGAGTTGTTTGGTCTCTGAGTGCTGCAAAACATTTCTGGCCAAGCGACGCCAGGCCACACTGTTTCGTTGAATCCCAGACTTTCAATGAATCATCAGTTACATTCTTTGATTTACTCATCACCTGTCACAGACGCAGTCAAGCAGAATAGGGTTTTGGTCCTCAACCAACTCATTCTGATGTGAATTGTTTTTCTCTGTTCTCTCACTTACCGTCAGGAGATCATCTAAAACTTTGCATTTGTTGTTTTTTTTTCGGTGAATGTTAATGTGTTAGGTATATTCAAATTGTCTCGTGTCACTGAGGATTTTTATCTTCTCAGCAGCTGTTCATGTTCCATACACACTGACATAATTCAGAATACATTATTCGTTGTTCATTTACTCCGTTGCATACGCCACATATAACTTGAAATGCAGTTCTAATGGTATGTATGCTTGGTAAGCTTGGTAAACCATTAAGTCTGTTGAAAGACGTCAGGGCACCACTGAATATTGAATAACATGTCTTGTCCATCGTCTTTCACAATCATTTCCTCTTGTGGAGCACGATTATAAATTTTCAGTGTCAGAAATCGGGGTTTTACCATTCAATTTTGTTGTTTGCATTCACTGGAGGTACATGTGTAAGAGCAAGGTAGATGATATAACTTTAAAAAAGCCATATGCCTGAGTAATGGTCGTGCATTTATACGAGAAATATTAAAGACAAACTTAGTATTGTCAAACTTGGTTGCATTATTCAGTTTTTACACTCGTCTTACTAGTTTCGGTAGATGCATTTTGCAACACTTAGATTTGATGATATTTTTGCAAAAATAATTGCTACCAGTTTGCAATATCCACAAACAAATGGCAGTAATCAAACAGATAATTGTTGCAAGAATCAATGAAAACAGGGCTGTGTTCGACATATGACTCATAGTATTGGCGTTGATATATGTGAAGGGAGAAAGTATGCGATGGTCTTAGTACGTAAACAATTGACATTAAAAATAAATATTATTGAGGTGAATGTTATACAAATCAGAAGTGCCCATAAATAGCCCAAAGATGTGCCCATAAATAACCCATAAATAGCTATGAGTTCTGTCCATAAAAAGAGAATTGATAACTAGCAAAATTTCCGTGCAACTTGATGTATGTACAGTTTTGCAACTAATATGGGAACAAAGGCCAAAATATTAGGCGAAGAAAGTGCAGAGATAATATCATATATCGAGAGAATATGAAATCAATAAATTAAGGTAGAGTCAGAGATAAATCGTTAAGGGATTCCTCATCAGGTTATTTATATGTTAAATGACGAAGCATATTTATTGAATTTGATAATATTGCCTGTTGAAATACAGTAACAAAACGTGCTCAATGAAGGAATAGAGTGGATGTTAAATATTGATATTTAGTGAAGTTCAGGGTTAATAGGTAAGGAGGTGAAGAAGGAGGGAATGCCTTGTTGTTTAAAGGGAGCTCTGTGGTGCAGGAAAGAATCTCAAAGGATGCAGGAACTGAATGAATCTGGCTCCACTGAAGGAAGAAAACTGGACAAATAGATTTCTTGGTGGATTCTACTGAACACCACATACGGAGAAGATTTTTGACGAGAACACTACAGAGAAAAGAAAATGTCCAGATGGATGCCAACATACGAAGATGTTATCCTGTCGACTTTATTTGCTCAAATGTAGACTGGAGTATGAAAAGTGGCAAACTTCCAAAGATTGCATTCAGAATGTTTTTCTGCACCAGCGTGTGTAAAATTTAAAAGAAGGTCTGCACAGTTGTACCTAGTTCTTGTGAAAAAGCTGTGCAAATTCAATTGACATCACAGGGTCAGGATACAGCACATAGTGATAGCTCTATGGTAAGTTTTAAGTTGATGACAGAAAAGACCATTTGGCATACAGATAAACAACTAACTAGGCTGGGAAACAATTTATTAGGATAGTCCTTGAACTTGAACTAACTTGTTACACATAACATGGATGACTAAAGGCTAGATGAGTTTATTTTAAAATAACCTACGAGAATTCGATTTTCTGAGGATGTAACAGAAAGGATGGATGAGATTAATATTTTTGATGTCAAATTTTTATTTTTTTTCCAAATTGGATTGGATCTGAAATATGCTGTCTGAAAGTATTGTGTAGATTGATTCAGTTGAGGTTTTCCAGAGTACATTGAGCAGCTATTTAGGTATAATGTGGACATGTTATGGAGGAGGGCAAGAAAATGACAATAAGCCATAGTGATCGTTTGTTAGCTCGTGCAAACATGGTGTGTGAAACGGCTTCTTTCTCTCGATTACCTTTCTGGAATACTTGGATTGTGTCATCTAATGTTTTCAATCGTGGTTTTCACATTTTTTCCCCTGCACCCTTATAATGGATGAACTACAGACGCTGTGAATCATCTTAATGCTGTAATTTTGCATCATGAATTTGCTTCCTGACTGAACACACGTTCGTTTGTTTGGGTTGAATCTGTATGTTATTTAGGATATCGTGACTGGTCAAGAAGTTCAGCTTCGTGATAGTTCGATATGTTAATCTCCTCTTTTTCATTCGCTTCTTCCATTTGAAAACTTAGTATGGCAACAGATGCCTTATGTATACAGAAGTTTGATGTTCAATGGTATACCGTTTTGGTGTATTGCAGTGGAGATTTGAAATTGCTGTGCAATAACCATTGCCGAAGCAACATTAATTTAAAAACAACATTAGTTTTGTCCATAGCACAACATCATAATAAAACTAACCAAGATTTATTTGTCTTTCAACATTATTTAAAATAAAAATTTTGCTGAACTGCTGCTCGTTCATCATCAAGTCATATCATCGTTATTTGTAGTTTTGATACGGAGTTAAATTCAAACTTTCGTGTTCATAAGTGAGAGACTACGTGATGACAATGCTGACCTCAGCGTTTTCATGCTTCTAACTTCTAAAATTGTTGCTATTATAGAGAAGAGTGATCACCTGAAAAACGGTGGTAAGTGAAATAATATAATATGTTGTGTTCAGCACATAATGCAAGCAATTTATGAGCACAAAGAAATTGTGTAACACATTTAGCACAGTTCTTCCAGAGAAACCAACACTGAACATTATTGGCACAATTCGATAGGTGGGAGGCAATAAACATAAACTTATATTTCAATGAGCTTGAACGTCTGTGGTGCAGAAACTGTTAAAAGCAATCATTAAGTATGTTGCAGTTGTGTTCTTAATAAAATGCTTCACCTAATGGGAGTACTGAAAACGATATTGTCAAAGGAATATCAATTTTAACTAGTGTATTCTAAATCCATAAAGATGTTGTATGCAGGAGAATCTGGTGACGTACTGTCTACTGAATTCCAGAGGCGTTTGGCAAGGTTCATTCTACATCTGGCAGCTCATTGTGCCGACCGTAGCACATTAGGAGTGGGAGGTGATTGATTGGTTGGCAGAACACAATCCGTATTTTACAGCTTCTGCTGGGCAACATTTGATGAGTGTTGAAATGATGGGACCGGTGCTGAAGACTGATTAACTTTCCAGTTGTTATCAATGAATGCGATAAGAGGGGCGGTGGCATTGTCACTGAATTATGAAAGTATAAAATATGAATAGAAGAGTATATTACGAAGATGATTTGAAGAGATTGCCGAATGATAAGTTACGTAATCGGAAAAAACATGGAGGCTGGAGAATAATATGTAAAATGTCAAGTTGCACGTTTTGGGAAGAATAATAAAAAGAAAACACAACACTTTACAAAGAATAGCTGAAAATCATTAGTAACATGATGATCAGGTGTGGTTTTAATCTTAGTGTCAGAAAGAATTAAAATGCAGTGATGGAAACTAATTAAGAAAATTATTGGGATGTTAAACCTTACTCTGAAAGGAACTGAACAGACTATAAAGAAAATTCCGTCAGTAAGGCAGGAAACTGTTGTTTGCAGTTCCAGTTTTCTTGTTTAACAACGATTTAAGTGTGTTGGAGGTGTTTCGAGACAGTTTACTAGATTGGCACCTGGAATGAAAAATGTTTCTTACAAAGAGATCATGGACATGACTTTGTCGAATGGCCACGTAGGATTGAGCAGCCAAATGGCTGTGTTCCTCTCCTAATTCGGATGTTTGTATGTATCTTAGTAGAGATTCTGCTTTTGCTCGGTCTGTTATGAAATAATTTGCTCATAATGAGCAGAAAAAAACTACTGCAGAAGACTGTTTTTAAATGTTACATTTGCCAATTGAAATAAAACATTGAAATACAGTTATAAGTGCCGTCATGCAGTTGCTATGTTATACTGCCCTTTCCTTTGCCTTGTAGATAACAGATTAGCGGAAGCTAATAAAGGTGAATGCATTTTTCTGCTTCGCTGGTGTGATCCAACCAAGAGGTATGAATAGGACATGGAGAGTGACATTAAAAATTCTATCACTGACGTATGGCTTTTAATCCATAATTTGCAGGTGAGGGCGTTAGCTTGCACTATCTGTAAGCAGATTTCAGCAAGATAGTTAAGTCCTCTACAGCAGCAACATCTCAATCCTCAAACTTCATCATCTGAAAGGACAAGGTCACCAAGTGCATGGATATAACACCATATAGCAAGTTCACCTGCAAAGAAGGCAAACTCTTGACAATATTCTTTTATAGTTACATGTTCAGAAACCGATTTGAACGGGGCAGAATACTCACCGACAACCCTTATAATTCCACAACTAACATTCAGAAAGAATGCTTTGTTTATTCACAGATGTGACCGTCAATGCCCAGGCCAGCATTCAACACCTATCCCTAATTGCACTGAGGGCAGTAACATGTCAACCTCATTCCTGTCGTTCTGAATTCATATGCAGTTCAGACCAGGTGTAGAGTACAGTTGCCTTAGTGCACGAGATGTTTGTCAACGGCCCACAAATATGCTTATACTGTCACTATTACAATTCCATTTTCAGATAGTTATTGAAGTCAATTTCCATCAGTCGCTTTTGCAGGATTCAAAACCATGTCCGAGGGGTAACAAGCATCCCTGGATTAATAATCTATTGGTAACACCATCAGGCCATCACCTCGCTTTGGGCAGCCACTGGACGCCTTGCCTGTAGATCTACCACGACAGGAATATGTTTCCCCTTTGAAACAAATAATGGTGTTTTCCCCTGAGATATCAATCACAATGCATTTTCACTAAATTTCACTTTTCCAAATAGTGATCAATTTCAATGTGTAGGGATAGCTGGCATTCTGAAGAATGGCATGTCAATTCCCATTTGGTTGTTCTGCATGTCAAAATATCGACAGTACTTGACTCCCCAGCAGTCACTTCAAAATGCTTATGTGTCCGTTCCCACCACCGCCCCCCCCGCCCTCAACATTAACAAAAATTATAGTCAGTGTGCATGATCAGGTTGTAAAATTGGGAATTTTCGTAGTTTCTTATTGCATTGCTAATTTAACCACAGGGAAGATTATGAGCACTACTGCCAGAAACATCACGTGTTAAGTAATTCTGTCAGTCATGCATTGCCCTGATCTCAAAATTATCAATGCAACTTCACAGTTGATTCTTGAAAATGGGATAAATTTCTACTTAATGTGCTCAGCGACAATTTAGTTATGTGAGCTATTACATGAAGGAATTTACGCTGTCATGAGTTACTGGGAATTAACAATTACTACTACAAAAATTGCTTCATGCGAAGCCAAAACCCAGGAAAATGCATTCAAATGAAATGCTGTCATTTTGCCTTCAAACTCTTGGTCAGTCAAACAAACAAACTGGTGAATATAGACACTGGTGCAATGTAAGGACGAGACTTGCATTATTATGTCTTACAAGCCTCCAGAAACAACAATGTGTTTTTGATTAGGAAATATGTTTAAATTACTTCAAGAGATAAGCAGCATTGTAGGGTTCACAGACGAGAATGCTGTCACTCTTGTTAAAAGGCAAAATATGATCAATTGCCTGCCTTCTCAGCAAGTTGAACAATTTGTGATCCAAAGTGCTTCTGATGAGCAACATGCACTTCATGCAACCTTATCATGACAGCGTAAATCACAATACATCATTATATTATTTGCTGCTATACTTTAAATGCTAACGACACTAAAAAATGGAAAATATCAGGGAATACTACTTTACTTCATTTAGCGTTTGGTTGTATGATGCCGAGTACATGTTTTTCGAATATAAACAATGCACTTTCGGTTGCAGAACTAAAGAAATTAGAACAAATTCTTGAGGATGTTGGTAAGAGGATATTTAAATATTTAATATTTCATGGCTTCAAGCAAAGTAGTACAATGCATTGCAGATGCTTTAGGTGCTACAGTGATGTTGTAAGGAAGGGAGGAAGATTGCATTTTTGATTAAGACAAGTATCACAGCAGTAGTCAGAGATGAAATAACTGAAGGATCATCCAGTGAAATTTTGTGGGTGGAGTTTGAAATAAGAAGAGGATAATGACTTCACTGAAATTGTACTACATGCCCCAAAATAGTAAACTGGAATTAGAAGAACAAATATGCAGGGAAATGGGGAGATGTGCAGGAGCAAAAGGGTTGTCATCGTAGGGGATTTTAATTTTCCTAACATTGACTCGAACTGCCAGAGCATTAAGGACTGAGATTGGGTGGAATTTGTTAAGTGCATTCATGAAAGTTTCTCCAAGAGCTATATAGATGGTTCTTCACGGAAAAGGGCAAAATTCGACCTAATCTTGGGAAACAGGGCAGAACACGTGCCGGAGGTGACAGTGGAGGAGTGGTTTGGAACCAGTGACCATAGTTCTAATATTTTTAGTACACTTATGGAGAGAGACAAAACTGGTCCACGGGTTCAAAGTTCTAAATTTGGGCAATGCAAATTTTGATGGCATTAAGTAGGAGCTGGAAAGGGTTGATGGAAGTGGTTTGCTTGCAGGCAAAGAGACCTCCGATATGTGGGAGACCTTTCAGAGTGAGTTGGCTAGGGTTCATGGTCTATGCATGCTTGTGAGGGTGAAGCGCAAGTTTGGCATGAATATGGAACCTTTGATGACAAGAGATGTTGATGCTTTGACCAGAAAAGAAAGGAGACCTGGCTCAGGTGCATGTATCTGTGATCAAGTGAATACAAGCAGTTGTAGACGGAATACAGGAGTTCATTGACGAAGGAGGTCAGGTGCAGGAAAGGAAGGCAGGAGGCAGCTTTGTCTGAGAAGATTAGGGAGAATCAACGAGGTAATTTAAGTATATTAAAGGAAAAAGAGTAGCTAAAGAATTAATATGTCTCCTCAAGGAGCAAAGTAGACATATATGTGTACAACCACAAGAGCTAGGCGAGGTTCTCAATGATTATGTCCCCTGTATGTTTATCATGGAGAAAGATATGAAGCCATGGGAGCTGGGAGAAGTTTGTAGTCATGTTTTGTAGACAGACAATATCCCAGTAGAGGAGGTGTTGGATGTATTAGAATGTATGAATTTGGATCAATCTTCTGGTCCTGATCAGATATACCAAAGAACACTACAAGAGGCTAGAGAAAAAATTGCGGGGTCCCTGGCTGATATTTTGCATCATCATTAGCCACAAGTGAGATCCCAGAAGACTGGAGTGAAGCGTCGGTTAGGCCATTATTCAAGAAGAGCTGCAAAGAAAAGCTTGGAAACTATAGAGCTGCAAGCTTAGCATCTGTGGTGGATACTTTAATTGAGAAAATTCTGACAGATATGGTACATCTGCATTTGTAAAAATAGGGTTTAATTAGGAATACTCAGCATGGCTTTATGAGTGGGAGTTCATGACTCACAAATTTGTGACTGTTGTTTCATGAATTGACCTGTGTGGTTGATCAGGGCAGGGTGGAAGGTGTAGGCTATATATATATATAGTACGGTTACAAATGGCAGGCTGCTCTGGCAGGTTAAATGGGATGGAATCCAGGGCGAGCTAGTAAACGAGAGGCAAGTTGGCTTGATGATCCGAAGCAGAGGGTAACTTTGGAAGCATTCTTGTCGGACTGGAGGCCCATGACTAGTGAAGTGCCTGAGGGGTCGGTGCCAGGTCCATTACTGTTTGTTATCCATTACGATGATTTGGATGAGAATGAGTAGTAATTTTGCTAATGGCACTAAATTAGGTGGTATCGTGGAAAATGATGAAAGTTATCAGAAATTGCAATGGAACCATGATCAACTCATGAAGTGGGCCGGCAAGTGACAAATGGAGTCTAATACAGATAAGTGTAAGGTTTTGCATTTTGAAAAAGTAAAATCAAGGTAAGAGATTAATGGTGTATAGTAGGTACTTAAGGATTATAGTGGAACACAGGGTTCCAGAATTCAGGTTCACAGTTCTCTGAAGGTGAGCCACAGGAAACCGGGCAGTGAAGAAGGCTTTTGACACACTGGATTTCATCAGTCAGGGCATTTAGTATAGAGTTTGAGAAGTTCTGGTGCGTTTATATCGGACATTGGTGAGGCTGTACCTGGAGTATTGTGTTCTGTTTTGGTCACCTTGCTACAGGAAAGATGTTACCAAACTGGAAAAGGTGCAGAAGAAATTTGCAAAGCTGTTACCAGGACTCTGAGTTTTAGGGAGAGTTTGAACAAGCTATTGTTTTTTAAGAGTATGGGAGATTGAGGTGGGGGGGAGGAAACTTTTGGAAGTGTATAAGATCATGAGAGGCAACGATACCGTGAAAATACTTATTTTTATTCCCGCAGGGTCGGGAATTGAAAACTAGAGGTCATCAGTTTAAGGTTAGATGGGAAATAGTAAAAGGAAACCTGAGGGGCAATCGAATCACATACAGTGCGGTATGAATGACTATTGAGCGGCCAGCGAAAGTGTTTGAGGCAAGCACCTAAAGAACATAAAAGGCATTTGGACAAATAGAAAATGATTCGAAGAATAAGTGTCAAGTGCAGGGAAATGGCGTAAGCATAGATGGACATTTTGTTCAGCATGGACCAGGTTGGACCAAAGGGTTTGTCTCTGTAGCGGAGGACTCTATGAATCTATGCCCCTATTTAGTTACTCTGCATTACAGGAACACAATATGAGCATAATTCGCAATCATAGGTTATTAATTCCATTGTGTTCATTCCTTATATAATTTATGTGGTGATTTTCCCCCCCTTGAAGACCAGCTGCTGCGTTTGAAGGAGCAAGGTAAAAAATAAAATCTCGTAAATGCGAAACAAAGCACGATCAAGCAGAACAAAAAATTCTATCTGAAGTATAGTGTGAAAAGATCGCACGAAACAACAGCAATTATCTACTTTCTTGCAAATTTAGATTCTGTTCAAAGCAGGGGAAATGAACAAAGGCATCAAGCAATCAGCTGCCTACTCGCTATTCCTTGCTTTTCTTACACCCTACACTCTATTATATTGCATGCAAAAACATGAGCTGCAAATATTTCACAAAGTACCTATTGAAAAATAAATGTTCTCACCGTATGTACAAGAATATGACTTCAAATTTCTGTGATTATTATAATTGTTATTTAACATAGTCAATTTTTCAACCATCTCTTGACCTATAAACACGTCAATGGGTTATGATAAAGAACATGGCTAAAAGCCTTCAGAAGACAAAATGAAGTGCTCAGTTATTCGTCTCAATAATGGCACATAATATCACATCAGTGAAGAAATCACGCTACGACTGATATGCAGCGGCAGCAGTGTGTTGAGATGTACCAGATGCACTCAATAAGTCTCATTTCACAACAAGTTCTAAATTCAACCAACCACAACAACAGAGAAATTAAACTCCTACAGCTGCAAGTTGGTTGTGAAGCTGCATGTCTTTTTTCCATCATTTTTTGGAGTAAATCAGCAAGCAGACTTCCTGAAAGCACAGTAGATTTAACTAAAATTCAAAATGTCAAATAGGCAATTCTTCTTAAGACAATTACAAATATGTTATATATTTGAACCTAACCACCAACGCAAACACCATATGAATGGCGATTAAAAGTCTTCCATACAAAATTAACAACGTACACAAGAATAGATTTTGTTCAATTTTATTGGGCAAATTGTTCAATTTTATCTGTCCTATCAATCACTCGTGGAATGTGAGCATCGCTGGAGAGATAGCATTTATTGTTCGTTCCTAGTTTCCCTTAAAGAAAAGTAATGGACAGCTACATTCGTGAAATACTGCTGTCCACATGCTGGAGGATCATCCACAATGTCATTGGGGAGGAAATTCAAGAAATTAGACCAGTCGACAGTGAAGGAATGGTGATATATTTCCACGTCAAGGCGGTGAGTGGCTTGTAGGGGTCTTGCAGATGTTGGTGTTCCTATGTTTCTGCTGCACTAGGTTCCAGTTGAAATTGGTCGTGCATTTAGAAGTTGCTTTCCTTCATTGTGCTAACATTGTGCAGACCATTCAATTTTATGCCAGATTTGGATTCAACCAGATAATTCTATTTGACTGAACTCACAAAAAAGTTATTTCAAGAGGGGAGTCAACCAAGCTTTCCACGTGAAGCACTTTCTTTATACTGAAATACATTCAATTATTCGTATGAAATCGTTATTTTAATGAGATGCACATGTTTCTATGAAAATTCTTACCAGAATTTATTTTTTTTAAAAACTGTCACATTAACTCATACTGATATTAAAAAGATAATACTATAAACATTCAGCAATGTTTTCATAGCTGACTACCTGCAGTCTAGAGTTTGCAAGTTCAGAATGTTTAAGAGGACAATATCTATGATCGGTTTAACACACATTTTCACACCGAGGTGGATTCAATTCATGCTGTGTAGATTGATTTATAAATCATACAGGTTGGTTGAACTGATGTGTTCCTAGAATTAAATCATGATGTACGATATTTTAAAAATACAATTCGTACAGTCAAGCATATCGTGTTTAATTAACATAACCGTGAGGTGTTGCATTTTGGGAACGCAAACTTTAGCAGGACTTATACACATAATGGTAAGGTTCTAGGGACTGTTACTGAACAAAGAGATTTTGAGGTAGTAGGTTTGTAGTTCCTTGAAAATAGTGTCGATGGTAGTTAGGATAGTGAGGAAAGTATTTGGTATGCTTTCCTTTATTCGTCAGAGTATTGAGTATTGGAGTTGGGAGGGCGTGTTGCGGCTGTACAGTCCATTGGTTAGAGCACTTTTGGAATATGGCGTACAATTCCAGTCTCCTTCCTGTCAGAAGAGTGTTGTGAAACGTGAAAGGCCTCAGAAAAGATTTACAACGGTCTTACCAAGGTTGGAGGATATCAGCCAAGGGAGAGGTTGAACAGGCTGGGGCCTTTAATCCCTGGAGCGTCAACGGCTGAGAGGTGACTTTATAGAGGCTTATAAAATCATGAATGGATAGGATAAGTAGGCAAAGTCTTTTCGCTTGGGTGGGGGAGTCCAGAAGTACAGGGACTAGGGTGAGTGGAGAAAGATATAAAACAGACCTAAGGCTCAACCTTACACACAGAGGTTGGTGCGTGTAAGGAATGAGCAGCCAGAGGAAGTGGTGGAGGATGGTACAATTGCAACATTTAAAAGGCATCCGGATGGGTTTATGAATAGGAAGGGTATGGAGGGAGATGGGCCGGGTGCTGGCAGGTGGGACGAGATTGGGTTGAGATATCTGGTCGGCATGGACGAGGAGGACTGAAGTGTCTGTTCCTGTGCTTTATGTCTCTGTGACTCTATCACTCTAATTGAAGTGGCTGCAGAATTTCACAATTGAAGATTTCAGATATCTTTTTGAGACTAGGAAAAACAGGTCTTTGCATTCAAATCGTGTTTTTCTGCACTTAATCTGAACTATATACATATCAGAGGCCATATCTGGTTGTCAAAATAAAACAGCACTGCCACATTGAGAACTGAACTTATTGCATATTAATACTGTTCGACCTGAAAGGTACTCCACGGTTTCACACAACAGAAGGGAAAATTTATCACTGCTCTATGCTTGTGCAGACGAGGCCCCGCTGTGGACCATCAACAGCAACACAACTGTACTTCAGCACAATCTGCAACCTCATATCCTGGCATACCTCATATCCAGTCGTGAATGATGGCGGACAATTGAACAGATCACTGGTGAAGGAAGCTCCACAAATATCCCCATACTCAATGACGGTGGCGCCCAGCACATCAGTGCACAAGATAAGGTTGATGCATTCGCAACAATCTTCAGTCAGAAGTGCCGAGTGAATGATCCATCTCGGGCTCCTCCACTGGTTCCCAGCATCACGGATAACAGTCTCCAGCTAATTTGATTCACTCCACGCGATATCAAGAAACGGCTGGAGGCACTGGATACTGCAAAGGCAATGGGCCCTGATAGCAATTCGACAACAGTAATGAAGATACGAGCTTCAGATCTTGCCGCTCGCCTAGCCAAGCTCTTCCAGTACAGTTACAACACCAGCATCTACCTGATAATCGGGAAAATTACCCAGATGTGTCCTGTACACAAAAAGGGGACAAATTCAACCCAGCCAAATACCGTTCAATCAGTGTCTCTCCAACGTCAGGAAAGTGATGGAAGGGGCCATCAACAGTGCTATCAAGTAGCAACTGTTCAGCAACAACCTGATCAGTGACATCAGATTGGGTTGTGCCTGGGTCACTCAGCTCATGATCTCATTACAGCCGTGGTTCAAACATGGGTAAAAGAACTGAATTGCAGGTGAGAGTGACAGTCCTTGACATCAAGGCTGACTTTGACTGAGTATGGCATCAAGGAGCCCTGACTAAACTGGAATCAGTTGGTATCAGAGGGTAAACACTCCACTCGTTAGAGTTACACCTGGCAAAAGGAAGATGGTTGTGGTTCTGGAGAGTCCGTCATCTAAGTTCCAGAACATCTCTACAGGAGTGCCGTAGGGTACTGTCATGGGTTGAACAATTTTCAGCTGCTTCATCAACGACCTTCCCCCTGACATCAGGTCAGAAGTGGTATGTTCGCTGATTATTGCAGTGTTCAGCACTATTTGTAATTTCTGTAAATACTGAAGTATTTGTAAATACTGAAGTACTCGTGCTCAAATGCAACAAGACCTGGACAATATCCAGCTTGGGCCGACAAGTGCCAAGTAACATTCACACCACACAAATACAGACAATGTTCATTACCAATAAGAGGCACTCTAACCACAGTCCAGTCACTAACAACGGTATTACCATCACTGGATCCCTGAATCCCCCATTGTCAACATCCTTGGGGTTACCATTGAACACAAACACAACTGGACTCAGCACATAAATACAGTGGCTACAAGAACAGGCCAGAGATGAGGGATTCTGCGTGAGTAACTCACCTCCCCACACTCCAAAGACTATCCACCATCTACAAAACACAAGTCAGGAGTGTGATTGAATACTCCCCACTTGCCTGGATGGGTGCAGCTCCAAAAACACTCAAGAAACTTGACACCATCCCGCACAAAGCAACCAGCTTGATTGGCACCAAATCGACAAACATTCAATCCCTCCACCACCGGTGCTCAGTAGCAGCAGTGTGTAATATCTATAAAATGCACTGCAAAAGTTCACCAAATATCCTTCGCAAGCACCTTCCAAACACACGACGACTTCCAACTAGAAGGGCAAGAGGAACAAGTACTTGAGAGCACCATTGCCTGAAAGATCCCCTCAAGCCGCTCACCACGCTGACTTGAAAGTAAACCGCTGTTCCTTCACAGTCATTCAGTGAAAGTCTTGGAAGTTCCTCGCTACCGGCATTGTGGGTCAAACCACAGCAGGTGGACTCCAAAGGTTCAAGAAGGTATATTACAAGGACTTGCTCAAGGGCAAATAGGATGGGCTATCAATACTGGCCAACCAGCGACGCCCAAGTCCCACAAATAAAAAGGGGAACTGACAGGTTCAATATGATATTCAGAAAAATATTCCGAACTTCATACCAGCATCATTATCAGCATCTACATATTCAGTCCTGTTCAGTTCCTTGTGAATTCTAACCTCCAAGATGTTAATAGTTGGCAATTTCTGAGGAAAAAGGGCTCTGAATGTGAGAAGGAGATGATTAGCTTGCCGGTTGTTGAAGATAGCCATTGTTTGACTGTTCTAGAACACGAGAATTACTGGCAAATTATCAACCCAATTATGTTTCCTATCCAGTTCGTGCTTGAAACGAGCTCAGATTTCTTCAGCGGGCTTCCTTATCTCAAAATTGTGACGGAGAGCAAGAATATTATTGAATCTGATGAGAGCGATTTCCTATTGAACACTGCCCCAACGTCGTCCTGCATTCATGTACGGGGACTATTTTGATTGATGTTCAACAACCACAGTTATATTCGTTTGTACCTTGTTCATTGTCTTTTAATTTTGATAGGGCGCTTTAATGCTGAAGATTTGATAAGGTTCCCCATGGTAGGCTCGTTCAGAAGGTCAGGTGGAATGGGATACAGGGAAATTTAGCTGTCTGGATACAGAATTGGCTGGTCGACAGAACACAGCGAGTGGTAGTGGAAGGAAAGTCTTCTGCCTCGAAGTCAGCGTGAGTGGTGTTCCACAGGGCTCTTTTCTTTGGCCTCTACTCTTTGTAATTTTTATTAATGACTTGGATGAGGAGAGACAAGGAATGGTTAACAAGTTGGCAGACGACACAAATGTTGGAGGTGTCGTTGACAGTATAGATGCTGCAGCGTGACATTGACAGGATGAAGAGATGGGGCTGAGCGGTGGCCGATGGAGTTCAACCTGGATAAATGCGAAAGGATGCATTTTGGAAGGTCGAACTTGAAAGTTGAGTACAGAATTAAAGACAGGATTCTTGGCAGTGTGGAGGAACAACGGGATCTTGGTGTGCAGATACATAGATCCTTTAAAATTCGGTCCCAAGTGGACAGGGTTATTAAGAAAGCATACGGTGTTTTGGCTTTCATTAACAGGGGGATTGAGTTTAAGAGCCGTGAGATCTTGTTGCAGCTCTATAAAACTTTGGTTAGACTGCAGTTGGAATACTGTGTCCTGTTCTGGTCGCCCTATTATACGAAAGATGTGGATGCTTTGGAGAGGGTTCAGAGGAAGTTCACGAGGATGCTGCCTGGAATGGAGGGGTTATCTTACAAAGAGAGGTTGACTGAGGACGGACTTTTTCATTGGAAAAAAGAAGGAAGAGAGGGGACCTAACTGAGATGTACAAGATAATGAGAGGCATAGATATAGTTGATAGCCATAGACTTTTTCCAAGGGCAGAAATTGTTAAAATAAGAGGTCATAGTATTAAGCTGTTTGGTGGAAAGTGTAGAGGGGATGTCAGAGGCGGGTTCTTTACACAGAGAGTTGTGAGAGCATGGAATGTTTTGCCAGCAGCAGTTGTGGAAGAGAGGTCGTTGGGGATATTTAAGAGACTGCTGGGTTCGTACACTAGATTAGATTAGATTACTTACAGTGTGGAAACAGGCCCTTCGGCCCAACAAGTCCACACCGCCCCGCCGACATCTACATCTACATCTACATCTACATCTACATCTACCCCTTATCTAACACTACGGGCAATTTAGCATGGCCAATTCACCTGACCGGCACAACTTTGGACTGTGGGAGGAAACCGGAGCACCCGGAGGAAACCCACGCCACGCAGACACGGGGACAACGTGCAAACTCCACACAGTCAGTCGCCTGAGGCGGGAATTGAACCCGGGTCTCCAGCGCTTTGAGGCAGCAGTGCTAACCACTGTGCCACCGTGCCGCCCACTAGGTTTACCTTACCTGAGGATCAATGGTCGGCACAACATCGTGGGCTGAAGGGTCTGTTCTGTGCTTACTATTCTATATTCTATCATGACTAACTATGACTTTGTGTCAAAGGAAGTCACAATTACCTGTCATATTATGTTCATCCTTTATCATTATACCAAAGAAGACGGTAATGATCTCAAACACAAGGTGATCATGAGGAGTACAAACATGCTGGCAGTGAGCAGTTATTGTTGTATAAGTGCCAATTTGCTGAACTGTTCATAATTTATTCTATGACTTTGTTAATTATCTATGAGGTGGAAACTGGTTTAAATTTACCACGTATTTTGTCTTTGGAGGGAGATAAATTTCTGTAGTGACGGTTGGAATTCACTGTTGTCATAACACTGAAGTAGTTTGCGAGAATTTTAGTGTTTACAGACGTTTGTCTTATGGAAGTAGTTACATTTAGATTAGATTACTTACAGTGTGGAAACAGGCCCTTCGGCCAAACAAGTCCACACCGACATCCAAAGAGCAACCCACCCAGACCCATTCCCCTACTTTTGCCCCCTTACCAAACACTACGGGCAATTTAGCATGGACAAATCACCTGACCTGCACATATTTGCACTGTGGGAGGAAATCGGAGCACCTGGAAGGCAGTTGCCTGGGGCAGGAATTGAACCCAGGTCTCTAGCACTGTGAGGCAGCAGTGCTAACTACTGCGCCACCGTGCCACCCACAATTGCTACGCTCCGTTATATCCAATCTCATAAAAGGTTTACCATCGCAATTAGAGCTAATTGGAGCAGTCTCAAACAGGCATACCTGATTCTCTGAACCACAAATGCATAACTTTGGTCGACGGATTTGCAAGTACACCAGCTTTCTCTTATTCGACTAGGTTCTTCTATCTTTAGGGATCGTGACAAATGCAGCGACGGCTCTTTATTTCTTCATTTAATTATTCATCATATACTCAAGACTGGTTGTGGCAGGCCCAGAGTGTTTGAGATTATTTTGTTCTGTTTTTCTCTCTCAGCTCACTTAACTCGGTCTATCACCTGCAACTTCTCTGTTTGACAATGCACATAATCATGCCTTATGGCTTTACTGAATTTTAAAGCATATCAGTTCCGAGTATGCCTTTCTTCTCCATTAATTGAACCAGGGTCGATATCTTGGTTGGCTGGTATTGGTAAAAAAAATTGCATTCGAAATTAAATCTGTTCCAGGTCGTAACAGTTTTATTTTTTCTGGTTGCAAAACTGTGCAGTCAAAATGTTTACCACAGAGCCAGTACCAAACAACATGGTGGTCAGCTCCGAATGAGTGCTGAACGTTGAAGACCTTACATAATCGCTCATATCAAAGCAGCCATGGGCAGATGCATCTAATTATACTAGATTATAGAGAAGCAAGGTAAGTCGAGGTAGCCACAAACAACAAACAAACCCAGAAAGAACTTCTGTAAGTCAGAAACAAAAACAGACGGTGCTGGGAAAAGTATGCTTCACAGGTCTGTCACTATCTGTTTAGAGAAAACAGAGTTAATATTTTGTGTTCAGTGACCATTCTGCAGAACGATGCAGCCCTGTTGGTTCCATAACCAGATACCACAGACACACTTTATTAAGTATTACAAATAGAGCTCGTTTAGTTAGAAAATAGAACATCTATTGTGTGGAAATGGGTGATTTAGTCCAACAAGTCTACACCGATCCTCTGAAGATTATTCCTCCTCTACCATCCCCTTAACCTATATCTCTACATTTCACATGGCTGATGCTCCTAAACTACATATCCCTAAACACTATGGACAGTTTAGCATGGTAAACTCACCTAACTTGCATATCTTTGGACTGCTGGAGGAAACCGGAGTACCGGGAGGAAATGCATGCAGACACGGGTAGCACGTGCAAACTCCACACACAGTCACCCGAAGCTGTAAATGAACCTGGGCCTCTATCGGTGAGAGTTAGCATTGCTAAAAACTGAACCATTGGGGTGGGAGGTGATGCGTGATACTATCGTGCTTGTCTTTGTGATCCACATGGGAAGTCCTAAACAAGAGTAATTAACATGCATTATTAATCTTCACTACTCATTCAAAATTTTAATCAATATTGAGTGATGGTGACCTTTTATTTGATTGGTGTATTTCTTTGTCGATCTTAAATCTGAGTGTGTGCAACATCATATAAGTAATGTACTTGACTAAAACAACCAGGTTAACTATTTCTCAAGAGTTTACCATTGCGCCTCGAATTCTGGTGGGAGGTAGCATGGGCAGAAGTAGTTATTATTCTTTACTAGATATTGTCTACAGAATTTTATTTGGTGAGTATGAATATGTCAGCCTGTTGTTTGACACGTTTGTTGGACTCGTTCATTCCATTCTTGCAAATGGAAGATCTGTGCACCCTGATATCTTCATAAAATGAATCGGAAACAGTGACTAATTCAATCCATTGCAGAAAGACAACCTTCACATAATAATGCAGGTAAAATCTCTCCCTCAATCGATTTCAATCTACTCTCTAATCCGTATGCGAACTTTATTGTGCAAGTGGAACAATGAAGATGAGTTTACATTGTATATTTATAAATTAAATGTTGTCTTAATTTGTGCTTGGCCGAAGCACTGGCAAAATTATTCAAGCCAGTGATATCAGTTCAATAAGAAAAATAATCACAGGGAACGTGGCATTTTCTATCAGGGCAATAAAACATGAAAAAGATCTAGCTATTGTAAAATTTAATAATCACTGAAAATAATTTGCTGAAAAAATACTTAGGAATTATTGCGCAATATTTTCAGAACCATATTGTCTTATTGAACTCGTTGCTTGGGTGACTGATGTTGTTTAGCTGCATTTTACCCAGAAGTAATTTTAAAGATGCACTAAACATTAAAACGGGAATATACAAAATTAAGATTAGATTAGATTTCCTACAGGGTGGAAACAGACCCTTAAGCCCAACAAGTCCACACGGACCCTCCAAAGAACAATCCACCCAGACTCATTCCCCTACACCTAACGCTTTGGGCAATTTAGCAAGGCTAATTCACCTAACCTGCACATCTTTGGGCTGTGCGAGGAAGCCAGAACAAACCCACGCAGACACGGGGAGAACGTGGAAACTCCACACAGACAATTACCCGAGACGGGAATTGACCCGGGTCCCTGCTGCTGTGAGGCAGCAAACTCCCAAATTATTTAAAACACTGGTCAAAATATGTGTTGTTGAAGTGAAGCTAATGACGTGTGAGTTGTTGGCCAAATATCGTGCTTGCATTTGTCAAATATTGCAATCAACGATCTGTTTAAACTAAATGGAATAGAAATAACTGGGAATGCCTTCTCTTACTGAAGTCATACCTTACTCAAAGGACATATTTTAATTGTGATTCAGGACGTGGTAAATATACTTCTTAAAAAAAGTTGTAATAACAATATTCATGCAAAGGTATTAATAAAACAATATTACTTTATTCTCGATGCCTTTCTTTAAGAAATCGAAAGATTGACGGACAAATTGAAAGAATGTGGTAAGAATGTTTATCATACATACGTATAAAACAAACTACATGCAATATTTATGCTTTCTTCATGATGGTTCTGTGCTCTGCAAATTATTTGTATCATACAACACTATTCTACTTCATTACTGTGTTTTTATAGCTCATTAATCAATTCATATTTTTGTGTTGTTGTCACTTCTGTTCAACACTGAACATTTGAAAGAACGTTAAAGAATTAACTTGAACCTAAATGCCATTGTTACGTTACATTGGAGTTTTGACATTGTTCAATGAAGAACTGAAAAGTTTATCAGGCTTTTGTCCTTTGTGTATGTTTTGTCATTTTCTTCGCTTCCATTTAATCAAAATTAAATATATTAGGGCAGGTCATTGAGTCTACTCGTGACATTTCCATATTAGTGCTTATGAGGGCATTTTGATACATAGAAATCATGAGCAAAATCAAACAACACCAATTGCATTGCTGATTTCGAACGACTCTGCATATGCTGTAAATTGTTTTAATCTGGCATAAAATGCATTTTGACAGTCAATGTCACCGAAAGAAAAGTGCAAAATGCTTTCAAACTAATATTATTTTGCTAATGGATTCAATGTACAAGTGTGTAAATCTAAGCGTCAAAACCTACACAATGGTAAGTGAGAGGAAAGGCATTTTGCTAACTTTATTTTGTTTTGATATTGATTATGTGATAAATATTAGATAGGAGAACGCTTTTGATTTCTTGCTAAATTATGGTATCAGTACTGTCAACTCAAGAAACACATCAAACCAGCCTCAGTTAATCGGAGCACATTAAAGATAAAAATATATTTATCAATATTTTACGTCAAGGGGAAACTTGCAATGTGTGTTTCAGTATAGAGCATCACCACAACTCTTTACCGAGAGTTCAATTTGCATGCAGCACATTGGGATTACGCACATTGAGAACAAATGAGAAGAATTGTGACACTTGTTATGGATGAAATCTATCACCACACATAACTGTAGACGCTTAATAAGACATAACATTGAATGCAAGATAGAACTACAAAGAAAGAAGTTATGAAGTGTGACACGAAATTGTGCATTTGATAACTGCATTCTGATTTCCTCTCTGCTAACAAAACAGCCATAAAATTGTAACTATTCTCATGATTAGAAAAACACCTGAATGAAAAAACAAAAAGTAAGTGAAAGAGTTCTTTGTGAGGCTCTCTTCCTTAATTAAATAGAAACAAATTAAACATAAGCAACTGTAGCATCACTTACTGCACAAGCAGTACTATGTCTTTTCAAACGAATATGACTGGCTTTTTTTTTCATTTATGCTAGCATTCCTGATATCCTCGATCCTTTAACCCGTCAAGAATAGGCCTGGATTCTCTTGTACATTGCTAAATTATCAAAAATGTTCAATGAATCACATTCCTCCGTTGTATGGAGCAGATCATTCAAAATTTTGATGATTGTATTAGGGACGTAATTACGCTTTTCATCCGTTTTAAATGATAATTCTCATTTAAGTTTAAAAAGGCACACTGAATGTCTGAATTCCCCATGATATGATACATGTTATCAGTAACTGCCTGACGATAGATCAAAATTACAGCGCCGATTCTTCTCAATTGTCATGAACTCAGATACATTCAGCTCAACATTTACCTGTAAGCCACCTCCATTTATCTCTCAATCGACCAAGTATAAAAGATGTGAATTGTTGTCCAATGCAAGAAGAGCCTTCCTTTCAAACCAATTCGATCTGAGAGGTATGGTCACGTCAAAGACTAATCAAGATCATATAAGCACCGATAATTTGATACTTCAAAACCCAACACGCACTGTTATGCAATGAGAAAATAACGTCTTTGCCATTTAATTTTCAATCAGCGTCCTATTTAATATTTGGTTTTTTTTTCAAATAGAGGTTCATAACTTGTATCTTCTTTTATATATTGGTCTGAAACTGTGAAGAGGAAAATGTGTTTTCCTAATTTTCTAATGATTATCGGAATCCTTAGAAGAGGGAGGACATGAGAAGGATGATGGTGAGTCAAATGTCACAGATAAACCTGAAAAATGCAGTGTGTCAGATATTTTAAAAAATAATTATTAGAAATACTATGTTGTGGAAATTTGTGTGATTCCAACTGTGAAAACCATGCTGAATAAACAGTCTGGACACAACAATTTGCAGAACTCAAACGGTAAATTAACAGAGCACCTAAGCCATTGGCACCAGTTTTGATCAGGAAAGTCCATGATGCCCTTTGCTGCAAACACTAAACCATCTATTCCCCTATTGAATTTTAGACTCGACCGCACTTTCAAACTAAATGAATGCATTTACTCTAATTACATTAAATATAGAAAACCAGCTCCAAACCATAAATACTGATATTTTCACTGACATTGTGTTCTTTCTTTTTGCCATTCTTAAAACGTTTTGTATTCACTGTTAAGAAGCCAGGCATAATCAGATCATTATCACTGCGTTCACAGCATAGTGAGACTAAAACTTTCAGACACCTGCTACTATCCAATTCTTCCAAACCAGACTTAATGAATGATTGAACAGTTCATCAACTTGACCAATGCCTTCCACCTTGACCTAAAGTTAACATGGGGTATCTCCAATACCTCCCTCCCCTTCTTGAACCTCTTAATCTCTGTCTCTGCTGACCAATACGACACCACGGGCATTTGTTTCAAACTACTGACTCCCACAGCTACCTTGGTTTCAACTCCTCCCGCATCCACTCTTGTCAAAATGTGATTCCTTTACTCCCAATTTTTCCACTTTTGCAGCATCTGTTCCCAGGAGGAGCAATTCCACTCCATTATATCTCAGATGTTCTCCTATTTCAAGACTGCAATTGTCCCTTCCAGGTGTTTAACAATGGCCTCCATTACATCTCCTCCACTTCCTACACATCCGCCCTCGAACCCTACATCCCCACCCACAAATGCAACAACGATAGAATTTCCCTGGTCCTCACATACGACGCCATGAATCTAGATACAGTGTATTACACTGCATCAACTTTGCCAGCGACATTCACACCCCATCACCAAAAATATATTTCCCTCTTCACCCATATCAGAATGCTGCAGAGACTATTGCCATCACGACTCCATTTATAGGTCTATGCTCCCCACCAATCCACCTCTACACCCAGCACATTCCCCTGCCACCACACGAGGTACAAACCCATGCGCACACATCCCCCTCACTTCTTTCCAAGGCCTGAAAGGATCATTTTAAATGCGAAGTGATATTCCTCCACATCCTCCCACCTTATTAACTGCATCTGTTGCTCTTGATATTGTCTCCTGCAAATCAAGCAGACCAAGCACCAAGTTGCGGAGCAGCTCAGGGAACATCTCTGAACTGCATACACCAAACAACTCCACCACCCGAACACTAACCTCTTCAACTATCCTTCCCTCTCCCGCAAGGACATGCAAATCCTGGGCTTCCTCCACCACTAAATCAAAGCCACCCACTGATTGTAAGTTGGGCCTTATCTTTGGCATTGGGACACTGCAACCACACGGCATCAACAATGGCTTTTCCCATCCACCCGCACCTCATTCCAGTTCTAAACCTTCAACCTCGGCACCAGCCTCTTAGTTGGAGCCACGAAATACGAAGGAGGTGGTGGTGTTAATGAAGTTACACTATAGACCATCAGGTAGTCAATGGGAATTGGAGGAACA